>NC_067244.2:216553717-217178717 GCF_019359855.2 Lolium perenne | reverse complement strand
CAATACGAACTGTTCTGTTTTTGACAGATTCTGCCTTTTATTTCGCATTGCCAGTTTTGTTATGTTCGATGGATATTTCGATTCCATTGACTTTCAGTAGCTTTGTGCAATGTCCAGAAGTGTTAAGAATGATTATGTCACCTCTGAACATGTATATTTTGATTGTGCACTAACCCTCTAATGAGTTTGTTTCGAGTTTGGTGTGAAGGAAGTTTTCAAGGGTCAAGAGAGGAGGATGATATACTACGATCAAGAAGAGTGAAAAGTCTAAGCTTGGGGATGCCCCGGTGGTTCACCCCTGCATATTTCAAGAAGACTCAAGCGTCTAAGCTTGGGGATGCCCAAGGCATCCCCTTCTTCATCGACAAATTATCAGGTTCCTTCTCTTGAAACTATATTTTTATTCGGTCACATCTTATGTACTTTACTTGGAGCGTCTGTGTGCTTTTAGTTTTGTTTTGTGTTTGAATAAGATCTGATCCATCATGCTTGAGTGGGAGAGAGACACGCGCCGCTGTTTCGTATGAACAAATATGTTCTTAGCTTTATCTTTAATGTTCATTGCGAAAGTTGAACTATTTCATTCATTGTTATATGGTTGGAAACGGAAAATGCTACATGTAGTAATTGGTAAAATGTCTTGGATAATGTGATACTTGGCAATTGTTGTGCTCATGTTTAAGCTCTTGCATCATATACTTTGCACCCATTAATGAAGAAATACATAGAGCTTGCTAAAATTTGGTTTGCATAATTGGTCTCTCTAAGGTCTAGATAATTTCTAGTATTGAGTTTTGAACAACAAGGAAGACGGTGTAGAGTCTTATAATGTTTACAATATGTATTTTATGTAAGTTTGCTGCACCGGTTCATCCTTGTGTTTGTTTCAAATAACTTTGCTAGCCTAAACCTTGTATCGAGAGGGAATACTTCTCATGCATCCAAAATCCTTGAGCCAACCACTATGCCATTTGTGTCCACCATACCTACCTACTACATGGTATTTCTCCGCCATTCCAAAGTAAATTGCTTGAGTGCTACCTTTAAATTTCCATCATTCACCTTTCCAATATATAGCTCATGGGACAAAATAGCCTTAAAAACTATTGTGGTATTGAATATGTACTTATGCACTTTATCTCTTATTAAGTTGCTTGTTGTGCGATAACCATGTTCCTGGGGACGCCATCAACTCTTTGTTGAATATCATGTGAGTTGCTATGCATGTTCGTCTTGTCTGAAGTAAGGGCGATTTTCACAATCAAATGGTTTGAGTATGCATCTTTGTTAGAGAAGAACATTGGGCCGCTAACTAAAGCCATGAATCATGGTGGAAGTTTCAGTTTGGACATAAAACCTCAATCTCTTATGAGAATATTAACTGTTGTTGAATGCTTAAGCATTAAAAGAGGAGTCCATTATCTGTTGTCTATGTTGTCCCGGTATGGGTGTCTAAGTTGAAGAATGATCAAAAGCGAGAAATCCAATGCGAACTTTCTCCTTAGACCCTTGTACAGGCAGCATAGAGGTACCCCATTGTGACACTTGGTTGAAACATATGTTATGCAATGATAATCAGTGTTAACCCAAGCTAATTAGGACAAGGTGTGAGCACTATTAGTACACTTTGCATGAGGCTTGCAACTTGTAAGATATAATTTACATGATACATATGCTTTATTACTACCGTTGACAAAATTGTTTCATGTTTTCAAAATAAAAGCTCTAGCACAAATATAGCAATCGATGCTTTCCTCTTTGAAGGACCTTTCTTTTACTTTTATGTTGAGTCAGTTCACCTATTTCTCTCCACCTCAAGAAGCAAACACTTGTGTGAACTGTGCATTGATTCCTACATACTTGCATATTGCACTTGTTATATTACTTTGCATTGACAACTATCCATGAGATATACATGTTATAAGTTGAAAGCAACCGCTTAAACTTAATCTTCCGTTGTGTTGCTTCAATACCTTTACTAAGAATTTATTGCTTTATGAGTAACTCTTATGCAAGACTTATTGATGCTTGTCTTGAAAGTACTATTCATGAAAAGTCTTTGCTATATGATTCAGTTGTTTACTCATGTCATTACCATTGTTTTGATCGCTGCATTCATTACATATGCTTACAATAGTATGATCAAGGTTATGATGGCATGTCACTCCAGAAATTATCTTTGTTATCGTTTACCTGCTCGGGACGAGCAGAAACTAAGCTTGGGGATGCTGATACGTCTCCGACGTATCGATAATTTCTTATGTTCCATGCCACATTATTGATGATATCTACATGTTTTATGCATACTTTATGTCATATTTATGCGTTTTCCGGAACTAACCTATTGACGAGATGCCGAAGGGCCAGTTCCTGTTTTCTGCTGTTTTTGGTTTCAGAAATCCTAGTAAGGAAATATTCTCGGAATCGGACGAAATCAACGCCCAGCATCTTAGAATCCCCGAAAGCATCCAGAACACCCGAGAGCCGCCAGAGAGGGGCCACAGGGCCCCCAGATGATAGGCCGGCGCGACCCAGGCCCTGGCCGCGCCGCCCTATGGTGTCGTTGCCTCGTTGACCTTCTGACGCCGCCTCTTCGCCTATTTAAGCCCCCTCGACCTAAAACCTCGATACGGAAAAGCCACGGTACGAGAAACCTTCCAGAGCCGCCGCCATCGCGAAGCCAAGATCTGGGGGATAGGAGTCTCTGTTCCGGCACGCCGCCGGGACGGGGAAGTGCCCCCGGAAGGCTTCTCCATCAACACCACCGCCATCTTCATCAACGCTGCCGTCTCCCATGAGGAGGGAGTAGTTCTCCATCGAGGCTCGGGGCTGTACCGGTAGCTATGTGGTTAATCTCTCTCCTATGTACTTCAATACAATAATCTCATGAGCTGCCTTACATGATTGAGATTCATATGATGATGCTTGTAATCTAGATGTCGTTATGCTAGTCAAGTGAATTTTACTTATGTGATCTCCGGAGACTCCTTGTCCCACGTGTGTAAAGGTGACAGTGTGTGCACCGTGTGGGTCTCTTAGGCTATATTTCACAGAATACTTATTCACTGTTATGAATGGCATAGTGAAGTGCTTATTTATATCTCTTTATGATTGCAATGTGTTTTGTATCACAATTTATCTATGTGCTACTCTAGTGATGTTATTAAAGTAGTTTTATTCCTCCCGCACGGTGTAATGGTGACAGTGTGTGCATCCGTGTTAGTACTTGGCGTAGGCTATGATTATGATCTCTTGTAGATTATGAAGTTAACTATTGCTATGATGGTATTGATGTGATCTATTCCTCCTACATAGTGTGAAGGTGACAGTGTGCATGCTATGTTAGTACTTGGTTTAGTCGTATTGATCTTTCATGCACTCTAAGGTTATTTAAATATGAACATTGAATTGTGGAGCTTGTTAACTCCGGCATTGAGGGTTCGTGTAATCCTACGCAATGGTGTTCATCATCCAACAAGAGTGTAGAGTATGCATTTATCTATTCTGTTATGTGATCAATGTTGAGAGTGTCCACTAGTGAAAGTCTGATCCCTAGGCCTTGTTCCTAAATCTTTGCTCTCGCCGCTTGTTTCTTTGTTTTACCGTGTTACTACTGCTGCGTTACTACTGCTTGTTTATCGTCCTGGGCAAAGCACTTTTCTGTGCCGTTGCTACTGCTTATTCATACCACCTGTATTTCACTATCTCTTCGCCGAACTAGTGCACCTATTAGGTGTGTTGGGGACACAAGAGACTTCTTGCTTTGTGGTTGCAGGGTTGCATGAGAGGGATATCTTTGACCTCTTCCTCCCTGAGTTCGATAAACCTTGGGTGATCCACTTAAGGGAAACTTGCTGCTGTTCTACAAACCTCTGCTCTTGGAGGCCCAACACTGTCTACAGGAAAAAGGAGGGGGCGTAGACATCAAGCTATTTTCTGGCGCCGTTGCCGGGGAGGAAAGGTAAAAGGCACTCATACTTCGGTTCCAGGTAGTACTTTTCTGGCGCCATTGTGTTTGTGCTCGAAGCTATTTCCTTTAGATCCTGCAATTGCAACTTTTTGTTTCTTGTTTACACTAGTTAGGCATAATGGAAAACAACAAAAATATGAGAGATCTTTATGAACTTTATCTTGAATTAGGACATGATGTGTTTGAAGAGAAAATTAAAAAACCCATGGAACTTTATATGCATGCTAATGGAAATGTTATTGATATAAATGCTTTGAACACTATTGTTGCTAATGCTATGGAAAATTCTAAGCTTGGGGAAGCTGGTTTTGATGAGCATGATCTTTTTAGTCCCCCAAGCATGGAGGAGAAAATTGACTTTGATGATACTTTGCCTCCTATTTATGATTATAATGATAGTAGTCTTTTGTTACCACCTGTTATGGAGGATGAATTTGATTTTGATTACAATATGCCTCCTATATTTGATGATGAAAATAATAATGATAGCTACTTTGTTGAATTTGCTCCCACTAGTACTAATAAAATTGATTATGCTTATGTGGAGAGTAATAATTTTATGCATGAGACTCATGATAAGAATGCTTTATGTGATGGTTATATTGTTGAGTTTTCTCATGACACTACTGAAAGTTATTATGAGAGAGGAAAATATGGTGGTAGAAATTTTCATGTTACTAAAACACCTCTCTATATGCTTAAAATCTTGAAGTTGAGCTTGTCTAGTTTTTCTATGCTTGTTGCATTATGCTTCTTGAATTTGTTTATTTACAAGATTCCTTTGCATAGGAAGCATGTTAGGCTTAAATTTGTTTTGAATTTGCCTCTTGATGCTCTCTTTTTCTTCAACTACTATTTCTTCCGAGTGCATCATTAAAACTGCTGAGCCCATCTTAATGGCTATAAAGAAAGAACTTCTTGGGAGATAACCCATGTGTTATTTTGCTACAGTACTTTGTTTTATATTTGTGTCTTGGAAGTTGTTTACTACTGTAGCAACCTCTCCTTATCTTAGTTTTGTGTTTTGTTGTGCCAAGTAAAGTTGTTGATAGAAAAGTTCATACTAGATTTGGATTACTGCGCAGAAACAGATTTCTTTGCTGTCACGAATCTGGGCTAAATTCTCTGTAGGTAACTCAGAAAATTAAGCCAATTTACGTGAGTGATCCTCGGATATGTACGCAACTTTAATTCAAGTTGAGCATTTTCATTTGAGCAAGTCTGGTGCCCCAATAAAATTCGTCAATACGAACTGTTCTGTTTTTGACAGATTCTGCCTTTTATTTCGCATTGCCAGTTTTGTTATGTTCGATGGATATTTCGATTCCATTGACTTTCAGTAGCTTTGTGCAATGTCCAGAAGTGTTAAGAATGATTATGTCACCTCTGAACATGTATATTTTGATTGTGCACTAACCCTCTAATGAGTTTGTTTCGAGTTTGGTGTGAAGGAAGTTTTCAAGGGTCAAGAGAGGAGGATGATATACTACGATCAAGAAGAGTGAAAAGTCTAAGCTTGGGGATGCCCCGGTGGTTCACCCCTGCATATTTCAAGAAGACTCAAGCGTCTAAGCTTGGGGATGCCCAAGGCATCCCCTTCTTCATCGACAAATTATCAGGTTCCTTCTCTTGAAACTATATTTTTATTCGGTCACATCTTATGTACTTTACTTGGAGCGTCTGTGTGCTTTTAGTTTTGTTTTGTGTTTGAATAAGATCTGATCCATCATGCTTGAGTGGGAGAGAGACACGCGCCGCTGTTTCGTATGAACAAATATGTTCTTAGCTTTATCTTTAATGTTCATTGCGAAAGTTGAACTATTTCATTCATTGTTATATGGTTGGAAACGGAAAATGCTACATGTAGTAATTGGTAAAATGTCTTGGATAATGTGATACTTGGCAATTGTTGTGCTCATGTTTAAGCTCTTGCATCATATACTTTGCACCCATTAATGAAGAAATACATAGAGCTTGCTAAAATTTGGTTTGCATAATTGGTCTCTCTAAGGTCTAGATAATTTCTAGTATTGAGTTTTGAACAACAAGGAAGACAGTGTAGAGTCTTATAATGTTTACAATATGTCTTTTATGTAAGTTTTGCTGCACCGGTTCATCCTTGTGTTTGTTTCAAATAACTTTGCTAGCCTAAACCTTGTGTCGAGAGGGAATACTTCTCATGCATCCAAAATCCTTGAGCCAACCACTATGCCATTTGTGTCCACCATACCTACCTACTACATGGTATTTCTCCGCCATTCCAAAGTAAATTGCTTGAGTGCTACCTTTAAATTTCCATCATTCACCTTTCCAATATATAGCTCATGGGACAAAATAGCCTTAAAAACTATTGTGGTATTGAATATGTACTTATGCACTTTATCTCTTATTAAGTTGCTTGTTGTGTGATAACCATGTTCCTGGGGACGCCATCAACTCTTTGTTGAATATCATGTGAGTTGCTATGCATGTTCGTCTTGTCTGAAGTAAGGGCGATTTTCACAATCAAATGGTTTGAGTATGCATACTGTTAGAGAAGAACATTGGGCCGCTAACTAAAGCCATGAATCATGGTGGAAGTTTCAGTTTGGACATAAAACCTCAATCTCTTATGAGAATATTAACTGTTGTTGAATGCTTAAGCATTAAAAGAGGAGTCCATTATCTGTTGTCTATGTTGTCCCGGTATGGGTGTCTAAGTTGAAGAATGATCAAAAGCGAGAAATCCAATGCGAACTTTCTCCTTAGACCCTTGTACAGGCAGCATAGAGGTACCCCATTGTGACACTTGGTTGAAACATATGTTATGCAATGATAATCAGTGTTAACCCAAGCTAATTAGGACAAGGTGTGAGCACTATTAGTACACTTTGCATGAGGCTTGCAACTTGTAAGATATAATTTACATGATACATATGCTTTATTACTACCGTTGACAAAATTGTTTCATGTTTTCAAAATAAAAGCTCTAGCACAAATATAGCAATCGATGCTTTCCTCTTTGAAGGACCTTTCTTTTACTTTTATGTTGAGTCAGTTCACCTATTTCTCTCCACCTCAAGAAGCAAACACTTGTGTGAACTGTGCATTGATTCCTACATACTTGCATATTGCACTTGTTATATTACTTTGCATTGACAACTATCCATGAGATATACATGTTATAAGTTGAAAGCAACCGCTTAAACTTAATCTTCCGTTGTGTTGCTTCAATACCTTTACTAAGAATTTATTGCTTTATGAGTAACTCTTATGCAAGACTTATTGATGCTTGTCTTGAAAGTACTATTCATGAAAAGTCTTTGCTATATGATTCAGTTGTTTACTCATGTCATTACCATTGTTTTGATCGCTGCATTCATTACATATGCTTACAATAGTATGATCAAGGTTATGATGGCATGTCACTCCAGAAATTATCTTTGTTATCGTTTACCTGCTCGGGACGAGCAGAAACTAAGCTTGGGGATGCTGATACGTCTCCGACGTATCGATAATTTCTTATGTTCCATGCCACATTATTGATGATATCTACATGTTTTATGCATACTTTATGTCATATTTATGCGTTTTCCGGAACTAACCTATTGACGAGATGCCGAAGGGCCAGTTCCTGTTTTCTGCTGTTTTTGGTTTCAGAAATCCTAGTAAGGAAATATTCTCGGAATCGGACGAAATCAACGCCCAGCATCTTAGAATCCCCGAAAGCATCCAGAACACCCGAGAGCCGCCAGAGAGGGGCCACAGGGCCCCCAGATGATAGGCCGGCGCGACCCAGGCCCTGGCCGCACCGCCCTATGGTGTCGTTGCCTCGTTGACCTTCTGACGCCGCCTCTTCGCCTATTTAAGCCCCCTCGACCTAAAACCTCGATACGGAAAAGCCACGGTACGAGAAACCTTCCAGAGCCGCCGCCATCGCGAAGCCAAGATCTGGGGGATAGGAGTCTCTGTTCCGGCACGCCGCCGGGACGGGGAAGTGCCCCCGGAAGGCTTCTCCATCAACACCACCGCCATCTTCATCAACGCTGCCGTCTCCCATGAGGAGGGAGTAGTTCTCCATCGAGGCTCGGGCCTGTACCGGTAGCTATGTGGTTAATCTCTCTCCTATGTACTTCAATACAATAATCTCATGAGCTGCCTTACATGATTGAGATTCATATGATGATGCTTGTAATCTAGAGTTCGTTATGCTAGTCAAGTGAATTTTACTTATGTGATCTCCGGAGACTCCTTGTCCCACGTGTGTAAAGGTGACAGTGTGTGCACCATGTGGGTCTCTTAGGCTATATTTCACAGAATACTTATTCACTGTTATGAATGGCATAGTGAAGTGCTTATTTATATCTCTTTATGATTGCAATGTGTTTTGTATCACAATTTATCTATGTGCTACTCTAGTGATGTTATTAAAGTAGTTTTATTCCTCCTGCACGGTGTAATGGTGACAGTGTGTGCATCCGTGTTAGTACTTGGCGTAGGCTATGATTATGATCTCTTGTAGATTATGAAGTTAACTATTGCTATGATGGTATTGATGTGATCTATTCCTCCTACATAGTGTGAAGGTGACAGTGTGCATGCTATGTTAGTACTTGGTTTAGTCGTATTGATCTTTCATGCACTCTAAGGTTATTTAAATATGAACATTGAATTGTGGAGCTTGTTAACTCCGGCATTGAGGGTTCGTGTAATCCTACGCAATGGTGTTCATCATCCAACAAGAGTGTAGAGTATGCATTTATCTATTCTGTTATGTGATCAATGTTGAGAGTGTCCACTAGTGAAAGTCTGATCCCTAGGCCTTGTTCCTAAATACTGCTATCGCTGCTTGTTTACTGTTTTACTGTGTTACTACTGCTGCGTTACTACTGCTTGTTTACTGTCCTAGGCAAAGCACTTTTCTGGTGCCGTTGCTACTGCTTATTCATACCACCTGTATTTCACTATCTCTTCGCCGAACTAGTGCACCTATTAGGTGTGTTGGGGACACAAGAGACTTCTTGCTTTGTGGTTGCAGGGTTGCATGAGAGGGATATCTTTGACCTCTTCCTCCCCGAGTTCGATAAACCTTGGGTGATCCACTTAAGGAAAACTTGCTGCTGTTCTACAAACCTCTGCTCTTGGAGGCCCAACACTGTCTACAGGAAAAGGAGGGGGCGTAGACATCACCGCCATCAACCTTCGACGTGCTTCTTGACTCCTACTGGTTCGATAAACCTTGGTTTCGTACTGAGGGAAACTTGCTGCTGTACACATCACACCTTCCACTTGGGGTTCCCAACTGGCGTGTGCTTTACGCGTCATCAAGCTAAATTTCTGGCGCCGTTGCCGGGTGATGACCCACAAGTATAGGGGATCGCGATAGTCTTCGAGGGAAGTAAAACCCAAATTTATTGATTCGACACAAGGGGAGGTAAAGAATACTTATAAGCCTTAACAACTGAGTTGTCAATTCAGCTGCACCTGGAAAAGCACGAGTAACAGGGGTGATGTAAAAGTAGCAGTAATATGAGAGCAGTAGTAACAGTAACACAGCAGCAGTAATAGCAATATGAGAGCAATGGCACCGGAAAATAGTTGATACTACTTCCAATGACATGTAGAACAAGTATATGATGATGAGAGATGGACCGGGGTTCCCAGCGATCTACACTAGTGGTAACTCTCCAATAAGTGACAAGTGTTGGGTGAACAAATTACAGCTGGGCAATTGATAGGAATCAAAGCATTAAGAAAGAACATCAAGATTATTAATTATGTAGGCATGTTTTCCGTATATAGTCGTACGTGCTCGCAATGAGAATCTTGCACAACATCTTTTGTCCTACCAGCCGGTGGCAGCCGGGCCTCAAGGGAAACTACTGGATATTAAGGTACTCCTTTTAATAGAGTACCGGAGCAAAGCATTAACACTCCATGAAAACATGTGATCCTCACATCACTACCATCCCCTCCGGTTGTCCCGATTTCTGTCACTTCGGGGCCTTTGGTTCCGGACAGTGACATGTGCATACAACTTGTAGATACAATCTAAGCAATAAGTATAGAGCTCAAATCTAAGATCATGCCACTCGGGCCCTAGTGACAAGCATTAAGCATAACAAGATTGCAGCAACAATAACTTCACAAACTTTATAGATAGACTAATCATAATGTATCATCCATCGGATCCCAACAAACACAACACCGATTACATCATATGGATCTCAATCATGTAAGGCAGCTCATGAGATCATTGTATTGAAGTACATGGAGGAGAGAATACCGACTAGCTACTGCTAGAACCCGTAGTCCATGGGGGAACTACTCACGGAGCATGATGGAGGTGGTGGCGTCGATGGAGATGGCTTCCGGGGGCACTTCCCCGTCCTGGCAGGGTGCCGGAACAGAGAGTTATGTCCCCCGAATTGGAGTTTCGCGATGGCGGCGGCGCCCCTGGAGTCTTTCTGGAGTTTCGTCAATTGGTATCGCGTTTTTAGGTCGAAAGGGATTTTATAGGCGAAGAGGCGGCGCAGGGGGGTGCCTGGGGGCTCCACACCATAGGGTGGCGCGGGCCCAGGCCAGGCCGCGCCGCCTTGTGGTCTGGTGGCCCTCTGGCCCCTCTCCGACTCTTCTTCGGTGTTCTGGAGCCTTCCGGGAAAAATAGGAGGTTTGGCGTTGATTTCGTCCAATTCCGAGAATATTGCCCGAACAGCCTTTCTGGAACCAAAAACAGCAGAAAACAGGAACTGGCACTGTGGCATCTTGTTAATAGGTTAGTTCCGGAAAACGCATAAAAACATTATAAAGTGCAAGCAAAACATGTAAGTATTGTCATAAAACAAGCATGGAACGACAGAAATTATGGATACGTCGGGGACGTATCAGCATCCCCAAGCTTAGTTCCTGCTCGTCCCGAGCAGGTAAACGATTAAAAGAATAATTTCTGTAGTGACATGCTACTTACATAACCTTGATCATACTATTACAAAGCATATGAAATGAATGAAGTGACTCAAGGCAATGATCTATAGTTGCTAACAAATAGATAACATATAGCAAAACTTTTCATGAATAGTACTTTCAAGACAAGCATCAAAAGATTGCACAAGAGTTAACTCATAAAGCAATAGATTCAAAGTAAAGGCATCGAAGCAACACAAAGGAAGATATAAGTTTCAGCGGTTGCTTTCAACTTTCAACATGCATATCTCATGGATAATTGTCAACACAAAGTAATATGATGAATGCAAATATGCAAGTATGTAAGAATCAATGCACAGTTGACACAAGTGTTTGCTTCTAAGATGGAATGAAGTAGGTAAACTGACTCAACATAAAGTAAAAGAATGGCCCTTCGCAGAGGGAAGCATTGATTGCTATATTTGTGCTAGAGCTTTGATTTTGAAAACATAAAAAGAGCATAAAAAGTAAAATTTTGAGAGGTGTTTGTTGTTGTCAACGAATGGTAGTGGGCACTCTAACCCCCTTGCCAGACAAACCTTCAAAGAGCGGCTCCCATTTTATTTTATTTTTGGGTGGCACTCCTTCCAACCTTTCTTTCACAAACCATGGCTAACCGAATCCTCGGGTGCCTGCCAACATTCACATACCATGGAGGAGTGTCTATTTGCAAAATTAAGTTGCTTACTGATAGATCAGAGCAAAACATGTGAAGAGAATTATTAATGCAAGTTAATTAATCGGGGCTGGGAACCCCATTGCCAGCTCTTTTTGCATAATTATTGGATAAGCGGATGTGCCACTAGTCCATTGTGAAAGTCTGTCAAAAGTAAATGACAAGATCGAAAGATAAAACACCACATACTTCCTCATGAGCTATAAAACATTGACAAAAATAAGAGGTGATAAATTTTGAATTGTTTAAAGGTAGCACTCAAGCAATTTACTTTGGAATGGCAGGAAATACCATGTAGTAGGTAGGTATGGTGGACACAAATAGCATAGTGGTTGGCTCAAGTATTTGGATGCATGAGAAGTATTCCCTCTCGATACAAGGTTTAGGTTAGCAAGGTTATTTGAAACAAACACAAGGATGAACCGGTGCAGCAAAACTCACATAAAAGACATATTGTAAACATTATAAGACTCTACACCGTCTTCCTTGTTGTTCAACCCAATACTAGAAATTATCTAGACCTTAGAGAGACCAAATATGCAAACCAAATTTTAGCATGCTCTATGTATTTCTTCATTAATAGGTGCAACGTATATGATGCAAGAGCTTAAACATGAGCACAACAATTGCCAAGTATCACATTACCCAAGACATTATAGCAATTACTACATGTATCATTTTCCAATACCAACCATATAACAATTTAACGAAGAAGAATCTTCGCTATGAATACTAAAAGCTAAGAACACATGTGTTCATACGAACCAGCGGAGTGTGTCTCTCTCCCACACAAGCATGTATTTATTCAGAGAATGAAAATAAAAAAACAAAAATAAAAGCACACAGACGCTCCAAGTAAAGTACATAAGATGTGACCGAATAAAAATATAGTTTCAAGAGAAGGAACCTGATAATTTGTCGATGAAGAAGGGGATGCCTAGGGCATCCCCAAGCTTAGACGCTTGAGTCTTCTTAGAATATGCAGGGGTGAACCACCGGGGCATCCCCAAGTTTAGAGCTTTCACTCTCCTTGATCATGTTGCATCATACTCCTCTCTTGACCCTTGAAAACTTCCTCCACACCAAACTCGAAACAAACTCATTAGAGGGTTAGTGCATAATCAAAAAAATTCACATGTTCAGAGGTGACACAATCATTCTTAACACTTCTGGACATTGCCCAAAGCTACTGGAAGGTAATGGAACAAAGAAATCCATCCAACACAGCAAAGGAGGCAATGCGAAATAAAAGGCAGAATCTGTCAAAACAGAACAGTCCGTAAAGACGAATTTTAAAATGGCACCAGACTTGCTCAGATGAAAATGCTCAAATTGAATGAAAGTTGCGTACATATCTGAGGATCACTCACGTAAATTGGCATAATTTTCTGAGTTACCTACAGAGAATTAGGCCCAGATTCGTGACAGCAAGAAAACAGTTTCTGCGCAGTAATCCAAATCTAGTATTGACTTTACTATCAAAGACTTTACTTGGCACAACAAAACACAAAACTAAGATAAGAAGAGGTTGCTACAGTAGTAAACAACTTCCAAGACACAAATATAAAACAAAGTACTGTAGCAAAATAACACATGGGTTATCTCCCAAGAAGTTCTTTCTTTATAGCCATTAAGATGGGCTCAGCAGTTTTAATGATGCACTCGCTAGAAATAGTATTTGAAGCAAAAGAGAGCATCAAGAAGCAAATCCAAAACACATTTAAGTCTAACATGCTTCCTATGAAAAGGAACCTTGTACACAAATAAATTCATGAAGAGCAAAATGACAAGATCAGGAAGATAAAACAAGTGTAGCTTAAAAAAATTCAGCACATAGAAAGGTGTTTTAGTAACATGAAAACTTCTACAACCATATTTTCCTCTCTCATAATAACTTTCAGTGGCATCATGAACAAATTCAACAATATAACTATCACATAAAGCATTCTTATCATGAGTCTCATGCATAAAATTATTACTCTCCACATAAGCATAATCAATTTTATTAGTTGTAGTGGGAGCAAATTCAACAAAGTAGCTATCATTATTATTCTCATCAAGTGTAGGAGGCATAGTATTATCATCATAAATATTACTCTCCATAGTAGGCGGCACCAAAAGACCACTATCATTATAATCATCATATATGGGAGGCAAAGTATCATCAAAGAAAATTTTCTCCTCAATTCTTGGGGGACTAAAAAGATCATGAAAACCAGCTTCCCCAAGCTTAGAACTTTCTATATCATTATCAACAATGGTGTTCAAAGCGTTCATACTAATATTACTACCAGCATGCAAATAAGGTTCCATAGGTTTTTTAATTTTCGCATCAAACCATCCATGTCTTAAATCAGGAAATAGAATAAGAAGCTCATTGTTGTCCATTATGCCAAACTAGTGTAAACAAGAAACAAAAAGATGCAATTGCAGGATCTAAAGGAAATAGCTTCGAGTACTTACAACGGCGAAAATAGCTTAGTAGCCGAGACCCGGAGTGTGAGTACCTGATACGTCTCCGACGTATCGATAATTTCTTATGTTCCATGCCACATTATTGATGATATCTACATGTTTTATGCACACTTTATGTCATATTCGTGCATTTTCTGGAACTAACCTATTAACAAGATGCCGAAGTGCCAGTTCCTGTTTTCTGCTGTTTTTGGTTTCAGAAATCCTAGTAAAGAAATATTCTCAGAATTGGACGAAATCAACGGCAGGTTCCTATTTTGCCCGGAAGCATCCAGAACACACGAGAACCGCCAGAGAGGGGGCACAGGCCCACCAAACCCTAGGCCGGAGCGGCCAGGGGGGCCCGTGCCCCCCTATGGTGTGGCCACCCTGTCAGCCCTCCTGCGCCGCCTCTTCGCCTATTTAAAGCCTCCGTCGCGAAAACCCTGATACGTTCGACGAAACCCACAGAAACCTTCCAGAGCCGCCGCCATCGCGAAGCCAAGATCTGGGAGACAGGAGTCTCTGTTCCGGCACGCCGCCGGAACGGGGAAGTGCCCCCGGAAGGCTTCTCCATCAACACCGCTGCCATCTCCACCGCCATCTTCATCACCGCTGCTGCTCCCATGAGGAGGGAGTAGTTCTCCATCGAGGCTCGGGGCTGTACCGGTAGCTATGTGGTTCATCTCTCTCATATGTACTTCAATACAATAATCTCATGAGCTGCCTTACATGATTGAGATTCATATGATGATGCTTGTAATCTAGATGTCGTTATGCTAGTCAAGTGAATTTTACTCATGTGATCTCCGGAGACTCCTTGTCCCACGTGTGTAAAGGTGACAGTGTGTGCACCGTGTGGGTCTCTTAGGCTATATTTCACAGAATACTTATTCACTGTTATGAAGAGCATAGTGAAGTGCTTATTTATATCTCTTTATGATTGCAATGTATTTTGTATCACAATTTATCTATGTGCTACTCTAGCAATGTTATTAAAGTAGTTTTATTCCTCCTGCACGGTGTAATGGTGACAGTGTGTGCATCCGTGTTAGTACTTGGTTTATGCTATGATTATGATCTCTTGTAGATTATGAAGTTAACTATTGCTATGATAGTATTGATGTGTATTATTCCTCCTACATAGCATGAAGGTGACAGTGTGCATGCTATGCTAGTACTTGGTTTAGTCGAATTGATCTTTCATGCACTCTAAGGTTATTTAAATATGAACATTGAATTGTGGAGCTTGTTAACTCCGGCATTGAGGGTTCGTGTAATCCTACGCAATGTGTTCATCATCCAACAAGAGTGTAGAGTATGCATTTATCTATTCTGTTATGTGATCAATGTTGAGAGTGTCCACTAGTGAAAGTGTAATCCCTAGGCCTTGTTCCTAAATACTGCTATCACTTTGCTTGTTTCTTGTTTACTGCGTTACTACTGCTGCAATACTACCACCATCAACTACACGCCAGCAAGCTATTTTCTGGCACTGTTGCTACTGCTCATACTTATTCATACCACCTGTATTTCACTATCTCTTCGCCGAACTAGTGCACCTATTAGGTGTGTTGGGGACACAAGAGACTTCTTGCTTTGTGGTTGCAGGGTTGCATGAGAGGGATATCTTTGACCTCTTCCTCCCTGAGTTCGATAAACCTTGGGTGATCCACTTAAGGGAAAACTTGCTGCTGTTCTACAAACCTCTGCTCTTGGAGGCCCAACATCTCTGAGAAAAGGAGGGGGCGTAGACATCAAGCTATTTTCTGGCGCCGTTGCCGGGGAGGAAAGGTAAAAGGTACTCACACTCTGGATCTCGGCTACTAAGCTATTTTCGCCGTTGTAAGTACTCGAAGCTATTTCCTTTAGATCCTGCAATTGCAACTTTTTGTTTCTTGTTTACACTAGTTTGGCATAATGGACAAGAATGATCTTCTTATTCTATTTCCTGATTTAAAACATGGATTGTTTGATGCGAAAATTAAAAAACCTATGGAATCTTATTTGCATGCTGGTAGTAATATTAGTATGAATGCTTTGAACACCATTGTTGATAATAATATAGAAAGTTCTAAGCTTGGGGAAGCTGGTTTGCAAGATATTTTTAGTCCCCCAAGCATTGAGGAGAAAATTTACTTTGATGATACTTTGCCTCCTATTTATGATGATGATAGTAGTCTTTTGTTACCACCTGTTATGGAGGAGAAATTTGATTATGATTACAATATGCCTCCTATATATGATAGCTACTTTGTTGAATTTGCTCCCACTATTACTAATAAAATTGATTATGCTTATGTGGAGAGTAATAATTTTATGCATGAGACTCATGATAAGAATGCTTTATGTGATAGTTATATTGTTGAGTTTGCTCATGTTACTACTGAAAGTTATTATGAGAGAGGAAAATATGGTTGTAGAAATTTTCATGTTACTAAAACACCTCTCTATGTGCTGAAATTTTTGAAGCTACACTTGTTTTATCTTCCTATGCTTGTTACTTTGCTCTTAATGAACTTGTTTATTTACAAGATTCCTATGCATAGGAAGCATGTTAGACTTAAATGTGTTTTGAATTTGCCTCTTGATGCTCTCTTTTGCTTCAAATACTATTTCTTGCGAGTGCATCATTAAAACTGCTGAGCCCATCTTAATGGCTATAAAGAAAGAACTTCTTGGGAGATAACCCATGTGTTATTTTGCTACAGTACTTTGTTTTATATTTGTGTCTTGGAAGTTGTTTACTACTGTAGCAACTTCTCCTTATCTTAGTTTTGTGTTTTGTTGTGCCAAGTAAAGTCTTTGATAGTAAAGTCAATACTAGATTTGGATTACTGCGCAGAAACAGATTTCTTACTGTCACGAATCTAGGCAAAATTCTCTGTAGATAACTCAGAAAATTATGCCAATTTACATGAGTGATCCCCAGATATGTACGCAACTTTCATTCGATTTGGGCATTTTCATCTGAGCAAGTCTGGTGCCATTTTAAAATTCGTCTTTACGGACTGTTCTGTTTTGACAGATTCTGCCTTTTATTCCGCATTGCTTCTTTTGCTATGTTGGATGGATTTCTTTGTTCCATTAACTTCCAGTAGCTTTGGGCAATGTCCAGAAGTGTTAAGAATGATTGTGTCACCTCTGAACATGTGAGTTTTTGATTATGCACTAACCCTCTAATGAGTTTGTTTCGAGTTTGGTGTGGAGGAAGTTTTCAAGGGTCAAGAGAGGAGGATGATATTCTATGATCAAGAAGAGTGAAGAGTCTAAGCTTGGGGATGCCCCGGTGGTTCATCCCTGCATATTTCAAGAAGACTCAAGCATCTAAGCTTGGGGATGCCCAAGGCATCCCCTTCTTCATCGACAACATTATCAGGTTCCTCCCCTGAAACTATATTTTTATTCCATCACATCTTATGTGCTTTTCTTGGAGCGTCGGTTTGTTTTTGTTTTTTTTTTGTTTGAATAAAATGGATCCTAGCATTCACTGTATGGGAGAGAGACACGCTCCGCCGTAGCATATGGACAAGTATGTCCTTAGTTTCTACTCATAGTATTCATGGCGAAGTTTCTCCTTCGTTAAATTGTTATATGGTTGGAATTGGAAAATGATACATGTAGTAATTGCTATAAATGTCTTGGGTAATGTGATACTTGGCAATTGTTGTGCTCATGTTTAAGCTCTTGCATCATATGCTTTGCACCCATTAATGAAGAAATACATAGAGCACGCTAAAATTTGGTTTGCATATTTGGTCTCTCTAAGGTCTAGATAATTTCTAGTATTGAGTTTTGAACAACAAGGAAGACGATGTAGATTCTTATAATGTTTACAATGTGTCTTTTATGTGAGTTTTGCTGCACCGCTTCATCCTTGTGTTTGTTTCAAATAACCTTGCTAGCCTAAGCCTTGTATCGAGAGGGAATACTTCTCATGCATCCAAAATACTTGAGCCAACCACTATGCCATTTGTGTCCACCATACCTACCTACTACATGGTATTTCTCCGCCATTCCAAAGTAAATTGCTTGAGTGCTACCTTTAAAATTCCATCATTCGCCTTACAATATATAGCTCATGGGACAAATAGCTTAAAAACTATCGTGGTATTGAATATGTACTTATGCACTTTATCTCTTATTAAGTTGCTTGTTGTGCGATAACCATGTTTCTGGGGACGCCATCAACTACTCTTTGTTGAATATCATGTGAGTTGCTATGCATGTTCGTCTTGTCTGAAGTAAGAGCGATCTACCACCTTATGGTTAAGCATGCATATTGTTAGAGAAGAACATTGGGCCGCTAACTAAAGCCATGATCCATGGTGGAAGTTTCAGTTTTGGACATATATCCTCAATCTCATATGAGAAAATTATTAATTGTTGTTACATGCTTATGCATAAAAGAGGAGTCCATTATCTGTTGTCTATGTTGTCCCGGTATGGATGTCTAAGTTGAGAATAATCAATAGCGAGAAATCCAATGCGAACTTTCTCCTTAGACCTTTGTACAGGCGGCATAGAGGTACCCCTTTGTGACACTTGGTTAAAACATGTGCATTGTGATGATCCGGTAGTCCAAGCTAATTAGGACAAGGTGCGGGCACTATTAGTATACTATGCATGAGGCTTGCAACTTGTAAGATATAATTTACATGATACATATGCTTTATTACTACCGTTGACAAAATTGTTTTCATGTTTTCAAAATCAAAGCTCTAGCACAAATATAGCAATCGATGCTTTTCCTCTATGGAGGACCATTCTTTTACTTTCATTGTTGAGTCAGTTCACCTATTTCTCTCCACCTCAAGAAGCAAACACTTGTGTGAACTGTGCATTGATTCCTACATACTTGCATATTGCACTTATTATATTACTCTATGTTGACAATATCCATGAGATATACATGTTACAAGTTGAAAGCAACCGCTGAAACTTAATCTTCTTTTGTGTTGCTTCAATACCTTTACTTTGAATTATTGCTTTATGAGTTAACTCTTATGCAAGACTTATTGATGCTTGTCTTGAAGTGCTATTCATGAAAAGTCTTTGCTATATGATTCACTTGTTTACTCATGTCATATACATTGTTTTGATCGCTGCATTCGCTACATATGCTTTACAAATAGTATGATCAAGGTTATGATGGCATGTCACTCCAGAAATTATCTTTGTTATCGTTTTACCTGCTCGGGACGAGCAGAACTAAGCTTGGGGATGCTGATACGTCTCCGACGTATCGATAATTTCTTATGTTCCATGCCACATTATTGATGATATCTACATGTTTTATGCACACTTTATGTCATATTCGTGCATTTTCTGGAACTAACCTATTAACAAGATGCCGAAGTGCCAGTTCCTGTTTTCTGCTGTTTTTGGTTTCAGAAATCCTAGTAAAGAAATATTCTCGGAATTGGACGAAATCAACGCCCAGGTTCCTATTTTGCCCGGAAGCATCCAGAACACACGAGAACCGCCAGAGAGGGGGCACAGGCCCACCAAACCCTAGGCCGGCGCGGCCAGGGGGGCCCGCGCCCCCCTATGGTGTGGCCACCCTGTCAGCCCTCCTGCGCCGCCTCTTCGCCTATTTAAAGCCTCCGTCGCGAAAACCCTGATACGTTCGACGAAACCCACAGAAACCTTCCAGAGCCGCCGCCATCGCGAAGCCAAGATCAGGGGGACAGGAGTCTCTGTTCCGGCACGCCGCCGGAACGGGGAAGTGCCCCCGGAAGGCTTCTCCATCAACACCGCTGCCATCTCCACCGCCATCTTCATCACCGCTGCTGCTCCCATGAGGAGGGAGTAGTTCTCCATCGAGGCTCGGGGCTGTACCGGTAGCTATGTGGTTCATCTCTCTCATATGTACTTCAATACAATAATCTCATGAGCTGCCTTACATGATTGAGATTCATATGATGATGCTTCTAATCTAGATGTCGTTATGCTAGTCAAGTGAATTTTACTCATGTGATCTCCGGAGACTCCTTGTCCCACGTGTGTAAAGGTGACAGTGTGTGCACCGTGTGGGTCTCTTAGGCTATATTTCACAGAATACTTATTCACTGTTATGAAGAGCATAGTGAAGTGCTTATTTATATCTCTTTATGATTGCAATGTATTTTGTATCACAATTTATCTATGTGCTACTCTAGCAATGTTATTAAAGTAGTTTTATTCCTCCTGCACGGTGTAATGGTGACAGTGTGTGCATCCGTGTTAGTACTTGGTTTATGCTATGATTATGATCTCTTGTAGATTATGAAGTTAACTATTGCTATGATAGTATTGATGTGTATTATTCCTCCTACATAGCATGAAGGTGACAGTGTGCATGCTATGCTAGTACTTGGTTTAGTCGAATTGATCTTTCATGCACTCTAAGGTTATTTAAATATGAACATTGAATTGTGGAGCTTGTTAACTCCGGCATTGAGGGTTCGTGTAATCCTACGCAATGTGTTCATCATCCAACAAGAGTGTAGAGTATGCATTTATCTATTCTGTTATGTGATCAATGTTGAGAGTGTCCACTAGTGAAAGTGTAATCCCTAGGCCTTGTTCCTAAATACTGCTATCGATGCTTGTTTACTGTTTTACTGCGTTACTACTGCTGCAATACTACCACCATCAACTACACGCCAGCAAGCTATTTTCTGGCACTGTTGCTACTGCTCATACTTATTCATACCACCTGTATTTCACTATCTCTTCGCCGAACTAGTGCACCTATTAGGTGTGTTGGGGACACAAGAGACTTCTTGCTTTGTGGTTGCAGGGTTGCATGAGAGGGATATCTTTGACCTCTTCCTCCCTGAGTTCGATAAACCTTGGGTGATCCACTTAAGGGAAAACTTGCTGCTGTTCTACAAACCTCTGCTCTTGGAGGCCCAACACTGTCTACAGGAAAAGGAGGGGGCTTAGACATCAGTACCTTTTACCTTTCCTCCCCGGCAACGGCGCCAGAAAATAGCTTGCTGTCCACAACTGGCGCGTAGTTGACGTGGGAGGTTTAATGGCGGTTGACGGGCTTGGTGGAGTGTCTTGATTCGTCCCCGGCAACGGCGCCAGAAAACAGTCTTGATGACCCACAAGTATAGGGGATCGCGATAGTCTTCGAGGGAAGTAAAACCCAAATTTATTGATTCGACACAAGGGGAGGTAAAGAATACTTATAAGCCTTAACAACTGAGTTGTCAATTCAGCTGCACCTGGAAAAGCACTAGTAACAGGGGTGATGTAAAAGTAGTAGTAATATGAGAGCAGTAGTAATGTGATAACACAGCAGCAGTAATAGCAATATGAGAGCAATGGCACCGGAAAATAGTTGATACTACTTCCAATGACATGTAGAACAAGTATATGATGATGAGAGATGGACCGGGGTTCCCAGCGATCTACACTAGTGGTAACTCTCCAATAAGTGACAAGTGTTGGGTGAACAAATTACAGTTGGGCAATTGATAGGAATCAAAGCATTAAGAAAGAACATCAAGATTATTAATTATGTAGGCATGTTTTCCGTATATAGTCGTACGTGCTCGCAATGAGAAACTTGCACAACATCTTTTGTCCTACCAGCCGGTGGCAGCCGGGCCTCAAGGGAAACTACTGGATATTAAGGTACTCCTTTTAATAGAGTACCGGAGCAAAGCATTAACACTCCATGAAAACATGTGATCCTCACATCACTACCATCCCCTCCGGTTGTCCCGATTTCTGTCACTTCGGGGCCTTTGGTTCCGGACAGTGACATGTGCATACAACTTGTAGATACAATCTAAGCAATAAGTATAGAGCTCAAATCTAAGATCATGCCACTCGGGCCCTAGTGACAAGCATTAAGCATAACAAGATTGCAGCAACAATAACTTCACAAACTTTATAGATAGACTAATCATAATGTATCATCCATCGGATCCCAACAAACACAACACCGATTACATCATATGGATCTCAATCATGTAAGGCAGCTCATGAGATCATTGTATTGAAGTACATGGAGGAGAGAATACCGACTAGCTACTGCTAGAACCCGTAGTCCATGGGGGAACTACTCACGGAGCATGATGGAGGCGGTGGCGTCGATGGAGATGGCTTCCGGGGGCACTTCCCCGTCCCGGCAGGGTGCCGGAACAGAGAGTTATGTCCCCCGAATTGGAGTTTCGCGATGGCGGCGGCGCCCCTGGAGTCTTTCTGGAGTTTCGTCAATTGGTATCACATTTTTAGGTCGAAAGGGATTTTATAGGCGAAGAGGCGGCGCAGGGGGGTGCCTGGGGGCTCCACACCATAGGGTGGCGCGGGCCCAGGCCAGGCCGCGCCGCCTTATGGTCTGGTGGCCCTCTGGCCCCTCTCCGACTCTTCTTCGGTGTTCTGGAGCCTTCCGGGAAAAATAGGAGGTTTGGCGTTGATTTCGTCCAATTCCGAGAATATTGCCCGAACAGCCTTTCTGGAACCAAAAACAGCAGAAAACAGGAACTGGCACTGTGGCATCTTGTTAATAGGTTAGTTCCGGAAAATGCATAAAAACATTATAAAGTGCAAGCAAAACATGTAAGTATTGTCATAAAACAAGCATGGAACGACAGAAATTATGGATACGTCGGGGACGTATCAGCATCCCCAAGCTTAGTTCCTGCTCGTCCCGAGCAGGTAAACGATAAAAAGAATAATTTCTGTAGTGACATGCTACTTACATAACCTTGATCATACTATTACAAAGCATATGAAATGAATGAAGTGACTCAAGGCAATGATCTATAGTTGCTAACAAATAGATAACATATAGCAAAACTTTTCATGAATAGTACTTTCAAGACAAGCATCAAAAGATTGCACAAGAGTTAACTCATAAAGCAATAGATTCAAAGTAAAGGCATCGAAGCAACACAAAGGAAGATATAAGTTTCAGCGGTTGCTTTCAACTTTCAACATGCATATCTCATGGATAATTGTCAACACAAAGTAATATGATGAATGCAAATATGCAAGTATGTAAGAATCAATGCACAGTTGACACAAGTGTTTGCTTCTAAGATGGAAGGAAGTAGGTAAACTGACTCAACATAAAGTAAAAGAATGGCCCTTCGCAGAGGGAAGCATTGATTGCTATATTTGTGCTAGAGCTTTGATTTTGAAAACATAAAAAGAGCATAAAAAGTAAAATTTTGAGAGGTGTTTGTTGTTGTCAACGAATGGTAGTGGGCACTCTAACCCCCTTGCCAGACAAACCTTCAAAGAGCGGCTCCCATTTTATTTTATTTTTGGGTGGCACTCCTTCCAACCTTTCTTTCACAAACCATGGCTAACAGAATCCTCGGGTGCCTGCCAACATTCACATACCATGGAGGAGTGTCTATTTGCAAAATTAAGTTGCTTACTGATAGATCAGAGCAAAACATGTGAAGAGAATTATTAATGCAAGTTAATTAATCGGGGCTGGGAACCCCATTGCCAGCTCTTTTTGCAAAATTATTGGATAAGCGGATGTGCCACTAGTCCATTGTGAAAGTATGTCAAAAGTAAATGACAAGATCGAAAGATAAAACACCACATACTTCCTCATGAGCTATAAAACATTGACACAAATAAGAGGTGATAAATTTTGAATTGTTTAAAGGTAGCACTCAAGCAATTTACTTTGGAATGGCAGGAAATACCATGTAGTAGGTAGGTATGGTGGACACAAATGGCATAGTGGTTGGCTCAAGTATTTGGATGCATGAGAAGTATTCCCTCTCGATACAAGGTTTAGGCTAGCAAGGTTATTTGAAACAAACACAAGGATGAACCGGTGCAGCAAAACTCACATAAAAGACATATTGTAAACATTATAAGACTCTACACCGTCTTCCTTGTTGTTCAACCCAATACTAGAAATTATCTAGACCTTAGAGAGACCAAATATGCAAACCAAATTTTAGCATGCTCTATGTATTTCTTCATTAATAGGTGCAACGTATATGATGCAAGAGCTTAAACATGAGCACAACAATTGCCAAGTATCACATTACCCAAGACATTATAGCAATTACTACATGTATCATTTTCCAATTCCAACCATATAACAATTTAACAAAGAAGAAACTTCGCCATGAATACTAAAAGCTAAGAACACATGTGTTCATACGAACCAGCGGAGCGTGTCTCTCTCCCACACAAGCATGTATTTATTCAGAGAATGAAAATAACAAAACAAAAATAAAAGCACACAGACGCTCCAAGTAAAGTACATAAGATGTGACCGAATAAAAATATAGTTTCAAGAGAAGGAACCTGATAATTTGTCGATGAAGAAGGGGATGCCTAGGGCATCCCCAAGCTTAGACGCTTGAGTATTCTTAGAATATGCAGGGGTGAACCACCGGGACATCCCCAAGCTTAGAGCTTTCACTCTCCTTGATCATGTTGCATCATACTCCTCTCTTGACCCTTGAAAACTTCCTCCACACCAAACTCGAAACAAACTCATTAGAGGGTTAGTGCATAATCAAAAAATTCACATGTTCAGAGGTGACACAATCATTCTTAACACTTCTGGACATTGCCCAAAGCTACTGGAAGGTAATGGAACAAAGAAATCCATCCAACACAGCAAAAGAGGCAATGCGAAATAAAAGGCAGAATCTGTCAAAACAGAACAGTCCGTAAAGACGAATTTTAAAATGGCACCAGACTTGCTCAGATGAAAATGCTCAAATTGAATGAAAGTTGCGTACATATCTGAGGATCACTCACGTAAATTGGCATAATTTTCTGAGTTACCTACAGAGAATTAGGCCCAGATTCGTGACAGCAAGAAAACAGTTTCTGCGCAGTAATCCAAATCTAGTATTGACTTTACTATCAAAGACTTTACTTGGCACAACAAAACACAAAACTAAGATAAGGAGAGGTTGCTACAGTAGTAAACAACTTCCAAGACACAAATATAAAACAAAGTACTGTAGCAAAATAACACATGGGTTATCTCCCAAGAAGTTCTTTCTTTATAGCCATTAAGATGGGCTCAGCAGTTTTAATGATGCACTCGCTAGAAATAGTATTTGAAGCAAAAGAGAGCATCAAGAAGCAAATCCAAAACACATTTAAGTCTAACATGCTTCCTATGAAAAGGAACCTTGTACACAAATAAATTCATGAAGAGCAAAATGACAAGATCAGGAAGATAAAACAAGTGTAGCTTAAAAAATTTCAGCACATAGAGAGGTGTTTTAGTAACATGAAAACTTCTACAACCATATTTTCCTCTCTCATAATAACTTTCAGTGGCATCATGAACAAATTCAACAATATAACTATCACATAAAGCATTCTTATCATGAGTCTCATGCATAAAATTATTACTCTCCACATAAGCATAATCAATTTTATTAGTTGTAGTGGGAGCAAATTCAACAAAGTAGCTATCATTATTATTCTCATCAAGTGTAGGAGGCATAGTATTATCATCATAAATATTACTCTCCATAGTAGGCGGCACCAAAAGACCACTATCATTATAATCATCATATATGGGAGGCAAAGTATCATCAAAGAAAATTTTCTCCTCAATTCTTGGGGGACTAAAAAGATCATGAAAACCAGCTTCCCCAAGCTTAGAACTTTCTATATCATTATCAACAATGGTGTTCAAAGCGTTCATACTAATATTACTACCAGCATGCAAATAAGGTTCCATAGGTTTTTTAATTTTCGCATCAAACCATCCATGTCTTAAATCAGGAAATAGAATAAGAAGCTCATTGTTGTCCATTATGCCAAACTAGTGTAAACAAGAAACAAAAAGATGCAATTGCAGGATCTAAAGGAAATAGCTTCGAGTACTTACAACGGCGAAAATAGCTTAGTAGCCGAGATCCGGAGTGTGAGTACCTTTTACCTTTCCTCCCCGGCAACGGCGCCAGAAAATAGCTTGCTGTCCACAACTGGCGCGTAGTTGATGTGGGAGGTTTAATGGCGGTTGACGGGCTTGGTGGAGTGTCTTGATTCGTCCCCGGCAACGGCGCCAGAAAACAGTCTTGATGACCCACAAGTATAGGGGATCGCGATAGTCTTCGAGGGAAGTAAAACCCAAATTTATTGATTCGACACAAGGGGAGGTAAAGAATACTTATAAGCCTTAACAACCGAGTTGTCAATTCAGCTGCACCTGGAAAAGCACTAGTAACAGGGGTGATGTAAAAGTAGTAGTAATATGAGAGCAGTAGTAACAGTAACACAACAGCAGTAATAGCAATATGAGAGCAATGGCACCGGAAAATAGTTGATACTACTTCCAATGACATGTAGAACAAGTATATGATGATGAGAGATGGACCGGGGTTCCCAGCGATCTACACTAGTGGTAACTCTCCAATAAGTGACAAGTGTTGGGTGAACAAATTACAGTTGGGCAATTGATAGGAATCAAAGCATTAAGAAAGAACATCAAGATTATTAATTATGTAGGCATGTTTTCCGTATATAGTCGTACGTGCTCGCAATGAGAAACTTGCACAACATCTTTTGTCCTACCAGCCGGTGGCAGCCGGGCCTCAAGGGAAACTACTGGATATTAAGGTACTCCTTTTAATAGAGTACCGGAGCAAAGCATTAACACTCCATGAAAACATGTGATCCTCACATCACTACCATCCCCTCCGGTTGTCCCGATTTCTGTCACTTCGGGGCCTTTGGTTCCGGACAGTGACATGTGCATACAACTTGTAGATACAATCTAAGCAATAAGTATAGAGCTCAAATCTAAGATCATGCCACTCGGGCCCTAGTGACAAGCATTAAGCATAACAAGATTGCAGCAACAATAACTTCACAAACTTTATAGATAGACTAATCATAATGTATCATCCATCGGATCCCAACAAACACAACACCGATTACATCATATGGATCTCAATCATGTAAGGCAGCTCATGAGATCATTGTATTGAAGTACATGGAGGAGAGAATACCGACTAGCTACTGCTAGAACCCGTAGTCCATGGGGGAACTACTCACGGAGCATGATGGAGGCGGTGGCGTCGATGGAGATGGCTTCCGGGGGCACTTCCCCGTCCCGGCAGGGTGCCGGAACAGAGAGTTCTGTCCCCCGAATTGGAGTTTCGCGATGGCGGCGGCGCCCCTTGAGTCTTTCTGGAGTTTCGTCAATTGGTATCGCGTTTTTAGGTCGAAAGGGATTTTATAGGCGAAGAGGCGGCGCAGGGGGGTGCCTGGGGGCTCCACACCATAGGGTGGCGCGGGCCCAGGCCAGGCCGCGTCGCCTTATGGTCTGGTGGCCCTCTGGCCCCTCTCCGACTCTTCTTCGGTGTTCTGGAGCCTTCCGGGAAAAATAGGAGGTTTGGCGTTGGTTTCGTCCAATTCCGAGAATATTGCCCGAACAGCCTTTCTGGAACCAAAAACAGCAGAAAACAGGAACTGGCACTGTGGCATCTTGTTAATAGGTTAGTTCCGGAAAACGCATAAAAACATTATAAAGTGCAAGCAAAACATGTAAGTATTGTCATAAAACAAGCATGGAACGACAGAAATTATGGATACGTCGGGGACGTATCACCGGGGAGATCAAGACACGCTGCAAGGGGAGTCTCCACAATCCAATCTCTTTACTTTGTTTTTGCCTTGCTTTATTTTATTACTACTTTGTTTGCTTCACCTAAATCAAAACACAAAAAAATTAGTTGCTAGTTCTACTTTATTTACTATCTTGTTCTCTATATCAAAAACACAAAAAAATTAGTTACTTGCATTTACTTTATCTAGTTTGCTTTATTTACTACTACTAAAATGGGTACTCCTGAAAATACTAAGTTGTGTGACTTCACAAGCACAAATAATAATGATTTCTTATGCACACCTATTGCTCCACCTGCTACTACAACAGAATTCTTTGAAATCAAACCTGCTTTACTGAATCTTGTTATGTAGTAACAGTTTTATAGCAGTAGCAGTAGTGAAATAACAGCAGCAGAGTAACAAAGACAGCAGTAGTGATTATAGTAAACAGCAGGATTAAAATACTGTAGGCACGGGGACGGATAACGGGCGTTGCATGGATGAGAGAAACTCATGTAACAGTCAAGCAGGGGCATTTGCAGATAATAATAAAACGGTATCCAAGTACTAATCAATCTATAGGCATGTGTTCCAATTATAGTCGTACGTGCTCGCAATGAGAAACTTGCACAACATCTTTTGTCCTACCAGCCGGTGGCAGCCGGGCCTCAAGGGAATCTACTGGATATTGAGGTACTCCTTTTAATAGAGTACCGGAGCAAAGCATTAACACTCCGTGAACACATGTGATCCTCACATCACTACCATCCCCTCCGGTTGTCCCGATTTCTGTCACTTCGGGGCCATTGGTTCGGACATGACATGTGTATACAACTTGCAGGTAAGACCATAAACAATGAATATCATGATGAAACAATAACATGTTCAGATCTGAGATCATGGCACTCGGGCCCTAGTGACAAGCATTAAGCATAACAAGTTGCAACAATATCATCAAAGTACCAATTACGGACACTAGGCACTATGCCCTAACAATCTTATGCTATTACATGACCAATCTCATCCAATCCCTACCATCCCCTTCGGCCTACAGCGGGGGAATTACTCACACATGGATGGGGGAAACATGGCTGGTTGATGTAGAGGCGTTGGCGGTGATGATGGCGATGATCTCCTCCAATTCCCCGTCCCGGCGGAGTGCCAGAACGGAGACTTCTGGCTCCCGAGACGGAGTTTCGCGATGTGGCGGCGTTCTGGAGGGTTTCTGGCGACTTCCCCTTCTCTACGTGCGTTTTTAGGTCGAGGCCAATAAGTAGTCCGAAGGAGGGCGTCGGAGGCCGGCCGAGGGGGCCACACCATAGGGCCGCGCGGGCCCCCCTAGGCCGCGCCGCCTTATGGTGTGGGGCCCTCGGGCCTCCACTTGATTTGTCCTTCTGGTTCCGTCAGTATTCTGGGAAAATAGGGCCTTCTGTCAAAATCCCGAGGTTTTTTCTGAAAGTTGGATTTCTGCACAAAAACGAGACACCAGAACAGTTCTGCTGAAAACAGCGTTAGTTCGTGTTAGTTGCATCCAAAATACACAAATTAGAGGCAAAACAACAGCAAAAGTGTTCGGGAAAGTAGATACGTTTTGGACGTATCAACTCCCCCCAAGCTTAGCTTATTGCTTGTCCTCAAGCAATTCAGTTAACAACTGAGCGATAAAAGAACTTTCACGAACACATTTGTTCATATGATGTAAATATTCTCATGCTATGGCTAACACTTAGGCAGTTCATAATAAGGTACATGCAAATAAGGTCATCCATAGCTATGTCAATCATGGAAAGGTACCAACAATTAATAATAAGCATCATGAACCATGTATATAAGCAGGATTGCAATGTTTATAAAAGAATATGATAGAGTGGTATCTCGCTTGCCCATATTTGATCAGCAAAACATAAATGCTCAGGCACCTCTGAAGTTCATAGAAAGAGTAGAAATAGTGATTGTCAAAGATAAAAGCATCAAAGTTATACCACAATCAATCATATTTTGAGACAAGCATATTACACTAAGAATGACAGTTGTGCTCTCAAGAAAGTGCTCAAAGAAAGGATGGAGACACAATCATAAAAGTAAAAGATTGACCCTTCGCAGAGGGAAGCAGGGATTAACATGCGCTAGAGCTTTTCATTTGTAAAGCAGGAGTAAAATTATTTTGAGAAGTGTTTGTTGTTGTCAACGAATGGTAATGGGTACACCAACTACCTCGCCAACCGGACTTTCAAGAGCGGCTCCCATGAAGGATGTTATCTCTACCAGCAAGGTAGATCATCCCTCTTCTCTTTTGTTTACACACGTATTTTAGTTTTATTATGGGTGACACTCCCCCCAACCTTTGCTTACACAAGCCATGGCTAACCGAATCCTCGGGTGCCTTCCATCAATCACATACCATGGAGGAGTGTCTATTTGCAAAATTAAGTTGCTTAACGATGAATCGTAGGCGAAACATGTGAAGAGAATTATTAGTGAAAGTTGATTAATCGGGGCTGGGAACCCCATTGCCAGCTCTTTTTGCAAAATTATTGGATAAGCGGATGTGCCACTAGTCCATATGAAGGTCCGTCAAGAGTAAATGACAAGGTTGAAAGTTAAACACCACATACTTCCTCATGAGCTATGAAACATTAACACAAATTGAGAAGCATTTTTGAAGGTTTAAAGGTAGCGCATGAGAATTTACTTGGAATGGTTTGAAATGCCATGCGTAGGTATTTATGGTGGACACTCTGGAATAACTTGGTTTTCATGTGTTTGGAGGCACGAGCAGCGTTCCCGCTCAGTACAAGTGAAGGCTAGCAAAAGACTAGGGAGCGACAAATCAAGAGAGCAATAACTGTCATAATCATGCTTGCGGCAAAATAAATTAACTGAGGCATAAAAGTGATACAAGAACTCTGAAGCAATGTAAATCATTGAGGCTTAATTGACTCTTGTTCAGTCATATGCATGCGTGAGCATGTGCCAAGTTAATTCAAACGAATTATTCAGAGGAGGATACCACAATATCATACCTATCTATGAATAAAACAATGCAAGCAAACATCCATGACATGCTACTCATATTAATAAATTGGAGCTAAACATGAGAGATCATGAACTACTAGACTTTCTTAAATGACATATACCTCACATGAACCAACTAAGCATGCTCACATGGATGAGTATATGTACAAAAATGAAAACAAATAGAGTTCATAACAGCCTCTCACCACAATCAGATTGTCGAATATCGTCATTATTGCCTTTCACTTGTGTAGCTTGGATAATATGAAATGAAAACCACACTCCAGCCACCGAAGACCATTGAACTCATAAAGAACTTTACAAAATCAAAGAAGAACAGCAAATATTTTTGGTGTTTTCGAATTTTGAGAACAAGAACAAAAGGAAACAAACAAACAAAGCAAAATCTTTTTGGGTTTTCTTATAGCAAACTGGCAATAGCAAATAAAGCGAAACAAATGCAAGAAACCAAGATAATCAAATGGTGAAGAGAAACAGCAGAAATATTTTTGGTATTTTTGTGTTTTAGGAAAGAAACAAAGCAAGAACAAGAAAATGAAAACTAAAAGAAACACAGAAAAGCGAGATGGCAGAAATCTGCCAAAACCTGACAGCAGTACAGAAATCGATTTTTACAAAAATCTTACGTTGCTCAGCTCGAAAAGTGTTCAACTAATGAAAGTTAGATAACAACCTGGGGAACCTGCACAAAAATTGGCAGCTCAAAATAACGTTCTGGCTGTGCGCACGAATTTTTCTAGTAACAGTCCAGAATCTGTTTTCAGGCAGCACTTCCCAAAATATCATCTCCCTCTCATTAGAAAACCACTCAAAGAGACTAAACAAGTATGTACAAGTATCCAGCAACCATAATATGCAAAGAATGAGTGATGCCAGTATACCTCCCCCCAAGCTTAGGCTTTTGGCCTAAGTGGAGTTCAATCCCATCGACCCCATGAGGTAGTATCTCCGTAGTACGACGAAGATGGATCATCTTCCGGGTATGTGCTAGAAGAAGCACCCGGATACGTGACGGTGTAGTCGTAGGAGGGCTCAGCGTCCTCGGAGTCATGCTGCTGGTGGAAATCTTGTATCTTCATATGTTCATCCACCTCCTCCTTAGTGCGCGACCATGGTTGCCTGTCAATACAGAACAAACCTGGCTGGGGAAGAGGGATTTCTTTCTCATCCCCGTCAGCAAACAACATTCTATAGACCATATTATCTAAAGTGGAATCCGTGGTAACAAAATGATGGCTTTTCATAGCAGCGATATCAAGCCTCCTAGGGGTTAATGGCACATCATTAGGATCAATAGGAAGTCTTAAATGTGTTAAAACACGCAATGCAATAGTTCCTCCAAAAATAGGCCCCCTGTTAGACAGGCGGCGAGCAATAAGAGAACCAAGATGATAAGATGTCCGTCCAGTAAGTGCAATATTCAAGAAAGCAAGATGGTAACTAGAAATATTGCTAGTGTTCTCCCTACCAAGAATGCTAGTAGCAATGTAATATGCAAAATATTTAATGGTGGGGAGTTGAATGTTCCTTATCTTGCCACGCTGAATGGTGCGACAATCATCATTGGTGATCCCTCGATAAAGCTCCAACAAGTCCCGGGGGTTTTCATCAATCCTCCTTGCTGTACCTACAGGGGCAATATCCAATGCACGACAAAATTCTTTCAATTCCATAGTAACAGGATTACCATAGATCTTGAATGCAACTGTCGGCTCATATTGCGTGTTTTGGAACTTGAAGCTCTCGACAAAGATTTTGGTGAGCATGTAGTATTGCTCCCTTTCATCTCCCACGTAGGTGGCTAAGCCCGCCTTGTTTACAAGGGTGAAGAAATCATCCAGTATCCCTGCATTTGTCAGAAAATCATAACATGGGAAGGATGAAGCATTAGGAGCCCCATTGTCCTCTTCGGGCGCGAAGCTAGGCGCGATGATATCCTCATTGTACGATCGCCTAAGTTGGGTGGCGGTCCTAGAAGGTCTCCCGGTGCTGGTTGTTCCTTTCTTGAACAACTCTCCAAAGTTGAACTTCTTCATCTCTTTTCTGAAATTTTCAACAAGTGATATAAAATTTGATTTGGTGACATATAATTGAGGGAAACTACCATAGGAACTTGCTAACGTACTAATCATGCATCAAAACTAGTTTCTACCACTTAGAACAAGCATGCAAGCTCACTAAACATGTTACCTACAGCAGCAAAATATTCAAGATATACTCCACCAAACAAAATTCTACTTGGATAGTTGAAGGAGTCACATACCGGAGAGCAAATGTGCCAAATTTCAGACAGAAATCTGGGCTGAGCAAAGAGATCGAGAAATCTGGAGCTCTTGAGTAAAAACGCGAGTGAGAGGAACCTGGTGCGAGTTTTTTCGGGAGAGAGAAGATGCTGGGAGAAAGAGATGAAATAGTGGGGCAAAGAGGGGCCCACACCACAGGGTGGCGCGCCCACCTCCTTGGCCGCGCCGGCTGGTGGTGTGGCACCCTGTGGTGCCCCACAGGTCATCCTCTGGTGCTCCCAGGTGCCTCGTCGAAAAATAGGACCAACGGTATAATTTTTTTTGAATTTTTGAAAACTTTGAAAAATGCACATTTCTGGGTATTAAGTTTATTATTACTGGGCAGAAAAAGATTTTGAAACCTCTAATTAACTAAAGAACTTTGCAAAACAAAAGTGCTACAGCAACTAGAACAAGTGGAGGAAGAAAGAGATGTTGTTTACCTCCTCTATGCATATAAAAAGTATTTGTTAACAAGGTTGATCAAGTCTTGCCACCAAATAAATTTTACATAGCATAAGAAGAAATAAACCTCAAATCAATCATGTTACCTTGAATTGTATTGATATGGATCCAATCACAAGAGTTTGATATTCTTCTTTAGGCTCATATATAGGACAATCAATAGTTCCCACTTTGATAGTTCTCAGATTAGAAATAGTATTAACTCCACACGCTTTCTCAATCCTCTTGGGAAAATAAACGGTATGCTCCCTATCATCAACATTGAAAGTAACCTTTCCTTTATTGCAATCAATAACAGCCCCTGCGGTGTTAAGAAAAGGTCTCCCAAGAATAATAGACATATTATCATCTTCAGGCATTTCCAACACAACAAAATCAGTTAATATCAAGCAGTTATTAGTAACTTGAACAGGAACATCCTCACATATACCAACAGGAATAGCGGTAGATTTATCAGCCATTTGCAAAGATATATCAGTAGGTATCAACTTATCTAAGTAAAGTCTCTTATAAAGAGAAAAAGGCATAACACTAACACCGGCTCCCAAGTCACATAGAGCAGTTTTAACATAATTATTCTTAATAGAACAAGGAATAGTAGGTATACCTGGGTCGCCCAACTTTTTGGAACTTTGCCATTGAAAGAGTAATTAGCAAGCATAGTGGAAATTTCCTCATTGGGGATTTTCCTTTTGTTAGTAACAATATCTTTCATATACTTTGAATAAGGAGGCAATTTAATAGCATCAGTCAAAGGGATTTGCAAGAATAAAGGTTTCATCCAATCACAAAATTTATTATAGTGTTCTTCTTCCTTTGATTTTAGTTTCTTAGCAGGAAAGGGCATTTGCTTTTGCACCCAAGGTTCTCTTTCATTACCATGTTTCTCAGCAATAAAATCTTCTTTAGTATACTTTTTATTTTTAGCATGCTTTTCAGGTTCTTCTTCAACCTCTTCTTTATCAGGAGTATCATTCTTATCATTATCTTTATCATGTTCATTACCACTTTCAGTTTCAGCATCAGAAATAGAAATACTATTAGGATCATTAACAGGTTCAGAGGATTCTACAACATTCTTATGTTTCTTTTTCTTTTTCTTAGATGGAGCACTAGTTTTAGTTCGTTGAGAATCTTGTTCAACTCTTTTGGGATGCCCTTCAGGATATAGAGGATCTTGGGTAGAGACACCACCTCTAGTTGTTACTTCATAAGCATGTTTTTCTTTAGCATTTCCCAACAAGTCATTTTGCACTTTAGTGAGTTGATCAATTTGAGTTTGAACCATATGAAAATGTTTAACAAGCATCTTAACATCATTGGAGGTTCTCTCCACAATATCATGCAATTCACTAATAGCTTGAGAATTTTCCATTAGATGATTCTCTACTCTCATATTAAAATTTTCTTGCTTAACAATATAATTATCAAACTCAGCTAAGCATTGCGCAGGAGGTTTTGAATACGGAATATCTTCCCTAGTAAAGCGCTGAAGAGAATTTACCTCAATCATGGATGAAGGGGGAATTATCTCACATATATCTTCTATGGGAGGAAGATTCTTCACATCTTCAGATTTAATACCTTTCTCCTTGAGAGACTTCTTGGCTTCCCTCATATCTTCATCATTCAATTTAATTAAACCCCTCTTCTTCAATATTGGCGTTGGAGTTGGTTCAGGCGTAGTCCAATCATCATGATTCCGGCCTATTTTAGCCAATAATTCTTCAAATATTGCCCTGGAGTTCTTTTCCTGAAAACACAACCAGCACAACTATCCAGGTATGCCCTAGACTCAATGGTTAGTCCACTATAAAATATAACAAGTAAATCATGCTTTTCCAAATCATGGTCAGACCGAGCTCTAATAAGAGAGCAAAATCTCGCCCAAGCCTCAGGCAATTTCTCTCCATCTCCCTGGTCAAAATTATAAATTCTCTGCAAAGCAATATGTTGAGCACTAGCAGGAAAGTATTTACGGAAGAAAACATCAAGCAATTCTTTTGGACTTTTAATAGAATTAGGTGGCAAACTATTATACCAAGTTTTAGCGTCATCCTTTAATGAGAATGGAAAGATTTTAGCAACAAAGTAAGTATGCTTCTTAACATCATCAGAAAACAAGCTACTCAGAGTAGATAACTCAATCATGTGTTCAACAGCACTTTCTTTTTCAGTACCACAAAAAGGTGTTTTCTCAACAATAGCTACATGAGATAGATCAAGAGAAAAATCATAATCTTTATCCTTAATGTTTATAGGAGATGTGGCAAATTTAGGATCAGGAGACATTTTATATCTAACAGCATGCTCTGCAAGCAACTTTTTAATTTTTCTTGCATCAGTAGTAGCATTGCATTTTTCAATAAAATCATCATCAAGTTCCACATAATCTTCATCAAGATCATCACTAGAGTATTCAACAGACTCAGGTGAATTAACAGGTGTAACAGCATTTTCATTAGGAGTTTCAGTATTTTCAATTTGTCTAGACCTAGCAATTGTAGCATCTAGAAAAGATCCCAATGAACCACTATCATCAAGCACAGCAGAAATATTATCAATATTATGAGAGTTTTCAGATTTAGCAGAAGTACCCGCATGTGAAGCATGTGGCGGTGAAACAAGTTTATCAATCACAGATGGTGAATCAAGAGCAGCAGAGGTACTCAGAGTTGTACCTTTTCTTGTAGTGGATGGTAATATGGCGACCTTAGTATCGCGAGGTTTACCCATGATGGAGAATTTGCAGCGAACAATATCAATCCAAGTGAACTTCCAAATAAAGCTATGCTCCCCGGCAACGGCGCCAGAAAACAGTCTTGATAACTGATACGTCTCCGACGTATTGATAATTTCTTGTGTTCCATGCCACATTATTGATGATATCTACATGTTTTATGCACACTTTATGTCATATTCGTGCATTTTCTGGAACTAACCTATTAACAAGATGCCGAAGAGCCGATTCTTTGTTTTCTGCTGTTTTTGGTTTCAGAAATCCTAGTAACGAAATATTCTCGGAATTGGATGAAATCAACGCCCAGGGTCCTATTTTGCCACGAAGCTTCCAGAAGACCGAAGAGGAGACGAAGTGGGGCCACGAGGTGGCCAGACTATAGGGCGGCACGGCCCAGGCCCTGGCCGCGCCGACCTATAGTGTGGGCCCCTCGTGCCGCCTCTTTACCTGCCCTTCCGCCTACAAATAGCCTCCGTCGCGAAACCCCCAGTACCGAGAGCCACGATACGGAAAACCTTACTGAGACGCCGCCGCCACCAATCCCATCTCGGGGGATTCTGGAGATCTCCTCCGGCACCCTGCCGGAGAGGGGATTCATCTCCCGGAGGACTCTTCACCGCCATGGTCGCCTCCGGAGTGATGAGTGAGTAGTTCACCCCTGGACTATGGGTCCATAGCAGTAGCTAGATGGTTGTCTTCTCCTCATTGTGCTTCATTGTTGGATCTTGTGAGCTGCCTAACATGATCAAGATCATCTATCTGTAATACTATATGTTGTGTTTGTCGGGATCCGATGGATAGAGAATACTATGTTATGTTAATTATCAAGTTATTACCTATGTGTTGTTTATGATCTTGCATGCTCTCCGTTATTAGTAGAGGCTCTGGCCAAGTTTTTGCTCTTAACTCCAAGAGGGAGTATTTATGCTCGATAGTGGGTTCATGCCTCCATTGAATGCAGGACGGTGACAGAAAGTTCTAAGGTTGTGGATGTGCTGTTGCCACTAGGGATAAAACATTGATGCTATGTCTAAGGATGTAGTTATTGATTACATTACGCACCATACTTAATGCAATTGTCTGTTGTTTTGCAACTTAATACTGGAAGGGGTTCGGATGATAACCTGAAGGTGGAATTTTTAGGCATAGATGCATGCTGGATAGCGGTCTATGTACTTTGTCGTAATGCCCAATTAAATCTCACTATATTTATCATGACATGTATGTGCATTGTTATGCCCTCTCTATTTGTCAATTGCCCGACTGTAATTTGTTCACCCAACATGCTTTTATCTTATGGGAGAGACACCTCTAGTGAACTGTGGACCCCGGTCCTATTCTTTACATCGCATACAATCTACTGCAATACTTGTTTTGCTGTTTTCTGCAAACAATCATCTTCCACACAATACGGTTAATCCTTTGTTACAGCAAGCCGGTGAGATTGACAACCTCACTGTTTCGTTGGGGCAAAGTACTTTGGTTGTGTTGTGCAGGTTCCACGTTGGTGCCGGAATCTCTAGTGTTGCGCCGCACTACATCCCGCCGCCATCAACCTTCAACGTGCTTCTTGGCTCCTCCTGGTTCGATAAACCTTGGTTTCTTTCTGAGGGAAAACTTGCTGCTGTGCGCATCATACCTTCCTCTTGGGGTTCCCAACGAACGTGTGAGTTACACGCCATCAAGCTCTTTTTCTGGCGCCGTTGCCGGGGACACTTCCCAATCTCTTTACTTTGTTTTTGTCTTGCTTTATTTTGTTTACTACTTTGTTTGCTGCATTATATCAAAACACAAAAAAATTAGTTACTTGCATTTACTTTATCTAGTTTGCTTTGTTTACTGTTGCTAAAATGAATACTCCTGAAAATACTAAGTTGTGTGACTTCACAACCACAAATAATAATGATTTCCTATGCACACCTATTGCTCCACCTGCTACTACAGCAGAATTCTTTGAAATTAAACCTGCTTTACTGAATCTTGTTATGAGAGAGCAATTTTCTGGTGTTAGTTCTGATGATGCTGCTGCCCATCTTAATAATTTTGTTGAATTGTGTGAAATGCAAAAATATAAAGATGTAGATGGTGACATTATAAAATTAAAATTGTTCCCTTTCTCATTAAGAGGAAGAGCTAAAGATTGGTTGCTATCTCTGCCTAAGAATAGTATTGATTCCTGGACTAAATGCAAGGATGCTTTTATTGGTAGATATTATCCCCCTGCTAAAATTATATCTTTGAGGAGTAGCATAATGAATTTTAAACAATTAGATACTGAACATGTTGCACAAGCATGGGAAAGAATGAAATCTCTGGTAAAGAATTGCCCAACCCATGGACTGACTACTTGGATGATCATCCAAACCTTCTATGCAGGACTAAATTTTTCTTCGCGGAATTTATTGGATTCAGCTGCTGGAGGTACCTTTATGTCCATCACTCTTGGTGAAGCAACAAAGCTCCTTGATAATATGATGATTAATTACTCTGAATGGCACACGGAAAGAGCTCCACAAGGTAAGAAGGTAAATTCTGTTGAAGAATCCTCTTCCTTGAATGATAAGATTGATGCTATTATGTCTATGCTTGTGAATGATAGGACTAATGTTGATCCTAATAATGTTCCGTTAGCTTCATTATTTGCCCAAGAAGAACATGTTGATGTAAACTTCATTAAAAATAATAATTTCAACAACAATGCTTATCGGAACAATTCTAGTAATAACTATAGGCCATATCCTTATAATAATGGTAACGGTTATGCTAATTCTTATGGGAATTCTTACAATAATAATAGGAACACACCCCCTGGACTTAAAGCTATGCTTAAAGAATTTATTAGTACACAAACTGTCTTTAACAAATCTGTTGAGGAAAAGCTCAATAAAATTGATATTCTCGCTTCTAAGGTTGATAGTCTTGCCTCTGATGTTGATCTTTTGAAATCGAAAGTTATGCCTAATAGGGACATTGAAAATAAAATTGTTACTACAGCAAATGCCATCCAAGTTAGAATTAATGAGAATATAAGATTAATGGCTGAATTGCGTGCTAGGTGGGATAGAGAAGAAAATGAAAAACTAGCTAAAGAGAAAAATGTAGCTAAAGTTTGGACTATTACCACCACAAGTAATGTTGATTCCTCACATGTTGCTGCACCTCCTACTATCAATGGTAAAATAATTGGTGTTGGTAATGTTTCTACTCCTAGTGCAAAGCGCGCAAAATTACCTGAAATTGCTAAAACTGCTGAAACTGCTTGTGATAAAACTGCTTAAATTTTTTCCAACCTTGGGGATGATGATCCCATTGCTGTAGCTCATAATGATTTAGATTTTGATGATTGCCACATCTCTGAAGTTATTAAGTTCTTACAAAAACTTGCTAAGAGTCCCAATGCTAGCGTTGTAAACTTGGCTTTCACAAAACATATTACAAATGCTCTCATAAAAGCTAGAGAAGAGAAACTAAAACTTGAAACTTCTATTCCTAGAAAGCTAGAAGATGGTTGGGAACCCATCATTAAAATGAGGGTCAATGATTTTGATTGTAATGCTTTATGTGATCTTGGTGCAAGTATTTCTGTTATGCCTAAGAAAGTCTATGATATGCTTGACTTGCCACCATTGAAAAATTGTTATTTGGATGTTAATCTCGCTGATAATGCTAAAAAGAAACCTTTGGGGAGAGTTGATAATGTTCATATTATGGTTAACAATAACCTTGTCCCCGTTGATTTTGTTGTCTTGGATATTGAATGCAATGCATCTCGCCCCATTATATTGGGAAGACCTTTTCTTCGAACCGTTGGTGCTACTATTGATATGAAGGAAGGTAATATTAAATATCAATTTCCTCTCAAGAAAGGTATGGAACACTTCCCTAGAAAGAGAATGAAGTTACCTTATGATTCTATTATTAGAACAAATTATGATGTTGATGCTTCGTCTCTTGATAATACTTGATTTACACTTTCTGCGCCTAGCTGAAAGGCGTTAAAGAAAAGTGCTTATGGGAGACAACCCATGTTTTTACTACAGTATTTTTGTTTTATATTTGAGTCTTGGAAGTTGTTTACTACTGTAGCAACCTCTCCTTATCTTAGTTTTGTGTTTTGTTGTGCCAAGTAAAGTCTTTGATAGTAAAGTTCATACTAGATTTGGATTACTGCGCAGTTTCAGATTTCTTTGCTGTCACGAATTTCGACCTGCCTCCCGGTAGGTAGCTCAGAAAATTAAGCCAATTTACGTGCGTGATCCTCAGATATGTACGCAACTTTCATTCAATTTGGGAATTTTCATTTGAGCAAGTCTGGTGCCATTTTAAAATTCATCTTTACAAACTGTTCTGTTTTGACAGATTCTGCCTTTTATTTCGCATTGCCTCTTTTGCTATGTTGGATGAATTTCTTTGATCCATTAATGTCCAGTAGCTTTATGCAATGTCCAGAAGTGTTAAGAATGATTGTGTCACCTCTGAACATGTTAATTTTTATTGTGCACTAACCCTCTTATGAGTTGTTTCGAGTTTGGTGTGGAGGAAGTTTTCAAGGATCAAGAGAGGAGTATGATGCAATATGATCAAGGAGAGTGAAAGCTCTAAGCTTGGGGATGCCCCGGTGGTTCACCCCTGCATATTCTAAGAAGACTCAAGCGTCTAAGCTTGGGGATGCCCAAGGCATCCCCTTCTTCATCGACAACATTATCAGGTTCCTCCCCTGAAACTATATTTTTATTCCGTCACATCTTATGTGCTTTGCTTGGAGCGTCGGTTTGTTTTTGTTTTTGTTTTTGTTTGAATAAAATGGATCCTAGCATTCATTGTGTGGGAGAGAGACACGCTCCGCTGTTGCATATGGACAAGTATGTCCTTAGGCTTTACTCATAGTATTCATGGCGAAGTTTCTTCTTCGTTAAATTGTTATATGGTTGGAATTGGAAAATGCTACATGTAGTAATTCTAAAATGTCTTGAATAATGTGATACTTGGCAATTGTTGTGCTCATGTTTAAGCTCTTGCATCATATGCCTTGCACCCATTAATGAAGAAACACCTAGAGCTTGCTAATTTGGTTTGCATACTTGGTCTCTCTAAAGTCTAGATAATTTCTAGTACTGAGTTTTGAACAACAAAGAAGACGGTGTAGATTCTTATAATGTTTACAATATGTCTTTTATGTGAGTTTTGCTGCACCGTTCATCCTTGTGTTTGTTTCAAATAACCTTGCTAGCCTAAACCTTGTATCGAGAGGGAATGCTTCTCATGCATCCAAAATCCTTGAGCCAACCACTATGCCATTTGTGTCCACCATACCTACCTACTACATGGTATTTCTCCGCCATTCCAAAGTAAATTGCTTGAGTGCTACCTTTAAAATTCCATCATTCGCCTTTGCAATATATAGCTCATGGGACAAATAGCTTAAAAACTATTGTGGTATTGAATATGAACTTATGCACTTTATCTCTTATTAAGTTGCTTGCTGTGCGATAACCATGTTTCTGGGGACGTGATACGTCTCCGACGTATCGATAATTTCTTATGTTCCATGCCACATTATTGATGTTATCTACATGTTTTATGCACACTTTATGTCATATTCGTGCATTTTCTGGAACTAACCTATTAACAAGATGCCGAAGTGCCGATTCTTGTTTTCTGCTGTTTTTGGTTTCAGAAATCCTAGTAACGAAATATTCTCGGAATTGGACGAAATCAACGCCCGGGGTCCTATTTTGCCACGAAGCTTCGAAGTCCGAAGAGGAGACGAAGAGGGGCCACGAGGGGCCACACCCTAGGGCGGCGCGGCCCCCTTGGCCGCGCGGCCCCGTGGTGTGGGGCCCCGTGCCGCCTCTTAACCTGCCCTTCCGCCTACAAATAGCCTCCGTCGCGAAACCCCAGACCGAGAGCCACGATACGGAAAACCTTCCAGAGACGCCGCCGCCGCCGATCCCATCTCGGGGGATCCAGAGATCGCCTCCAAGACCTGCCGGAGAGGGGATTCATCTCCCGGAGGACTCTACGCCGCCATGGTCGCCTCCGGAGTGATGTGTGAGTAGTCTACCCCTGGACTATGGGTCCATAGCAGTAGCTAGATGGTTGTTTTCTCCCCATTGTGCTATCATTGTCGGATCTTGTGAGCTGCCTAACATGATCAAGATCATCTATCTGTAATTATATATGTTGCGTTTGTTGGGATCCGATGAATAGAGAATACTTGTTATGTTGATTATCAAAATTATATCTATGTGTTGTTTATGATCTTGCATGCTCTCCGTTACTAGTAGATGCTTGTAACTCCAAGAGGGAGTATTTATGCTCGATAGTGGGTTCATGCCTGCATTGACACCTGGGACAGTGATAGAAAGTTCTAAGGTTGTGTTGTGCTGTTGCCACTAGGGATAAAACATTGATGCTATGTCTAAGGATGTAGTTGTTGATTACATTACGCACCATACTTAATGCAATTGTCTGTTGCTTTGCAACTTAATACTGGAGGGGGTTCGGATGATAACCTGAAGGTGGACTTTTTAGGCATAGATGCAGTTGGATGGCGGTCTATGTACTTTGTCGTAATGCCCAATTAAATCTCACTATACTCATCATGATATGTATGTGCATGGTCATGCCCTCTTTATTTGTCAATTGCCCAACTGTAATTTGTTCACCCAACATGCTGTTTATCTTATGGGAGAGACACCTCTAGTGAACTGTGGACCCCGGTCCAATTCTCTTTACTGAAATACAATCTACTGCAATACTTGTTCTACTGTTTTCTGCAAACAATCATCTTCCACACAATACGGTTAATCCTTTGTTACAGCAAGCCGGTGAGATTGACAACCTCACTGTTTCGTTGGGGCAAAAGTACTTTGGTTGTGTTGTGCAGGTTCCACGTTGGCGCCGGAATCCCTGGTGTTGCGCCGCACTACATCCCGCCGCCATCAACCTTCAACGTGCTTCTTGGCTCCTACTGGTTCGATAACCCTGGTTTCATACTGAGGGAAACTTGCCGCTGTACGCATCACACCTTCCTCTTGGGGTTCCCAACGGACGCGTGTTGAACGCGTATCAGGACGCCATCAACTATTCTTTGTTGAATATCATGTGAGTTGCTATGCATGTCCGTCTTGTCTGAAGTAAGAGAGATTTACCACCTTATGGTTAAGCATACATATTGTTAGAGAAGAACATTGGGCCGCTAACTAAAGCCATGATTCATGGTGGAAGTTTCAGTTTTGGACATATATCCTCAATCTCATATGAGAATAATAATTGTTGCCACATGCTTATGCATTAAAGATGAGTCCATTATCTGTTGTCCATGTTGTCCCGGTATGGATGTCTAAGTTGAGAATAATCAAAAGCGAGAAATCCAAAATGCGAGCTTTCTCCTTAGACCTTTGTACAGGCGGCATGGAGGTACCCCATTGTGACACTTGGTTAAAACATGTGTATTGCGATGATCCGGTAGTCCAAGCTAATTAGGACAAGGTGCGGGCACTATTAGTATACTATGCATGAGGCTTGCAACTTGTAAGATATAATTTACATAACTCATATGCTTTATTACTACCGTTGACAAAATTGTTTCATGTTTTCAAAATAAAAGCTCTAGCACAAATATAGCAATCGATGTTTTCCTCTTTGAAGGACCATTATTTTTACTTTTATGTTGAGTCAGTTCACCTATTTCTCTCCACCTCAAGAAGCAAACACTTGTGTGAACTGTGCATTGATTCCTACATACTTGCATATTGCACTTGTTATATTACTTTACATTGACAATATCCATGAGATATACATGTTATAAGTTGAAAGCAACCGCTGAAACTTAATCTTCTTTTGTGTTGCTTCAATACCTTTACTTTGATTTATTGCTTTATGAGTTAACTCTTATGCAAGACTTATTGATGCTTGTCTTGAAGTACTATTCATGAAAAGTCTTTGCTTTATGATTCACTTGTTTACTCATGTCATTACCATTGTTTTGATCGCTGCATTCATTACATATGTTTACAAATAGTATGATCAAGGTTATGATGGCATGTCACTCCAGAAATTATCTTTGTTATCGTTTTACCTGCTCGGGACGAGCAGAACTAAGCTTGGGGATGCTGATACGTCTCTGACGTATCGATAATTTCTTGTGTTCCATGCCACATTATTGATGATATCTACATGTTTTATGCACACTTTATGTCATATTCGTGCATTTTCTGGAACTAACCTATTAACAAGATGCCGAAGAGCCATTCTTTTTTTCTGCTGTTTTTGGTTTCAGAAATCCTAGTAACGAAATATTCTCGGAATTGGACGAAATCAACGCCCAGGGTCCTATTTTGCCACGAAGCTTCCAGAAGACCGAAGAGGAGACGAAGTGGGGCCACGAGGTGGCCAGACTATACGGCGGCGCGGCCCAGGCCCTGGCCGCACCGACCTATAGTGTGGGCCCCTCGTTCCGCCTCTTTACCTGCCCTTCCGCCTACAAATAGCCTCCGTCGCGAAACCCCCAGTACCGAGAGCCACGATACGGAAAACCTTACCGAGACGCCGCCGCCAATCCCATCTCGGGGGATTCTGGAGATCTCCTCCGGCACCCTGCCGGAGAGGGGATTCATCTCCCGGAGGACTCTTCACCGCCATGGTCGCCTCCGGAGTGATGAGTGAGTAGTTCACCCCTGGACTATGGGTCCATAGCAGTAGCTAGATGGTTGTCTTCTCCTCATTGTGCTTCATTGTTGGATCTTGTGAGCTGCCTAACATGATCAAGATCATCTATCTGTAATACTATATGTTGTGTTTGTCGGGATCCGATGGATAGAGAATACTATGTTATGTTAATTATCAAGTTATTACCTATGTGTTGTTTATGATCTTGCATGCTCTCCGTTATTAGTAGAGGCTCTGGCCAAGTTTTTGCTCTTAACTCCAAGAGGGAGTATTTATGCTCGATAGTGGGTTCATGCCTCCATTGAATCTGGGACGATGTGAGAAAGTTCTAAGGTTGTGGATGTCTTTGTTGCCACTAGGGATAAAACATTGATGCTATGTCTAAGGATGTAGTTATTGATTACATTACGCACCATACTTAATGCAATTGTCTGTTGTTTTGCAACTTAATACTGGAAGGGGTTCGGATGATAACCTGAAGGTGGACTTTTTAGGCATAGATGCATGCTGGATAGCGGTCTATGTACTTTGTCGTAATGCCCAATTAAATCTCACTATATTTATCATGACATGTATGTGCATTGTTATGCCCTCTCTATTTGTCAATTGCCCGACTGTAATTTGTTCACCCAACATGCTTTTATCTTATGGGAGAGACACCTCTAGTGAACTGTGGACCCCGGTCCTATTCTTTACATCGCATACAATCTACTGCAATACTTGTTTTACTGTTTTCTGCAAACAATCATCTTCCACACAATACGGTTAATCCTTTGTTACAGCAAGCCGGTGAGATTGACAACCTCACTATTTCATTGGGGCAAAGTACTTTGGTTGTGTTGTGCAGGTTCCACGTTGGTGCCGGAATCTCTAGTGTTGCGCCGCACTACATCCCGCCGCCATCAACCTTCAACGTGCTTCTTGGCTCCTCCTGGTTCGATAAACCTTGGTTTCTTTCTGAGGGAAAACTTGCTGCTGTGCGCATCATACCTTCCTCTTGGGGTTCCCAACGAACGTGTGAGTTACACGCCATCAATAACCCACAAGTATAGGGGATCGCAGCAGTCTTCGCGGGTAATAAAACCCAATTTATTGATTCGACACAAGGGGAGACAAAGAATACTTGAAAGCCTTAACAACGGAGTTGTCAATTCAGTTGCACCTGGAAACAGACTTGCTCGCAAGAGTTTATCAGTAGTAACAGTTTTATAGCAATAGCAGTAGTGAAATAACAGCAGCAGAGTAACAAAGACAGCAGTAGTGATTATAGTAAATAGCAGGATTAAAATACTGTAGGCACGGGGACGGATAACGGGCGTTGCATGGATGAGAGAAACTCATGTAACAGTCAAGCAGGGGCATTTGCAGATAATAATAAAACGGTATCCAAGTACTAATCAATCTATAGGCATGTATTCCAATTATAGTCGTACGTGCTCGCAATGAGAAACTTGCACAACATCTTTTGTCCTACCAGCCGGTGGCAGCCGGGCCTCAAGGGAATCTACTGGATATTAAGGTACTCCTTTTAATAGAGCACCGGAGCAAAGCATTAACACTCCATGAACACATGTGATCCTCACATCACTACCATCCCCTCCGGTTGTCCCGATTTCTGTCACTTCGGGGCCATTGGTTCTGGACAACGACATGTGTATACAACTTGCAGGTAAGACCATAAACAATGAATATCATGATGAAACAATAACATGTTCAGATCTGAGATCATGGCACTCGGGCCCTAGTGACAAGCATTAAGCATAACAAGTTGCAACAATATCATCAAAGTACCAATTACGGACACTAGGCACTATGCCCTAACAATCTTATGCTATTACATGACCAATCTCATCCAATCCCTACCATCCCCTTCGGCCTACAGCGGGGGAATTACTCACACATGGATGGGGGAAACATGGCTGGTTGATGTAGAGGCGTTGGCGGTGATGATGGTGATGATCTCCTCCAATTCCCCGTCCCGGCGGAGTGCCAGAACGGAGACTTCTGGATCCCGAGACGGAGTTTCGCGATGTGGCGGCGTTCTGGAAGGTTTCTGGCGACTTCCCCTTCTCTACGTGCGTTTTTAGGTCGAGGCAAATAAGTAGTCCGAAGAAGGGCGTCGGAGGCCGGCCGAGGGGGCCACACCATAGGGCCGCGCGGGCCCCCCCTAGGCCGCGCCGCCTTATGGTGTGGGGCCCTCGGGCCTCCACTTGATTTGTCCTTCTGGCTCCGTCAGTATTCTGGGAAAATAGGGCCTTCTGTCAAAATCCCGAGGTTTTTCCTGAAAGTTGGATTTCTGCACAAAAACGAGACACCAGAACAGTTCTGCTGAAAACAGCGTTAGTTCGTGTTAGTTGCATCCAAAATACACAAATTAGAGGCAAAACAACAGCAAAAGTGTTCGGGAAAGTAGATACGTTTTGGACGTATCATTATGCGAGAGCAATTTTCTGGTGTTAGTTCTGATGATGCTGCTGCCCATCTTAATAATTTTGTTGAATTATGTGAAATGCAAAAGTATAAGGATGTAGATGGTGACATTATAAAATTAAAATTGTTTCCTTTCTCCTTAAGAGGAAGAGCTAAAGATTGGTTGCTATCCCTGCCTAGAAATAGTATTGATTCATGGACTAAATGTAAGGATGCTTTTATTGGTAGATATTATCCTCCCGCTAAAATTATATCTTTGAGGAGTAGCATAATGAATTTTAAACAATTAGATAATGAACATGTTGCTCAAGCATGGGAGAGAATGAAATCTTTGGTTAAGAATTGCCCAACCCATGGACTGACTACTTGGATGATCATCCAAACCTTTTATGCAGGATTGAATTTTTCTTCGCGGAACCTATTGGATTCAGCTGCTGGAGGTACCTTTATGTCCATCACTCTTGGTGAAGCAACAAAGCTTCTTGATAATATGATGATTAATTACTCTGAATGGCACACGGAAAGAGCTCCACAAGGTAAGAAGGTAAATTCTGTCAAAGAAACCTCTTCCTTGAGTGATAAGATTGATGCTATTATGTCTATGCTTGTGAATGATAGGACTAATGTTGATCCTAATAATGTTCCATTAGCTTCATTGGTTGCCCAAGAAGAACATGTTGATGTGAACTTCATTAAAAATAATAATTTCAACAACAATGCTTATCGAAATAATTCTAGTAATAACTATAGGCCATATCCTTATAATAATGGTAACGGTTATGGTAATTCTTATGGGAATTCTTACAACAATAATAGGAGTGTACCCCCTGGTCTTGAAGCTATGCTTAAAGAATTTATTAGTACACAAACTACTTTTAACAAATCTGTTGAGGAAAAGCTCAATAAAATTGATATTCTTGCTTCTAAGGTTGATAGTCTTGCCTCTGATGTTGATCTTTTGAAATTGAAAGTTATGCCTAATAAGGATATTGAAAATAAAATTGTTACTACAGCAAATGCCATCCAAGTTAGAATTAATGAGAATATAAGATTGATGGCTGAATTGCATGCTAGGTGGGAAAGAGAAGAAAATGAAAAACTAGCTAAAGAGAATAATGTAGCTAAAGTTTGGACTATTACCACCACTAGAAATGCTAATTCTCTACATGTTGCTGCACCTCTTACTAATAATGGTGAAATAATTGGTGTTGGCAATGTTTCCACTTCTAATGCAAAGCCTGCAAAACTGCCGGAAACTGCTAAAACTGCTGAAACTGCCTGTGATAAAACTGCTGAAATTTTTTCCAACATTGGGGATGATGATCCCATTGCTTTAGATTATAATGGTTTAGATTTTGATGATTGCCACATCTCTGAAGTTATAAAGTTCTTACAAAAACTTGCTAAGAGTCCCAACGCTAGTGCTATAAATTTGGCCTTTACAAAACATATTACAAATGCTCTCATAAAAGCTAGAGAGGAGAAACTAAAACTTGAACTTCTATTCCTAGAAAGTTAGAGGATGGTTGGGAGCCCATCATTAAGATGAAGGTCAATGACTTTGATTGTAATGCTTTATGTGATCTTGGTGCAAGTATTTCTGTTATGCCTAAGAAAATTTATGATATGCTTGACTTGCCACCATTGAAGAATTGTTATTTGGATGTTAATCTTGTTGATAATGCTACAAAGAAACCTTTGGGGAGAGTTGATAATGTTCGCATTACCGTTAACAATAACCTTGTCCCCGTTGATTTTGTTGTCTTGGATATTGAATGCAATGCATCTTTCCCCATTATAATGGGAACACCTTTTCTTCAAACTGTTGGAGCTATCATTGATATGAAGGAAGGTAATATTAAATATCAATTTCCTCTCAAGAAAGGTATGGAACACTTCCCTAGAAAGAGAATGAAGTTACCTTTTGATTCTATTATTAGAACAAATTATGATGTTGATACTTCATCTCTTGATAACACTTGATATACACTTTCTGCGCCTAGCTGAAAGGCGTTAAAGAAAAGCGCTTATGGGAGACAACCCATGTTTTTACTACAGTACCTTTGTTTTATATTTGAGTCTTGGAAGTTGTTTACTACTGTATCAATCTCTCCTTATCTTAGTTTTGTGCATGGTTGTGCCAAGTAAAGTCGTTGATAGTAAGGTTCATACTAGATTTAGATTACTGCGCAGAAACAGATTTCTTTGCTGTCACGAATCTGGGCCTAATTCTCTGTAGGTAACTCAGAAAATTATGCCAATTTACGTGAGTGATCCTCAGATATGTATGCAACTTTCATTCAATTTGGGCATTTTCATTTGAGCAAGTCTGGTGCCACTTTAAAATTCGTCTTTATGAACTGTTCTGTTTTGACAGATTCTGCCTTTTATTTCGCATTGCCTCTTTTGCTATGTTGGATGAATTTCTTTGATCCATTAATGTCCAGTAGCTTTGTGCAATGTCCAGAAGTGTTAAGAATGATTATGTCACCTCTGAACATGTAAATTTTTATTGTGCACTAACCCTCTAATGAGTTGTTTCGAGTTTGGTGTGGAGGAAGTTTTCAAGGATCAAGAGAGGAGGATGATACAATATGATCAAGGAGAGTGAAAGCTCTAAGTTTGGAGATGCCCCGGTGGTTCACCCCTGCATATTCTAAGAAGACTCAAGCGTCTAAGCTTGGGGATGCCCAAGGCATCCCCTTCTTCATCGACAACATTATCAGGTTCCTCCCTTGAAACTATATTTTTATTCCATCACATCTTATGTGCTTTGCTTGGAGCGTCGGTTTGTTTTTGTTTTTGTTTTTGTTTGAATAAAATGGATCCTAGAATTCATTGTGTGGGAGAGAGACACGCTCCGCTGTTGCATATGGACAAATATGTCCTTAGGCTTTACTCATAGTATTCATGGCGAAGGTTGAATCTTTTTCGTTAAATTGTTATATGGTTGGAATCGGGAAATGCTACATGTAGTAATTCTAAAATGTCTTGAATAATTTGATACTTGGCAATTGTTGTGCTCATGTTTAAGCTCTTGCATCATATACTTTGCACCTATTAATGAAGAAATACATAGAGCTTGCTAAAATTTGGTTTGCATATTTGGTCTCTCTAAAGTCTAGATAATTTCTAGTATTGAGTTTTGAACAATAAGGTAGATGGTGTAGAGTCTTATAATGTTTACAATATGTCTTTTATGTGAGTTTTGCTGCACCGGTTCATCCTTGTGTTTGTTTCAAATAACCTTGCTAGCCTAAACCTTGTATCGAGAGGGAATACTTCTCATGCATCCAAAATCCTTGAGCCAACCACTATGCCATTTGTGTCCACCACACCTACCTACTACATGGTATTTCTCCGCCATTCCAAAGTAAATTGCTTGAGTGCTACCTTTAAATTTCCATCATTCGCCTTTGCAATATATAGCTCATGGGACAAAATAGCCTAAAAAACTATTGTGGTATTGAATATGTACTTATGCACTTTATCTCTTATTAAGTTGCTTGTTGTGCGATAACCATGCTCCTGGGGACGCCATCAACTACTCTTTGTCGAATATCATGTGAGTTGCTATGCATGTCCGTCTTGTCTGAAGTAAGGGAGATTTACCACTCATTTAATGGTTAGAGCATGCATAATGTTAGAGAAGAACATTGGGCCGCTAACTAAAGCCATGATCCATGGTGGAAGTTTCAGTTTTGGACATATATCCTCAATCTCATATGAGAACATTAATTGTTGCTACATGCTTATGCATTAAAGAGGAGTCCATTATCTGTTGTCTATGTTGTCCCGGTATGGATGTCTAAGTTGAGAATAATCAAAAGCGAGAAATCCAAATGCGAGCTTTCTCCTTAGACCTTTGTACAGGCGGCATAGAGGTACCCCTTTGTGACACTTGGTTAAAACATGTGTATTGCGATGATAATCCTGGTAATCCGAGCTAATTAGGACAAGGTGCGGGCACTACTAGTATACTATGCATGAGGCTTGCAACTTGTAAGATATAATTTACATGATACATATGCTTTATTACTACCGTTGACAAAATTGTTTCATGTTTTCAAAACCAAAGCTCTAGCACAAATATAGCAATCGATGCTTTCCTCTTTGAAGGACCTTTCTTCTGCTTTTATGTTGAGTCAGTTCACCTATTTCTCTCCACCTCAAGAAGCAAACACTTGTGTGAACTGTGCATTGATTCCTACATATTTGCATATTGCACTTGTTATATTACTTTACATTGACACTATCCATGAGATATACATGTTATAAGTTGAAAGCAACCGCTGAAACTTAATCTTCCTTTGTGTTGCTTCAATACCTTTACTTTAATTTATTGCTTTATGAGTTAACTCTTATGAAAGACTTATTGATGCTTGTCTTGAAGTACTATTCATGAAAAGTCTTTGCTTTATGATTCAGTTGTTTACTCATGTCATTACCATTGTTTTGATCGCTGCATTCATTACATATGCTTACAATAGTATGATCAAGGTTATGATGGCATGTCACTCCAGAAATTATCTTTGTTATCGTTTACCTGCTCGGGACGAGCAGGAACTAAGCTTGGGGATGCTGATACGTCTCCGACGTATCGATAATTTCTTATGTTCCATGCCACATTATTGAAGATATCTACATGTTTTATGCATACTTTATGTCGTATTTATGCATTTTCCGGCACTAACCTACAAACGAGATGCCGAAGAGCCAGTTGCTGTTTTCTACTGTTTTTTGGTTTCAGAAATTCTACAAAGGAAATATTCTCGGAATTGGACGAAATCAACGCCCAGGGTCCTATTTTTGCACGAAGCTTCCAGAAGACCGAAAGGGAAAAGAAGTGAGGCGACGAGGTGGCGACACGCCAGGGCGGCGTGGCCCACCTCCTGGCCGCGCGGCCCTGTTGTGTGGGCCCCTCGCGTCGCCTCCTGACCTGCCCTTCCGCCTACTTAAAGCCTCCGTCGCGAAACCCCCAGTACCGAGAGCCACGATACGGAAAACCTTACAGAGACGCCGCCGCCGCCAATCCCATCTCGGGGGATTCAGGAGATCGCCTCCGGCACCCTGCCGGAGGGGGGAATCATCTCCCGGAGGACTCTTCATCGCCATGATCGCCTCCGGAGTGATGAGTGAGTAGTTCACCCCTGGACTATGGGTCCATAGCAGTAGCTAGATGGTCGTCTTCTCCTTATGTGCTTCATTGTTGGATCTTGTGAGCTGCCTAACATGATCAAGATCATCTATCTGTAATGCTATATGTTGTGTTTGTCGGGATCCGATGGATAGAGAATACTATGTTATGTTGATTATCAATCTATTACCTATGTGTTGTTTATGATCTTGCATGCTCTCTGTTATTAGTAGAGGCTCTGGCCAAGTTTTTACTCTTAACTCCAAGAGGGAGTATTTATGCTCGATAGTGGGTTCATGCCTCCATTAAATGGGACAAAGTGACAGAAAGTTCTAAGGTTGTGGATGTGCTGTTGCCACTAGGGATAAAACATTGATGCTATGTCCGAGGATGTAGTTATTGATTACATTACGCACCATACTTAATGCAATTGTCTGTTGTTTGCAACTTAATACTGGAAGGGGTTCGGATGATAACCTGAAGGTGGACTTTTTAGGCATAGATGCATGCTGGATAGCGGTCTATGTACTTTGTCGTAATGCCCAATTAAATCTCACTATACTTATCATATCATGTATGTGCATTGTCATGCCCTCTCTATTTGTCAATTGCCCGACTGTAATTTGTTCACCCAACATGCTATTTATCTTATGGGAGAGACACCTCTAGTGAACTGTGGACCCCGGTCCATTCTTTTACATTAAATACAATCTACTGCAATACTTGTACTACTGTTTTCTGCAAACAATCATCATCCACACTATACATCTAATCCTTTGTTACAGCAAGCCGGTGAGATTGACAACCTCACTGTTTCGTTGGGGCAAAGTACTTTGGTTGTGTTGTGCAGGTTCCACGTTGGCGCCGGAATCCCTGGTGTTGCGCCGCACTACATCTCGCCACCATCAACCTTCGACGTGCTTCTTGACTCCTACTGGTTCGATAAACCTTGGTTTCTTACTGAGGGAAACTTGCTGCTGTACGCATCACACCTTCCACTTGGGGTTCCCAACGGGCGTGTGCTTTACGCGTCATCATGTTCCACAAAAGATTAACTAATGCATGGGTTATAGGAATATTTCTCACAAGTTGACCATGAAATCCTTCTAATATTTTACTTGCATGTGCATGTTTCACCTTAGTTAAAAATGGATGGAGGGTGTTTCAGTTTTCTTGTTTCAAAATGTAAGATATAAGTTCCAATTGCTTCACAAATATTTCAATAATGAATGGCCTATCGTAACATGTTTCACAAGTTCACCATTCTAGTTCTATCGGAAAATGTGAATCATGTGAATCATGTACCATTCGTTACCGTATAAAATTTGCAGTTTAGCTATATTTGTACATGTAATGAATAATAGTGAAACATGTACCGTCCATTATAATAAAAAGTGGTACCTACATGCTCAAAAAGTGAAATATAGGATATCCGATATCAAAATAATATAAAACACGAAAGAAAGTGAAACACCAATAGAAATCTATTGAAATATTTTTTATCCCTTATGGATAATTTAGTGAAACAAGCATGGATAACTCATGAAATCCTAAACCCTAACACTCAGCAAGTCAAACATGGACGAAAAACTACTAAAATCTTAAGGAAACATCGATGTACAAATGTTGGTTCACGTACATCAATCGACATTTTAGAAAAGTTCCAAGTGAGAACTTCAAACACGCGCTTTCCATGGACACAGAGGTTGACAATCCACCATCATAGATTAATTTAGACTATTGCAATGTATGTCATACATTCATCGGATTAATTAATAAGTGAAACATGCATGCAAAACTGTAGAGAACAAAGGTAAACTTCCTTGAAACATGTTTGAACATGCACGAATTGGTACTAAATGAACCGCGGTGCTATGTACAATTGGTACGAAACCGAAACATAATTGAAACATCAGTACATTACTTAGAAAGTGAATCACGTACCGCCAAATAAAAATAACAACTTAGTACATCTAATGGGTACTAGTGAAAATGTACCATGAGTTATAAGAAATGATAACCTCATAGTTCATTTGGAATATTACATGTTTGATAAAACATATTATCAAATCGTACTTCATTCATCGATGCTATAAATAGGCAGAACAACATTGTTCTCTTCTCGGCGACAGAGATGTCTTCATATAGCGTAGAAGCCTTGAACTTATTAACAGATTGCTGATGAATGACTTCATCGTTAGAACCTCTATAATGCTAGGATAGGAAGAATATACAACTTAGGGATTTCTATTTTCGTGCCCTCGGGTCCTTAGTTGTGCTCAGTTTTCCCCAGCTCCTTAGTTTTTCCTCAGTTTTTCCCAAGACCTTATCTGAAACCCGCAAAAGGAGCTCGGACGGAAGGGATCCGTTAAGTTGGCCGTTCCGTGCTGACGAGTGGGGTCGTGTCGTTTGTGGGGTCGCGTCGTGTGGGGCTGGTAGGAAAGAACCGCGTGGGACAGGACGAGACCATGTTTGTGTGGCTGTAGCGTGTGGGGCCGTAGCGTGTGGAGCCGTAGCGTGTGGAGCCGTGTGGGTCCGGGACGTGGGCACGAGTAGTTTCTGTCTCTTTCGCCTAGATTAGCAGTTTTCAATGTACCTTTTTCCTCTCTCTCGCTCGATCTCATTCATATTTGATAGCCCAAATTGGTAGCAAATCTAGAGCAGCTTCTCCTTCTGTTTTTTAACGACATTCATTTCTTTATGCCTTCGTTTTACCCAATCAGGTAGGAAATCTAGGGCACAAATCTAGAAAAAATATAGGATAAGCTGCATACAGCAGCCAACATAGCATAGATATATTCACGACAGATCCAACAGTAGTACCGATAGAACCCTACAACATAAGCTACATTTTACATGAATTTAAGCTGCTCTACAGATAGAGCAGTCACATACAGAGAGTGCAGTAGGCATGTTCAACGTCTCCAGGTTGCGCCTGTGACTCGCTTGGAGGTTGCGGAGGTGAATCCCAAGTGCTTTGTGTTTGGCCATGAACGCATGCACGTTCACCGTCGTTCCAACTCTAGCGCCGCATCTGCCAATGGATTCAGCATGGTTCACCAGGCAGTTGAAGTCGGTGGCGCGGAGCTTCCTGTTGCAGAAGGGGCACTTGTAAATGCCTCGAGCAAAGGGGCCATCGTAATGGCCGGACTGCAGCCTCCTGAGGACGTGACGAGTCTTGGTGTGGAAGGACTGCTCGTCGCCGACGTCGGCCGCTGCTCTGCACCTGTCACGTAGCACCAAAGATCGTGCAAAAAACACGGAGTCAATTGCAACGATGATGGAACAGAGAGTGAACAAAGATCATGCATGATAATATGGGCTCGAAAAAAAGAGGTAGCCTCAGTTACATTGGACACACTTATATCCAGGATTTGAGTCAGCAAACCAAAGATCATGCACAACAAATTTGTACACACCAATTGTTTACTGACCAAACCCTGAATCAATTTGTGCCCAAATATTCATCATCATCGGCACAAATCTTAAACAAAAGCAAATCACAAGCACTAATAACGCAAGATCTAACACAAAAGGATTGAACTAGGAATGACGCACCCTAATAACGCTAGATCTAACACAACTGGATTGAACTAGGAACAGACGAACCCTAATAACGCTAGATCTAACACAAAAGGATTGAAATGGGATAAGAACAAGGGAGCAAAGGGTTACCTCCGGCTCGTCGTCGACGATGCTGGTGTCGTAGGGGTTCTCCGGCGCGTCGTACGGCACTGGTTCGTACGGGTCCCAAGCGACGGGGGCCTGGACGGTGGCGGCGGCCGATGCGCCGGCGGCTGATGCACCGGCTGCTACGTTGGAAGCAGCGACAGGGGCCTGGACGGGGGCAGCGGCCGATGCGCCGGCGGTTGATGCGCCGGCTGCTACGTTGGAAGCAGCGACAGGGGCCTGGACGGGGGCAGCGGCCGATGCGCCGGTGGCTGATGCGCCGGCTGCTACGTTGGAAGCAGCGACAGGGGCCTGGACGGGGGCAGCGGCCGATGCGCCGGCGGCTGATGCGCCGACAATGGGCACCTCATTCTTCTCCATCGCCGGCGGTTTTCTTCGGGGATTTTTCTTCGGTTGTGGAGAAGATGATGGGACAGGAGAGGCGGTTGCAGTGAGAACGTGCGTCGAGGGAGAGGAAAAGGGCTCTATAAAGACGAAGGTGGCGTGTACCGCAACATGCGTCCGCTATGCACGGCTGCAGCGTGCACCGCGACATGAGTCTAACCCTGGGACGTTTGGTGTACTCAGTTATAACCTCGGGCCTTATACAAAATTTTTATCTATACTCAGTTTTCCCCTCGAGTACTTAGACTGGCAAGTGCAATATACTCAGTTTTACCCTCAAGTAGCTAGTCAACAGAGAGTCAACAAATGAGACTAACATATCTAATTGAGGCATTTCATGCGCAAAAAAATTCAAAAAAATAAAAACATAGTGGCACCTACTCATGGAGTCTTCCTACGCAACCTGCCACCAAGAAAACCTTAACAAACATATATAAATCAAGTTTTACCACAAATTTCCACTTCTCAGAATCACTAGTGTAGCTATGAAGATGCATGGTTTTCCACTCAAACCCCTTTGCAAAACATCTTCCCCAAAAACATAGTTTGTCTAAATGATGCCATAATTGTCACACTCATGTATATTTGAATTGCAAATAATTTGATGTAGCCCAATATGAATTATATTGTACAAAACACGCATTTTTCATTTTGTAATTCTTTTTGTTTGAATCCCTTAATCTATTTACTATTTATGTGCCCTTGGATTGTTAGTACTACTCAGTTTTGCCCTCAAGTTCTGTTACAAATGCTCTCAGAAGCCCAAACTTATCCTGATTGGTTGAGCCGTTGTCACACGGATCGACTCCACGAACCGTTGATCAACTGATCTAACGGGCAGTATACCCCTCCCCGTCTCTTCGTGGCCACCCCTCTCTCTCTCTGTCGGTGGATGCATTATTGTCACCCCTCTAACAATTATCAACTATCTTTCGCTTTCCTTTTTCTTTTAGGGGATATAGTTTTGGCATATAGTTTTAGTAATTTGAAACTGCCCAAAAGTGGTATAATTTTGGTATAAACATGAGGCATACATATTTGCGGATTTCGGTGAATGCATTATTTTCACCCCTCTAACAATTATCAACTATCTTTCGCTTTCCTTTTTCTTTTAGGGGATATAGTTTTGGCATATAGTTTCGGTAATTTGAAATGGCCCAAAAGTGGTATAATTTCGGTATAAACATGAGGCATACATATTTGCGGATTTTGGTGAATGCATTATTGTCACCCCTCTAACAATTATCAACTATCTTTCGCTTTCCTTTTTCTTTTAGGGGATATAGTTTTGGCATATAGTTTCGGTAATTTGAAACGGCCCAAAAGTGGTATAATTTCGGTATAAACATGAGGCATACATATTTGCGGATTTCGGTGAATGCATTATTGTCACCCCTCTAACAATTATCAACTATCTTTCGCTTTCTTTTTTCTTTTAGGGGATATAGTTTTGGCATATAGTTTCGGTAATTTGAAACGGCACACACTAATATAGTTCGGTGAGCAATGATAAGAATCCCTTGTATAAACATGAGGCATACATAAAGCATTCCAATATAGTTGGTAATTTTTGTGAATGCACACACTAACTATGAAAACAACTACTCCCTCCGGTTCAAAATAATTGCCTAAAAATGGATGTATCTAGACACTAAAACATGTCTAGATGCATCTATTTTTGGACAATTATTTTGAACCAGAGGGAGTACAAGTACATATAACTGAATAATGAATTTGTAACAAGGTATCCCCTGTAACAACTTCTAGCGCCTGGTGAGCAATGATAAGAATCCGATCGCAATTATACAACAGAAAAAACAACCAGCCATCAGATTAGCTTGCTTCTTCAACTCGATCAGCTGCCTTAACTGCTTGTTCATTTTCTTCAGTTCTCCCTTCACTTCCACCCGTCCTACATTGGGAGCATTAGGCATAATCGGAACGGCTCCTCTCTCCGCCGCATTCTCTACAGCAAGTCCCCCCCCTCCCAAATTGCGCTCCCCAATAGCGCCAATTGATTCCTGCAATTGAAGCCTCTGAACGTACACATCGATCCACTCGAAATGCCTGCATTTCTTCAGGATCTGAAAACAACAACGGGAACCCTAAATCCCAAATTCGAGGGAATAGCAAGAAAATCGAGAGAAAACAGAGAAATTGGAGCGAGATCTAACCTTATCCCCCTCTCTATATGGCAAGCTCTCGCATGCAAGGAACTCACGTCCACGGTTGCCGTTCTCGTCCGTCTTACAGATCGACCGCTTCAGAGGCTCCTGGCGTGGGCAGTCATGGCATCTTGTCAAAGGCACGGGTCCATACTGCGGCCATGAAGAACGGGAGGTCGAAGAGAAACTAGACATCACCCGCCTGCCGGAGAAGGGCTGCCGCTGGCGGAGAAGAAGAACAATGGGGTGCGGGGAAAGAAAGGGGAAGCAATGGCACGGGCACGGGCGCGGGGCTGGCTCGGGCTCCCATTTTGCAACGGTCACCTGGGTAAGCTGTGGGTCCGGCGCACTTAACGTGGACAAGTTGTGGGTCCCACGATGATCTGGATAAGTGAAGACGTGTCCACTGCGGGGCACCAACAGCGGCCCCACTTGCCAGCACCAACCAACGTCAACTAAACGGGATTCCTTCCGTCCGAGCTCCTTCTGCGGGTTTCAGACAAGGTTTTGGAGAAAACTGAGGAAAAACTAAGGGGTTGGGGAAAACTGAGCACAACTAAGGAGCCAGGGGCACGAAAATAGAAATCCCTACAACTTAAGATCTCCTACCTTGGTGTGGTCCTTCATAAACCATGTCCCATTGAAGTCCATAATGGGCATGAGAGTCAATATCTTGGAGTCGCGACTGGGGCAATATCATGTTTTCGTTCTCATTACGTGGAAAGGACATGAAAAAGAGAATTTAGTAAACTTACTTGGAAGCTCCTGTGGCGACAAGGTTCACATAGTTATTTGGCCAGTCACTCAATTTTATCTTCCGCCCACTAAACATAGCAGATATGCAAGTTGATAACGCAGTCAGTATCTTACTGACATTATAATCATGCAACCGACTCTTGACTTATGGAATGTCAGATTGAGGATGTGAATACAATGAAGTTCCATGTCCCAGAAATATCCACACCATGTCTGGCTTACAAGAGCAGGCACAAAAATCTGGTCAGGGTTGATCGTAAACATTATATTTCAGTTAAGAACCAACATGGCTTATATGACGGGGATGGAATGTGATAAATTGCATGCAGAAGTAGCATCGGGTATTCGGAGATTGAAATATCCAACCTAGCATTCCTATGGTACTTACTCGATTGGGCAACTATTTTTTGACAACACTTCCCCAGAGTGCATTTGATTGAAAAAGAGAACTTGTTTTCATCATTCTGCTGTTCGGAGCACTCGCCAGTTTCTTCATTGATAGATCTTATGCCGTTCTGATTATGCTTCATATTTTTCATCGTTTGTATCCTCTATAAAACCCTGCATGAAGAACAAATTTAAGTTTGATGCATTTCACAATTATCTTGATAGCTACAAGTTTTGCAAGGTTAATCTTTATCAATGAATTAAGGCAAATCTTTTGCCTTTTCTTCAAAAAAAAAAAATCTGTCCCGATGGGTCATATTAGAAAGACCTCATTTGGATGAGATGTTTCAGTTCCTTCTGAGCTTGCACATCCATTATCCAATGGACTATTCCATATCTCTCTAAGACATAGAACTGCCAAAAAAAGTCACAAATCTCTTCGGAACAGCAAAATATAAACTTCTTTTGCAACCGGTAATTGTACACATAATTAATGAACCACCACCCCCCCCCCCCCCCCCCCCCCCCCCCCCCGCACCGCTCTCCTCCCTCTACAATAGCCTTGAGAGGCCTCCGCCGTTGACCGGGCCGCCGACGGCCGCTCCGCCAGGCTAGCTAGCCGGAGTTGGTCTGGTGCAGGTGCCGGAGTAGATAGGTTGTAGATCTGTAGGTTTCTTCGGTTTTTGGCTTCATGCCTTTGTCTGGGCGTATGTCCTGTAGATGGAGCGTCCACTAGTAGGAAAAATCTTATAGATGAGATGTTAATTCTGTGGCGCACCAGCTACATATGCGCCACAGAAATTGCCGGACATGGTGCGCCACAAAAACCCATGCGTCACAGAAATAAGGTGGGGCCAGCCCCAATTATTGGTTTTACTAATTCTGTGGCGCACATAACCACGTGCACCACAGAACTAAGGCATTCTGTGGCGCACGTGGTCCTGTGTGCCACAGAATTAAGACATTCTGTGACGCACCTTGCCTCGTGCGCCACAGAAATAAGACATTTATGTGGCGCACATGAGTTTCATGCGCCACAGAAGTTTTTTTGCCTCCCCACGCAACTCCATCCCCCCCTTGGATCGCCTTTTTTACCTATGTAAAAAAAAGAAATAGATAGAAATTTCAAAAAATAAATTTCTTCAAGATGCCCATGTATTATGTCATCTATTACCACTGAAAATTAACAAACATGAAATTTTGACTTTTTTTTGCAAAATTGCGTGGGAAAATCATCAAACTGGATTTCTTGTTGCATGCGAACTCGAAAAAAAATGCATAATATATCAAATGTTCCCACGAAAATTCTACATCCGAATTCACCTAGGCTTGCCTGGTTGGACAATTTTTAGAATCCCCAAATTCGAAAAGAGTAAAAAGTTACGGCAAAATAAAGATATTTTGCTGCAAAATGAAAAATTCGAAAAAAAAATCTGTGGCGCACCAAGTGCCCATGCGCCACAGAATTCGCGTCCGAAATTTGAATTTTCTGCCGCCCTCCTCCACTTCTCCTCACTTCTTCTCCACTTCTCCTTCACTTCTCCTCCACTTCTCCTCACTTCTCCTCCTCCTCCTCCACCACCACCACCACCACCTCCTCCTCCTCCACCACCACCACCACCTCTTCCTCCACCACCACCACCTCCTCCTCCTCCACCACCACCACCTCCTGCGGGGCTGGCCTCCTACTCCGGCGACCTCCTCCGGCCGGCCTCCTCCTCCTCCTCCTACTCCGGCGACCTACTCCGGCGACCACCACCTTCTCCTCCTCCTCCGGCGACCACCTCCTCCTCCTCCGGCGACCACCTCCTCCTCCTCCACCACCACCACCTCCTCTTCATCCACCACCTCCTCCACCACCACCCCCACCACCACCTCCACCACCACCACCACCACCACCACCACCTCCTCCTCCTCCTCCTCCTCCTCCTCCTCCTACTCCACCACCACCACCTCCTCCTCCTCCGGTCGGCCTCCTCCTTCACCCACCCAACCCACCCACCCACCCACCCACCCACCCAAACACCCACCTCCGGCTACCTTCCAGCGAATTTCAAAAAAAAAATCGGCGGCCCCAGATCTAGATATAGATCTGGTCGCCATTTTTTTTGAATTTCAAAAAAAAATTCTGTGGCGCACCACCGCCGGTGCGCCACAAAAATAAGACTTTCTGTGGCGCATTGGCAGGTGCGCCGCAGAATTCTTATTTTTGTGGCGAGAATTCTGTGGCGCACCGCCCATGCGCCACAGAATAGCTTTTTGGTGCGCCACTAATGAGCCTTTTCCTACTAGTGTCCGCCGGATCTCCGGCGTCCTAGGGGTGCTTCTCCCTCTGCTTCTGCTCCGGCGGTCGGAGCCATTGGTGGAGCGGCGCAGCACCAACTCCTCCACCAATAAGGCGTTTCTGGGCCCTCTTCTGCTCCAGAGAAGCTACCGAGCTGAGGGATCTCTCGGCCATGGAGGCTTTGAGAGATTCAGTAGCGAGGGAGCAGGTTGGACCTCCGTTTACCACTCAGCCGGCCTTGGTGGCGAGGGAGTTGGTAGGCGGTGCTCCTCAGCTCTGGTTCTTGCAAGGAGGTTGGCTCGCCGTCGCGGGTCGGTGATGAACAACTCGGAAGGGCAGTGGCTCCTGGCCTACCGCGGTGGCGGGGAGGAGGTTGCTGCTCAGCCAGATCTGCTCTTCTTCAACCAACATCGGCTTCTTATGCGGATCTTCTTCAATGAGCTCAACCACGTGGACGGCCTGCTCGCCTCCACGGTCTTCGGCCGGCATGGCGGCTTCACTACAACCTCCAGTTCGGAGGCCTCTCATCCTAGTTGCCGGTGCTCGGCGCCTAGATTCCACCAAGTGGTTCGTCCCCGGTGGTTTCCAGGTGTCCAGCGGCGATGGAGTTACGCCGGAGTTGGGTGTTCGGGCGTTTGCGCCCTGTTCCTCGGCGGCGATGCCTTGAGGACGCTGGCGTCTGGTGGCGGAGCATCCCAGGGACCCGATTGCTTTCCTAATTCTTGTCTCGGGGTGTGTTTTGTAAAGTGTGAGGGCCTTTCTTCAAGTCTTAGATTTCTCGGGGCGAGAGTTGTCAAAGGGCCTCATTGTAATTTGTACCCGCCACGTGATCTGAATGAAAATCTGGGACCTTCTAGGCTCGGTTCCTGTTCAAAAAATACACATAATTAATAATGCATGATTTTGACATGCATTGAACTTCTTTTGCAAAGTCCATACGACTAACAGAATCACTAGATCAATAATTCGGCAATAAGCTAAATACGAAACCGTAGTGTGTAGTTGATTTCTTACCCATGATTATCTAGATTTCAAGTATTCTCTACAATGTTGAGCATGCCTAGAAATTACTCTGGATTGGGGACAGACGCTGTCTCCATGGACACAAATGCAGGTTTGGAATATTTCCGGGGAGAACAGAAAGTTAGATTCGGCAGGGCAAGTCAAAATCAAAATGATATGAGAGAGAATTGAAAATTCCATTATCAGATCGCTGGAGAATCAGATCCGTGGCAGCGTCTTTGTAGAATAGGATTAGGGCCGGAGAATTGATGCAAAATCGCTCGAGGTCGCTGGTCGATTGATGCACAATCTCAGGCTACCGAGTAGGGGAAGGTGGAGAGAGGAGAGACGAACTCTATGAATTCATGGCGGATCCGAGAAAACACCTTCGGGAAGAGAGAAGATGGAGCGGAAGCAGGCGGCGATATTTCCGCGTGGAGGGGATGGGACCAGTCGCTCGACGTATGTGATAGTCGTCAGGTCGTAGCAGTTTTTTTTTAGCATCATCAGGTCGTAGCAGTTTGTATCCGCTTTTCGCCTCCTGTACCGAAGCGGTAAGAATTATACCTGAGAATGTGTCGCGAATCTTGAAGTCCCGTTTGACGGTCGATGTGACGCCGGCACATACCGGCGCCGGTAGAATCGCCTCTCTCGTTTTCCTTTTACTTGCAGCCGTTGGGTAAGAGCATCCCCAGTCTCCCCGACTTGGTCCTCGAGGGTCGTTTTTCTCATCCGGACGGCGAATTTTGGTCCATTCGCGCTCCCGATTCCTCGTTTTTCTCCGGATTTGGGCCTAAATACATCCGGCGAGCCCACGCCATCCCCGGTCCCCCGAGGCGCGCTCGGGGACTCCGGACAAAGCGAAAGCGCGCGAAACGCCGAGATTTCTCTCCCGCGCTTTCGCTTCGGCTTCCGCGCGAGAGATGGACCCGGCCGATCAGCGACGGACGCATCGTCTTCCGCGCGGAGTAAAGGCTGCCGCCGGTCAGCTCGTCGCGGATGCGTAGCTTCCACGCGGCAATAAATCGCCGGCTCCTGGCTCGCCTAAATACCCCGCTCGCCGCGACGCGTCGCACCACTCTTCCTCTTCCTCTTCCTCTTCCTTTCCTCGACCTCGACGAGATCCATGGCCTACAACGACGATGACGGTGCGGCCAACAACGACTTCCCTCGCCGCTCGCTCCACGCGTGGGAGGGGCACCTCCTCCACCAGGCGGGGTACCCCTGCCCGCCGGACACGAGGCCTCCCGGTGGCGGGTGGCGGCTAAGTGCGGGCGGCGTGCCAATCCCGCCGCCGCCCCAGGGACGCTACCTCGAAGCCGCCATCGAGGAGGTCCGACTAACGTTGTCGGACCAGGATCGCGCCGAGCCGCGCTACCACCCCGACAACCTGACGGCGTGGAACTCCTTCTTCCTTCGCCGGTGGGAGCAGGAGCTCGCCGCCTACAACAGCCCGCCGCCTCCGCCTCCGCGCAACAACGCCGCCGGACGCAAGCGGTGGTGGAGCGTGCCGGGCTGGACGCTCGAGGCCGTCCTCGAGCACATCGAGGGCGGCAGCTTCCCCATTCTGATGATGCCCCCACTGTCGAGGGCATCGGCCAGCCGCCGCAGGGGAAGCTGGCAGCCACGGCGCATGGCTGCCAGTTCCTCGTCGTCCGGTTCGACGGCGAGGTTGATCTCCAGGTCGGCGCCATCCTTGGCGCCGGTGAAAAAGGAGTCGTCTTCCCCGCCGAGCAACCGCGAGCCATCGATGGCACAAGGACGGCGCCGCCCCAAGCGTGAACCCGACACCTCCGGCGAGCGGAAGCGCAAGCCAGCGAAGGTGAAGGTGGAGGAGCCCGAAAGCGCCGAGGACGCCGCCATCCTCGAGGCCGTCATGGCGAGGTCCCTCCAGGACCTCGTCCCCGCCGAGAACTCCATGCCACTCGACTAGGCCTGCGCCTGGTCGAGGGAGCAGTGGGAGAAGGAGGAGGCGGAGCGGCAGGCGAGGCTCCTCGAGGACGTCGCTCGCTACCGCCGGCCTGCGACTCCTCAATCCGGCGTCGCCGTCCCCGTCATCGACCTCGGAGCCTTCGACGACGCCTCCGACGACGACTGGTACAAGCCATCGCCATCCCCGCCTCGCACCAGTGGCCGGTGGGGAGACGCCGGTCAGGGCAGCAGCCAGGCCGCGCTGCCGCAGTTTGACGACGACAGCTCCGACGATAATGGCGGCGACGGCGGCGACTACACAGTGTTCTACCGCCATTTCGGCATGTAGAGCGCCGTGTTTTAAAATTTAGAGTTGTATTCCCCTAGCCGAATTCGAAATATAGTCGAATTTGGCCTCTATGTATGAACTTCGCCTCTATATAGTAAATATCATTAAAGTTAGTCTAAATTCAGCCGTTTTTTGCCGTATTTCGTCAAGTTTACGTTTTTAAAAATTAAATCAACGGCTACGACTGGGATCGCGGCTGGGAAACTGGCCCTCCCCACGCCATTTTTTCGTCCAATCCGGACGAAAAAAACCCCAGATTTCGGGCGTGGGGAGGTCAAACGAGTGGAGATGCTCTAAGCAGTGGAGGGCGGATGGAATGGGCTAGGTACATGCCGAACCCAGTCCAAAGCTATGTGTATGGTCTGTAGTTTTCCCACTAGCGAATTTGTTCGTCGGTAGCTAGTGGCAGAGCCCGAGACTGAAATCACTTGCGCACAAAAATCAGCACCTGGTCACAAAATATCCCTCCTGCACATCACACTGGGAATGATCGGTTGTCACGTGGACGGTGGACTAATCGCAAGCCGCACGCCCGCACCTATATACTCCGTATATGCTGGTCATTGCCACTAGAACTCTCCAAGCAGGAAGGTCCTCACATTTGCTCCCTGCAGAAAACACAGTTTGCAATCTGACCTGCTTGTATACCATTCCGGGCGACGACATGGGTGCTGCTCATGGTCCGGCCGACGAGAAGCCCCACGTGGTGTGCGTGCCGTTGCCGGCGCAGGGGCACGTGACGCCCATGATGAAGCTGGCCAAGATCCTTCATTGTAAGGGCTTCCACGTCACCTTCGTCAACACCGAGTACAATCACCGCCGCCTCGTCCGCTCCCGCGGCCCCGCCGCCGTCGCCGGCCTCTCGGACTTCCGCTTCGCCACCATTCCCGACGGCCTCCCCCCGTCCGACGCGGACGGCACGCAGGATCCGGAGTCCCTCTGCTACTACACCATGACCACCTGCCTTCCTCACATGACGAAGCTGCTTGAGGACCTCAACAGCACGGCCGGGGTGCCGCCGGTGACCTGTGTCCTGGGGGACAACGTCATGAGCTTCTGCGTGGACGCCGCGGCGGCGGTGGGCGTGCCGTGCGCGCTGTTCTGGACCGCTAGCGCCTGCGGCTTCATGGGCTACCGCAACTTCCGATCCCTCATGGACGAGGGCCTCTCTCCTCTCAAAGGTACGTATATATTATGCGCTCCTACGTCCTCGATCGTGACATCGTCTCGTCAGACATGTTGATGTGGGTGGGTTTGAGCAGATGAAGAGCTGCTGAGGAATGGGTACTTGGACACGCCGGTGACGGAGGCTGCCGGGATGAGCAAGCACATGCGCCTCCGAGACTTCCCCTCCTTCATATGCACGACGAACCGCGACGGCATCCTGCTCAACTTCCTGATGCACGAGGTGGAGCAGTCGGACCGGGCGGCCGCCATCATCCTCAACACCCTGGACGAGCTCGAGCAGCCCGCCCTCGACGCCATGCGCGCCATCCTCCCGCCGATCTACACCATCGGACCGCTAAACTTCCTCGTTGAGCAGGTGCTTCCCGACGGCGGCGGCCCGCTCGCCACGACACGCTCCAGCCTCTGGAGAGAAGACCGTTCCTGCCTCGAGTGGCTCCACGGCAGGGAGCCCCGGTCCGTGGTGTACGTCAACTTCGGCAGTATAACCACCATGTCCAGCCAGGAGCTGGTGGAGTTCGCGTGGGGGCTGGCCAACTGCGGCTACGACTTTCTATGGATCGTGAGGAACGACCTGCTGGCGAAGGGCGACGCTGCCGCCACCGCCACGCTGCCACCCGAGTTCCTGGAGGCGACCAAGGGCAGGTGCCTCCTCACGAGCTGGTGCGAGCAGGAGGCGGTGCTGCGGCACGAGGCGGTCGGCGTGTTCCTGACGCACTGCGGGTGGAACTCGACGATGGAGGGGCTGAGCGCCGGGGTGCCCATGCTGTGCTGGCCCTTCTTCGCCGAGCAGCAAACCAACACCCGCTACGCGTGCGTGGAGTGGGGCGTCGGGATGGAGGTCGGCGACGACGTGCGCCGGGAGGTGGTGGAGGCGAGGATAAGGGAGGTGATGGGAGGCGAGGAAGGGAGGGAGATGAAGCGCAAGGCAATGCAGTGGAAAGATTTCGGTGTTCGTGCGACGATGCAACCAGGTGGCAGGTCGTTGGCCAACCTTGAAAGTCTGCTCAAGGATGTGCTGACCGCAAGTAGTAAGAAAGCTGCATGAATTGATGTTGGAATAAGCTGCATCGCTAAGAGGTTATCTTTGTTTGGGTTCGGCTCGTGCCAGAAATGACCGTTGGCCCGTGCCATCGAATTGTCGTGTGAACAGTGTAATGTATTTTTACCTTGTTTTCGTAATATAAATGGAATGAATTGAGCGATTACATTATTCATGGAAGTGTATAATTTGTACTCCATCTATGCTAAAATGTTGTGTTTATAAGATTTTTTTTAAATCAAACCATGTAAAACTTTAACCAAGTTTATATAAAAAGATATCAACATCAAGAATATCGAATCAATACTGTTAAATTTAATGTGAAGTTACTTCAATATGGTACATACAGGGTATTGTATATATGGATATTTTTCTAAATATTCTTGTTCAAAGTTAATGGAGATTGACTTTCACGGAAATCAATGCGCACTATATTATGGCAAGAAGGGAGTATCTAGCTGATTTTAGATTCGAGTTTTTTCTAGAAAGAAAACAAAACCATGGCCATGAACAGTTTACAAATCACATACCGCTTATTGTGGCCACAAAGATAAAAGTGCATGGAGCCCACATGTGCGGCTTTGGTAAGTAATGATAATCCCTATGGACTAATGTTTGCATTGAGTTGTATTTCTAGGATTTGTCTGTAGGAAATGTTTGAACCATATGTTGGCTTCAAGGTTGCAATAAGAAGCAAATGAAGAAGATCAAGTGTCAAGTATGCCTTGAAGACGAAGATGAGTGCGCCCTCAAGTGTATTTTCAAGACATCAACATAAGGATGAAAGAAGAAATGGTGTGCATGTGTGCAAGTTCAACATGAAGCCATCTCGAAGAGATCACATGCTTCAAGCTTGTCGTTCTTATGGTGATCATGTATACGTGAAGATGTGCTAAAGAAGAAGAAGAAGAAACAGAAGCTCTCCCATAGTGGTGTATGGGGGAGCAATCCGCAAGACTTCATCAAGCAAGCACAATCAAGAAAGGCGTTCCATCTTGTTGCGGTCAAGACCATTATCATCTAGCTCAAGTGGAACGTGCAAGGTTAAGGTTTGCTCATGATAGGGTTTCTTTCTTACCGGTCTCATGGTGTAGTAGGAGACCGGTTTATAGTTTAGTTGATGTACTATCAAGATGGCTTTTGAGTGAGTAACTCGATCATATCCTCCGGAGAGAGCTCAAACCTTTGCATCCTTGCTCATCTTTCTTGGTTGTTATTTGGATCTTTTCCATGTGATGTTTTTGAGCTTGTGCTTATTCACATGACAAGCTCTACTTCATCGAAAACGGTTTCTGCATGAATCATTTGTTGTGTTTCCGATATTGGAGTTTTTTCTTGGTTCTCCGTGTTGAGAGGTCTCACTCTAAAAATCATAGAAAAATATCCCCCACTTGTTTTCATATTTTCACTTTTTATGGGTGTTGAGGGTACTCCTCGGTAATGCCCACCTTTTGGGGCTTAGGGTTGATGGAATCCTGCAGCTGACACGAGACATCGGATACCAAACAAACGGAGACAGAAATTAACCCAGGTTCGAGGCCCTCGATGAGGTAAAACCCTTACTTCATGCTTGTCTGATCTTGATTATCGAGAATATCAGGTTACAATGGGGTAGCCGAAGGTTTCGACTATGAACTCGTTGAGAAGCTAAGATTTCGTATGGCCTAGCTCTAGACTTACGCTGGTTATCGCTAAGTTGATTGTGTCCCTCAGCAGACCCTCTCCTGGCCCTTATATTGTGAGCCAGGTCTCGAGAGGTTACGAAGAATTTCATGTCTAAACTTTCCTTGTTTTCTTCGTCTTCTTGCCTTGTTCTTCAAGAATCCTTCTTTGGAACAAACATAACGGCCCACATTGGTCGGTGGATGATCTTCATGGGCCCCTGGTTGGGCCGTAGGAGGTAGCGCAATACTAGTTACCCGAAGGGTAATGCCCACATCAGTAGCCCCCGAGTGACTGGCCAAAGAAGCTTCGGGCAGGGACTAAAATTGTCTTCTGTCGAACATACATAATTGTCGGAAGATCTTGAGTTCTTCGAAACAGAAACGTCTTTTTTATTGGGTGCGCGTCCAGCGCTCCCGATGGGAGTAGCCCCCGAGTCTAAGGACGGATGCTTGCAACCGTGCGTAGACTCAAGTTGTACTACTCAAATACTTCTTATGCTGTCGATATTTTCTGTAAACTGTCGCGGTCATCCGATAACTTTAGTATATCGGGTCTTCAATATCTTCGAATTAGGACATGCCTGTTGATAGTACATAAAGGATTCTGAGTAACGTGCCCAGTTTTACTCGATAAATCGATACTGGTTAACTGCCAATGGCAAAACAACGTTACTCTACTCAGAATCAAGTCCCTGGACATGATTCTGAAAATAATTTGAAATCTTCGAGTCCTTAGCCCTTTATCGGGTGCGCGTCCAGCGCTCCCGATGGGAGTAGCCCCCGAGTCTAGGGACGGATGCTTGCAACCGTGCGTAGACTCAAGTCAAGCAACTCGACGTTTTAATTCTCTTCGGATGCTTCATGACGAGTCGATACCTTCCATGACATCATGAATGACGTCACTACCACTACAAGAAAAGTTCTGATAGACAACGTCTCAAAATCGTCCGCTAAGGGGTATTTTTCGTCGCCTATGGGCCTAACCCGACGATATGGGTTCTGTTGTGGAAACTGCGTCAGGCAAAGTCCTACGACGATTTTTTCGGTCCGTCGCGCTTGGGCGCCCTTCCGCCACGGAAAATCGGACCGTTGCCCAAGTGTTTCCGGGAGCCCGTTGACTGCTGACGTCATGCAAACTGACACGTGGCGTACGCCGTTAATCGCGATTAACGGCGTTAACCGGCTGAAACCCCGTGGTAGATGGTAGGCCCACACGAGGCCTGCCACGTCTTAAGCGGGCCGGCCCATTAAGTTTGCGGGCCGGGCCAGCTGACTTAGTTTGACCGGTCAACTATATAGCTGGGCTGGTCCATTAGTTACGTGGGCCGGGCCTAACCTCTAAGGTTGACTGGTCAAAACTTTAATGGGCCGGCCCACTAAGCATGTGGGCCGGGCCGAATGCACTCGATTGACCTGGTCCAACGGGCAAAAGGGCCGGCCCACAAGACATGTGGGACCCACTTTCCTGGTATCGGGCCGGCCCATTTACAAAGTGGGGTCCACATTAAAGCAACTGGGCCGGCCCAAGAACTTATTGGGCCGGCCCAATTAGCATGTGGGTCCCACTTTCCTGATATCGGGCCGGCCCATTTAGTACGTGGGGTCCACATTTGATCAAATGGGCTGGCCCAACAAGCCAGTGGGCCGGGCCAAAAGCACCGGTGGGTCCCACTTTCCTGTTAAAGGGCCAGCCCATTTAGTATGTGGGGTCCACCATATAGCAAGTGGGCCGGCCCAACAAGATAGTGGGCGGGCCAAAAACACAGGTGGGTCCCACTTTCCCGTTAAAGGGCTGGCCCATTTAGTAAGTGGGGTCCACCATATAGCAAGTGGGCCGGCCCAACAAGATAGAGGGCCGGGCCAAAACACGGGTGGGTACCACTGTCCTGAAAAAGGGCCGGCCCATTTAGAATGTGGGCGCCACCGTATAGCAAGTGGGCGGCCCAACACGCTAGTGGGCGGGCCAAAAACACAGTGGGTCCCACTTTCTGTTAGAGGGCCGGCCCATTTAGTATGTGGGGACCAGCTTATAGCTAGTGGGCCGGCCCAACACGCTAGTGGGCGGGCCAAAAACACAGTGGGTCCCACTTTCGTCTTAAAGGGCCGGCCCGTTTAGTATGTGGGGACCACCACAAAAGCAATTGGTGGCACAACTAGTTAGTGGGCCGGCCCGGTAGTGGGTGGGGTCCACCTTAAAGCAAGTGGGCCGGCCCAATAAAAGTGTGGGGTCCACGAGTAAATCAAGTGGTGGCCCAATAAGTAAGTGGGCCAGCCCGTTTAGTTCTTGTTTATATGCGGCGTAATAGGCGCTTTAGGATTTTGCGGGCCGGCACATATGTGATTTCGCTTAATTGGGCCGTTTAAGGGATGGGAATTCGTGATTTAGATATCGAGAATATTTACGCAGCATTGATTTACGTCGGATAGCCTCACTTACCACAAGCACCAAAGAAAAATGCGCGAAAGAACTATAAAAACTAACTAAATATTACATCACCGCAAGGCATTGAAAAAATATTACAGAACCCAGAGAAATTGAATGGTAATTAAACCTAGCAATACAATGAAGGGATCCGGCAATCTTTTAAGTTATCCATACAGCACCTATATCCGAAACAAAGACATTACAAGTTAAGACAACAACAATGGAAAGGCAAAGACACTACAATATTGTTTGCCAAAGAATTTGGAACTCATCATTTCGTCGTTATAACAAGATCATTGTAATGCGCACAATAAGCAAACAAAGATTGCATGCCGCATACCAACGACCAATATAACGAGCATGTTAGAATGAAACAACGAGACTTACTACGTCGAGTCCCATGCAAACCAACATGTTCGGGGAGTACAAAATTGGCATGAACAACATAGTAGCAGGCTATAAATTTTGTAACAACGATCGAGCAAGATGAAGTTATGATGGCTACATCTACGAAGCGAGGGAATGTAAACCAAAAATAGAAGTTACGATGGCAAAAGCTAAAGAGGAGGGAATGTGAACCAACATGTGCCAAGTGCAAATACTTCCATTTGGCCGCGAACTAAAAAAAACTACAGAACTTAGAGAGAAGGGTATTCACATCAACATGTTACGGGATATAATCTTGTAATGAGCAACACATAGAGGATAGTTAATGCTGGAGCTTAGGATGGACCAGATACAGAATATAGTGGGATCACCTGTGAACTTGTATAAGAGGGAATGCAAACCAATATGTTCAGCTTTCCATATGTGAGCGTCATGCCAAGTCAGAGAAACAAGTCAATAATGCAGCTTTTGAAGAACAAGATGGCACGCAAAATTATTATCTAGTAGTATGACAAGTTTATTTGTACTACATGGTAGATAGCAGAGTGATAGCATGCCAAACTAAGTCCTTACTTTGTTAGCTTACAATGAACTAGATACAAAAAATGGCATCACCTGTAGTACAGGGAATGCAAGCCAACATGTTCATGGAGTAAAAAATTGGCACAAACAACATAGTAGCAGGCCATAATTTTTGTAACAACGACTGAGCAAGATAAAGTTATGATGGCTAGATCTACAGAGCAGGGAATGTAAACCAAATATAGAAGTTACGATGCCAAAAGTTATAGAGCAGGGAATGCGAACCAACATGTGCAATTACTTAAAATTGGCCATGAACTAAATAATAGCAGGATGTTACTATAATACCTATAATTTTTGTAACAACGACTGAGCAAGATAGAAGTTATGATGGCTACATCTACAGAGCAGGGAATGCAAACCAAAATGTTAAATCGCTTAAAGTTAGCAATGAAGTAGAAAATAGCAACGTGTTACGGTCATAGCTAGGAATGAACTAAAAGAGCTTCAGACAAACAAGCATCTGAACCCAGAACATGGCGCTAAAACAAGGGACTTACATTAGGAGAAGCACTCTGTGGGAGTCACGACAGATCTTCACAGGGTTGATAGATCCGGTGATGAAGTACGCTACATGTGCTACTTGGGGTTGGAGAGACGGCCATTACACTTCATGATTACTCATCTCATCTGCAAAAACGTAACGGCGCGTCGTTAGCACAAACAGGTTCCCCCAAGATTAAACAAGAACTTGCAGGCAAGCAATAAAAAAGCGACAGTACAAGAGTTTAGATCATGCACGGCGCCGGTGAAGCAGATCCGGTTCGTGCACAGCGGTGTCGGTGAGCAAGATCCGATGCGGTGGACGACGGATTCGGCGAAGCGGCTCCGGTGGGGTGGACGATACCGCACCTGAAGCGACTGCGGTAGACTGCTAGATGAGCATATGGTTTCGAGGTTCGGCGGGGATGATCCGCTCCGGTTGATGACGGCGTCGATGAAGCGGCTCCGGCAGGCAGCCGGATGACGAGGATCGCGAGGGCTCGGGTAGGCCAGGGAAGTCCGGCGGGGATGTTCCGGTGCGGTGGTCGTGGAGGTGGGAGAGAGGGACTTGGGAAGTTTCGGTGGGTGGTCTGAGGGAAATGAATTTTTTTGGGAGGGTTTCCGGGCTAGGGAGGTGGTGATCCAAAAAATGACGGGCAGACCCCCCCACCAACCGACTTTGCTGTCATCTCCACAGGGGTAGAATGGGAATTTGGAAGCGTGTGAAATTTTTGTATTTTGTAGGCGGGAAGTTTTGCCGCTATGAGATTTTGAATTTCGCTAAGGTCCAAGTATAATGATAAAAAATTGTGAGACCGTACTAGTACCTCTGTTCAAGGCCGAGTGCAAAATCAAATCATCGTCACCTTGAATATTGGTCACTACCATGGTCATGATCTATCTCTGAAATTAGCGTATCCGCTATATCTTGCAAAGTATAATGATAAAAAAATTGTGAGACCGTACTAGTACTTCTATTCTAGGCCGAGTGCAACATCAAATCATCATCACATTGAAAATTTGTTACCATGATCATGATCTATCTCTGAAATTGGCGCATCCGCTATATCTTTCAAAGTATAATGATAATAAAAATTGTGAGACCATACTAGTACTTCTGTTCAAGTTCGAGTGCAACATCAAATCATCATCACGTTGAAAATTTGTTACCATGATCATGATCTACCTCTGAAAATGGGCGCATCCGCTAAAACTTGCAAAGTATAATGATACAAAATTGTGAGACCGTACTAGTACTTATGTTCAAGGTCGAGTGCAACATCAAATCATCATTACATTGAAAAGTGTGTTACCATGATCACGATCTATCTCTGAATTTGGCGCATCCGCTAAATCTCGCAAAGTATAATGATAAAAAAATTGTGAGACTGTACTAGTACTTCTGTTCAAGTTCGAGTGCAACATCAAATCATCATCACGTTGAAAATTTGTTACCATGATCATGATCTATCTCTGAATTTGGCGCATCTGCTAAATCTTGCAAAGTATAATGATAAAGAAATTGTAAGACAGTAGTAGTACTTCTGTTCAAGGTCGAGTGCAACATCAAATCATCATCACGTTGAAAATTTGTTACCATGATCCTCTGAAAATGGGCGCATCCGCTAAAACTTGCAAAGTATAATGATACAAAATTGTGAGACCGTACTAGTACTTATGTTCAAGGTCTAGTGCAACATCAAATCATCATTACATTGAAAATTGTGTTACCATGATCATGATCTATCTCTGAATTTGGCGCATCCGCTAAATCTCGCAAAGTATAATGATAAAAAAAATTGTGAGACTGTACTAGTACTTATGTTCAAGGCCGAGTGCAGGATCAAATCATCATCATGTTGAAATTTGTTACAACGATCATGACATATCTCTAAAATTGGCTCATCCGCTAAATCTTGCACGTGGCACATCTCGGTGCGGAGCAACAAGCCGGTGCTATCAAGGTTGAGGCGTCGGTAGCGTCATCGGGCTCTCCTCTTTTGATAGATCTTCTACATGGCGTGGCGCACCGCCCACCGAGAAGCAGTCACATGTGAGATCGAGGTGGAGACGTCGCCGGCATCCTCGAGGCGCGACCGCCCTTCTACGAGCAGTCGACTCAAGGTATGAATCCATGCGCTGGTCGCGTCCCTTCTGCATATGAAGTGGGATGCCTTAGATTTATTGTTCTTCTCTTACGATTATTTCTAGCCGGACATGTGTGCTCTTTCTCTGAATATATTGCTTGAAAAGCTAACCAAGTTACTTAAATTCACTTCATTCTTAATCTTGCGTGCTAATTTTGTTATTTTTGCTGACAGTGGTGCGCGCAAGGAAATTTATTTCTGGGTGTGCTGAGCTGTTAGGCCTAAGTCGAAATCCTCAGCTAAACAAGGCCTCAGCTTAACACATAAAAAGGTGTTCAATCTCGCCCACAATGTCCTCTTCTTTCCTCTTCCTTTATTGGAACTTGTTTTGCAGACAAGGAAAGTGGCACGTGTAATGTGAGTAAAACCCTCTTAGCCAAAATCAGCTACGAGCAAGATTTTATGTATTGTAGATTCCCCAATTGACTCTCATCCCCAATGTAGTCTTTTTTATGTCAGTATAGATTTCTTTCTTTGGATGTATACTATCGTACATGGCATGCATTTGCCTAATGAGGAGCATTGTATTGCCATTCTAGCCAACCTGATCGATCTGTCAAGCTTCATGCACGAGATGCCATGTTTAATTTACTCCCTCGCTCCGATCCATATTTCTTGGTGTAAAATGAATGTGAATCGGAGGGAGTACTCTTCTTAGATAGTACTATACCAGTTCAAAAAAAAGTACTGTACTACTACATCACAAATGCATCAAAAGAGTACTACATCACAAGTCCACCACGGTTGTACTAGTAGAGTTTAATGCTTAACTTCCAAAGGGAATAAGATTACACATATGAACTTTAAACAGGCGCTGTCCGATGTCTGCTTGTTTGGGAGCACAACATAAATAATACTACCCCGTCCATACATAAGTGACTAAACTTTGTCTGAAGATGGTTTCATCTATATATGTTTTTAGTGTGTAGATACATCCGTATCTTGAAGGAAAAAGGTGAGCCGCTAACTTTTTGAATAGAGTGAGTAATACAATTTGGATAAACAATGGTGTAGTAAAACAAATACTCATGCCCATCATAAAACAAAACACAGACTGACTCAAATATATGTACAGATCACAAAAAGGTTTCATCGTAACCCGAACATATACATGCAGAGATGACCGTTTGATCACATAAAACAAAGGTTTCGTGGCATATTTATGCCCCCAAAACAAAGCACGTAGGACGGCGCCAACGTACTAGCAGCTAGCACTATGGAGCTGCAGTACAAACAAATGGTGCAGCGACATTTCCACCGGAAACGAAAACTAAAAGACATCGGACCAAACAAAAGCTGGGCTATCACTTCTTGCCCAAACAAGCCTTGCTCCTTCATATGCGACTTCCTTTTCTCTTATGGATGTTGAACTTTGAATTAGATGGGTTCCTGACGCGCGTTCTTTTTCGTGTCCTTGATGTTGCACTACTGGATCAGGTCGATTCTTGTCAGGAAATGAACAAATTGATCGGCAAAAGTCATATGTAAATGAATGCAAAGGTTACATATGAATGACTAACCCGGTCTAACTGAGTAGGGATGTAAAGTGCACCAACGTCTAGCAGAATTGTACTTTCTCCACTGCCAGTTGCTCATATCTAATTGGAATACTCCCTCCTTTGCCCGTACAACCAGCTCATTTTTGTCCTCAATTACGCAGAGTAACCTTACTGCATGTTTCCAATTGTATGAAAATGATGTGTCAAGGCCAAAAAAAGTATCCAATTCAAAATTTATATGACATGTCCATGACTCGTGATCGCTGTTGATGATCTTGTACTTGGCCCATGTTTGTAGGGTGAAGTCTCTTATAACAAAGCAAGGGCAACATCTCCATTATGTCCCTTGAAGATGTGAATGTTAAGCATGAATATATCATGCGTCTCATGAGGGCACCGAATATATTTCAGCAGCCTTCTTTGCATGGTCAAGCTCAATGATATATCTAGACTTCGTTGGCCGGTACAAAATACCCCCTATGAGAGTTGCCGGTCTACGGTCAATCTCCTCGACAAAGATCGGAGTTGATCGAGCTAGAAACTCCCATTCTTTTGAATCTGGTGAGTAGATATGAGCACATTGCATCGTAACGTTTAGTTGTTATCCAAACAACCGAGAACTTGCCACAATGTGTAAACGGTTCAGAGTTGTTTCTCGAACAGAGAATTGAGCCGCTGCTTTCAATTGTGTGATTGCGCCACAATGGTGGTTCTGGTATCGCTGTGAGAACTTGCCTAATTGGATCCCAGACTGATATATACCCACTGGATACATTAGAATGGAGTAGCACCATACCATCGCGGCATCCCAGGACATAGATTTTGGGACCGTTCACTTGAGACGGGATTGCCAGCATCTTCAAGATGGCCGGGTGAAGATCATGCTCTGTGATGAATCGATTGTCCTCGGAGTTGTTGGTGAAAAACCCTAGCAACGGGTTTCCTCCGTTGTGTGACACAGTTAGCTTTCTGAAATAATTGCTTCCCATACATTGCCTCCATGCTTTCTTGGTGCCTGATGCAGCTAGTAAGCAGGTTGGATGGGGAGGAAGCCTGACAAGAATCTGAGAGACTACATCTCCAGGCAGATCGTTGATTGTTGTGGGTGTCCTTCGACTGAAGCTGGTAGGATTATGCAAATCGCACGATGCATCATCAAAATTATGTAAACATCACACTGCATCATCTATTTTTTAAAACAAAATGCAACATCTAATTTGACTAAGCAGCAAAATGCATCATCTAATTCATCATCAAAGTTTCCTAAACTGCACGGTGCATCAGCAAAATCAAAATAGTGTAAACAGCACAATGCATCAGCAAAATCAAAATAATGTAAACAGGACAATGCATCAGCAAAATCAAAATAATGTGAACAGCACAATGCATCAGCAAAATCAAAATATTGTAAACAGGACAATGCAATTGTAATCCTGTTGCATAATCAATGAAGCCCTTAATTTGCAAAAAAAAACACCACAAAAATAGGACGCACCAACGGAAGGCAATCTCGCATATACAGTAATAATTGCTAACGTGTCAACACGATTGGAGGAAAAAGAGACCTCTACAGGACCCAAAACGCTGTGGTAACATCAGATGGGGTTAGCTTTGATATAGGTAATAAAATGTAAACAGCGCAATACATCATCTAAGTTGACAGCAAAATTCTTCATCGAAATTTCCCACACTGTTTAAGGAATCAGAAAAATTACCTAAAAGGCTAAAAGAGCAAAATGCATCATCAGAGTAAAATATATGTAAACAGTACAATGCATCATCCAACTTTTGGCTAAACAGCAGAGAGCATTAGCTAGGTTGACAGAAAAAAAAACAAAAAAAAAACCATGAAAAATTCCTGAAGAGGTGAGTGCATCAGAAAAATTACTAGTACCTAAAAAGCATAATGAATCACCCAAATTACAAAAGAAGCAGAATGCATCATCAAAAATACAAAAACATCTCAATGCATCAACACGTCTGGTTTGGGCAAAAAACCCAATCCACCAGATCTAACCTCATTGCAGTTGGGGAAGGTAGAACTTACAAAGGGGTTGACGAGTCACGATCATATGCAACAAGCGCCGCCTTAGATGAAGTCACCATACAAGCTCTCGACGCGTTCAAAGCAGCCAGCTTCGAAGCCTCCGACGGTTCTCCCGGCTGCGCCGCCAAAACTCTCGAAGCACGCGCCAAGACTTTCCAACAAAATGCAGCTTCGATACGAGCATTTGCCAGCGCCACAGCGCCCGGGCCCGTCCTAGCCACCGCCTTCGCCTTTGCCTCCGCATCCGCATCCGCATCCGCTTTACATGTCTCCGCCGATGCATGCAGAGCATCCGTCTCCGCTTTCCATGTATCCGCCGACGCAGTGTAGGCATCGAGCGACGCCATTTTCATTTCCTAGAAAACCCAGTAAGTTACTCACATTGCAATCCCCAAATTAAGGTTATATCGAACACAATGACCGATGAACCTCTGTACTCGCCGGAGGTTGGAGATGTACATACCTGCGAGGATCGGTCCGGTGGTGCTTGACGGTGGTGCGTCGGGGACGGGGGAGAACTCGGCGGGGAGAATGGTGGCGCGGCCCAAGACGGCGGCGCGGAGAGGGGCGACGGTGCGGTCATCGAACCTCGGCTGACAGTATTTTGTATATATATATGAGAAGAAGAATAAAGTCTGGTCGAATGAGGCAGCGCGACCGGCAGAGTACAACCGAAGGCTACTAGTGCTACCTTGGAGTATTGTAGTAATATAACATAATAAAAATAATGGCCTTGTTTAAACCACTCTTGTCAGTGTGGCATCGCGTCCAAATTTAATGCATTCTGTGGAAATCGGAATAATGCTGTAAAAACTCTCATACTAGTGTGGTATATAGCATGCACCGACACTTTTCAACAAAATGTCGTCTCCATTTCATAGGAGACTGCTTGCACCAGGATACGATGCCTGACATGACGAAGGGCGCGAAGTATTTTGGAGTATTTCATTCGAGCAGATCGGGCGACGGTGCGTCTTTGGAGGGAATACCGTGTGGTGTGTCTTTGGAGGGAATACCGTACGTACTTAGGAGTATTTCATTCGAGCAGACTGCTTGCACACTGGGATACGATGCTGACATGACGAAGGGCGCAGAAGTTTGCGAAAATGGTTGTACTACCATCCGACCATTAATATAATCATTGCGTGATAGCTTACACGAGAAGGAAAAGAGCCGAACAGCTGTGGATAATAAAAGCATTTGGCTCTTCGAGGATCCTTCTTCTACTGCCTTCTCAAAGGAGTACTACTATTGTAATCTTTTTTTGTTTTTCTGGGACCTTCGGGTCCCTTCCCCGTTGAAAAGTGAAGTGTTTCGAATACATTCATATGCCTATGTTTCTATTTTTACAAGCAAATAAATAACAAAGGATGACTCAATGCACAAGTTGATCTCATTTTGAAATTTTTTTAAACTTCTTCTATTGTATTCAAATTTGATTAGAAGGAGTCGATCGATTGTACATGCCAATCGTATAGCTTGGTGGGTGGATTGACATTTGAAGTTTGGTCATTGTGTTCTTGTTTGTTACCACCCTCGCAAGGCACGTCCAAGTATTTCATGTCAGAATTTATGGCATGTATGTAGTTAAATAACCTACATTATTTCAATTATGAGTTTAATTACTAGGCAAAAGCTTAAAAATCCATATATAGTTGCAGATTAAGATGAACAAATCCTTGAACCTATATCTACAAAATTGATGGCACTAACACATCCTACCAAGCGGAAAGCATGTCTACCCTACTGCTTCCAAAAGGTGGAATTATGACAATAATGTGCAACTGTTAAAATTTGGTAGCCCTCCTTCACAAATAACACACATCTAGCCATTTTTGTAGAGTAATAAAAAAGGGAAATCATTCTTTCATGCATGCATATAATTGTTAGAATCTCTTGTTTGTAAAGTTGCTTAAAATACGATCTCTTCCAAACTTGAGGTCATATGATAACTAAAAAGTTTTGTATGGCGGGATTTTGCATCAAAGTACATGCGCACAATACTCACTTGTGGGCAGAAAGCCAAACAAACTCATATTACTAGGTTTGTATTAATTTGATCTAGAAATTTCACCATCACACATGATTTTGTGCTTGCGTTAATTTTACTTAAAAAACTTCTTCCAAATTCAAATTTTCTTCAAACATGCCAACGGTACATGTCTACCAATTAATAATTAAGGGTACACCACACGTACTACCTCGTAGGGTACATAAAAAATTACTATATTTTATGGCATGTACTAATTTCACATAATCTACAACTCAATGTTGAGTTTAATGATTAGCCCAGAACTAGAAAACAAATATACATATAGTTGCAAATTAACCTAGAAAAGCTCTAGTATCCTTTAAAACCCTAGAAAATGGCCATGCATGCATGCATCCTACCCATAATAATTAATTAAGGTCTCGATCTCTATACTGCTCACGAAGTTTAGAATTCTGGCAAATATGCAACTTGTTTCATTAATTTACCATGGCGAGATAGATGCATGCACATCGATCTCTTAAAAAATATCCTATAGGAATTATTCCTATAGGAATCTTGTAGTACAAATCCTATAGGAAAAAAGCATTGGCTCATACCTCATGAAAAAATTCCTTTGCTACAATCAAAGACACACCATATTCCTATAGGATTCAACTTGGCATGACATTCCAATCCTATACCTTTCCTAGTCCTACACTCTTCATATTCCTATGAATCAAAGGAGCCCTAAGTTTGTAAAGGATTTGGCATCCATATATGCTCACCGGATATATAGATAGGGCCAAGCAAACACATCGAATATTTGTGAAGAAATGTTTTTGCTATAACCTTCAAATTTTTAGATTTACATCACACAAAGAACACACCTTTAATTTCGCCAGGTTTGTGCACGAATAAAGTACTCCTACAGTACTAGAAATTGGATTGTTCTACTCCGGAGTGATATGCTCACCGGAGTATTTTTGGATCTTAGCTGGAGCGGTGTTTGGCGGTTGCACGAAGCCGTGCTGGATGTTAAGCCTGTCGAGGCACGCCTGGTGGAAAGCGTGCGCCACCTTAGCCTCATCGGCGCGCCGCTGCAATGCTGCGTCCCTGGGATTTGCAGCCGCCGCATTCTTAGCCTGCACGAAAGCTTGCAGAGCATCCCGGCATCTATAGAGTGCCGGGAACATCACGTTATATACGAGCTCCTTGGCGGTGTTGCTCCTGCAAAGGGCGTCGCCGTGATGCGCTTCGAAAGAACGGCCTGGCTCCACGGCCGGCACCGCCTGAAGTGCGGTCGGATTAGGCGGCTGGCCACGGGAGCTCCCTGCCTCCGCATCGTTCGCGCCGGCCGGGAAGGGGATCTCACCTGCTGGCAAAGAAAACCATGCGGCATGTGATACGTCTCCGACGTATCGATAATTTCTTATGTTCCATGCCACATTATTGATGATATCTACATGTTTTATGCACATTTTATGTCATATTCATGCATTTTCTGGAACTAACCTATTAACAAGATGCCGAAGTGCCAGTTCCTGTTTTCTGCTGTTTTTGGTTTCAGAAATCCTAGTAACGAAATATTCTCGGAATCGGACGAAATCAACGCCCAGGTTCCTATTTTGCCCGGAAGCATCCAGAACACACGAGAACCGCCAGAGAGGGGGCACAGGGCCACCAGACCCTAGGCCGGCGCGGCCAAGGGGGGGGGCCGCGCCCCCCTATAGTGTGGGCCCTCCAGAAGTCCACCGACCTTGCCCTTCCACCTATTTAAAGCCTCCTTCGCGAAAACCCTGACACGTTCGACGAAACCCACAGAAACCTTCCAGAGCCGCCGTCATCGCGAAGCCAAGATCTGGGGGACAGGAGTCTCTGTTCCGGCACGCCGCCGGGACGGGGAAGTGCCCCCGGAAGGCTCCTCCATCGACACCACCACCATCTCCATCAACGCTGCTGTCTCCCATGAGGAGGGAGTAGTTCTCCATCGAGGCTCGGGGCTGTATCGGTAGCTATGTGGTTCATCTCTCTCCTATGTACTTCAATACAATAATCTCATGAGCTGCCTTACATGATTGAGATTCATATGATGATGCTTGTAATCTAGATGTCGTTATGCTAGTCAAGTGAATTTTACTCATGTGATCTCCGGAGACTCCTTGTCCCACGTGTGTAAAGGTGACAGTGTGTGCACCGTGTGGGTCTCTTAGGCTATATTTCACAGAATACTTATTCACTGTTATGAATGGCATAGTGAAGTGCTTATTTATATCTCTTTATGATTGCAATGAGTTTTGTATCACAATTTATCTATGTGCTACTCTAGTGATGTTATTAAAGTAGTTTTATTCCTCCTGCACGGTGTAATGGTGACAGTGTGTGCATCCGTGTTAGTACTTGGCGTATGCTATGATTATGATCTCTTGTAGATTATGAAGTTAACTATTGCTATGATAGTATTGATGTGATCTATTCCTCCTACATAGTGTGAAGGTGATAGTGTGCATACTATGTTAGTACTTGGTTTAGTCGAATTGATCTTTCATGCACTCTAAGGTTATTTAAATATGAACATTGAATATTGTGGAGCTTGTTAACTCCGGCATTGAGGGTTCGTGTAATCCTACGCAATGGTGTTCATCATCCAACAAGAGTGTAGAGTATGCATTTATCTATTCTGTTATGTGATCAAAGTTGAGAGTGTCCACTAGTGAAAGTCTAATCCCTAGGCCTTGTTCCTAAATACTGCTATCTCTGCTTGTTTACTGTTTTACTGTGTTATTACTGCTGCGTTACTACTGCTTGTTTACTGTCCTGGGCAAAGCACTTTTCTGGTGCCGTTGCCACTGCTCATATATATTCATACCACCTGTATTTCACTATCTCTTCGCCGAACTAGTGCACCTATTAGGTGTGTTGGGGACACAAGAGACTTCTTGCTTTGTGGTTGCAGGGCTGCATGAGAGGGATATCTTTGACCTCTTCCTCCCTGAGTTCGATAAACCTTGGGTGATCCACTTAAGGGAAACTTGCTGCTGTTCTACAAACCTCTGCTCTTGGAGGCCCAACACTGTCTACAGGAAAAGGAGGGGGCGTATACATCAAGCTATTTTCTGGCACCGTTGCCGGGGAGGAAAGGTAAAAGGTACTCACACTCCAGATCTCGGCTACTAAGCTATTTTCCGGCGCCGTAAGTACTCGAAGCTATTTCCTTTAGATCCTGCAATTGCAACTTTTTGTTTCTTGTTTACACTAGTTAGGCATAATGGAAAACAACAAAAATATGAGAGATCTTTATGAACTTTATCTTGAATTAGGACATGATGTGTTTGAAGAGAGAATTAAAAAACCCATGGAACTTTATATGCATACTAATGGGAATGTTATTAATATGAATGCTTTGAACACTATTGTTGCTAATGCTATGGAAAATTCTAAGCTTGGGGAAGCTGGTTTTGATGAGCTTGATCTTTTTAGTCCCCCAAGAATTGAGGAGAAAATTTACTTTGATGATACTTTGCCTCCTATTTGTGATGATTATAATGATAGTAGTCTTTTGTTACCACCTGTTATGGAGGATGAATTTGATTATGATTACAATATGCCTCCTATATTTGATGATGAGAATAATAATGATAGCTACTTTGTTGAATTTGCTCCCACTAGTACTAATAAAATTGATTATGCTTATGTGGAGAGTAATAATTTTATGCATGAGACTCATGATAAGAATGCTTTATGTGATGGTTATATTGTTGAGTTTTCTCATGACACTACTGAAAGTTATTATGAGAGAGGAAAATATGGTGGTAGAAATTTTCATGTTACTAAAACACCTCTCTATATGCTTAAAATCTTGAAGTTGAGCTTGTCTAGTTTTTCTATGCTTGTTGCATTACGCTTCTTGAATTTGTTTATTTACAAAATTCCTTTGCATAGGAAGCATGTTAGACTTAAATGTGTTTTAAATTTGCCTCTTGATGCTCTCTTTTGCTTCAAATATTATTTCTTGCGAGTGCATCATTAAAACTGCTGAGCCCATCTTAATGGCTATAAAGAAAGAACTTCTTGGGAGATAACCCATGTGTTATTTTGCTACAGTACTTTGTTTTATATTTGTGTCTTGGAAGTTGTTTACTACTGTAGCAACCTCTCCTTATCTTAGTTTTGTGTTTTGTTGTGCCAAGTAAAGTCTTTGATAGTAAAGTCAATACTAGATTTGGATTACTGCGCAGAAACTGTTTTCTTGCTGTCACGAATCTGGGCCTAATTCTCTGTAGGTAACTCAGAAAATTATGCCAATTTACGTGAGTGATCCTCAGATATGTACGCAACTTTTATTCAATTTGAGCATTTTCATCTGAGCAAGTCTGGTGCCATTTTAAAATTCGTCTTTACGGACTGTTCTATTTTGACAAATTCTGCCTTTTATTTCGCATTGCCTCTTTTGCTGCGTTGGATGGATTTCTTTGTTCCATTACCTTCCAGTAGCTTTGGGCAATGTCCAGAAGTGTTAAGAATGATTGTGTCACCTCTGAACATGTGAATTTTCTTGATTATGCACTAACCCTCTAATGAGTTTGTTTCGAGTTTGGTGTGGAGGAACTTTTCAAGGGTCAAGAGAGGAGTATGATGCAACATGATCAAGGAGAGTGAAAGCTCTAAGCTTGGGGATGCCCCGGTGGTTCACCCCTGCATATTCTAAGAAGACTCAAGCGTCTAAGTTTGGGGATGCCCTAGGCATCCCCTTCTTCATCGACAACATTATCAGGTTCCTCCCCTGAAACTATATTTTTATTCCATCACATCTTATGTGCTTTGCTTGGAGCGTCGGTTTGTTTTTGTTTTTTGTTTTGTTTGAATAAAATGGATCCTAGCATTCACTGTATGGGAGAGAGACATGCTCCGCTGGTTCGTATGAACACATGTGTTCTTAGCTCATAATATTCATGGCGAAGTTTCTTCTTCGTTAAATTGTTATATGGTTGAAATTGGAAAATGATACATGTAGTAATTGCTATAATGTCTTGGATAATGTGATACTTGGCAATTGTTGTGCTCATGTTTAAGCTCTTGCATCATATACTTTGCACCCATTAATGAAGAAATACATAGAGCATGCTAAAATTTGGTTTGCATATTTGGTCTCTCTAAAGTCTAGATAATTTCTAGTATTGAGTTTGAACAACAAGGAAGACGATGTAGAGTCTTATAATGTTTTCAATATGTCTTTTATGTGAGTTTTGCTGCACCGCTTCATCCTTGTGTTTGTTTCAAATAGCCTTGCTAGCCTAAACCTTGTATCGAGAGGGAATACTTCTCATGCATCCAAATACTTGAGCCAACCATTATGCCATTTGTGTCCACCATACCTACCTACTACATGGTATTTCTCCGCCATTCCAAAGTAAATTGCTTGAGTGCTACCTTTAAACAATTCAAAATTTATCACCTCTGATTTGTGTCAATGTTTTATAGCTCATGAGGAAGTATGTGGTGTTTATCTTTCAATCTTGTTGGGCAACTTTCACCAATGGACTAGTGGCTTCATCCGCTTATAAAATAATCTTGCAAAAAGAGCTGGCAATGGGATTCCCAGTCCCAAATTAATTAACAAAAATAGACACTCCTCCATGGTATGTGATTGTTGGACGGCACCCGAAGGATTCGGTTAGCCATGGCTTGAGAAAGCAAAGGTGGGGAGGAGTGTCATCATAATAAAACTAAAATGAAAAGGCACTCCTTCATGGTATGAGATTGTTGGCAGGCACCCGAGGATTCGGTTAGCCATGGTTTGTGAAAGAAAGGTTGGAAGGAGTGCCACCCAAAAATAAAATAAAATGGGAGCCGCTCTTTGAAGGTTTGTCTAGCAAGGGGGTTAGAGTACCCGCTACCATTCGTTGACAACAACATACACCTCTCAAAACTTTATTTTTATGCTCTCTTTATGTTTTCAAAATCAAAGCTCTAGCACAAATATAGCAATCGATGCTTTCCTCTTCGAAGGACCATTCTTTTACTTTTATTGTTGAGTCAGTTCACCTATTTCTCTCCACCTCAAGAAGCAAACACTTGTGTGAACTTTGCATTGATTCTTACATATTTGCATATTGCATTTGTTATATTGCTTTGCATTGACAATTATCCATGAGATATACATGTTATAAGTTGAAAGCAACCGCTGAAACTTCATCTTCCTTTGTGTTGCTTCAATGCCTTTGCTTTGAATTATTGCTTTATGAGTTAACTCTTATGCAAGACTTATTGATGCTTGTCTTGAAGTACTATTCATGAAAAGTCTTTGCTATATGATTCACTTGTTTACTCATGTCATATACATTGTTTTGATCGCTGCATTCATTACATATGTTTACAAATTGTATGATCAAGGTTATGATGGCATGTCACTCTAGAAATTATCTTTGTTATCGTTTTACCTGCTCGGGACGAGCAGAACTAAGCTTGGGGATGCTGATACGTCTCCGACGTATCGATAATTTCTTATGTTCCATGCCACATTATTGATGATATCTACATGTTTTATGCACATTTTATGTCATATTCATGCATTTTCTGGAACTAACCTATTAACAAGATGCCGAAGTGCTAGTTCCTGTTTTCTGCTGTTTTTGGTTTCAGAAATCCTAGTAACGAAATATTCTCGGAATCGGACGAAATCAACGCCCATGTTCCTATTTTGCCCGGAAGCATCCAGAACACACGAGAACCGCCAGAGAGGGGGCACAGGGCCACCAGACCCTAGGCCGGCGCGGCCAAGGGGGGGGCCGCGCCCCCCTATAGTGTGGGCCCTCCAGAAGTCCACCGACCTTGCCCTTCCGCCTATTTAAAGCCTCCGTCGCGAAAACCCTGACACGTTCGACGAAACCCACAGAAACCTTCCAGAGCCGCCGCCATCGCGAAGCCAAGATCTGGGGGACAGGAGTCTCTGTTCCGGCACGCCGCCGGGACGGGGAAGTGCCCCCGGAAGGCTCCTCCATCGACACCACCGCCATCTCCATCAATGCTGCTGTCTCCCATGAGGAGGGAGTAGTTCTCCATCGAGGCTCGGGGCTGTACCGGTAGCTATGTGGTGCATCTCTCTCCTATGTACTTCAATACAATAATCTCATGAGCTGCCTTACATGATTGAGATTCATATGATGATGCTTGTAATCTAGATGTCGTTATGCTAGTCAAGTGAATTTTACTCATGTGATCTCCGGAGACTCCTTGTCCCACGTGTGTAAAGGTGACAGTGTGTGCACCGTGTGGGTCTCTTAGGCTATATTTCACAGAATACTTATTCACTGTTATGAATGGCATAGTGAAGTGCTTATTTATATCTCTTTATGATTGCAATGAGTTTTGTATCACAATTTATCTATGTGCTACTCTAGTGATGTTATTAAAGTAGTTTTATTCCTCCTGCACGGTGTAATGGTGACAGTGTGTGCATCCGTGTTAGTACTTGGCGTATGCTATGATTATGATCTCTTGTAGATTATGAAGTTAACTATTTCTATGATAGTATTGATGTGATCTATTCCTCCTACATAGTGTGAAGGTGACAGTGTGCATACTATGTTAGTACTTGGTTTAGTCGAATTGATCTTTCATGCACTCTAAGGTTATTTAAATATGAACATTGAATATTGTGGAGCTTGTTAACTCCGCTATTGAGGGTTCGTGTAATCCTACGCAATGGTGTTCATCATCCAACAAGAGTGTAGAGTATGCATTTATCTATTCTGTTATGTGATCAAAGTTGAGAGTGTCCACTAGTGAAAGTCTAATCCCTAGGCCTTGTTCCTAAATACTGCTATCGCTGCTTGTTGCGTTACTACTGCCTGTTTACTGTCCTGGGCAAAGCACTTTTCTGGTGCCGTTGCCACTGCTCATATATATTCATACCACCTGTATTTCACTATCTCTTCGCCGAACTAGTGCACCTATTAGGTGTGTTGGGGACACAAGAGACTTCTTGCTTTGTGGTTGCAGGGCTGCATGAGAGGGATATCTTTGACCTCTTCCTCCCTGAGTTCGATAAACCTTGGGTGATCCACTTAAGGGAAACTTGCTGCTGTTCTACAAACCTCTGCTCTTGGAGGCCCAACACTGTCTACAGGAAAAGGAGGGGGCGTAGACATCAGCATGCGCGGGCGGAAAAGCCGGCCAGGGCCGAGCGGGCGTCGCATGCGGGGTTGCGTGGGAGATCCCTGCCTCTGCATCCATCGGCCCGCACGGGAAGCGGCTGGCGAGGGGCTCCACGGCTAGCGCCGCCGCCGCGGGCTGAACAACCGGCCAGTGCAGAGCGGGCGGGTTATGCCTTGGTGCGCGATGGACGAAGTGAAGGCGGCGCTGATGCTCCGCTTCCTCGTCGGTGGTAGGACTACGCGCGCGGCAACCAGAGCCAAGTCGGAAGGCCATAGCTATGTCGATTGGTCACTTAAGCTGGAGAGGTTCTCTTACCATTTCGGAGAAGCGGAGTAAGAGGAAGTTGTTGCTTATACGGGTTCACTGCCACGTTGGGTTAAGAGGGGCAAAGTTGGTCAATGCCTAGGAAGTTGGAATCGTTTTGGCCCCAATTTTTTAATTACCTTGCGGTTCATCTCTCGGTCTCTCCCACCTCTTCACTATCCCTCCCCTTGCCTCCTTTCATGCTTCATCGTAGTGCATCTTGTTTTTCTAGCACCTTCACAAAAATCATACACATTTGGCCGATTCTGTCATTGTGTGCACTAATAAAGTAAAAAAAATCCATTATATGTGAATAAACGTTTAATACACTAGCTCGCAAAGATGTTTCTCAAGGCGATATGCACAATGCCTGCCAAAAATGGGTCATGATAACTAAATTTCGTGTTAATTTTTGCATGACATGTACTCACGTGTGTATGAAGCCAAGCAAACTCATAATCTATACCAAAAAATGTGAAAGAGTTCTTTTTAGTATCCTTCATACATGGGGTTCCTATTTTTACTTTCTATTTTTACTAGTTACAAGTACTCATGCATGAAAACTTTTGAAAATATGTGCATTTTGGGCTGTGTGGAGACATGGTACAATAATATATTCAAGTTGATATACAAAGTCTAGACATATTCAAACTAGACAAATAATGTATCTAACCCCCTAACCCTAAACTCTGTCTTATGAAGTCAAGCATGCATGAAGAGAATTGGTTTTGGGTTTCAAACATGGAAATTTCAAAATCATCCCAAAAGCTTCATTTTAGAGCGACTAAGAAGGATCCATGCTTACCTTTCCATTTTCATGTTTTAAACTTGTTTAAATCTTGGTCAAATCTAGGATTTGACCACGATTCAAATGGGCATAAAATAAAAAAATGAAAAAATGAAAAACCAAAGCGCACATAGTCTTCTTATATGTCATATAGTAAGCATTAAAGTTGGTAAACAAGGTCTAGACATATTCAAACTAGACAAATCATGTATCTACCCCCTAACCCCTAAACTCTGTCTTATGACGAAGTCAAGCATGAAGATTAAGTGGTTTTGGGTTTCAAACATGGAAATTTCAAAAACCTCCCAAAAACTTCATTTTAGGGTGACTAAGAAGGATACAGGCTTCCCTTTTCATTTTCATGTTCTATACTTGTTTAAATCTTGGTCAAACCTAGGATTTGACCAAGATTCAAATGTGCATCAAAATTCCAAAAAAATCAGAAAAATGAAAAACCAAAGCACATAGTTTTCTTATGTCATATAGTAAGCATTAAAGTTGATAAACAAGGGTCTAGACATATTCAAACAAGAAAAATCATGTATCTACCCCCTAACCCTAAACTTTGTCTTATGTAGTCAAGCATGAAGAGAAGTGGTTTTGGGTTTCAAATATGGAAATTTCAAAAACCTATCAAAAGCTTCATTTTAGAGTGACTAAGAAGGATCCATGCTTACCTTTTCATTTTCATATTTGAAACTTGTTTAAATCATTGTCAAACCTAGGATTTGACCAAGATTTAAATGGGCATAAAATTAAAAAAATCGGAAAAATGAAAAACAAAAGCACATAGTCTTCTTATGTCACATATATATATAGTAAGCATTCAAAAGTTGATAAACAAGGTCTAGCTAGACATATTCAAATAAGACAAATCATGTATCTACCCCTCTAACCCTAAACTCTGTCTTATGAAGTCAAGCATGAAGAGAAGTGGTTTTAGGTTTCAAACATGGAAATTTCAAAAACCTCCCAAAAACTTCATTTTAGAGTGACTAAGAAGGATACATGTTTCCCTTTTCATTTTCATGTTTTAAACTTGTTTAAATCTTGGTCAAACCTAGGATTTGACCAAGATACAAATGGGCACAAAAAAATGAAAAACAAAAAGCACATAGTGTTCTTATGTCATATCGTAAGCATTCAAGTTGATAAACAAGGTCTAGATATATCCAAACCAGACAAATCATGTATGTACCCCGTGTCGATCTTATGAAGTCTAGCGTGAAGAAAAGTCGTTTTGGCCGGGTTTCAAACATGGAAATTTCAAGAACATCCCAAAAGCTTCATTTTAGAGCGACTAAGAAGGATCCAGGCTTACCTTTCCATTTTCATGATTTAAACTTGTTTAAATCTTGGTCAAATCTTGCTCAAGCATGAAGATAAGTGGTTTTTGGTTTCAAACATGGAAATTTCAAAAACCTCCCAAAACCTTCATTTTAGGGTGACTAAGAAGGATACAGGCTTCCCTTTTCATTTTCATGTTCTATATATACTTGTTTAAATCTTGGTCAAACCTAAGATTTGACCAAGATTCAAATGTGCATCAAAATTCTAAAAAAATCAGAAAAATGAAAAACCAAAGCACATAGTCTTCTTATGTCATATAGTAAGCATTAAAGTTGATAAACATGGTCTAGACATATTCAAACCATACAAATCATGTATCTACCCCCTAACCCCTAAACTATGTCTTATGAAGTCAAGCATGAAGAGAAGTGGTTTTGGGTTTCAAACATGGAAATTTCAAAAACCGCCCAAAAACTTTATTTTAGAGTGACTAAGAAGGATACATGCTTCCCTTTTCATTTTCATGTTTTAAACTTGTTTAAATCTTGGTCAAACCTAGGATTTGATAAACATGGTCTAGACATATTCAAACCAGACAAATCATGTATCTACCCCCTATCGACCCTAAACTTCGTCTTATGAAGTCAAGCATGAAGAGAAGTGGTTTTGGGTTTCAAACATGGAAATTTCAAAAACCTCCCAAAATTAAAGCTTCATTTTAGAGTGACTAGTTAAGAAGGATCCAGGCTTACCTTTTCATTTTCATGTTTTAAACTTGTTTAAATCTTGGTCAAACCTAGGATTTGACCAATATTCAAATGGGCATAAAATAAAAAATAAATAAAATAAAAAACCAAAGCACATAGTCTTATTATGTCATATAGTAAGCATTCTAGTTCATAAACAAGGTCTAGACATATTCAAACCAGACAAATCATGTACCCCCTAACCCTAAACTTTGTCTTAATTATATATGAAGTCAAGCATGAAGGAGAGAAGTGTGGTTTTGGGTTTCAAACATGGAAATTTCAAAAACCTCCCAAAAAGCTTCATTTTAATTAGACTGGCTGGTTAATTAAGAAGGATCCATGATTAGTTACCTTTTCATTGTCATGTTTTAAACTTGTTTAAATCTTGGTCGAACCTAGGATTTAACCAAGATTCAAATGGGCATAAAAATTCAGAAAAAAATCGAAAGAATGAAAAACCAAAGCACATAGCCTTCTTATGTCATATAGTAAGCATTCAAATTGGTAAACATGGTCTAGACATATTCAAACCAGAAAAATCATGTATCTACCCCTAATCCTAAACTCTGTCTTATGAAGTCAAGCATGAAAAGAAGTACGGTGGTTTTGGGTTTCAAACATGGTAAATTCAAGAACCTCCCAAAAGCTTCATTTTAGAGTTACTAAGAGAAAGATCCAGACTTAATTACCTTATCATTTTCACATGTTAAACTTGTTTAAATCTTGCTCAACAAACCTAGGATTTTACCAAGATTCTCAAATGGGCATAAAAATCAAAAAATGAAATACCAATGCACATAGTCCTCTTATGTCATATAGTAAGCATTCAAGTTGATAAACAAGGTCTAGACATATTCAAACAAGACAAATCATGTATCTACCCCCTATCGACCCTAAGCTTCGTCTTATGAAGTCAAGCATGAAGAGAAGTGGTTTTGGGTTTCAAACATGGAAATTTCAAAAACCTCCCAAAATTCAGCTTCATTTTTGAGCGACTAAGAAGGATCGATGCTTACCTTTTCATTTCCATGTTTTAAACTTGTTTAAATCTTGGTCAAATCTATTCAAATGGGCATAAAATAAAAAAAACCGAAAAATGAAAAACCAAAGCGCACATAGTCTTCTTATATGTCATATAGTAAGCATTAAAGTTGATAAACAAGGTCTAGACATATTCAAACTAGCTAGACAAATCATGTATCTACCCCCTAACCCCTAAACTCTGTCTTATGACGAAGTCAAGCATGAAGATAAGTGGTTTTAGGTTTCAAACATGGAAATTTCAAAAACCTCCCAAAAACTTCATTTTAGGGTGACTAATTAAGAAGGATACATGCTTCCCTTTTCATTTTCATGTTCTATATATACTTGTTTAAATCTTGGTCAAACCTAGGATTTGACCAAGATTCAAATGTGCATCAAAATTCCAAAAAATATCAGAAAAATGAAAAACCAAAGCACATAGTTTTCTTATGTCATACAGTAGCATTAAAGTTGATAAACAAGGTCTAGACATATTCAAACAAGAAAAATCGTGTATCTACTCCCTAACCCTAAACTTTGTCTTATGTAGTCAAGCATGAAGAGAAGTGGTTTTGGGTTTCAAATATGGAAATTTCAAAAACCTACCAAAAGCTTCATTTTAGAGTGACTAAGAAGGATCAATGCTTACCTTTTCATTTTCATATTTTAAACTTGTTTAAATCATTGTCAAACCAGGATTTGACCAAGATTTAAATGGGCATAAAATTAAAAAAATCAGAAAAATGAAAAACAAAAGCACATAGTCTTCTTATGTCACATATATATATAGTAAGCATTCAAAAGTTGACAAACAAGGTCTATACATATTCAAATAAGACAAATCATGTATCTACCCCTAACCCTAAACTCTGTCTTATGAAGTCAAGCATGAAGAGAAGTGGTTTTTGGTTTCAAACATGGAAATTTCGAAAACCTCCCAAAAGCTTCATTTTAGAGTGACTAAGAAGGATCCAGGCTTACCTTTTCATTTTCATGTTTTAAACTTGTTTAAATCTTGGTCAAACCTAGGATTTGACCAATATTAAAATGGGCATAAAATAAAAAAATAAAAAAAACCAAAGCACATAGTCTTCTTATGTCATATAGTAAGCATTCAAGTTCATAAACAAGGTCTAGACATATTCAAACCAGACAAATCATGTATCTACCCCCTATCGACCCTAAACTTTGTCTTATGAAGTCAAGCATGAAGAGAAGTGGTTTTGGGTTTCAAACATGGAAATTTCAAAAACCTACCAAAAGCTTCATTTTAGAGCGAGTAAGAAGGATCGATGCTTATCTTTTCATTTTCATGTTTTAAACTTATTTAAATCTTGGTCAAACCTAGGATTTGACCAAGATTCAAATGGGCATAAAAATTCAGACAAAAATCTAAAGAATGAAAAACCAAAGCACGTACATAGCCTTCTTAATTATGTCATATAGTAAACATTCAAGTTGATAAACAAGGTCTAGACATATTCAAACCAGAAAAATCGTGTATCTACCCCTAACCCTAATTAAACTCTATCTTATGAAGTCAAGCATGAAGAAAAGTGGTTTTGAGTTTCAAGCATGCATGGAAATTTCGAGAACCTCCCAAAAGCTTCATTTTAGAGTGACTACGAAGGATCCATGCTTACACCTTTTCATTTTCAAGTTTTAAACTTGTTTAAAACCTGGTCAAACCTGGGATTTGACCAAGATTCAAATGGGCATAAAATTCAAAAAAATTAGATAAATGAAAAACCATAGCACATAGTCTTCTTATGTCATATAGTAAGCATTCGAGTGGATAAACAAGCTCTAGACATACTGAAACCAGACAAATCATGTATCTACCCCTATCCCTAAACTATGTCTTATGAAGTCTAGCATGAAAAGAAGTGGTTTTGGGTTTCAAACATGGAAATTTCAAAAACCTCCCAAAAGCTTCATTTTGGATTGACTAAGGAGGATCCAGGCTTACTTTTCATTTTCATGTTTTAAACTTGTTTAAATCTAGGTCAAACCTAGGATTTGACCAAGATTCAAATGGACATAAAAAATCAACAGTTTACAACAGCACACAAAATAAACATAAAATTACATCTAAATCCCTAACTTTTACATGGAGGACCCCAGGCTGAAAGCAAGAAATGCGTTCGGGTCTTGAATCTTGATGCGTCTTCTCTTGACAAAGAAGATCGCTGGGAGTTTGCGTACGTACAGCACGTCACTTGTGCTCACTGAAGTGTGGGACATGACGCATGCATGGGCAACACACGTAAGTGACATGGATTCAAGGGTAGGGAAGCCAAGAGAAAAAAACGAGAATTTGGACAAAAATAACCCAATCTTGCTAGTATGTTGAAAGTTTGTTTTTCCCAATCTTTTCGACTTTGGGTTATTTCTGTCTATTTTGCCGAAAAAACGAGGACAGAGACTGGAAACGGTGATGCATCTAGCTTCAGAGTACGTCAGATTAAGACTTCATGAGCAACACTAGTCTGACGTAAGTACAGTGTATACAGACAAGACAGGGACTAGACATTGCTACCCACGTCCCTCTGCGCCCCTTCAAAGAAATCATACTCCGTACTAGAATCTCGAAACGTAGGAATTAGTCTGACATGATTTCTGATTGTTTAATTCATAGGATTGCAATTTTCAGAATTCATTGACAATACATTTTTATACAAAAACAAAAAATCCTTCATTATGTAACCGTATGTTACTACTAGTATTTCTTTTGGTTTTCACACGCAATCAAATGTTATTGGATCCAAATACCGTTGTTTCTCAATCCTATATATTTGGAGATGATCATCACTCTCTAATCATACAATTTTCATATTCCCGCACTTTGAAAATCTTGCGAATAATCAAAGCAGCCAAAATGTATGGTGTGTATTGTATATGTTTATGCCATGCTTAGTTTCATCGAATATTGTTTGGTTGCATCGCGGGGAAACCGCGTGAATTTAGATTAATTGTTGCATGTTTGTTTGTGGGGTGACCAACTGCTTTTGCAACGAAACAACCCCCCCCCCCACCATGTACGCATTGTTTGGGTCGCATGCATGATGTGTACAAAATGTTAAAATAGAAATAATGTAGGAATTGAATATGATTGCATGTTGAATTAATCCTATATGAGAGAAATCACACAAATTTGAATTGCATGTTCTTTGGTTGTAGTGCTACACAAAAAACACGTGAATTAGTATAAATTATCATGTATTCAAGAATCAAAGGAGCCACTGAGATTTGAATCCCACAAAATTTCTATGAATTTTCTTCGAACCAAACAAGCCCAACAAGATTCCAAAGGAATATAATACAACGAACAAACAACTTCCGTTGTCCTTAGGACATCAATCCAATAGAAACTATATGATCCAGTTTCAGCGACAATCTGGTCGGTGTAGGCTCGAGGAGGCCAATTGTATATATATGTTTGGACCCGGTTGGTTGAGTGATCATGCTCGTGACATCCAGCCTGAAAGGTAAAATTCGGGCAAGGCAGTGTGACGCCACAATACTTTTGAAATATTCAAAAGCGCGTAATATTTGTGAAATTTTAATAATAGCTACTACTTATGTGAATTTTTTTCGTTCATACGCTTATTGGGGGGTAGGATAACCCTAATGGCCTCCTCAAGATCCCTACCTCTACCAAGGTTTCTCGAGTTCATCCACCTCGACGGGTTCCTTGCCACTTTCGACCATGTTGTGGGCATCATTTCGGGTTCCCGTACCACGGCCAGTCCTTTTCAGGAGTCCCGAACCCGATGCCATAATATTTGTTTGAAAAAAATTCAAGACCGCACAATATTTGTTGAAATAAATGAATAAGCATTTTTAAATAGCTAAATAAAAGAAGTATGAATTTTGAAAAATTTATTTTTTCTAAAACATTAATTGGAGCATTGACATGTTGAACCCACTTGTCGATTTTGCTATCAACATGACTAACTAGCTGATTAGATAACCAAGTGGTGAAATTTGCAACATATTAGACCACCACATGGTGGAAACTGCAAAAAAAAATGTCCAAGTGGTGGTTTGTGCAACATATAGAGCAGTACAGTATATGGTAGTACAAGATGAATGTGCACTGCCGTGGGCCCGTGGTAATATATCATGATGATGGCAAAGGATCTTTTCTCTCTTTGAAACTGTCCGTAGCTGATTTGATGAGACAAAATATAGCTCCACGGCTTGCAAGGACAGTATACGATACATTAGCTTCTTCTCGTGTCACACGCCTTCACGACGGGTGCGGTAGTGCGGCGAGACCAGAGAGAGAAGGCACGCCCGTAGTACTCGTATTATTGATTTCAATTCAAATTGTTTTTTTTGCCTGCTTCTCCGTCTTCTTCATCTCCATCTTCTCCGGCGACCCCGCCTACACCAAAGCCACCCTGCACCACCGCCGCCATGCCTTTTTCGGATCATCTCGAGCCACCCTGTTTGATGGTTCTAGTAGGAGTTGTGGACTTTTATCCATATCGCTCTACCGGCTGCCGCTCGCACCGTCCTCCAATACCTCATACCCAAACGCCGGCGTCCCACTCCCACACCCCCACACCCACTTGACCGCATCCTTCCAATGGCGAGATCGATCAATGAGAGTGGCGGTTCTTGGGTGTTTCGATGGCCCCTTGAAGAAATCGCATCCCGATGCGATGTCATCACCGCCGCGAGCCTCGTCGGTTCATGCAAGTTTTATCATGATTCAGCAACACAAAGTGTAGCTCTGCCGCATCTCAGCCGTTTGGCATGCCCTGTGTTCTTCATACTCACCAAACCGAGGTACCGCCGCGCACAATCCCTTCTCCCGCGTCCACAAGTTCAAGCGGCGAGGGTGCGCAGAAGGACAAGCAGCATGATGCAAAAGATCGCAAGGGTACCTTGTGCCAACCGACGCCGCTGGACAGGATCTCTTCCGATGCCGTGATTCCGAGATGGTGGTACGGGCATGTGGGCGAGCGCGAATGGAGATTGGATCGCCCTTCTTGGCTTCCCCTGGAATTGGGAGCTTGTCAATGTGTACACTGGTCGCCGGATTCCTCTACCACCAATAAGTGAGTTTAAATCCACCCCGGATAAACTTGTGTTCGAGTCTAATGATCAACATCTTCAAGCTGCTGAAGATAGCTATTTGCCGAGTTCCAACAATTTGCTTCAAATTATACTAGTTTCTCTGTTCTTGCCATCTTCAACGCGGCAATTGCAGTCCTTCACTGTGCTTCTAGCAGATGGATAGTTCTTGACAACCAGTTCTTAGCGTACGGCTACTCCGATGCAATCATCCACAAGGATATTGTATTTGTCTAACTCGGACAGTGCGAAGTTTATGCATGGAATCAACTTTCTTGGGGTAATTTTTCTCATCTCATATGATGTGTTTTCGCCATTACCTGCTAGTTTCAGATTTAGCTTTAGCCTTTTTCTTTTTGTTGTGCAGTTTTCGTGTCATGCCTGTACCTTTCCCCCTCTATATTCAATCAAAATCAGCAGCGATATGCCTTTGAGTCAAAATAAAGTACTCCCTCCGATCCAAATCAAATTGACTCAGCTTTGTCTAGCCAGTGCATCTAGCTAGACAAACTTGAGTCAATTAATTTGTGCATATCTAGCTAGACACATCCAGTTGAGTCAATTAATTTGGATCGGAGGCAGTATTTTAGCTACATCATTATTCATGTATGTAATGAACTAATCAAGTTTTCGTTGAACTGACTTCAAGCTGTGCTTTCCTTTGCAAGGTCCTTTGTTGATCAGCACGGCACCTATTCCGCCAGAACTTGATGAACAAGGTCGGTACAATCTTGGCTCCTGGTGGTTAGCACGATCTCCTGATGGTTCTAGACTTTTTCTGGTCCATACCTGGGGCGTTACTGACGGGCGGGATTATACTGGACTGGTTCGGATTTTACCTGCTGCTGCTACCTCTGAGGGTCGTCATGGTCGCACTATTCGCGGGTATGGTAAGGGTTTACTTGGCTGCGAGGTGTACAACATGGACCCCGGTCGATTGATGCCACCGAGGCCATGGAGGAGGATTATTTCCCTTGGATCATATTCTCTCTTCCTTGGAGTGAACTATCCGATTATCATTCCAAAGAGAAGACGGGCAGAACATGACCGTCCAAATATGGCGAGAAGCAACTCTGTTTACACATCGCACCATGCGGTAGGCCTTGCATATCCTCCTTCTCCAGAAATTTGCCGCTTCAGTTTGAATTCTGAAAGACCCATCGTTGGTTTCCAAACCAACATTAGATGGACATGGCGGCAGGTTCCGTTGTGGCTCATCCCAAGCTTCGCCAACGCCCGGCAATGGAACCTGCCTTCGCGTCACAGAGTCCGAAGAATGGCTGATGTACTTTATGTAATACTCGTGTTGTAATGCAAGATTTGTATCTGTTGAACTATTTCATTTGCATGTTTATCTCTACCTAGGCTACTCCCTTTCCGTAGTTGTGTTGTACTATCTGTTGAACTATTTCCTTTGCTCGTTATCTCTACCTAGGCTACTCCTCCGTAGTTGTTAAATTGATGTAATGCTCCTACAATGCGTGCCAGCTACACTGGGCGTGTGGCCTGTAATGTTATCAAACACCTTTTGTACTCGTTCTAGTAAGCATTTCACACTATAGCTCACATAATTAAAGTACTCCTACAACGTATTAGTTGAAAGATATCTCTCATAAGTAAGTACCCCTCTTTGAGCTTATGCGAAACATAAATGACTATTTTAGAAATATATACTCTCGACACAAGATTATATTAAAAACAATGGTACATAGTTCTATTAGAAAAAGAAAGTGTGAATAGTAGAATGATGGAGAAGTGTTTTTTGAGGTGCAGGCATAGCTAGTGTTCATGGTGCAAAAGCACTTAGACTAGTCACAATGGGAAGTATCGTAGACTGATACTAGTCTATGATACAACACCTTCAATGCATAGTATCATGAATTAGTATCATGCAATGTTGCGAAAAACCAATTATTCATTTCTTTCCAAATAGACTAGCTTTGCGAGGATGACAAAATATTTCTTTATTGCCCTCTCGTATGAATCACCTCCATACATCACCTCTCATACCGATTGAAAGCCATGCCAAATCGTTGGTTCAAGACCATGAATACCAAGCCAATTTTGTTAGCTAGTTGAACCACCCTCGGATTGAGAACCAACGGTTGAAAGAAAGGTGGGCGCCAACTCATATTTTTTTCTCGAGAGTCCGACACTTGATGTTGATTGCAAAGTTCACAAAGGCCAAAATTTTGACATCCTCTTTGTGCAAGTCTTGCCACCATCCAAAATCGGTTTTGAAGTACCAACCAAGAAAAAAAAAGCTTGCACTTTGGAGGACCCCATGGACCATGAAATTTTTGAAAAACTTCCAGTAAATCATGCATATTTCGATTTATATTTTGGTGAAGTTTCATTCGATTTGAATCATAGGTTTGTGAGCAAATATATATTTAGTTTAAACTAGTGCTCGAGTACGTAAGAATCTATTTAATCACAAGCTAGTCATCCGAATGGGATGAAATATTCATAGATTTTAAAACAAGGAATCTACATATTACTGGATTTTTTTTTAAAATTTTCTGAATAGTTTTTCTTTTTTAGCTTCGAAATAAGAGATAGTTTGGAACGTGGGATCTCAAATGGATGGTAGATGGTGGGACACAAATACAATGTATCTTGGAAGCATCAAGTCACTGAAGCTCTATCCGGTTTCCAAACCAAGCTAGGAAAGGCATTGAAAATGAAGTTCTGCTCTAAAACATTTCTCATTCCATTTTGGTGCTCGCGCGGTTGCATGCTGCCCACGTGTTAAGGTACGTGTCTCTGGCATGTAGAGAACTACGATTATTGGCGAAAAATATATCGAAATGGAAACCGTAAAAAAGCCCTCTCGGGTCAACCTGATGTGACGAGACATCACCGCACCAAACGTCGTCGCAAATTTATAGATGGGTGGCGTGCTAGTCTACCAACATCAAATCGGCGCCCAAATCCACGGCAGCAGCCTAGAGTACTACCTAGTTTTTGCCCCTTGCATGTCTATCATCTTCTTCTTCACCCCGTTACAAAAAAAATAAAAATCTTCTTCTTCACCCTCCCGAATCACGCGCACGCGCAGGATCTCGATCGCCACCACGCCGCATCTCTAGTACTACTCCGTATACCTTTCTCTCCTTACCCCGGCCGGCCGCGCGCCGCATGGTTACTTCCATAGCGCTCGCCCTCTCCTCCGAAAACCCCAAGCGCGATTGCATCCGCCATCCACCTAAATCCATCTTCACGTGATGGATTATTCTAGGCTTTGCCGGGGCGGCGGGGACGGCCACTTGGAGGCTCTCACCGGCGACAACATCGACCTCATCGCTGCGCATCTGGACGTTACCTACACCGTCCGACTTGCTGCATGTTCCAGGGAGCTCTACGACATGATCAGCAAGGATGAAGGTAAGATGCACCATTGGGATGAACCACGCTCGCCGATGCCTCCGCCTCGCTTATTGGTTCGGTGAACACCGGGACCTGGCGACGCATCTCGTCTGCATGATACCGTGTATGACCTGGTGCCCCTCGACCATCCTCGCCGTTCTGTCGCCCTGCCGTTCATGCACGACCGAAAATGGCTTGGCGCGAACGGCGACTGGATCGCCGCCGCCGATCATCATGAGTGGTGCCTCGTGAACGTCTACACCGAGCGACATATCCCCCTTCCATCCCTACCTGATTCGAAGATTCATCATAGTATTGTTTCGTATCAACCTGCATACTCTTTTAAGCTGGGTCCAGCAATTTATTTGTTGAAGATTGTAATCTGCCAAGTGCCCACAAAAGGTGGGAGGTACGCAGATTACAAGCTCATCGCCTTGTTCGACAAAACGATTTTCTACCTTGAAGGGGGTGGCGACTGGAGAATGCTGGAGGCCCTTACACCTGCACCTGATTATCCAAATTACTGTGATGCCATTGAACTCCGTGGCCACATTTTTGCGGTGGACGAAACTGACGGCTCCACGTACTTCTGGGACACCGCAAAATGTATTTTTTCAGTCCTTATGTTGCATTGCATGATACACTGCCTTAACCAATGAAGTTATTCATGAACTACCTTGTTTATATTTTACCTTTCTTATATGACTTAATGATCACATCCTTTATCTGAATATGAATGAACCGTTGCTTGCAATGAATTAGTAGTACTAATTAGTCACCAACAAACATAGTATGCTCGCATGTGATTGCATTCCTGAATTATTAACTCTACGCCACCGCAGAATATGGGTGTAATTAACCGATATCTCAAAAGATAACGTGGCACTATGAAGGCACTCTTTTTGATAACCTTTTACACCCATTGTTTCATATATAACTAATTGATTTTGCCTCCAAAAGGAGGACGAGAGACCCCGCCATCCGCATCGTAGAGATGCATAAGGACTTTCATAAGTATATGACTTAACGATCACATCCTTTATCTGAATATGAATGAACCGTTGCTTGCAATGAATTAGTACTAGTCAGTCATCAAGAACATAGTATACTCCGTATGTGAATGCATTCCTGAATTAGTAACTCTATGCAACTGCAGAATATGGATGTAATTAACAAGTATCTCAAATGTTAACGTAGAAACAGAAAAATAGAAGAAAATCGTTTGTAATTACATGCGTAGCTTATATTTTCTAGAGATCGGGGAAAAAGCCTTGATTGGATGTACCTACATGCAGATCAAACAGTTCTTTGTTTATATCGGTGAACAATCTGCAGAATGGTATAATTAATTTTGTTTTTGTTACATTTTTTCTCCCATTTTCTTGAATAGATTTCAGTTTCCCACAATTATCTTTCATTAGTGATTGTGACGTCCCCTCATTCAAAATAACTCAGGTTATCTTTTTCCTAATTCAATGATATTTAAGTTTGAGTAAGTTTACGATTAATATCTACAACCTCATATATATATAAGATTTAGCACCTGCAGGCCTAACAAAATTAGCTGCCTCTAGTCCCCTGTATAGTTCTTTCTTTTTGCTTTCTCAGTTTTTCGTAGCCTTGCTACAACCCTGTATGCTCTAATATATAATGATGCACGACTAGGCATGTGTTCGAGAAAAGAAAATCTAAATATCTTTTGTAATTTATGAACCTATATTGATGTTTTAGATGTTGGTAGTATAATTTTCGATAAACTTGAACAGACTTAAATCAGTTTAACTTAGCATAACCATATAGCGTACCTTTTTTAGAACGCGAAAATGAGGTAAACAAATACCATGTGTACCCTTTACTATCAATAGTAGAGAAGAGATTATGAACCTTCAACTCTAAAATGTAAATTCTTCTACTGAATGGATAGCTGCATCTGATACCTATTTTGCAAATGTTACCAGACTTGGGGTTAGCTACAAAGAGCATTTCTTTCTTGTCAAGCTTCATGCACTACCAACACAACCAAAAGTCCGAACTGATCGCAAGGGCGGCAATCCACTTATACAATTCAACACCCCCCCTCACGTGTGATGGGAGACAAGTCAACATGTGGAAAGACTCAGAGGTATAGCTCAAGAGGCATATACGTGGACTCCGAGGGGGCAACAACAATTTTAGGATAAATTGCGAAAGCCAGGACTCGAACTCGAGACCCTGGCTCTGACACCATGTCAAGCTTCATGGACTAGCCAACGCAACCAAAAGTCCGAACTGATGGAAAGGTCTAGGCAATCCACTTATACAGTTAAACATTTCTTACCCTTCGGTGGTCACAGTGGAAGCTCTCTAATAGATCACTTAAGACAAAGGGAATTAACTACAGCACAGGACTTAAACTCAAGATGATATATATTTGTCAAAATTTGAATGTATCTATATGCTTTCACTGTCTAGATACATCTGAATTTGGACAAATCTCAGACACTTTCGGTGGGACAGAGGTAGTATATAACTGTGTATACACTAACTAGTGTCTAGTTTTGGCGAAGTTTAGACTAGTTTCGTGGGATGGATGCAGTATAACTGATATATTGGACACTCGATTTGAACATATGAATGACCAATGTCCTTAGCTTACATAGTCGTATTTATACTGTGAACATGAACGATGAACAATGCTACTGTTTGAATATGGTTGCCAGTAACACCCTATTCGTCTCCATTTCTAATATTGCAGAAAACCTGATGCTCCCGTTTGTAATCCCGCCACCGGTGGTGGATGATCGCAAGACGCATGGTTCCTCGCTCCATCTGCGATGGCAAGCGATTGATGATCATCCTTACAAGAAACAAGATTGGGATTGCCAATGCTGAAGAACCTGCTGACAGTCGCTATCCTGCGAATGGGCTTCAGCTACGGCAGATCCTCCCGTTGCCACCTACGTCTTTGAGCTGGATCCCTTATCTACCGCACGTGCAGTGTGGACTTTTTTGGAGGCAGGTTAACAGCCTCAGCGACCACTCTCTGTTCCTCGGACTCAATTACCCAATCATTGCCAACCTGAAGAAGCGTGAATCCAAAGCTCCTGATGGCACATTGGTTCCATTCATGAGGAAAAACTGCGTCTACACAGCATACCGGAATATTCGTTATAATCAATACCCTAAAATTTTGCGCTGCAACCTCCAGCCAGATGAAGGTGAGACTGTGGGAGTTATCAGCCTTCCCAAGGATGGTTGGGATAGTGTCCGACAAGCGGCTATGTGGTTTAAGCCTGCTTTAAACATTGCCCGTTCGGTGTTACCTTTAAAAAAACAGTGACACTTTTTTATTATGCTTGAAGTGTTGAGAAGTAGTACACTGTTTTTAGTATGTACTAGTTTGAATCAGTTTATTTGAACACTGCCCTGCTTTTTGTATTTCGTGTTGCCTTCATATTATAACCCATGCATGGCTGTTTTAGGATTGACTTTATTTCAGCACTATAATTACAATGTGTGTACGTCCTTTATAATATAGCCACCTCTTGTTGATCATACTCATGAGAGGACCATTCCTATTTTTTCGCCGCTAAAGGGTAAAGTACATCCACTGGCACGGGGGTGTGTTCGGTTCCACCCCATCCCCAAACCGAACATGCATCAACTACGAGCAAGGAAGTAGATGTGCGACCTAGGTGATCGTGCGGACCCCACATGTGAACCAAAGAAAAACATGTCAATCCGGAACTGATGTACATACGACAACTCCTATATGATATGCGTATGTACGATTGAGCATCTGGAGGTGTGCTGCCACCTGCTTCCTCACACGAAGGGTTGGATCTTGTGTTTCGTACACGGATCGGACTGAAATTGTCGTGTGCATAGCAAGGTTCATGTCAATAAGGCTGAGTTTGGCATCTAAGTCTAGGCAACAAATACTTTTGGGTTCCAACGGCCATCTACAAGGTATTTGCTATAGGCCTACTTGCTCCGGCTGTCGAAGCCCAATAACTACAAATGGGCCTTTCTGCTCATGCAATGTTGGCCCTTTTCTAAAGAACCACAGATCCTATGATTGGCAAAAAACAAAAACACGGAGATTCTACATAAAAGTTGTTTGTATTTATTTTGAATTATTGGGTTGCAATTTTTGAAACTGCTCATGGCCAATATGAAAATCCTTGATCGCTCCATACCCACATAGATCACGGTATTTTCAAAAATTCATAAAGTGGATTTGAAATTTAAAACATATCCTAATAATTCCATGATTTATTCTATTAACTTGCAAGATCTTGGAGCGAAAGAGCTTGTATTAGTCTGCGAAAATAATACTGATAAACCTGTCGTTAACAAGAAATGAATGTTTATCGTTCAGAGAGGATGCCATGTGGGACCCATGAGACAGTAGCATCCTCAACGTTTCAAAGAAAAAGGCAAGTAGCCCGAAAATAGGGGTAAAAAATAAATCCTACAAAGGAAACATTTATAGTTCATAGAGGCTGACATGTGGGACCGATCTGCATTGCATCCTCATCATTTCGAAGTCGGCAGGGATCGGGAAGAAAAAGGCAAATAGCCGTAAATTAGGGGTCAAAAATAAATCCAAAAAGGAAACTTTTATTCTTCATAGAGGATGACATGTGGGACCGACCACGCCATGCGTCCTCATCGTTTCAAAGGCCGCAGGGATCAAAAGAAAAAAAGGCAAATAGCCAGAAATTAGGGTAAAAATAAATCCAACAAAGGAAAGGTTTGTTGTTCATAGAGGCTGACATGTGGGACCCATGAGCCAGCGGCAACCTCAATTTCAAAGGCGGCATATGATCGAAAAGAAAAAGGCAAGTTAGCAAAAATCAGGGGGTAAAAAAAATATAAGAAAAGAAACTTTATTGTACATAGAGGATGACATGCGGGTCCCATGAGCCAGCAGCTTACTCAACGTTTCATAGGCGGCATGTGATCAAAAGAAAAAGGAAAATGACCAAATATCAGAAGCAAAAAATAATCCAAGAAAAGAAACTTTTATTGTACATAGAGGATGACATATGGGTCCCACTTATACAAGCTCTTTCGCTCCAAGATCTTGCAAGTTGATTGTACATAGAGGATGACATGCGGGGCCCTTGTGTCAGCAGCTTAATCAACGTTTCCAAGGCGGCAGGGGATCAAAAGAAAAAGAAAATAGCCAAAAATAAGAGGGTGAAAAAAAATCCAAGAAAAGAAACTTTTATAGTATAGAGGATGACATGTGGGTCCCATGAGCCAGCAGCTTCCTCAACGTTTCAGAGGCTGCATGAGATCGAAAGAAAAAGGCAAGTGACCAAAAATAAGAGGGTAAAAAAAATCCAAGAAAAGAGACTTGATTGTACATAGAGGATGACATGCGGGTCCCATCGCCACAGCCTTACTCAACGTTTCCAAGGCGGCAGGGGATCAAAAGAAAATGGAAATAGCCAAAGATCAGAGGGTGAAAAAAATCCAAGAAAAGAAACTTTTGTAGTACATAGAGGATGACATGCGGGTCCCATGGGCCAGCAGGTTCCTCAACGTTTTCAAGGGCGGCATGAGATCGAAAGAAAAAGGCAAGTGACCAAAAATCAGAGGGTGAAAAATAATCCAAGAAAAGAAACTTTTATTGTACATAGAGGATGACATGCTGTCCCAACGTTTCAAATGCGGCTTGGGATCAAAAGAAAAAGAAAGTAGCCAGAAATTAGGGGGTAAAAAAAAACTCCAAGAAAAGAAAATTGATTGTACATAGAGGATGACATGCGGGTCCCACGAGTTAGCAGCTTACTCAACGTTTCCAAGGCGGCAGGGGATCAAAAGAAAAAGGAAATAGCCAAAAATCAGAGAGTGAAAAAAAAACCCCTAGAAAATAAACTTTTGTAGTACATAGAGGATGACATGCGGGTCCCATGAGCCAGCAGGTTCCTCAACGTTTCAAACGTGGCATGAGATCGAAAGAAAAAGGCAAGTGACCAAATATCAGGAGCCAAAAATAATCCAAGAAAAGAAACTTGATTGTACATAGAGGATGACATGCGGGTCCCATTGTGCGGCAGTGGTCCCAACGTTTCAAATGCGGCTTGAGATCAAAAGAAAATGAAAGTAGCCAGAAATTAGGGGGTCAAAAAAAAAACTCCAAGAAAGGAAAGCTTTATCGTTCATACAGGCTGACATGTGGGACCTATGAGCCAGCAGCTTACTAAACGTTTCAAAGGCGGCAGGGGATCAAAAGAAAAAGGAAATAGCCAAAAATCAGAGGGTGAAAAAATCCAAGAAATCAAACTTTTATTGTACATAGAGGATGACATGCGGGTCCCATGCGTCACCAGATTCATCAACGTTTCAACCGTGTCATGAGATCGAAAGAAAAAGGCAAGTGACCAAATATCAGGAGCCAAAAATAATCCAAGAAAAGAAACTTTATTGTACATAGAGGATGACATGCGGGTCCCATTTTGCAGCAGCGGTCTCAACGTTTCCAAGGCGGCACAGGACCAAAACAAAAATGAAGTAGCCAGAAATCAGGGGGTGAAAAAAAATCCAAGAAAAGAAAGATTTCAATTGGGCTGCATCTGGACATCTGGGCGTTCGAACTATCCTTCTAGGCCTTTTGACTCGTACAATTTCAGCCCACTCCAGAACATGAAAGTTCGGATTTTTCTCAAAAAAAATATAGGAAAGTCCTATGCTTCGCCAAAACAAAAAACAAGGAGATTCAAGATATAAATTGTAAAAATAAAGATTTAATTTATCCGTTTGCAATAGCTCAGAGCGAAATACACTGTTTATTGTCTGCAAAATAATCAAGATATCACATGTTTCTTATACGGGGAGGTCGACATCACGGACCCATGAGCCGAAAGCGTCGTCAACGTTTCAAAGGCGGCAGGGATCGAAAATAAAAATAAACCAAATATCGCTTGGTAAAAAAATCCAAGAAAAGAAAACATTTATCATTCTCGAGAGGATGACATGCGGGACCGATGAGGCAGCAAGATCCTCAACGTTTCCAAGGCGGCAGGGGATCAAAGAAAAAAAGGAAATAGCCAGAAATTAATTAGGGGTTCAAAATAAATCCATCAAAGGAAAGTTTTATTGTTCATAGAGGATGACATGTGGGACCGACCTGCCAACAGCGTCCTCATCGTTTCAAAGGGGGCAGGAGATCAAAAGAAAAAGGTAAATAGCCAGAAATTAGGGGTAAAAAATAACTCCAAGAAAGGAAACTTTTATTGTTCGTAGAGGATGACATGCGGGACCCATGAGCCAGCAGCTTACTTAACGTTTCAAAGGCGGCATGAGATCGAAAGAAAAAGGCAAGTGACAAAATATCAGGAGCCCAAGATAATCCAAGAAAAGAAACTTTATTTACATAGAGGATGACATGCGGGTCCCATTTTGCAGCAGCGGTCCCAACGTTTTAAATGCGGCTTGAGATCAAAAGAAAAAGAAAGAAGCCAGAAATTAGGGGGTCAAAAAAAAATCCAAGAAAATAAAGTTGATGGACATAGAGGATGACATGCGGGTCCCATGAGCTAGCAGCTTACTCAACGTTTCCAAGGCGGCAGGGGATCAAAAGAAAAAGGAAATAGCCAAAAATCAGAGGGTGAAAAAAACAAAGACAATGAACTTTTATAGTACATAGAGGATGACATGCGGGTCCCATGAGCCAGCAGGTTCCTCAACGTTTTAAACGTGGCATGAGATCGAAAGAAAAAGGCAAGTGACCAAATATCAGGAGCCAAAAATAATTCAAGAAAAGAAACTTGATTGTACATAGAGGATGACATGCGGGTCCCAATTAGCAGCAGCGGTATCACCGTTTGAGAGGCTGCACGGGATCGAAAGAAAAAGGCAAGTGACCAAATATCAGGAGCCAAAAATAATCCAAGAAAAGAAATTTTATTGTACGTAGAGGATGACATGCGGGTCCCATTTTGCAGCAGCGGTCTCAACGTTTCCAAGGCGGCAGGTGACCAAAAGAAAAATGAAGTAGCCGTAAATGAGGGGTGAAAAAATCCAAGAAGAAAGATTTCAATTGGGCTGCATCTGGACATCTGGGCCTTCGAACTATCCTGCTTGGCCTTTTGACTCGTACAATTTCAGCCCACTCCAAAACAGGAAAGTTCCGAATTTTTTAAAAAAACAGGAAAGTCCTATGCTTCGCAAAGACAAAAAAACAAGGAGATTCAACATATAAGTTTGTTTATGTAAAAATAAAGATTTAATTATCCGTTAGAAATAGCTCAGTAGCGCAATACATTGTTTATTGTCTCGCAAAATAATCAAGATATCATATGTTTCTTGTACGGGGAGGCTGACATCGGGGACCCATGAGCCAACAACGTCGTCAACGTTTTAAAGGCGGCAGGGGATGGAAAGAAAAAATAAACCATAAATCTGTTGGTAAAAAATCCAAGAAAAGAAACATTTTCGTTCTGAGAGGATGACATGCGGGACCCATGAGGCAGCAAGATCCTCGCCGTTTATTGTTCATAGAGGTTGACATGTGGGACCCGTGAGCCGCAGCGTCCTCAACGTTTTAAAGGCTGCACGTGATCGAAAGAAAAATAAGCCAAAAATCGTTTGGTCAACAAAATCCAAGAAAATAAACATTTACCGTTCTGAGAGGATGACATGCGGGACCCATGAGGCAGCAGCATCCTCAACGATTCCAAGGCGGCAGGGGAAATATCCAGAAATTAATTAGGGGTTCAAAATAAATCCATCAAAGGAAACTTTTATTGTTCATAGAGGATGACATGTGGGACCGACCTGCCAACAGCGTCCTCATCGTTTCAGAGGGGGCAGGAGATCAAAAGAAAAAGGCAAATAGCCAGAAATTAGGGGTAAAAAATAACTCCAAGAAAGGAAACTTTTATTGTTCGTAGAGGATGACATGCGGGACCCATGAGCCAGCAGCTTACTCAACGTTTCAAAGGCGGCATGAGATCGAAAGAAAAAGGCAAGTGACAAAATATCAGGAGCCAAAGATAATCCAAGAAAAGAAACTTTATTGTACGTAGAGGATGACATGCGGGTCCCATTTAGCAGCAGCAGTCTCAACGTTTCAAATGCGGCTTGAGATCAAAAGAAAAAGAAAGTTGATTGTACATAGAGGATGACATGCGGGTCCCATGAGTCAGCAGCTTACCCAACGTTTCCAAGGCGGCAGGGGATCAAAAGAAAAAGGAAATAGCCAAAAATCAGAGGGTGAAAAAAAAATAAAGAAAATAAACTTTTATAGCACATAGAGGATGACATGCGGGTCCCATGAGCCAGCGGGTTCCTCAACATTTCAAACGTGGCATGAGATCGAAAGAAAAAGGCAAGTGACCAAATATGAGGAGCCAAAAATAATTCAAGAAAAGAAAGTTTTATAGTACATAGAGGATGACATGCGGGTCCCATTTAGCAGCAGCGGTATCACCGTTTGAGAGGCGGCAGGGGATCAAAAGAAAAAAGAAATTACCAAAAATCAGAGGGTGAAAAAAAACCAAGAAAATGAACTTTTATAGTACATAGAGGATGACATGCGGGTCCCATGAGCCTGCAGGTTCCTCAACGTTTCAAACGTGGCATGAGATCGAAAGAAAAAGGCAAGTGAAAAAATATCAGGAGCCAAAAATAATTCAAGAAAAGAAAGTTTTATAGTACATAGAGGATGACATGCGGGTCCCATTTAGCAGCAGCGGTATCACCGTTTGAGAGGCGGCAGGGGATCGAAAGAAAAAGGCAAGTGAAAAAATATGAGGAGCCAAAAATAATTCAAGAAAAGAAAGTTTTATAGTACATAGAGGATGACATGCGGGTCCCATTTCGCAGCCGCTTGATCACCGTTTGAGAGGCGGCATGTGATCGAAAGAAAAAGGTAAGTGACCAAATATGAGGTGCCAAAAATAATTCAAGAAAAGAAAGTTTTATAGTACATAGAGGATGACATGCGGGTCCCAGTTAGCAGCAGCGGTATCACCGTTTGAGAGGCGGCAGGGGATCGAAAGAAAAAGGCAAGTGACCAAATTTGAGGTGCCAAAAAAAACTCCAAGAAAAGAAAGTTGATTGCACATAGAGGATGACATGCGGGTCCCATTTAGCAGCAGCGGTCTCAACGTTTCCAAGGCGGCAAGGGATCAAAAGAAAAAGGAAGTAGCCAGAAATGAGGGGGTCAAAAAAAATCCAAGAATAGAAAGAATTTTGGTTCATAGAGGATGACATGCGGGACCCATGATCCTGCATCGTAAATGGCTCGATCGGAGAACGTTGAACGAGATGGCGCGATCTAGAAAAAAAACAATGCCAGAGAGGCTGCCATCTGGGCCCTACATCCCTCGGCGGTGCGGATTTGCGTTGACTCAGCCGGTGAACCCGAGATTTCGAGATGCACCACGTACCGGGCCACCATACGCGACGTTTTGGCCGCTTTCGTCGGGCTAGGTGGCCTCAAAAACGAGAAAAAAAAAGTTTTGACATGCACCACGGAGGGACCAAAAATCGTCGGCCATGGTACACCAGCAACCACGGCGCGACTTCAACTTCGTCGGCCATGGCAACTTTTCTTGTAGTGTACTCCGGCGGTTCGATTGATACGACGTGACCTGACGGGCCCACCCTACTTCTGCGTGGTTAGTTAGGAAATTACTAGTCTTTGCGCATTAACCTAGGCGCCTCCTCGATTTCCGCGCTTGATGGAAAAAGTATCCTTTGTTATGATAGATGCATTGACACGCGGCAACCTAACCGCAGATCTCCTTTGTTTTATGAACGAGAAGGAGGAAATTTATTATTCCTCTCTCCCCTTTTCATAGTCTTCCTTCCTCGCTTGCCCTTCTTCCTCAAAGCTACCGCGCCGCTGCCGCCATTCTTTGACTTTCTTCCGATTGCCAAGCATTCTTGAAGATGGTGAACAAGAAGAACCCTACCATTGACGCCGGCGCCGCATCCAGTGGCGTCACTGCCAAGGTCACATTTGGTGCGCAAAAGAGGGGTGCATCAGAAGTCTCCGTCGCGGCGCCCGTACCTGAGGTCTCCACCGCGGCGCCTGTGCCCGGCGATTGGCCTGCTTCTACTAAGACCAAGCGCGATGAGAAGAAAGCTCGTAGCCTTGGTATGATTTCTTCCGATGAGGGAAACGTCATCCTTCCAGGTTTGGCTTCACGCCCCAATCCTCCTGCCGGTTTTACTGTGATGTTCATGTCATTCTTGTACCATGGACTTTCTCTCCATGCCCATGAGTTTCTCTGGTGTCTTCTTCATGTGTACGAGATCCAATTATGGCAACTGACTCCCAATTCGATCCTTCATCTCGCTATTTTCATTACCCTTTGTGAGGCCTTTCTGGGCATCGAGCCTCACTGGGGTTTGTGGAAGAAGATCTTTTTTGTAGAACGCTATAACATTAGTAGCGGTTCTTTCGTCACTGGTGGAGTTGGATTTGTCGTTCGCAAGGAAGCGAATTACTTTATTTCCCAATGAGGGAGTCAGTTCAAGCATGGAGGCTGAAGTGGTTCTACATCAAAGACTCATCAGTAGCCAAAATGCGTCTGCCGAAGTTTGTTAATGTTCTCGAAGCTGTGCCGAAAAGGTCTTGGAAGAATATATTGTCACACGAAGAAAAGCCTGCAGTCGATAGATTGTTTGACAAAATTCTTCGGATCAAAGAGTCCGACGGTCAGACTAAGATGGGCACCAAAATAGCGGTTGTCTTCTTAAAACGCCGAATCCAACCAAGCATGTCTAGAGCCCATCCAATGTGGTTATATTCGAGTCCTATGGATGAGACCAGAGTAAATGTTGCCGAGTTATCTGAGAAGGAATTATTAGATGAAGTTAGGCGTCTAACTCATTTCAGCCAAGAGGACTCAATCCCGCTTCTAGCTCCTCAAGCACCCTTTGATTCTGACCACCAACCAAATGAGGTAACTCCCTTCTCGTACTTATAATAACTTTTGTATTCCGGATGTGCTCTTTTTCTTTTGTTAAAAACCTTTACTTGTTTCGACAGGTCCTGTTAACTACCAAATGTTTTCCGAATATATTGGATGAAAATCTTGAGGAGGGAGATTCCCCTATCCCTATGGAGTCACATGCCGAGGAAAATGAAGAATTTGAAGACAATGATCCTGTGAATCCTGAAGCTCTTTCAACTGACCATAGATCTTTTGTTGCTGACATAAGTGATACGGTGGAGTCAAATCATGATAATGATGCTGATCATGCTGCCTTTGTTGATGCAGCTCCGGAGAAGGCCAACCCCCAAACTTCAAAAAGACCATCTGGCGGCTTCGCAGACAAAGATGATTTGTGATTTGTAAGTTTCTTCGACTGCTCCAAGAATTCCTTTGCATTCCAGTATTCGTTCTGATTAGTTTATGTGCTTTCAGCGACGAGGGCTTCATAGAGCCTCCTTTGAAGAAGGCAAAGGCAAGCTCCAGCAAGCTAACGCCCGCAGTTTCTGAAGCTTCGGCTCAAGTAGTAGCCCCGGCAGCCCAACTTTCAACAGTTTCTTCTTTTCTAAAGGGAAGGAGATTCCTTCGGCAGCAGCTACTACAACTTCTCCTCCTCCTACCGAAAAACCTGTAAGTTTTCCCGTTTCCTTTGATGACGGACCTGCTTCCAATAGCCCCCGAGCCTATATTCGACTACTCACAGCTAAATGTGGACTTTGGAAAATATACTATTATTTTAGCAGGTGCGGATCTCTTCTTCTTCTTTTTATAGGATTTCTAAACGGTCATTACTGCGTTGAAGGGCTTTGCCTCTCAATTTACTTCGCTTGAAGCTGATAAAATTTGACTTCAAAAGGAAGTTGAATCTACTTCCTCAAAGCTTAACAATGCAGTGAAAATAGCTGCCGAAGCTTGCCAAAATGCAGATTCTTTGAAGGAAGAGCTTGATCGGCTGAAGAAGAAACTGAAGGATGAGGAAACACTGAGGGCTGAAGCCGAAGCCCAAAGGAACGAGAAGGATGGCCTTCTTCGCCAATCCACTTTGGCCCTTCTTAGTAATCTTCATCGTCTCAGCCTTCGAATTTCCCTTTCTTAATTTTATTGTAATTTAAATTTTACTATCCATCTTTTGCAGAAGCTGCCGATATTCCTTCTGGTCCTTTGGATAAGCTTCCAGATGATTCTCTCGCTGATACTCTGTCTATGAAAATCAAATCCAGCAAGCTCATTCAAACCCTTCTTCAGAAGAACAAGGGAGTCATGTCAAGGATTCATTCCATGATCTTCCCAAAAGCCAACCAAGAGAAGACCCTGGAATAGCTGACGGATGCTTTCGCCGTCGACACCAAGGACACTATCGAGGTATTCAAACGCACATTGCGTACCTACGGTGCTCTCCTTGCTTTCCAACTTATGATGAGATACGACTTTAAAGCTGATATGGAACGGATGACAAAGGAGCTGCCGAAGGACCAAAATGGGCAAATTATTGACTTGGGCCTTTACAAATCATCAGCACGCAAGTGTGCACTGCAACTTCTTGAACTAGTTTTGGCGAACAAGTCATCCGCTGGCCCAAGATTATCGAGCCAAACCCAAGCTCTGTGACTTCTTATTGTCAAATTGTAATCTTCTCCGTTTGATTTAAACAATACCTTTTCGAAAAGGTCTTTTTATTGTAATGAATCCTGTATTGGCAATGTTGCCAGTACCTTTTTATTTTAACTGCAATGCTCTTGGTGTTTTGAATGTACGCTCTCGATGTGAGTAAAGTCAATTGAAGTTATGCATATTCCATAACATACTTAATGATGTATTTTGCAAGTAGCTCTCGTACCTTCTTTTACCGAAGGTTCTTCGGCTGATGATTCTGAAAATGATCGGCTCTAGCGCATGAAGTCCCGTATTCTCCAGATGGAAAAAGATATGCGTGGTATTCACGCCATGGCTGCCATTATAAAGAAGAAAGGCGAGCTAGCCACTGACGCAGAACGATATGCTCTTACTGAGTGGCAAAAAGCAACAGAAAGCTTGAACTGTAAGTATTTTCCTCTTCCTTTGCTTCTTTGATACTATGAAGGATATTTTTCGGATGTCATCTCTGTCCTTGCTTTTGATAGTCATAGCTCTGAACTTGTCGGAAGAAGAACAACGCGTGCATGAACGTGTAAATTCTTTGACCAATCTTGCGTGCTTTGATGAAGTCTTCTAGAGGAACCAATCAAAAGCTGCCACTATCGTAAAATTTCAAGATCGGGTGCAACAAGTGCATCGATTCTTTGACAAATGTTACACTGGTTTGAAGATGATATGGAAGACAATGTTTCCCTTGAATGAAACTCCTCCGACTTTGTTAACCTTGATGTCAAAGTTCAGCAACGCCAAGAAAGTCCAAAGTTTATTTCGTGCACAACTTATCGCAGGAGCCGAAACTGCCTTTGCCCTCGTGCTTCCGAAACATCCTTCCGCGGATTTGATGGCGATTGCAAACGCCGATGGTAATGTAGGACATCTTTTCGCTATGGCGAAAATTCCTGCTGCCATCGCAATTGAGAGACTAGAAGATAGTTCAAAAGTAGATGAAGAGGCAAAAGGCCCAGAAGAACAGTCCTGATAACATTTATATTCCTGTTAGAGTGATGATACTTATGCACTCGATATTTGTTGCAACCGATTGCTCAGGTGCATTATGTGTATGATGTAAATTTTGTTTGGAGATATCATATTTTGCTATGTTTGGAAAAACACGAATTTCTCTTGATATTTTCTTCAGGTGCCGTTAGCACATTTTTGTTGTCCAAGGAGCAATTCTTTATGCTCTTTAGAAATTTCTTAGGCATCGTTGATGCTATTGTACGAAAGTTATCGGGGGCGATATGGTGTCATTACCACTAATTGGTCTGAGAGTCCTAACTCAGTACTTAGAGGTATTCAAACACTACCTATTACTGCATTTGTTGCTGCTTTTATAGAGTAAATAAAGTTTTCCTTTCGCACTATTTGTTCACTCTGATCTGAGCCCTCATCCCTGGATGTCAGTAGCTGTTTCTTCTTCGACGAGCTTGACTCAGATATATCTTCCGCCCGGGTGGCACAAGCAAAGAGAGATTGCGCTCTCTTTTCCGAGAGATTCTTTCCAAACTTGTCAAGTAGATGACTGGCTGGATAGCGAGTACTACTGAACCATACCGAGAGAAAGAGCACTGAAATGAACCATATCGAGCACAGGTCTCACTCTACAAGTAAAGTTCGATGAGCTCTTAGCGGACCTGTGCCTACTATCTACTAAGTGTGTGCTAGGGAAAGAAAGCAAGCTGAGCAGTTCTCACTCTGTCTGGTGACCAAGAAAGGTGCCCGCAAAAAAACATCGCCCTAACTTTACCATAAATGTTGCCGCGTGACGCAAAAAGGAGGGATGCAACATGAGGACTTCCCAGGAGGTCACCCATCCTAGTACTACTCTCGCCCAAGCACGCTTAACTTCGGAGTTCTGATGGGATCCGGTGCTTTAGTTCTGGTATGATCGCATATGACATGTTCTGCACTCATTTTCCCTTATGCTTGCCCCTCCCGCTCCTTCTCTCCCCTATGTTGTACCGTGCCCATCCCGCTTTTCCGTTCCCCATCACCTATAGCCGAGCGCGAGTGCCCGCAAAAAAAATATCGCCCTAACTTTACCATAAATGTTGCCGCGTGACGCAAAGTGATCAGCTCATGTTGCAGGTTCGTTGAACCCGTAGTAATTTGCAACTTCGCTTCAACCGATGATGTATGTTTTGGCGGCAGCCTCTGAGCGAATCGAGAAAACTGTGTCTGCCGTCGACTCCGTCGATCTTTAGTACTTCTTTAGTTTAAAGTACCGGCATGGGTCTTGTTTGTAAGTATAATTGTTTATCCTTGTTGTCTGCAGCACTCGCGTAGTCTTGAGGCTTTAGCAAAGGATATTTGTGTATTGTTATAATCCCGTTTATAAACCTTCTATTGCAGCACTCATATTTTTCAGAGGCTTTAGATGGTAATTTTGGGTATAGTCTTTGACAACGACCCTCGAACTTATTTATTGAGTTTATGGGTCGAAATTGATGTTCGCGGTAGTATGCGAAAAGGTCTTGATAAACTTGTTCGGGTGTCCCGAATTAATTCGATACTCAAAATACCAAAACTTGAGTCTTTATTAATAAGGTAAACTAAGGAAGATGTGGCTAAAAAATCCTTATTGAAAGAAAACTTCTAAGATGAAAAAAATTAAAGATGCATAACACCGCTCATCTTATTTTAAGCAAGAGGAGGGTCCTTCTTATCTTGGATCTTGTCTAGGGAGCCGGTAGCACTGGAGGTGCCGATGATTTCATCAGGAGTACTTGCGACAAGCGCCAAAGTATTAACGGCTTCTGTTGAGGCTTTATTATCAACTTTGGAAGGCCCAACCGCTGAAACTCCTAATGCAGGGTCATCTGGTTTCTTTTTCGACTTCTGATACTGTCATCTTTTTTATCTCGAAAGGTCAGTTGCTTAGAAGGGAAGTCGATAGCTTCCTGTTTTATTCCGAATTTAGCCGCAATCCTCTGAAACTCGCGATCACAGTTATCTGAGCGAGAAAAACTTCCATAGACTGTGATATTAGTTCCATTGTTGCCTGGCATCTTGAGCTTGAGGTACGCATACTGTGGCACGGCCATAAATTTTGCATAAGTTGGTCTTCCGAGTATAGCATGGTACTGTGATTCCCAATTTACTACCTCAAACTCTATCCTTTCTTTCCTGAAATTTTCGGGTTTTCCAAAGACAACATTCAAGAAAGTCTTGCCGAGAGAATATGCTGGTAAAGTAGGAAGGATGCCGTGAAAACATGTATCAGATTCTTATAGCATCTTCATTGTAATGCCAATGTTTTTGACTGTGCTTGCTGATGACCCACAAGTATAGGGGGTGTATCGCAGTACTTTCGATAAATAAGAGTGTCGATCCCAACGAGGAGCAGAAGGTGTTGACAAGCAGTTTCGATGAAGGATTCACTGTAAATACTCACAGACAAGTATTCAGGAGGGTTTAGTATAGCAGATGAATAAAGTACAAGTAAATAAAGTGCGAGAGAAATAATAGCAGCGAGTGGCCCAATCCTTTTTAGCACAAAGGACAAGCCGGTTTGTTTACTTATAATTACCAAACGTTCTTGAGGACACACGGGAATTTAGTCTAGTGCTTTCGCTTCATATAGCTGATTAATCTTCATTGTTTTGATAAGTGTTGTGTGGGTGAACCTATGCTAATGCACCGCCCTTCCTAGGACTAATGCATACTTGTGATTATACCCCTTGCAAGCATCCGCAAATACAAGAAAGTAATTAAGATAAATCTAACCACAGCCTTAAACTCTGAGATCCTGCTATCCCTCCTGCATCGATATACTAACGGGGGTTTAGGTTTCTGTCACTCCGGCAACCCCGCAATTAGCAACCGAATACAAGATGCACTCCCCTAGGCCCATAAATGGTGAAGTATCATGTAGTCGACGTTCACACGATACCACTAGAAGAATGACACCACAACTTAAATATCATAACATTGAATACTAACCAACATAATTCACTACTAACATTTAGACTTCACCCATGTCCTCAAGAACTAAACGAACTTCTCACGAGACATCATATGGAACATGATCAGAGGTGATATGATGATGAATAACAATCTGAACATAAACCTTGGTTCAATGGTTTCACTCAATAGCATCAATAACAAGTAGAAATCAACACCGGGAGAGTTTCCCCTACCAAACAATCAAGATCCAACCCAAATTGTTACAGCGGTGACGAGGTGCAGCGGTGGAGATGGCGGTGATGATGATGGAGATGATGGTGATGATGATGGAGATGATGTCCAGCTCGATGACGATGACGATAGCATCGATTTCCCCCTCCGGGAGGGAATTTCCCTGGCGGATTTCAGCCTGCCGGAGAGCTCTTTTCTCTCTGGTGTTTTCCGCCCCGCAGAGGCGGCTGTGACCCTTCTCGACTATCCCCTGGAGCTTAGGTTTTCGGGATGAAGATGTACGCGAAGGAGAGGAGGCCAGAGGGGGCTGTGGGCCCCCTCCTAACAGGGCGGCGCGGCCAAGGCCTGGCCCGCGCCGGGCTATGAGGTGGGCCCACGGCGGCCCTCCTCGGCTCCCCCTTCTGGCTCCCTTCGTCTTCTGGAAAAATAGGATTTTTCATATAATTTCCGTCAATTGTTGATCTTCCGAAATATTGCATTCTGACGGCGCTTTTTCCAGCAGAATCCTGACTCCGGTGCGCGATCCTCCAATAATCATGAATCATGCAAAATAGATGAAATAACATAAGTATCATCTCCAAATATGAAATATATGAATGAATAACAGCAAATTATGATATAAAATAGTGATGCAAAATGGACGTATCAACTCCCCCCAAGCTTAGACTTCGCTTGTCCCCAAGCGAAACTGAACTCGGTAAACAGGACCACATGTTTATGGAGTGAAGAGTCGATAAATAAAATACGGACAAGAAGCATCATATTCATTCACACAAGACATTCTAGTGAACAACCTCCTCATATAATTCAACTTGAAACAAGTAGAAGGTAATCACAAATAAAGGTGCATAAGAAATCATAATTGGTGATGGCAAACTTCGTTCTTGGTCAGAGAACAGTTAACAGATTATACTTATCTATTGAGCAGCGCTCTCATATTAAAGCTTATAATAAACTTGCATACTCAATCATAGTAATCTCCTCATAAACATTGATAACTTTAAAAGCTACATTCATTCAGATAAAACTTGTACTTAAACAAGGAAGAATAAAAGACATGATGCAATAGATCACAATATAAATGGTTTGATCACAACAACTCAAATGCTTGCTCGAGATGGAGGAAAATAGGTTTACTGACTCAACATAAAGTAAAAGACAGGCCCTTCGCAGAGGGAAGCAGGGATTAAATCATGTGCTAGAGATTTTTGAGTTTTGAAATCATATAGAGAGCATAAAAGTAAAGTTTTGAGAGGTGTTTGTTGTTGTCAATGAATGGTAGCGGGTACTCTAACCCCCTTGCCAAACAGACCTCCAAAGAGCGGCTCCCATGAAGGACGTTATCTCTACCAGCAAGGTAGATCATGCCCCTTCTCTTTTGTTTACACATGTACTTTAGTTTATTTAAGGATGACACTCCTCCCAACCTTTGCTTTCTCAAGCCATGGCTAACCGAATCCTCGGGTGCCTTCCAACATTTCACATACCATGGAGGAGTGTCTATTGCAAAATTAAGTTGCTTACTGATGAATCAGGGCAAAACATGTGAAGAGAATTATTAATGAAAGTTTATTAATTGGGGCTGGGAACCCCGTTGCCAGCTCTTTTTGCAAAATTATAGGATAAGTGGATGAAGCCACTAGTCCATTGATGGAAGCTGCCTAGCAAGACTGAAAGATAAAACACCACATACTTCCTCATGAGCTATAAAACATTGACACAAATAAGAGGTAATAATTTTTGAATTGTTTAAAGGTAGCACATGAAGTATTTACTTGGAATGGCAGGGAAATACCACATAATAGGTAGTTATGGTGGACACTGGTGGCATAGGTTTGGTTTAAAGGGTTTGGATGCACGAGAATTATTCCTTCTCGGTACAGGTCTTTGGCTAGCAAGGTTAATTAGCAAGCATAAGAGTTGAGGGAAACAAACAAATATACATGTGATCGAAACAATCATGCATCTTCCTCGTAAGCACAAACAATTTTAACTTCAGAATACTAAGCTAGGAACTAACAAGACAGATAATAACATATCTACATGTGTTTCCTCTTTTCTACTCAAACTCAAGGTGTTGTTGCTATTGACCAATGCTAAGTTTGCCAAAACCAAATAGATTTACTCGATGCTCCCAAAGTGATACCAATACTAACAACAAGATCAATCATATAATAGAGATTGCAAACTAAAATAAGATGTGCAATATGTAAATGATAAGACTTCTCATTAATATTCCATGAAGATAACTCACACCAAGGGATACATAGATAACCAACTAAAGAGAGATACTTCCACATTGCAAACCATCTTATATGATAACTTCCCTACTCATGATATGACACTATTGATAGTAAAAAGATAAAAGATAGTGATGATGTGATACCGCGACACTCCCCCAAGCTTGGAACAAACCAAGGGGATGCCAATACCGATGATGAATTACTCCTTCGGTGGTGAATTCTTCACATCATCAGACTTCCAAGGAAGAGGCTCTCCATCAACAAACGACATCTTGGTCTCAGGGATCCTGAAACTAGCAGCATAGCTTATGTGTTTAAACCTGTTTTCATACTCACAGTTTTGATTCTGAACATCATAGAGTTGAGCTTGGAGTTTGTTGGTGGTGTCGTGAAGTGAGAGGATATCGTTCCACAGCTTTGCAGTCTCCTTCTCGTGTTCATCAATAAGTTCAGACACGATCTTGTGGAAGATGTCCACTTCACGCTCAGCCATCTTCTTGTAGTTAAAGACCTCTTGTTCTAGCTTCTCCATCCCGTCTTCCAAGCTTCCTTCTCCCTTAGGACCCCGGACATCTTCAATCTACAACTCTCCATCGACGAGCAACAATTCCTTGGGGTGCATCTTCAACTCGCTCATGTACGGGTTGACGACGTCCTCAAGGAAGCTGTCCTTCGGAGTTCCCGACGAAGACATGGTGGCTCTAGATCCGACGCAGATCCTGGCAGAAACAGCTCGAAACAAAACATGACGAGAAAACGATATACGGACCTCCAGGGGTCCGGGGGATTATATAGCAAAAAATTTCACGACAACAGGAAAGTACCAGGTCGAACCAGAGTCGGAGAGGAGCAACGAGGGGCCCTCCTCACAGGGCGGCATGGCCAGGCTAGGGTCACGCCCTCGTGCGTCTCCTCCACTCCGTTTCGATCTCGTAATTTTTCATATTTTCCAAAAGTTGCAAAAACATTGTTCGGAAAGTTAAACGCGGACTTTTTCTTACCAGAACTGTTACCTATTCAAAGTCGGACTCTGCAGGACTGTCAACTTGGCCTTTGATGAAGGCTTCCGGAGTTACCACTTGAATAACATCAACATCTTTATTATAAGAATCACCAGAAATATAATGCTTGAGTCTTTGTCCATTCACCACTTGTGTGGCATTACCTTGCAGAGAGCTAATTTTAATTGCTCCTGATCGATACACCTCATCAATGACATATGGTCCTTCCCATTTTGAGAGTAATTTCCCTGCAAAAAATCTGAGACGAAACCGATACAATAGGACTTTATCTCCAACATTAAATTCTCTTTTGATAATTCTTCTATCATGCCATTTCTTAACTTTCTCTTTAAAGAGTTTAGCATTTTCATATGCTTCACTTCTCCATTCATCTAGAGAACTCAATTGTAGCAATCTTTTCTTACCGGCAAGTTTAGGATCTTTGTTTAGTTCTCTTACAGCCCAGTAAGCTTTGTGCTCTAGTTCTAAAGGTAAATGACAAGCTTTCCCATAAACCATTTTATACGGTGACATACCCATAGGATTTTTATAAGAAGTTCTATAAGCCCATAGTGCTTCCTTCAATTTAATAGCCCAGTTCTTTCTAGATTTATTAACAGTCTTTTGCAAGATAGATTTAATCTCTCTATTTGATAATTCTACTTGCCCACTAGTTTGAGGATGATAAGCGGAAGCAATTCTATGATTAATACCATATTTAGCAAGAGTTTTTCTAAAACCACCATGAATAAAATGAGAACCTCCATCAGTCATAATATATCTAGGAACTCCAAATCTAGGAAAAATAATATCTAAAAGCATTTTTAAAGAGGTCTCACCGTCAGCACTTTTTGTAGGTATGGCTTCCACCCATTTAGTAACATAATCAACAGCGACAAGTATATGAGTGTTACCTTCTGAAGAAGGGAAAGGACCCATGAAATCAAATGCCCAACAATCGAATGGTTCAATAACAAGAGTATAATTCATAGGCATTTCATTGCATCTGGAGATATTGCCAACCCTTTGACATTCATCACAAGATAAAATAAACTTTCTTGCATCTTTGAAGAGAGTTGGCCAATAAAAACCTGATTGTAGAACCTTTTGCGCGGTTCTATCTCCGGCGTGATGCCCTCCATAAACACTACCATGACACTTACTCAATATCTCTTGTTGTTCATATTCGGGAACACATCTTCGCAGAATACCATCCACTCCTTCTTTATATAAGTGTGGGTCATCCCAAAAATAATGCCTCAAGTCATAAAAGAATTTCCTCCTTTGCTGAGCTGAAAAGGTTGGAGGCAAGTACTTGGATACAATAAAGTTAGCATAATCAGCGTACCAAGGACTATCTCGCGAGCTCACCTTTATTACAGCCAATTGTTCATTTGGAAAACTATCATTAACAGGAACAGGATCATAAGCTATATTTTCCAATCTAGACAAATTATCAGCAACAGGATTATCAGCACCTTTCCTATCTATAATATGTAAATCAAATTCTTGCAAGAGAAGCACCCATCTAATAAGCCTTGGCTTAGCATCTTTCTTTTCCATAAGATATCTAATTGCAGCAGGATCAGTATGAATTGTAACTTTTGAATCAACGATATAAGATCTAAACTTGTCACATGCAAAGACTACAACTAACAATTCCTTTTCAGTTGTAGCATAATTTCTTTGAGCGGCATCAAGAGTTTTGCTAGCATAATGAATAACATTCAATTTCTTATCTACTCGTTGTCCAAGAACAGCGCCTACAGCGAAATCACTAGCATCACACATAATTTCAAAAGGTAAATTCCAATCAGGAGGTTCAACTACAGGAGCAGTTGTTAAGGCTTTCTTTAGAGTTTCAAAAGCTTCCTTACAATCATCATCAAAAACAAAAGGTATATCTTTTTGAACAAGATTAGTAAGAGGCTTTGAAATCTTAGAAAAGTCTTTAATAAATCTCCTATAAAACCCAGCATGACCAAGAACACTACGAATACCTTTAACATCCCTAGGATAGGGCACCTTCTCAATTGCTTCAACTTTAGCTCTACCAACTTCAATACCTCTCTCAGAAATTTTATGTCCCAATACAATTCCTTCATTAACCATAAAGTGGCATTTCTCCCAATTAAGAACAAGGTTAGTTTCTTCACATCTCTGCAATACTTTATCAAGGTTTCGCAAGCAATTATCAAAAGAATTCCCATAGACAGAAAAATCATCCATGAATACCTCTACAATACTCTCACAAAAGCCATGAAAAATAGCAGACATGCATCTTTGAAAAGTAGCAGGAGCATTACATAAACCAAAAGGCATACGCCTATAAGCATAAGTTCCATAGGGACAAGTGAAAGTGGTTTTCTCTTGATCTTTAGTTTTAACAGCAATTTATGAAAACCCAGAATAACCATCAAGAAAGCAAAAATGAGTATTTTTAGACAACCTCTCTAACATTTGGTCAATAAAGGGTAAAGGGTAATGATCTTTCTTAGTAACTTTATTAAGTTTTCGATAATCAATGCACATTCTATACCCTACAACTACTCTTTGAGGGATGAGCTCATCATTATCATTAGGCACAACAGTCATTCCTCCTTTCTTAGGAACACAATGCACAGGACTAACCAATCTACTATCAGCAATAGGATATATAATACCAGCTTCAAGAAGATTTAATACCTCATTCCATACCACATCCTTCATCTTAGGAATTAGACGACACTGATGTTCAACAACAGGCTTTGCATCATCTTCCATATTGATAGCTTGTTGGCAAATAGAGGGAGAAATCCCCTTCAAGTCATCAAGAGTGTAGCCAATAGCTCCTCGGTGTTTCTTCAATATTTCCAATAACCTTTCTTCCTCAATATCTGAAAGCTTAGAACTAATAATAATAGGATATATTTTCTTATCGTCAATATGAGCATACTTAAGATTATCAGGCAATGGTTTTAAATCCAAAACAGGATCTTCCTTTGGTGGCGGTGTTGTACCTAAATCTTCAACTGACAAGTCATGTTTAAGAATAGGTTGACGAAGGAAAATTTCCTCAAGCTCATTTCTTTCTTCCCTAAAGACTTCACTCTCACTATCCTCTAAATGTTGCTGCAAAGGATTATTAGGAGCAAGAGCAATAGACGCACACTGTTCAACTCTAAAATCATTATTAGGCAAATCAGCTTTATAAGGAGTTTTGGCAAATTTAGAGAAATTAAACTCATAAGATTCACCAGCAAATTTAGTCATAATTTTTTCCTTCTTGCAATCTATAACAGCTCCACAAGTATTTAGGAAAGGTCTACCAAAAATAATAGGACAATACTTACTAGCAGCAGAACCAAGTACCAAAAAGTCAGCAGGATATTTAATCTTACCACATAGAACTTCCACATCTCGAACAATACCAATAGGAGAGATAGTTTCTCTATTAGCTAGCCGAATAACCACATCAATATCTTCAAGTTCACAAGAACCAATTTCATGCATGATCTCCCTATAGAGCTCATAAGGAATGGCACTAATACTTGCACCAATATCACATAAACCATAATAACAATGATCACCAATTCTAACAGAGAGCATAGGAACACTGGCTTTCCTAGACTTATTAGGATGCGAAACAATATTAGAAGCATCTTCACAAAAAATAATATGACCATCTTCTACATTTTTAGTCACAAGATCTTTAATTATTGCAACAGCAGGTTCAACCTTTATTTGTTCTTCAGGTTCAATAGGTTTCTTTACACTTTTATTAACCGCACTAGATATAACAGAATACTCCTTCATTTTAGCAGGGAAAGGAGTTTTTTCAATATAAGCTTCAGGAAGAATATGATCAACAGTTTCTATTATAGCACATTTATTTATAGATGAATCAATTTTATCTTTATATGGTTCATGATACTTATCAAAATTCTTCCTAGGCAATTCAAAGTGAGAGGCAAAAGCTTTATAAAAGTTTGCAACGACTTGAGAATCAAGACCATAAGTAGCACTCATATTACGAAATTTATCAGTATCCATAAAAACTTCAATGCATTTATAATCATAGTTTATACCTGACTCTCTATCTTTGTCGTTCTCCCATCCTTCAGTATTCTCCTGCATCCGATCAAGAAGGTCCCTTTTAAACTCTTCTTTGTTGCGTGTAAATGATCCAGAACAAGAAGTATCCAGCAAAGTCTTATCTTGAAAAGACAATCTTGCATAGAAATTATCAATAATAATATTACCAGGAAGCTCATGAATGGGGCATTTGAGCATCAAAGACTTCAATCTCCCCCAAGCTTGGGCAATACTCTCTCCATCATGAGGCCAGAAATTATATATGCGGTTCCGATCTTTGTGAATTTCACTTGGAGGATAGAATTTGGAGTAAAATAAAGGCACAATGTCCTCCCAATTAAGAGAATCCATATTCTTCAGCAATTTATACCAGTGCGCCGCTTTACCAGACAGCGATATAGAGAATAGTTTCTTCCTAACTTCATCCATAGCAATACCTGCACATTTGAATAACCCGCATAATTCATGTAAAAACAGTAAATGATCACCAGGATGGACAGTTCCATCCCCTTCATAGCGGTTATCCACAACACGTTCAATAATTTTCATAGGTATTTTGTATGGAACCTCGTTCTCACCTGGCGCCTCATCCACTACCTTTGCAGTAGTAGTAGATTTTCCAAAGAGGAATTCAAGAGAAGACCCCTCCATAATGATTTATAGCAGCAGGCAGAAATAAAAACAACACGTACAGAAAATAGTCTTGATGACCCACAAGTATAGGGGGTGTATCGCAGTACTTTCGATAAATAAGAGTGTCGAACCCAACGAGGAGCAGAAGGTGTTGACGAGCAGTTTTCGATGAAGGATTCACTGTAAATGCTCACAGACAAGTATTCAGGGGGGTTTAGTATAGCAGATGAATAAAGTACAAGTAAATAAAGTGCGAGAGAAATAATTGTAGCGAGTGACCCAATCCTTTTTAGCACAAAGGACAAGCCGGTTTGTTTACTTATAATTACCAAACGTTCTTGAGGACACACGGGAATTTAGTCTAGTACTTTCGCTTCATATAGCTGATTAATCTTCATTGTTTTGATAAGTGTTGTGTGGGTGAACCTATGCTAATGCACCGCCCTTCCTAGGACTAATGCATACTTGTGATTATACCCCTTGCAAGCATCCGCAAATACATGAAAGTAATTAAGATAAATCTAACCACAGCCTTAAACTCTGAGATCCTGCTATCCCTCCTGCATCGATATACTAACGGGGGTTTAGGTTTCTGTCACTCCGGCAACCCCGCAATTAGCAACCGAATACAAGATGCACTCCCCTAGGCCCATAAATGGTGAAGTATCATGTAGTCGACGTCACACGATACCACTAGAAGAATGACACCACAACTTAAATATCATAACATTGAATACTAACCAACATAATTCACTACTAACATTTAGACTTCACCCATGTCCTCAAGAACTAAACGAACTTCTCACGAGACATCATATGGAACATGATCAGAGGTGATATGATGATGAATAACAATCTGAACATAAACCTTGGTTCAATGGTTTCACTCAATAGCATCAATAACAAGTAGAAATCAACACCGGGAGAGTTTCCCCTACCAAACAATCAAGATCCAACCCAAATTGTTACAGCGGTGACGAGGTGCAGCGGTGGAGATGGCGGTGATGATGATGGAGATGATGGTGATGATGATGGAGATGATGTCCAGCTCGATGACGATGACGATGGCATCGATTTCCCCCTCCGGGAGGGAATTTCCCCGGCGGATTTCAGCCTGCCGGAGAACTCTTTTCTCTCTGGTGTTTTCCGCCCCGCAGAGGCGGCTGTGACCCTTCTCGACTATCCCCTGGAGCTTAGGTTTTTGGGACGAAGATGTACGCGAAGGAGAGGAGGCCAGAGGGGGCTGTGGGCCCCCTCCTCACAGGGCGGCGCGGCCAAGGCCTGGCCCGCGCCGGCCTATGAGGTGGGCCCACGGCGGCCCTCCTCGGCTCCCCCTTCTGGCTCCCTTCGTCTTCTGGAAAAATAGGATTTTTCATATAATTTCCGTCAATTGTTGATCTTCCGAAATATTGCATTCTGACGGCGCTTTTTCCAGCAGAATCCTGACTCCGGTGCGCGATCCTCCAATAATCATGAATCATGCAAAATAGATGAAATAACATAAGTATCATCTCCAAATATGAAATATATCAATGAATAACAGCAAATTATGATATAAAATAGTGATGCAAAATGGACGTATCACTTGCGAATATCAAATTTATTCCGCTTCCACCATCCATGAACACTTTGCTCATATTGAATTCTCCTATTTGAGCCTCAACTACCAAGGCAGCATGACCTGGTTTTGGGATGGTCATTGGGTGATCCGCTCTGCTGAACAGGATGCTCTGTGATGACTAGTCGACATATTCTGGAATATTTGCCATTGTACTTTCGGCGAGGTTGATTTCTTGCGTGAGTTTCTTCATCTCCCTTCTCGAGACACCAGTTTTGTGAATCATGCTCATTTGCCCCCGCGGTGGAGGGAAGGACTCGTTAGGGTTATGAGTTTGCACTTGCTGAACTTGGTGCTGAGGTGGTGGTGGTGGCGGTGGAAGGTACGACCGCTGAATAAACTTCTGCATCTCAATAAACTGTCGACGGCCTCTGAGAAGATGACTTGACTTCTTCTTGTCATCCTTGGGGTCGATGTATGCATGTAGATAACAGGGAGCATTTAACTGCATGGCAAAAGGCAATTCCGGAGCCCTTGAAGGGCGTCCGTTGTAGTTGCCTCGATTTCCTAAATTACGATTGTTGTCCTGACGATCATCACGTCTGTCATCATACCGATCATCTCGTCGATCAGAATATCCAGCGGCTACCATTTTGGTATCGTCGTATCCACGATCTTTCCTCTTCTTGCGACGATCTCTTCGATTGCCCGAGTTATGCCTTGGTTGATCGTCATCTTCATCGTCACTGCGAGAATGAGGTTTTCTCACGTGATCTTCTTCGTCAGCCCAACTGTTGGCGATCTCCATCAACTTGGTGATAGTCTTTGGCTTCTTTCGACCAAGTTCTTCAATATATGATTCCCGTCGGATGCCATCAGGCATCAATTGCTCTGTCGACGGAAACATCTCCGGCAGCGTTCAATAGTTTGGGAAACCGTCTGATGTACGTGTGCATCGATTCTTTCTGCTTCCGCTGGCAGTGACGTAATTCCTCGATTCCTACGGGCCTTTTGTATATCGCCTGGAAGTTTTTGACGAAAGCATCGACCGGATCTTCCCATGATTTGATGGAAACCTTTGGCAAACCTCTCAACCAGGCTCGTGTCGAATCCTTCAGGTAAAGCTGCAAGCATTGCATTGCTGCTATTTGATTCCCTTTGTGCAAGATCACAGTTTGTAGATAATCATCTATCTAGGATCTCGGCTCCTACTGCCCGTCATTTTTAGCAGCATCAGTGGGAGTTGGTTTAAACCTTTTGGGTGGCATTGTCTCTCGGATCTTATAGCTTAAATAATTGGCTCCTCGCATTTCGCCATCATAATCCTGAGTTTCTTCGGAGTCGTCGCTGTCGTATTCCTCTCGTGTTGCTCGTCGTCGTCGAGCTCTATCAATCCTACTTTGAGTAATATCATCTCGAGCCTCTCTCGAACGATGCTTGGAGCCACTGCCCTAGTGTGTAGACTTCTCCTTTCGAGGGACGAGTTTATCTCCGAGAATTGCAAGGCCTTCCAGAGCACTCCGATGAGCTTACGCCATGGGCCCCTCGGGTGCTGGCTGATGATTATATGTCGCGAGGTTGGCGGTTGCTCCCTCAACGGTTTTTGGTCTCAACATGCCCGCGATGTACATAGTCATAAAAGATTTGGACAAGTTCGAAGTTATTTCCCTTGCATCATCTTTCGAAAGTCGAGGCATCCTTGGTCGATGTCTTCCTGAACCTTGGTTGCTCCGAGACGCGCCTGCCTGCGAGGCTCTGCGGTGCTCACTAGATTGATCAGCCACGATCCAACATCGATCGAGAGTTGCTTGCTCGTTTGACAGCCGCACTCGATTCCTCTCCAATATAGAGCGATATGCGTTAAGAGTCCCTACCAAAGTTCCGGAGGGGAGCCCAGTATTGTTGAGTATAGCACCTCGAGCTGCTTCCCACTCTTCTTCTGCAATAGTGTAATCGCTGTCGTCGTTGTTGGCGCTGTTTTTGGCGTTGTGGCGCCTGCTAACGTGTGGTGTGCACTCTCCTTCTTCTCCTCCGTCCGTTGTATTGAGGATAGCGTAGATCTGATGATGAGCCACCCTCCAAGTGGTTGTCCTGGAAACGCTGTCGATAATTTCCTCACCCGAAGAGTAGTTGGTGCTGCAGACGAACGGCGTGTTGTCTGAGCCCAATCCGTTTCTGGTATCGCAGTTTCAGCAGTAATACGAAGTCATGTCGGATGATATAGAATCATCGGATCCAAGTGACATAAATGACATTGATCGGGGGGTCATTGGTGGTGAAGAAAATATTAATGCAGATAATCCAGTCGACAGATCGATCGGGGCCGGAGTCGACGCGGTTTATCCTGCCGCTGACGAGGGCGGAATCCTTGCTGAGTTGGAGACGATCGGTTCGGGCAGCCGAAGGATGCCCCCAGCGTTGATATTGTAATGGACGCTCCCGAACGTCATGCCCAACCCTCCTTGTAGATCCGAAAAGGTTGAACGAGACGAGTCACTGTGCGGAGTGAACTCGAAGGACCCGAATCGAATCGAGTTCCCTGAGCTTGGCGATGAAGGGGCCGACGACAACGTCGGCGATGCTGATGAAGTTGCTGATGACATGGCCGAAGCAGCCGATGCCGGGTCTTGTGCCAACAGGCTCCCCACAGACGGTGCCAATTGTCGAGGGTACTCCTCGGCAGTGCCCACCTTTTGGGGCTTAGGGTTGATGGAATCCTGCAGGCTGACACGAGACATCGTATACCAAACAAACGGGAAGAGAGATTTACCCAGGTTCGGGGCCCTCGATGAGGTAAAACCCTTACTTCCTGCTTGTCTGATCTTGATTATCGAGAATATCATGTTACAATGGGGTAGCCAAAGGTTTCGACTATGAACTCATTGAGAAGCTAAGATTTCTTATGGCCTAGCTCTAGACTTACGGTGGTTATCGCTAAGTTGATTGTGTCCCTCGGCAGACCCTCTCCTGGCCCTTATATTGTGAGCCAGGTCTCGAGAGGTCTGTCCTTGTACGACTAGGTTACAATGAATTATATGTATAAACTTTCCTTGTTTTCTTCGTCTTCTTCCCTTGTTCTTCAAGAATCCTTCTTTGGAACCGACATAACGGCCCACCTTGGTCGGTGGATGATCTTCATGGGCCCCGGTTGGGCCATAGGAGGTAGCGTAATACTAGTTACCCGAAGGGTAATGCCCACATCAATTGGGGTAGCTCTTTTCGTCCTCTTTCCAACAAAATTGGTTTCTTGTCATTCGGAGTTTCCAGACCGGAGACTCCGGTGTACCCAGACCGGAGACTCCGGCCTCCCCCAAGGCCGGAGACTCCGGTGAAGTCCCCGGACCACCAAACTCGATTTTTTGGCCCGTGTGCCTCACGCTCAGAATGGGGGTCCGAGAACTTGGCCGGAGACTCCGGGGCTTGGGTTAAACACCGGAGACTCTGGTGTCTTTTCACCGGAGACTCCGGTGTCTTTACACCGGAGACTCCAAACCCAAATTCCTGTAACGGTTACTTTTGTGTGTGTGTGGGGGGGTATAAATAGCCTTCTTCTTCCCCAAAATCAGGGCTTCTCTCACTATGTCGCTCCTCCATTGTTGACTTTGAGAATCTTGCGCTAGTTCTTGATTCCTCCCATGATTCTTGCATATTCTTGATGATGAGGGGAACCCACGTGATCCTCCTAGGGTGTTGCCCGGTCTTTCACAGCGAGAACCCGGGTAGATAGATACCTCCAATTACGCGCCGAACGCAACCTGAAGTAGGGGATAAATCCAGCAAGCAACGTGATGGAGATCACCACGCCTCAATACCAAAGCACGACAATCCTTGATAAACACAAGAACCTCCGCAGCAACTATAATAGATAAACGGCGGCGCCATCCCCGGAGGGATGTTTCACCAATCACACATGCGATAGCGTCTAGACTTAACTCAAACTGGTTCTAACCCTAAAACCCTAGCTGTCCCAGCCCTTATATGAGGGGGTTGGCCGGCCAGCCCTAGTGGGCCTCTCTACCTTGGTTTGGACAGGCCCAAACCAAATTGACTCAACTCAATAAAATCCCTAATTGGCCCACATATGACCATAGATATAAAATACATAAAATAAGATAACTAGCTAGGTGGATTCCTGAAATTGGGCTTCACCTCGGCCTTCATGCACGTATCATCGTCCCCCCATTCAAGAAGCGTTGTCCCCAACGCGTGAGGGTCTTCTGGAAAAAGTGACGTGATATGAACATCACACGTCTGCACCATCTTCAAGTCTTGCCTGCCTACCACACCACATCCTCCCTCTCGGCGTGCTTGACTTGATACATCACTTGGTGCCTCCTTTATTCTCCACATGAGCTTGGACTTCGGCGCCAATAACTTCTTCTTCTGAGGTCTTGATGGAACCCTGTGTTGCTGAATATGAACTTTCTTTGTGCAACCCTGCAAACGAGTAATGCCTGGGCCACAAAGTTGTCGAACACGACCATCATTGCCTCTATGCATCCATGGTGTCGCGGAAAACTAGACTGCAGTACTCCTAGCACGGTAGTGCCACTGCCCACTGTATCCACTACCGTGCTCGCCTCCCACTCCTCCCACGCGCATCTGCGGCCATATGTACTGAAACGCCATTAGCACAAACATCATCAGTCTGTATACTGGCATCAAGTCAAACTGGAACTATAGCACATGCTGCAACATCTTCATCAACAATAGGATTAGCTTCATCTGGCTTGTCACCAACAAGAACTGGCTTGTAATCTACAGGCATGGCTGAAACATCACCAACATCGACACTTGGAACATCATGCACCTCATGCTGCACTTTAGGCTTGTGCAACTTCTTCTTGCGTACCACCAACTCCACATGGGACTTGATATGATAATTACCCATAGGCTTCAAAGTCCGTTGTTTGCCACCATGCATAAAAGAATATGTATTTGCTCTCCCGGCATGCGATCATACAGTCATGGACGCCCAAGTAGCAATCCACACACCTCCAATGGCAACACATCGCACTCTATCTCATCAACATAATCATCAACTGTAAATGGCACACACACCTTATGAGTAATCTTCAGCATACCTTAGCTATTCACCCACTCAAGACGTTTAGGTTCAGGAAGACGCCATGTAGACAACCCCAATGCTACCACCATCACCTTCCTTATGCCATTACTACAGCTACCATCATCAATCATCAACTTTCAAGCATTTCCCTTTATAATGCACTGAATCTAAAACAAACTCCACCGCTGAACCTTGTCAACTGTCTTGCAAACATCACCGTGTACCTTCTTGAGCTGCATATTCATCCCACTCAATGGTACATCCTCCACCATAGTCACAGTAGTGCCCATGGTATCAGAGCCAGGTTCCTTCTCCTCTGAAGATATCACCTCGCCCTCAGTGACTATCGGTAATGGACCAACCTCCTGAATAGGAACTATGCACTTACCAACTTCCTCTATTGCATGCACAACTCCGGACGGCTGCTCACTTGCCTCCATATATGGTAATACGAAACCATCACAAATAAAAGTTTTGAAGTCCTCCTAAGTACAAGCAAATTCTCCTCTGTCAACCGCATCACACCACCAATGGTCTAACTCCTCGTCCACACGCCGGTAAGCAAGGACATACGCATCATACCCACTGAACTTCCCATTGTATTGGCGACATCGATTGAAACCCAATATCATGTTCCTTTCCCAATGTTCGTACTCCTCAACTGTCACGAGATGGTGTAAAATACCAATGAAGCTTGGATGCCTGACGCTCTACTCCCTTCCGGATGTCAAGATAATCATTGAAAACAGCACTGGATATCTTCCCATGAGAACACCACATGCCCAAAACATCATCTGGAAACGAATCCACCGCGGCAGACTGCTGAAGTGCGAGCCTGGTTATCAGGAATTCCGGCCTGGGAGCCAGTTCTGTCGACCTTGGTGCCGGCCTGGTCGGCCCGGGGCCCGATGCTGCCGGCCCATGGACTGGACCATTCGGCCCGGGACCCGGTATGCCGGCCTGGTGGGCTGGGAGATGCTCCTCTGCTCCCCGGAAATCGACCCGGCGGGCACCGGTGCATGGCCCGGTTTGTACCGGCCTGTCCGGTCTGGCATCCTGCCTTGACCGTGGCACCGGATCAGCTGGTCGAAACTGCTGCATCTTCACGATTGCGCGTACTCTGCTAAAAAAGAATTGCTAATCAGCTGCACGTACAAGCTCCCTTTGTATTGTTTGCTTCGTTGATACTCCCTAGGCAGCCAATGATTTACTCCAAAACTGACCAACTGGGAGCTCCACGTGACGCAGCACACAAACAAATACGATCTTGTATACTTCTTTTAACTTCGACCAATCCAACCAGAACTGATCTGTACGAGCTCCCCGTCATGACGATCTCCTTGAAGGCGTCGCTGCCGCTCGCTTCCTCACGATCTGGTGGTAGCACCCCACGGCCACGATCTATAACAACACGCCAACAATCTCAATGAACTGGCCAATCTGTCAACTACCCGAAGAGGAGAATCAACAAATCAATCTCGCCATGAGCAACCCAGAAATCTGTTACCACATGATGAGGGGAACCCACATGATCCTCCTAGGGTGTTGCCCGATCTTTCACAGCGAGAACCCGGGTAGATAGATAACTCCAATTACGCGCGGAACGCAACCTGAAGTAGGAGATAAACCCAGCAAGCAACGTGATGGAGATCACCACGCCTCAAGACCAAAGCACGACAATCCTTGATGAACACAAGAACCTCCACTGCAACTATAATAGATAAACGCCAGCGCCGTTCCCGGAGGGATGCTTCACCAAGCACACACGCGATAGCGTCTAGACTTAACTCAAACCGGTTCTAACCCTAAAACCCTAGCCGTCCCAGCCCTTATATGAAGGGTTTGGCCGGCCAGCCCTAGTGGGCCTCTCTACCTTGGTTTGGATAGGCCCAAACTAAACTGACTCAACTCAATAAAATTCCTAATTGGCCCACATATGACCATAGAAAGAGGAGATCTAGATCTACATTTCCACCAATCAAATCCCTCTATTTGTGAGGGGAACCCTCTAGATCTAGATCTTGGAGAATTTGGTGTTTTTCTACTTTGTTCTTCCTCCCTTATTCCCCCAATAGCTTTTGTAGCTTTGTTAGAATTTGGGAGTGAAGGACTTGCCATTGCATTTGGTGCATCGGTTTGAGTTCTCCGCGGTGATACGTGGAGGTTAAAAGTTCGTGAGTATATTACTCCGGGAGCTTATTCCTCTTGGATCGTTGGACCCTAGATGGCTTAGTGGTCTTTGTGGTGTTCTTGGGGCCTCCAATTAAGTTGTGGAGATTCTTCAAGGGTAAGGCCTTTGTGGTGATTTATTGTGAGCCTCCAATTAAGTTGTGGAGATAGCCCCAAGCTTTGTGTGGGTTCGGTGACCACCCTAAGGTTCCATAGTGGATCGAGGTCTTCCCCTTTAGTGGGAAGGGTCGAGGAGAATACGGTGAGGCCTTCGTGGCGTTTGGAGTGATTTTTCCTCCACACCGCTCCAACGGAGATTAGCACTCGTAAGAGTGTGAAGTTCAGGATACATCATTGTCTCCACGTCACCTCGGTTATTCCTATAACCGAGCTCTTTACTTATGCACTTTACTTTGTGATAGTCTTCGTGCCTGAAGTTATATATCTTGCTATCACATAGTTGCTTGTATTGCTTAGCATAAGTTGTTGGTGCATATAGGTGAATCCTAGCTATATAGGTTTTATTCTTGTCAAATGAAACGCTAGTTTTATTATGCATTTATTAAATCATATTCGTAAAAAATTTAAACCGCCTATTCACCCCCTCTAGGCGGTATCCGTGTCCTTTCAAAAGATTAACCAATGAAAGATTAAAAAGCATGTGAAGCTTAAGCAACATCTGATCTATTAGAGTGTTGTCGGCTAGCCAGGTTGTAGAAAACCTGTGCGACTATCTCCAGGCGGCCGCATCCATTATTCATAGACTCTCTTAGCCCATCTGAGAAGATAAAATACCACATGTAGATCCAACATATAATCTATGAATGAATAACCTGCAAATAAATAACATATCCAGTCATATTAATAACCATGTCATTCCCACTGTTCTAATTAGACCATAGCAAAGCATAGACTCCCACACAAATGTGCACAATTTCAAATAAATTCAAGTGACCAATTTTAAAGAAATTCATGATATTGGTTGGTGCTGGTAAATCAAAAGCAAACTCAACTATCCTCAAAAGAAGACGAGTGAAGCGACAAGCAATGAGCAAATAATGAATAGAATCCTCTGGATCGCGAAAAACATATGTCTTACATTCATTCTACTATAGCTTTGCTACATTATGTTTGGTTAATAAGACGTTTCTATAAAATAATTTAGATAAAGAACTTAATCTTCAATATCACTTTGAGCTTCCATAGGTATTGACAAAGAAATCTAGTATAGTCATTCGATAGGTCCGCATACATAGATCTAAAGTAAATAATCTTGATGTTGTTAAGCTCAAAGTATCTGGTTCATCAGATAAATGTGTTGTCATCAAACGATGAACTAAGTGTAACCATTTGTTCCACTTATTTCCAAATAAAGTATGCCCGAAGTCAATATTTAAAGGTGTCGTAGACAATTGTGCAAATGAAACATTTTTCTGTCACATAATGTTATACAAGGAGGGATATTATTGGCTAAAGGAAGTTTCGACGTGTCCTCCAAAAACCGTGTCTTCATACCGTCAACAACGAAAAAAATTCTCTCTACTAAGAAAATCCCTCCTTGACACACACGAGCCATTTTCAAAAATAAGAATAAGTGTATTTTTCTTTAACCTGAGATAAAATTTTCATTTTGGGTATTTATTTTGCAGTGCCTCTTGCCACATTATTCAAAAGTGTATATAGCTGTTGTTTAATAACCATTTGTTCTTAATTTCAAGCACCTCCACCCCAAAACCCCCTTGATTTTTCTGGGCGAAATAAAGTATTCCATCTAGTTGACCAATATTTCCGTTTAAGTTGATTTCTATTTCGAATATAGCGACATAATATTTTCCTCACCGGTTTTGGGTATTTTAAAGAATTAGCATAAACATCGGTAATAAGATAGAGAACATAATTTTCAATTCAATTTAGTCGGATTTGTGTCCTTCCGTATCATGAAATACTAGATGGTGGCATAAAAGATTGTCGCAATACACACAGAGATTAAGCGGGGCGGACAGACAAAACAAATATAGATGCGTTCCAAGTGAAAACCAGTTAGTAAGTTTGTTCATTTCCTTTAGCGGGAATGTATGCATGGTCAGATGAAGCGTTCCACTTACTCTACCTTTTGAATAGCTTATCTCACTTTTCTACCTTTTCTTCCAGTTATGTAAGAAGCTCTACGCTTCTTTTTCCAAACGCGTCCGTCAAATCGGATTTCATTATTGAAGGATAATATAACTACTATATTAAAGGGCAACCAACCTCTTTTTTCTTAGAATTTTGAGGAGATTTAGGAATTAACATTGTGGTGAGTTTCGGTGCTCCGTAGTACATTTTCTTCGAGCTGCTTCGTTTGTGAGCTGCTTTGGTGCATTTAATGTGTGGTTGTAGTGTTGGTTCAGCAGGTCAAAGCGGTGCCCACCTTTCCAGAAAGGAACGATCCAGCTCTGCCGCTCAACACTGCATCTGGTTCGGAGCCAACTGCTAATTTGTTCCCCCTACCTCTCCGAGCCCTCCACCTCTGCCATCCCTCACCGGCTGCCGCCCACAACCCTTCCCCAGGCTTCCCCCTCCCCTCCCTAGCCACTGTGGCGCATGCGACGCATTCATCGGCGCGTCGGGCCCATGCGCGACAAGCCCTCCTCTTTCTCCCGAGGTCACCGGCGGTGCGGAGAAGGAGCTTGCCGCCTTTTTCTTCCCAAGGAAGGAGGATGGCAACACGGAGGGTGACGCGTCGGAGCGAATACGGGAGGAGTGAACGCCGGCAGGTGCTCCTTTCTGGATGCATCTACCACCCCGATGCATTGTTGTCCCTATGGTGAGTCTTCTCCATGCCCTAGCCTAGCCCTTCTGTCCATTGTGCTTCCTCGCACGCTGCTCCTCTACTACCAACGGTTGGTGCGCCGCCACAGCTGCTGCTGCTCGCCCCTTGCAAAACTGACTCTAATCCATCCCCGATGGAAAAAAAACAGGGGAATTCGCCTCCATAGTTTACGGTGGGAGCGGCCGGCCGCTGGTACTTCTTCCTCCCACGTACTCTCTCTCTCTGGATCACAGGGTGGGGCCATGTTTGTAGGGGATGAGGGGAGTTCTGATTTGGTCAGAAATCCTTGCTGCCAAATGACAAACAAAATTCAGAAACTTGTAACTTTATTACCCCAAAAACTGGTAGTATAGTATCATCTCAAGACTAACATCATGTAAAATTTTCCGGTATTGATCTGATTCAATGCATATTTAATGAAAGAAATACATTTTGAGAAAGGTAAATGGAAAATAGAGTTGTTTTTTAGAAAGGTGAATATCGTCCAGCCACAGTTGGCTCATATTAGTTGTTTTTAGAGCATATTTGATGATCTGCAGTCCAATAAAAAACACAATGAAAGGTGTTTGTCATACATATACAAAAGCACATAACTGGCAAGTATACATAGTGGTGACGGCAGTGGGTACCGTGCATAAACGGTCTTCCTGAGCTGCTTTAGATTATCAGGTGCTCTAGTCTCGGCAGTCGGCCCAATGAAATGTGGGGACTATGTTTTGTTTTACTTCATTGCTTGCAGAAAAAAGAAGTTAGTCAAGCTACTGTTTGTTCGTATGGATGCATCAAATTGGAAGAAATTTTAGTTGGTAGATTACATGTGGTTTCACAAAATACTCATAGTACAACAATATCATCGTGCTTCACTTTTGATTATTTATTAGAACTTCTTCGGGAAGAATTAGTTGTATGAAAGAGAAGATTATAATGAGCAACCTGTCTATAAAATTGATTAATTAAAGACAAAGGGTATCATTCTAGGATAAACAAACAGCCTGCTTGCTTAACTAATGTAATTTTTTTTTTAGAAGAGTGACCTATTGGAGGCTTGTGAGAATTTATTGTTCTACCTAGCTAGGAATAATCCTTGGAAGCTGTTATCATCTTACAATATCATACATATGTATATATATAGAGAAGAGTGTGTGCAGCTGAAATTCCACAATCCCATGTATTACAAACATATAATCGCAATCACAGAGGTAAAGCAATTTTTTCTTAATAAAGTAAGTTTAAAAAACGGATTGGAGAAGTTTGTTCATTTACCTCAGTTTAAGATCTAGTCATCATCTATATCAGTCTCTATCTGCAAATCATATTGTGGCACAAATTCAGAAAATGCTATTGTATACTATCTTGCAAACACTGTCATTCTAAAGGATCAAGTGCTCATATTCTACATAAAATGCTCATGGGATGAGTATATTGCTTCTTAGCTTACAATAACTGCTTGGACAAATTACCTGACATAGCAGCTAACCTAAGGCTGGCAATTGGGTCGGGCTTGGTCGGGTCAGCCAGACCCATGCCTGATCTTCCTATCAGGTCGACTTCCGACCCATGACCCTACCCATGGGGCTTGTGCTAGACCCATGCCAGTACCCATTGGGTAACCCGACTCTGTGGGGTGCCCATCAGGTCATTATAAAATTGTACCAATTAATTTCTTCTATAGAAAAACATTATTTTCTGTGCGGACCATATAGCGTCCGTCCATATCCAGGAGTCGGGAGTCTTATCGGTAGCGTCTAGTGTCTACACACAGCGCACTTGCTCTTTTATATAGGCAGCAGCCTTGCTATCTCTTGCTTTGTTCAGCGAGGTGGTAGTAAACATCAGGCAAGTTCTACGGTCTGAGGGCGAGGAGCTATGAAAGTATGGGCCTGTTTCTTTTCGTATATATGGGATGGGACTGTATATATTTAACAAATGGTCACAAATCACCATATCTTAAAAAGTAAAGGAATCATGGTGTAGAGTACACATGATTACAATTACATCGAGAGTTCATGCTTCAACACAACAATTCAAAAGAACCTAGCTACAGTTGTGGCGAGCTTAATATAGTGTTTCCTTTATGCTTGCAGATGTTCGAACAATTATTTATATAAACTCTTATTGCCAATAAACAATTGAAATGGTCAAAACGTCGAGAGTTTATGCTTCAACACACGAATTCAAAAGAACCTAGCTACTGTAGTGGGGAAACTAATATAATCTTTTGTTTATGCTTGCAGATGTTCGGACAATCATTTATATAAACTTTTATTGCCAATAAATACTTAAAAGGGGTGAAGGGGCATAACACACTGGTGTGCACTAAGTTTTCAAATAACATTTGTCCTAAATTTGTAGTAGCTGTTGTTGTTCAATCCAGTAGCAGTAACTGATAAAAAAAATGCAACGATGAACAGAACAGACAATCTCTTATATAACTCATCAAAACAGGCAACTATACCCCAAACAAAGAGAGAAGATTGCTAAAACTTATGGTTAGTTAACAGCAGTGTTAAGTAGTAAATTGATCAAGGCTGGCACTGTAATATCCGTTACTTGCAAGAAAAATGAACACACTGCAAAATGTTGTAATGCCTCATGTGAATGATCAGATATGCTTTCGTTTTCTCAGGAAACAAATAGCCATTCGATAAATATTGACGGAGATTTCTATTCAGCTTCCTTTGAAAAAATAAAGAGAGAAGAATTTGACTACTTAATGGAAATCAAATAGTTTTGAAGAATAATTACGTTCAACCATCCTAGAAATAATGTGATGCTGACTCAGTTTCCGTAACACGGCTCTGATACCAATGAGTACAACAAGAAGTTTAGCTCAGTTATCGCATTGGAATAACTTCAGCCAAAAGACACCAGTTTAGTAAAATTATCGAAGAACTCGCTAGCTTCCAACATAAACCAACTGATAGTTTCACACACAAACAATCCTTATGAAAAAAATTCAGCGTAAGCCACATATACATACCAAAACAATGACCTGGACCTTCTGATCTCGTCGGTGCAAGATGTATCCTGAAAATAAAAACATACAACATTATTAGTTAGCTGGATACACAATAATAAGTATATTAGAATCATTGGCATGGCGCTGAACACGCAGAACACTCTATAGCGATTGAAAATCTAAATTTTACATTCAGATGAATATAATCAGTCAGACACACACAATTTCATATATGAGAATCTTGACTCACTTGTTTGAGATATGTACTGGTAAGGTCAGGCTGACAAATACTCTAACTGAATCAACAGTGTGAGGGAGGATTTTGGGTGCCAAAAAAAAACAATAGGAAGCTAAGCACCATTAAATTTTAACAAAATCCAAAGCCAAGAGCTCACTTTGGCACAACAGGGTCCACAATATTACTACCCACGAATGGAAAATTCAGAATTCCTGCACAGAGCTTATCGGGCATCAGGCCAAGACAAAAACAATTCCATCTAAAAGATAGAAATACTTCCTAGCGTGCCTTCTTTTCAAACATGCATGTGAGATCACTTTTACATAGCAAGAATGTTACTACTCATGAGTCGATAAATCGAAATTCATTCACGTAGCTTATTGTTACTCATAACACTATGTAGGGATAAAATCATGTATCTCCAAAGTTTGTCATTAGTTTGCTAGAATAGCTTGCTGAAGTAGCTAGCAAACTGAAATAACACATGGAAGCATCATTCAGCGGGACATACCTGATGAACACATAACACAGACTTTAAGCAGGCAAAATAGTAAAATCAATGGAAGCTCTGGTGCCATAGTATGCTGAGGTTTTCCACAAGGCTTGGTAACATCCAGGAATGACTCATCTACCAGCAGCACCATATAGAATCCCTAGGAAACATGCAGCTGGTATGCTTCACTCCCCTGTAAAATTCACGACTGTGCCTGCATAGACGACACAACTATGTTACAGGGCACGTCAACACAGGAAAATTATAAATGTGGAGTACATGAACATTGACATAACTCAAGAAACAAACCTAGTGACGTATCCGGAAAGCAAATTAGGAAAGGAAGGCTCAGATGTGAGGACTGACTTGCTTTTTGTCCTCCTCAGAACTGGTTGCCGGTGGTCAGGGAATGGCGCGCTACTGTTATCATCACCCCGACCCCCGCCGCTCCTTCTACAACCCGAGGCTGGTAGGGATGCCCATGTCGTCGTGTAGCCAATGGCGCGGCAGCGAAGGTCAGCACCCTCCCCTGCCCCATCCAGAAGAAGAGAGGCCAGAGAAAGAAAGAGGATGTAGAGGAATATATGCGGTCAGGCGCCACAACTGCCCACCGACGCTTCTAGCTGCTGGTGGTTGGTCGCCGGTAGCCGGTCGCGGATGGATCTGTGGTCGAGGTGGCTGTACGTGACCTCCCCTGTCCCTGCTTGCTGGCCCATCTCCATGCCGACGGCGTCGCCACCATCCCAGCTGCCTCCCGAGGTCGCACCGCACGTAGATCGATGCGCGCCCCGCCTTGATGCCATGGCGCGGCCGCCTGCTGTTGGGGAATGAAGAGGACCCGCGTAGGGGCACGGTGTGGTCGTGGGGAAATGGAAGGGGAGGAGGAGGGTGCAGCACCGCGATGTTGCTGGCGGCCATGGGGAGAAAAAAGAGAAATAAAAAGAAGAGGAGAGAAAAAAGATGGGAGAGACGGGATTGTGGGGGTGGGGAAAAATTGGCTGTTCGGTTAGGGAACAGATGGAGCAGTAAGCGGCACCGCTTTGACCATCTCTACAAAAGGCTACAGCCACGCACGGGAAGCAGGGGTAAACTGCATAGCTGTTTCTCAATCTCTCTAAAAATCTTAGGGAGCACCAAAAGTACACACGGAAAAAGTAAAATGGTATTCAACCATAAAGTAACTTACGTGTCACCTCAAGGTTAATCACAAAAAATAACCAAAACTCTGTGGAAAAACAAAGTTGTTAAGGTTTAATATAGTAGTTATATATATATAGTTTGTGTTTTGTTTAAAAGACAGGTAAAGTGATTAACCACTGCCACTGGCCTCTACTAATTTTGTACTTCTTGTTTTTTAACTAGTTTTCTAAAATTTCAGAAAAATAGTTTTTTCGAATATTTTTTTTTCTAGATTTTTTTGATTTTTTGAATTCTAAATTCCATCTTTTTGAAATTTAGGAATTTTCATTTCCTTTTATAATTTAAAAACTTTAATGATATTTTTTGATATGTTTCTAAAAAGTGTTTTTAAAAAAAAAATAGCAAATTGTAAAAAAAACGAAACAAGTGGGTTGCAATTGTGGTATTTTTCTAGAATAGATAATTATCTATTCTAGAACCTCTTGGTTTATTTTTAGGGTTTATGGTTTAGGGTATAGGTAATTTAGGGTTTACTTTTAGTATCGTGTTGCTAAGGATATGAATCAATGTTTGATATACAAGTCTGGTACCACGTGAAATTGTTATTGCAAGTATGATCTATATGGTATGTAAGATTCAACCAACAGATCAATCTGTAAGTGGAAGGAAAATCTATATATTCAGCTAAAGTCCTGAGCCATCCGATTTCATCGTGATTTGTGCACATCAGTTGCAAGTTGGATTGCATACGAGTTTTTTTGGGGGGTTGCAAGTGGGGGTTCGCATCTGAGACTTTTTCAATTGCAAATGGGAATGCAACTAAGAAAAATGCTCCCACTTTAAGCAGAGATTATTTCGGTTGAAAATGGGAATATGAATGGTTTGAACGTGTGCCAAAATCTCGTGAAGTGGAATGGCGGTACGACGCAATATTAATATATATAACCGTTGCTCGGTGTAAACATGTTTGCATGCATGTGGGGTAGAGAACGAAACAAACTGACCTATGCATGTTAACTTGCATGCTGGTGATGCGGTGGAAAACGAAGCAAGTGGGAATGCAACTAAGAAAAATGCTCCCACTTAGTTTCACCATAGGGAATAGCATGCGATTGGAGAGTAATTGGAGGAGGGTTACTTCTTCTAATTAAATAAATGCACGTAGCATAGGAAGAATTTTTAACGTCCAATGAGAAATTGTCTTGGTGGTGATGCAAAACTAGCCTTTTAATTGAAGGAGTGAGTACCGAATTCCCATTCATTCTTCGGCATCCATCTACTCTCTTCCTCACTCATTCCGATCCCCCCTCCCCCCACACACACACACTCAGTAGCTCTACCTCCCATACGGAGACCCATCACATCACTTCCCATGGCACCACGACTCTAGAAGTTGTCGACACCAATGAGGAAGCGACTGTGGAGCGAATCCTAGCCATGTATGAGAAATGGATCGATAAGGAGAAGAACAGGTTCGTTGGACTCAACCTCGAGTACACCCCGCATAGCACGTGCAAGCGACAAGAGATGGTCGTCATGCAAATCATCATGCGGCAGCACATCCTCGTGTACCACTACAATAGTTCCTTCAAACATTGTCCGGCTCTCAACAATTTTTTTGAGTGCAAGGGGATTACTTTCGCGAGCGTTGACACTAGGAACAACAAGGTCATGCTTGCCCATGCCAAGATGCATATTCCAGAGTTGTACCACGTCGACATCCAAGATATATTCAAGAGCCGGGTAGGAATGACTGATCTAGCAGAGGCTATCATCGACGGACCTACAAGAACATGAAGACAAAGTTCTCATGTGACAAGCACGACTTATGGGAGACTAAGCCTCTCTCCCCGATGCACCTCGAGTACGCAGCAAAAGACGGGTACGTGAGCTACGAGTTGTACCGTAGGATCCTTTCCCTCTGAGTTGTAATTATGTAGAAATATAAGTGTATGTGTGTCTTTTCTATGGTGACCACTAGTACGAGTATGTCAATTTCGTGTGAAGGAACTGGTACAGAATGTAATTTAGCAAATTATGTATGGAGCTTTCATAAATACTCATGGTGATCATGGGTATGCGAAAAAACGTACAATACTAGTCTAGATGGCCATTTGATTGGTAAAAATCTCATGCTAATTCGCATCGGATCCTTACCACTACTACTACGGTCAGGAAATGGTCAAACGCACGCGCAAACACGAGCAAGAACATTAGTAAATCATCTGCATAACGGGCCATAAATGTATCCTCTCCTCTCGGGCACAACAAATACGGCAAGGGTCGGATCGTAGTGGAGAACTTGAGAAGGTACGGCAGGGGTTACGCCGGAGTGGAGAACTTGTGCAGCTACGCTAATGCAGAGCCTCTCTGACAGACCATGCGCAGCGATCTCGGGAACATGCGCACCATGAGGCGTGTGAGATTTGCGCTTTCAAGTTCGTCCGGTGAACAAACTTTTTGAAAGACTGAGCGAAGAAATAGTCAGCTAATTATTACACACAAAAAGAAACGTTTGACAAAAAAATTATTACAAAAAAAATAATTTCATTAATTCATAATGCACACCACAGACATTATACACATACAATAATATAACAAGTCTCCGGCCAGTCCGGAGGATAGGTGAAAAGTATATTGGTAGCAAAATTTGATTCTACAACTTCACCTACAGTTTACTCGTCCAACCCACCGGAGAGAAAATCAAATAAGAGAGCTCTCAGCAAGTGAGCTCTCCAACGGTTATCACCCCAGACACGGGCTACGGATTTTTCGTGCACTGTCACTGAATTCTAATAGTTCACTCGTCCAGAGATCTGTCAATATTGTGCGGCCAGCCAGCAACAATGCGTTGCCTACGCTTCTTCCCTAATAAATCTTGTGCAGATGATGTTTGATGAACTGTATTAAAAATTGTAAAGTATGAGCGTTCATTATACCAAATTCATATACAATACACAATACTTAATTTGTCTCATGTGCACCGTTAGGGCTGAGGCGTTGGGGAGTGAAAAAATAATAAAACTTGCTACGTACTAGCACATAGTTCAGCACATCTACTCATACGACCCAGTACATACACAAAAGTCAAAATGAGACGACTCCAAGCTTATGCCCATTTCGTCTACGCATAATAGTACGTACACCGTAGTAGTATATATTTTCTTAGCTGTTGTAACCATTGACTTTTTTTCAAAATATAACCATCAATTTTATTTTAAATTTTGCATACCAAAAGTTTAATGCCATCATGATTTACTAATCGTCCGGAGTAGGCCATCGCAAGAGAAAACGGTGGCGAACATTGTAATCTAGCAAGTTCTTCGGCTCGACGGTGGTTGCACGAGTAATAATATAAGTACCTTTGAGTAGCCGGAGTCACTGTGCTGTCGATGGCCGGCAGGTCCGGCAAGGACTCGCCATCTCGCCGACCTTGTCTTCTCTCCTCGGTGCAAGCTACAGCTGTGGTGCTGATCTACGCCGGCGCCGGTGACCAATGTCACCTATAGTTTCTGGCTATAGCGGTGCAATATAATATATAGCAGATTCAGGAAAAATCTATTCTGCCTCAAAGCTTTTATTTTGAGAGAATATTGTGCCTCAATGTTGCTTTAGTTTTTAACGTGATTTTTTTTGTGCTTCATCCCACTGCCCTATAAAGGGTGAGGGCAACTTTTCAGAAGTCCAGTAATTTGGTCCAGAGGGTTGTTCCGGTTATTGGTTGCGAGGACTTAAATAGGAACTCACACAGTCGACTACAGATTCGCTTCTAAGTCTTGAAAGAAGGTACTACTCATGTTAATCCTTCTACTTTTGTTTGCTGAATTGAAATACTGTGTGAGACTTCAGCTCTTACAAAATCTTAGAAAGTTTCCTTTCCATTATGTTTATTGTTTGGTAGCCTATAATTTTTCGGTTTGAATAAACATTTGCAGTTTACTACCATGGTAGAAGTTCATCATACATGAATGAGATGTGAGGTAAGGCAAAGCTTTGTTGTATACCCGAAAGAAATAGTGGAAATATCCTGTTAATTTTGGAATGTTAATATAGTTATCCTCGTAAGATTTACCTTTCCAGAAGGACATGTTTCAACCAAAATAAGTTTTGATGCAAAGCTAATTAATGATTATGATCTTAACTCAATATTCTACGGGGAAAGAACTTTATCAGGTATCTCCAACTATATGTCCAAGCTATGTACTTACCAGATCTTAATTCTGTATTTTACCGGTTTACTTCAGTAAGATGATGTGCAAAAGGTGATCTTCATTTGCAGGTACTGATATTGCACCAGAGCAACCAAGCGGCAGATTTTTCGCTATCATGGTCAACTTTATGATTCTTGATTCTTTTATACACTATGAATATTCTGGTCATCTAATAATTATTGTCCGGTTTAGGTTTATGAGCATCATGTACTGCTTCCTCCTATCCGTAACAAATCTTGTGGTTTTAGTTAAATGAACTAAAACCACGACACTTATCATGGATCGAAAAGAGTATTTATTTTATACTTATTTGCTGGAGTTTGCAAAATAATGATTCTTAAATTATATCGATTAATCTCTTGGCATTGCAGAATGAGGAAAAAACTAATGTTGAGTGCAGGGTGTGGAACCCATTAGACCTAAGTTTCTTAATCTTGAACTAAACCTATTTATGCTTGTTTAGTGTTTTATCTTAGTTTCTTGGACAACACAAAAATTGTTCCACATGAATTGATGAAGTTAACCTCGAATCTCGATTTAATGTGTAACATTGTGTCGTGTTGTGAAATCCTATTCGTGTAGTTGTTTTTGGTTTTTATAATTATTTGCCAGGGGTGGGGAAAGCATTGTTGTATATAGAAACATATTTTTTAAAAGAATCTTTTACTTCCAAAATGTGGATTCGTTCTGCCAAATAAAGAGCGCTTGTTGTTGGTTATACAAACAAAATTTGAAGAGATGTCACATAGTGCCTACACCAAGAACTAATTAAATTTATTTATTATATCGTATAAATCTTCTCTACTACTTTTTATAATTTTGTGTTAAAATACATGGGCCCAGCAAGGCATGTCTTCTTATACATCAAGAGACTTATCTGGTAAATCTTATTCCAAACAAACAGTTTATAGCATCAGCAAAAGGCAAAAAAATGTAATTGGAACCGTGGTATGGGGCAACTCATTTCTTCCCCAATTCAGTATCGCCACTAGCTCCTCCAAAAACTCCCCAAATTAATAAGAATCAACAGCAAGACATGGCGTGCAGGGCAATACGGTTGTATCCATCGTACAAACATATGAATAATTTTCTCTTCAACTAATTTTGTCTAAAAGATGAAAATGCCTATATTTGTGTATGCCAAATCTATAATTTTCTTAAATATGTACGGGCGCGGCAACGCGCGCTTTCATGATCTAGTTTTTGTATAACAGCACAACTTCTCTACTTAGTAAGTATATGTATATGAGCTTCGGTGGCAACCGGGAGTTAGCGCCAGCATGTCGCCAGTTCGAATCACGTCTGCGCGCTCTAACTTTTATTTGCCCCTGACAGGTGGGACCCGTATGTAAGACGGCAGCACATCTTTCTTGTGCAAATAAAAAATATTAAGAGTTTTTTCGCAAAAACTATAACGCCACATGTTAGCTTTTCATTGATTGAGGACCAAATCGTCACATGATTGTAAGTTCTAGGATTGCGGCTAGACGCTATGCAAGATGTACGACTAAACCTTCACATGATGAACAAGTTGTAGGACATTTATTTGTTTCATAGCCCTTGACAGGTGGGACCCGCATGTAAGACGGCAGCACGTGTTTCTTGCGCAAAAAAATAATATTAAGGGTTTTTTTGCAAAAACTATAACGGCACATGTCAGCTTTTCATTGATTGAGGACCAAATCTTCACATGATTGTAAGTTGTAGGATTGCGGCTACACCCTATGCTAGATGTACGACCAAACCTTCACATGATGAACAAATTGTAGTACCTTTAGTGTAATTAGCTCACCAGAGTACTATGGAACTTGAACCGACTCCTAAGCAAACAAGGACTAGCATAATCATGTTTGTGCACTCTAACTTTTATTTGATTCGTAGCCCCTGACAGGTGGGACCTGCATGTAAGACGGCATCATGTGTTTCTTGCGCAAATAAAAAATATTAAGAGTTTTTTTTTGCAAAAACTATAACGCCACATGTTAGGGATATTCACTTTGGCTCATAGGAGCATTTGCTCCCATTGCGTGAATCAACATTTCGAAGTGTCAAAAAATTCTAAACTAAAAATTTTCATGTACATCTACACATTTTATGTTCGTACACAAGTTTTCAAAAAAAACTATAAAAATTTGTGGCTCCAGTAAAAAAGACAAATTTTGATGCTATAACACGACTACATACAGGACATTTTTTTGTCTTTTTTGTACACGCCACATAAAATATTGTTTCTCCATGAAAACTTGTGCACTAACATAAAATGTCACGATGTACAACAAAAAAATTATGTCAGAATTTTTTGACATTTTTAAAATTGTTTTTTAATTATTTTGTATAATAGGAGCATTTGCTCCTATGAGCCAAAACGCCACCTCCCACATGTTAGCTTTTTATTGATTGAGAACCAAATCTTCACATGATTCTAATTTGTAGGATTGCGACTGTTAGTAATAATCTTGCCTTAGTTTGTTTGAGTCTAATAAGGAATTGGCAAGAGTTTATTCTGGTCCGGTTTGCTGTTTGTGTCCGGCCAGGGTTATACTAGCAAGTTGTGTCGGGTCAGTTTAGGAAGTCATGTACCGGTCGGTTAATAAGGTTGGGGCTGCTCGTGTATATATACATGAGGTTGGCTGCCGCTTGTAACACAGAAGTTGTATTGTGAGTTGAGAAAAGTAGAAAATAAAGAAAAGAATAGAGGGCACGATACGTGCCCTTGGCGATAAATTTTGTGCGCGTGTGTTCGTCTAGTTTGATGTAATCGATCCGTGGGCGAATCCCAACAATTGGTATCAGAGCGAGGTTCAAGATTTGAAGCCACGCTTGCCCCGGGGAGGCGACCCTACTAGCGCCTCGGGGCGGGCGACTGTCGCTCGGCGGAGCGACAAGGAGGAGACGGCGGAGAGTTGTCGTCGCAAGGTGGTGGGGCTGCGGATGATCGTTGACGGGAGAGGTGGTGCCGAGGTGCGGTGCCGGGAGTCTCGTCAAGATCGTGTTCGGAGGAGTCCGATGAGTCAAAGAGTCAAGTGTGTGCACGTCTGCACGTCGAGTCGGCGTCGAGTCCGTGAGTCGTCGTTGTGTCCAAGTGCTTGTTTCTGTGAGGATCCATTGCAGTTGAAGCGCGTCACGTTCGAGGAGTTGCCCGGGAGCAAGGATCGACGTGAGCGAAGACAAGGTGGCAAGGTGGCCATCTGCGTGTCTCGGCGAGGAGATCAAGCTTGACGTGTAGTGGGACAGTGACCGGTTAAATTGGTTCGACGTGAAGACTGTCTGTGTGTCAAGTCTTGCATGTTGCACGCGTAGATGCGGCCGTGTGGGCTGGTAGTCCGGATCATGCGTTGAAGTTGAGTCGACAAATCGCGAATCTGCAAGGAGTCAAGAGCAGGAGTACAACGAGATGACAAGTCAAGATTAGGGAGAGATTGTTAGTAATAATCTTGCCTTAGTTTGTTTGAGTCTAATTAGGAATTGGCAAGAGTTTATTCAGCAAGGTTGTAGGTTAGTCTAGCCTAGCTTGCATGGCATAGACGATGAGTGCTAGTTCTAGTAGCAGTAGGTTTGTCGTGTCTTAGGTAGTAGCACGTGTTAGTTTAGGTAAGAGTCATGTTCTGGTCCGGTTTGCTGTTTGTGTCCGGCCAGGGTTATACTAGCAAGTTGTGTCGGGTCAGTTTAGGAAGTCATGTACCGGTCGGTTAATAAGGTTGGGGCTGCTCGTGTATATATACATGAGGTTGGCTGCCACTTGTAACACAGAAGTTGTATTGTGAGTTGAGAAAAGTAGAAAATAAAGAAAAGAATAGAGGGCACGATACGTGCCCTTGGCGATAAATTTTGTGCGCGTGTGTTCGTCTAGTTTGATGTAATCGATCCGTGGGCGAATCCCAACAGCGACTACACTATGTACAGATTAAACCTTCACACGATGAACAAGTTGTAAGACCATTAATGTTACTAGCATGTAATGGCGCGGCGGCACGCCGCGCCCATGTGGTAGCTGCGAGTTGAAAAGCGGAGGAGGTGGTATGTTGTACTATTGCCCCATCCAAACTTGTTCAGTTTACATCCATGTTTTAACACGTGAAGCTGTGAGTTTACGCATTAGTTGCCAAAAACAACATGGTATTTTCAGGGAAAGCGGGGCAAACTAAATATAGATCATTCTACTTTACCAATCGACTGTCCATGACACATGTATGAAGTCTGTGATTTCTTGTACTGCAATTAGTAATAATAAGAGAAGAGAAAAATAATGGTTTGCCTTGGTTGATATAATCTAAAAATACTTGTTGGTAGTACCACCTGGAACTGGAAGGTTCATATATTCATAAGAGAGAGATAGTTAAGAATAATAAAGAAAGCAAATCCCATCAAGAAAACTACACGCTGCATCCTCATTCTACTTTACTTGGTTCAAATTTTCAAGCACATGTCACTTCACTCAGAATTGCGACATCAATAGAAATATTAGGATAGCCGGAAACAAAATATCTATGGTAATCATGACAGAACCTGTTATTCAGTGATGATCTTATTCAGAGTGTGCACTTTGTTCGGTCAAGTACATGTGTTGTTCTTGTAGATGGCCTTTTGAACCTGTGTCCTTTTAATTTTGCAACAGTAAGATCGCTACGGTTAGTTACACAATGAGGATAGAAGCAGTCATTCAATCCTTTTTTCTCTCAGGGTGATCGCTTAACAACTGATCAAACAGATTGCTGTAGGAAAAAGTTCAAATTAGAGACAAACATCACTTGTCAAACATGTATAACTTCAGAGGTAACACACCATACAGAGCACTCATATGTAGTAATTGGCCCATATCTGAATCACTATATTCCGTTGTTGTAATGTGCGTCTTGACCAAAGCAAAAGGAACCAGTGAGCGTCCACTCTACAATCCTACTTCCCCACATTGCCAATCAACTGTTTAAGGGAAATAGATAATAAATAAAAAAATGACGCCTACAGGGGAAGAAGCCCTTGGCAGTTTTGTAGAAGATTTAGTGAGTAGAACCTGGGTTGCGAATGCGGAGATTCGAACTAAGGCCGGCAGGCGTGCATCAACCCATACTCACCATCCCGGCTATGCCTTAGATCTCGGAAATAGATAGTAGTTTGTGAAGGGACATGTATGGATAGTTATGGCCAATGTGCAACACGAATGGTCTGCTATTTAAACAGCTTGAACCATACAAGGAAAAAACATGCATATTTTCTTCAATGAACTCACATGCCTGCAGGAAGGATGCAAAGCAGGTATCAGACTTAGGAATGCAAGATTATTATATTACTAATGAAGAGTACTTTTCAATGCTGCCATATCACGAAATTTGGGCGAAATGTAGGAATTCAGTTGGATGCACTACCTGACCGGTGACTCCACCTATGTCTGTCCAGAATGGATGGACAATCCAAACTACTGATAGTATATACTTGTTTTATAATTGGTTTGAACCAAATAACAACATATTTTATTGAAAACCCAAGCATATGCACAAAGATGGGCGAAGTTCTATCAAAAAAGAGATTCAGTGAGCATCAATGCCCTCTCTGAAGGCAATGAAGAATAGTTGAACTGTAAGCATATACTGGTTAGCAATTAGATCAGACTCTCCAACATAAAATTCAAAGAACTGTATGTATATGGCCAGCATGTCATTGCAGGTTAGTAATATTACTGGATAAGCAAACAAACAACCAAACAAAAGCGAGCACATAGCTTGGCCTGAACAGGGCACACAAAATGCTCAACGAACTGAATATAAGAGGAGGAAAAACACCCATCCCTAGGCACACAAACCTTTCTCGCTCAATTAAGATGTGATGTTATTTCGTCTGATCCATTTGGCATCAGGATCACTAAATGTAAGTAGAGAAATGGCTAGCAAGAAGGTAGAGAACAATAATTCAACCGAAAGACGATTTGAAAATTCTGCAAGGACTCATTCATTGGTATAGGTATCCACTAAAAATATAAATTTCTCCGTCCGATTCTTCAGGTCTGGGAAAAAAAAGAAAATAAGAAACCAATAACTGAAGAGGATTTATACCAAGGGGGAACCATTACCAAATACCGGGGCAAACATCTCTCATTATGAAAGAAGCAAAGCATAACCGCAAGTTATAGTTGAAATGCTTATGTTGATATAGCTAGTTATAGGAAAATAGAAACATGTGCACACAGACAAAGGCTTAGCAATGCTCCTAGTGGAAGTATTATTTTTCTGGTTTGTATGCACCAACAGTACCGCCTATCATTAAGAAGACACTCATGATATGTATGTATACAGAAGTTACCCACCATGCATGTATGGCCAACAAAATCTCCTGCTGCACTATCTAGGAGAGGTAGTCAGGCAACCCGGTTATAAGCCCATTAGGCCATTACATCTTCAACTTACTATTGGTCTAACCTATGTAAAATGAGGAATTTGAAACTGCCTATTATAGGACGAATAGTTTTTGAAGTGCCAAAGACACCACCTTGAGCCAATAGTACTCACCTCCTTGCAATCAGCTAATGAAAATAATTATGTACGGCCAACAAAATCTCCTGCTGCACTATCTAGGAGAGGTAGTCAAGCAACCCGGTTATAAGCCCATTAGGCCATTACATCTTCAACTTACTATTGGTCTAACCTATGTAAAATGAGGAATTTGAAACTGCCTATTATAGGACGGATAGTTTTTGAAGTGCCAAAGACACCACCTTGAGCCAATAGTACTCACCTCCTTGCAATCAGCCAATGAAAATAATTAATAGACTAACTATCTGAAACAATCAAAGCACAAATCAATATCCAAGAAAGAAAATTTCAACATGACCATCAACCACAAGTTACAAACCCGAACCAAATGAAAAATTAACATGGAAACTGGATCCCTAGTGGAAACAAACAATAGCACGATAACAAATGTGTCAATTAAATACCACTAAGTGAGGTGTAGAGATTAGTTTTTACCTTCTTTGTTTGGGGAACAATTCAGGAGAAAGACCCCTCGTAATTGTTGCAAACCTCCAGAATAGATGAGGACAACATATTGGAAGCAGGGTCTGGAGTTGCCTTCGAATAAGAACAAAAAATATACCCAATAGAAAACATCAGGTATATAAAATTAAACATGATAGATTCGGGAGCCGTGACCACCCCATTACATTATTTCATACTAACCTTGTGATCTGCTAGGCTTTCAGAGGACAACAGAGCAAAGAAATCAGAGTCGGGCGAAGCAATAAGGGGATTGAGAGTGCAAGAGAAGTAGGCAGCAGCTCCTATTCCCCGCCAGACTGCATCCACCTGGACATTGAGCTACCGTCTACGCATCCTACACCACGGTAAGAAGCATCGATAATACTTGCCTCTCTGGGAGGAAGACAACGGTGCCAACACACGGGATGAGTCGAGTACATCGGCCGTATTCGTTGCCCTCATAGGAGTTGTTGTCCTATCACAGATTGCCACCATCGACTATGGTGATTCTAGAACGACGATAGATGATAAGCTCAAAATAACAACCCACTCAGCTAAGCTAAGTTGGTAAAGTTGTCTTCATTAATTTAAAACTTGGCATATATGGCCTATTATCTGAAAAGCAAAGGACTACTGTCTTTTTCAACTCAGATCTGTATATGAGGATCTTGTTAGGTTGGTAGTGTAAAGCACAACTAACCTAAAAAAATATAAATACTGACCAGATATCAAGTGGCACGCGTAGAAAATTAGAAATTAGTTGAAGAACTATGTGATGGAAATAACCAGCGCTTAATATAATTAGACATACTACTAAGAGGTGAAGAAGAGAAATTGTGCTGACATTGGTCGCAGGAGTGCTTCAATTAGTTGTAAATAGTGACCAAAAGTTAGCTGGTCTTTTGTCACGGGGATGGCATTGTTTGTTCATGTACCAATATATTGATAAATAAGCATCACATCAAAGATAGATTACTAAATTCAAGCAAATTATTTCATATACTTTTTGTGAAATACCTGACTGGTGCATTGAATTATCCGCGGTCTACAGACTGCAACAATGACTACCAAATTGAGAGAATGTCCATCCGTGAGGCCCTAACACCAGGCTGCTGCTGGCTTGCACGTACGAATCCTTCCGCACTTGTTGTTCACCAGTTCGTAGCAAGAGGCAACATCTAGCCGCTGCTGGCCGCAGTCTGCAACAATGGTTAAAAAACTGAGAGAATGCCCATCCGTGAGGCCTAACACCATGCCGCTGCTGGCAGTTGGCGTTCACCAGTTTGTAGCAAGAGGTGAATTTTGCCTGCGACCTGTGCTGTCACTTCCTCTTCTTCCTGTTGAACGCACACACAAGGAAAGATTAAATCCGTGGATAACAACCCTAGCATACAGATTTGTCAATTTTCCGTACAATCGTAGGATATGCTCGATCCTTAGGGAGCATACCTGGTAAAATCTCCTTTCGTCGATCCACAATATTCGCCATCGATCTCGTGGATGAAACAGCAACCAACACCGGCTCTATTCTGCAGTGGTAGATGAGGTAGGGACTGGGAGGATCAGGGGCGGCACCGCAGCTCTGCCGCTGAGCCGGTCGCCCTCAGTAGCGCCGACTACCATGGGGAAGGGGACGACTTAGCAGGGAACTACTAACACCTGACGTTGGTGAAGATCCCTACCCGTGCGACGCCCGTGGAGATCCGCAGCACCGAGCGAAAGAACAGGGGCGGAGTCGCCAGAGCAGACGCTCGCATTGAATCCCATGGATGTTGTTCTTGGGAAGAAGCACAGGGAGGAGAGCAGGTCAGGTGAGGAGGAGATGAGGCGGCGCTGTGGGCACGCGCCAGTGGGGAGGAGCAGGTGGCGTCGTGCAAGTGGGGGAAGAGCCGGAGCAGTGGGATGGTGGCCGGAGGCGTCCAGGAAGAAGAGAGAAATCTGGAGGAGGGTAAAATTATAGAGACAGCCTATCAGTGGGGACATGGATGTCCACCGCTTTGACTGCTCCCTTCACGGCTACGGCCACACGTTCAAAGGGCCAAAATAACGCACTACCAAAGCAATGGGTCTGCTTTCACAAAATTGCTAGATAGCACCGAAATGTACACAGAAAAAAGGCAGCGAAAATCAAACCACCAAGTAAGACACGTGTCAGCACGATGTGAATTCGAAAAAGGCCCCAAAATTACCACAAAAAAGATGTCAGTTCCCATTTAATATAGTAGTTATTAGCTCACCAGACTACTATGGAACTTGAACCGACTCCTAAGCAAACAAGGACTAGCACTCACACGTATCATCCAACTCGTACTGAGACTCCACCTTGAAAGTTCGTCTCGGAGTTGTATGACCGATCGATCGACTCCGCCTGGGATTGCACCCCACGTCCTTTATATACCCATCCATTGTGCAGGTTCCGATCATCCAACAGACGGATCGCACAGCAAACCAAAAGCATCGCTGCTCGATCTCGTCGGCCGATCTAGCGTTTTCTGCAGCTCGCGGTCCTTAGCTCCCGTCCTCATCTCATGGCGGGACAGAAGCCGAGCGTCAACCACTTCGACTTGGACGCGAACGCGGGGACACCGGCCCTGAGTCTTACCCAGGAACTATTTGGCAACGCCTACCCTTCTGCTCGGGACTACATAATCGGGCGAAATCAGCTGGAGAAACAGGCCAAGGCGATGAAGCACGCCGCCAGGGTCCAGGCCGAGACAAGCGCAAAGCGAGGAGGATCATCTCGGCAGCAGCCCGGCATGTCGGGTGGATACAAGAACGGAGCGTCAAGGAGGCAGCAACCTGTTGTGGCACAAGGCATGCAGGCGCCGCTGGCTCCGACGCCGCCACCCAGCCTATATGACATCAACGAGTTCCCTTCGTTGAACTAGTTCTAGACGAGTAGCTTTGCTTATTACATATTCCTACCTATTCGACATGTTCTCTAGTTGGCTGTGTACATCATGCTCATCTTTGTATCTGGCTCCTGTAATCCAGCAACCATGTTTCTATTTTACCAATCTCACAATTCCAACTAACGGGTACTCACTTTTTTAGCGGGGGAGGTATATCATTTTTGCAGCAAAATTATGAATATTAAGAGTCTATCGGAAAATATGAAATATATTTGGTACAGACGAATTCAAGCACACTGGTTTGATGGTTTTCTCTACTACTTAAAAAGAATGAACGTGTTCCCCCTTCTTCCCCTACTTTTGTCGTCCTTTTGGTCGTAGGCTTCAGCGACCATTCTTTTTCCGCGCGGGCTCAGCTGGGCCGGCCCAGCTACCTCGTCACGTGAACCGCCTTCACGCACGTCTCGCTCGCCTCCCCGCGCCCGGCCGCCGTCTCCCTCTGCCCCCCTGTGCCTCGGTGCGCCTCGGCGCGGGCTCTTGGCCGCCGCCATCGAGCACCTATAGCGTGAGCCCACCGCGGCGGCCGACGACAAGGCCCCGCTCGCCGACCTCTCCCTGCGGGACCTCCAGCTCGTGCTCGTCTACTTCGCGTAGGAGGGCCGCGACGCCTCCTTGAGGTGTTCGATTGGCTGCTCCGAACCGACTACGTCGACGACGAGACCATGGAGCTAATGACCGCCATCGCCTGCGGCTGGATCAAGCGCCTCGTGGGGGGCGGCGGCGACGTCTCCGCGCTGCTCGGGGAGATGAACTGCGTCAGCCTGCGACCCGGGTTGAGCCTCGTCGAGAAGGCCGTTGCGCTCTACTGGGACCGCAGTGAGAGGGCGCGCGCTGTCGAGTTCGTCAGGAACATGCTCAGGAGGGGCAGCGTCGGCGCGGGAGCGGACTACGACGGCCAGACTGGAGGCCCCGTCGGTTACCTCGCATGGAAGATGATGGTAATTAACTAGCTCTATCTCCCTCCTGCAAGTTTTATGCTTATTCCTTCGTTAGTTATGCGATTGACTATCGAGGACTGTCTTGAATCTGTGCTCATATCCTACTCAGGACTGTTTCTTGATTCTTAGAACTTGGAACCGCATGCTGAAAACCAGCTTAGATTTCTATGGTTTTGGATTTAGAATGACTAGGCATGTAAGCAGAGCACTGCAACTCTTACTGCTATAGTAACATGCTTGTATAACACATGTTGATTTTCTGATGACATGCCTCTCAACATGGTCTGAATATGATAATCGGTAAGTCATAAACCTCACATCAATGTTGATAGACTTGCGATGGAAGCACCTCTCTACATGACTCATACAGTACTCTGACCATGATATTGTTATTACTGTTTGGCTGATACAGGGAGGACTAAGGTTTCTTTTAGGGAATATTTTGGGTTTGGAAATATTTTTTCATAGGTATTAATTAATATATTAGACGATACTATAATTTGACCTTCACTAACCGAGTGAACTCTTGACATCAGTAACCCCAGGATGCTGTCATGTCCTACCAAGAAGCCTGATACATTTAATAATTCTGAGTATCTGTTGTTTTATGGTGGGGGTCGGGATGGTGAGCAGGGGGCACTCGACGAATCACAAATACGGAGTAACTAACAATCAGAAGGCAGAATAACATAATCAATGAGCTGGGCATAACACAAAATGACTTCTAATTATCTCTTCGCAGTGAACACTTCTATTCGCGAGGAAATTCTTAGGAGTGAGCAAGCATATTTTCTTGTTTCTGCTGTACTTGGTAAGCATTTAATAATATTTTTTGATAAGAAAAAAATCATTGGCATTTGATATTGAATATTTGTGCAGCGAAGGTTCAATTTTTGTTGTTAAGGAAGTGTCTTTACTTGACATAGGAAGCAATGCACATCAGTCTATTCTTGCACAAGAACAGGTTTGTTGTTGTTCTTGATTTCTGTCAGTAGTATTAATCATGTAATATTAACTGTTGTGTATATTACACACTCTCACATTTCATATGCTCTGCCATCTTCTAAATCTCTAATATTCGATGTTTATGTACATCTCTGATTTTATATTTTGCTTCATAGGAAATTGTTCTCTTTAGTCAGTTTGAATATAAAAATATAGTTCTGTAGGTATATTCAGCACTCCTTTTGATGTTGCTTGTTTATGTATTCCGATTCAATAATTTTTTATTTAAGTCATTGTTTGTGTACGCTAGCAATGATGTTCAAAATTAAAATGCATGAAGAAGCAAAACTCTACATTTTTATTGAGCTTGTTACAAAAGGTTATCATTCATCTCTCTATCACAAGTATAAACTGTGAGATTTACAAGTCTCTGCATACACAAGGCAGATTCTCAATGGATTAGATCTCCCCCACCGGTAACTGATCTTTCTCTGATTTATGTTCAAAAATCAGTTCTTACAATCCTGTAGCTAAATAAAGTTTTTTTTCCTTTGAACCTCATTTTCAATAATGAATAATGTGGAGCAGGAAGTATGGTCCCATATCAGAAACTTTTGTTTCCTTCAACTTCCTATTTGCATCAAAGATTCAGATGATCAACTTGACAGTTGCATTCTTGCTGAGAACTTTTGTAGTTTTTCTTTCCAATTTTACAATATTAAACCACAACTTGACAGATGACCACCAATATTTGAAACAGAAGCATAACTTTTTTTTGAGCTGGCTCAGAGGAGGTAGAGGCCGGGAGGTTAGTGCCTGGTGTCCTGGGAAACGGTGTGCAAACCATATCACCAAGGTGGGCTTGATATCAAGAGGCACTGCAACGAAGACATTTTTTCTGCCAAAATGGTGGAAGCCATGAAGCTCTGAAGTAGAGCAGGAGTTGGAGACACTTTTTTTTGTATGCGTGAGTTGTAAGGGTAGCTTTACGAGGGTTTTGACTGATAAGATCGCGTGTGATCTATATCAGTTCTTGTACATATTATTCTACCTTCTATAAAAAAATATGGTACACCTAGACGTACACTAAAAAGGTCTACAGATTTAGCCAAACTTAGTATCTTACAAGAAAGCGAACTTGCTGCAATTGGTCAAAAATGACGAGGATGGTGAAGTAATCATATTGATATTTATATTTCACTGCATCCATGCTTTGTGCTATTTTACAATCTCTTTGGATGCGTTTTGTATGCAAAAGTTGGTTTATTAGCCCAATATCCCTTCTATACATAGGAACGGTTATAGTTTAGTAGTCTGTAATTGGAGTTATTTTCATTATTTCTTCCCTCCATCCTGTATATATAGACGTTTTTAGTGTATATATACATATGTGGATCTGGATAAAAATGATACATCTAATTCAGAATGAAGTGAGTACATTATATTAAAATGTTGGATTGGTTTTTTCTAGCCTCCTGCGTATAATACCATGATGGTGTGTGCAGGTGAGAGGGAGGAAGATTCATTCCATTTTTTTGGCGGTTGTCCTCATCCGCAACCATATGTCGACTCAGCCAGATTTGATGGGCCGGTGAAGAACTAGGCTTCGCCAATGTAAAAGGGATTATTCTATAACTTTGTGATGTAGTTTTTTTATTCACCCGTTGCAACGCACGGGCATTTGTGCTAGTTGATACGTCTCAAACGTATCTATAATTTCTTATATTTCATGCTACTTTTATGATGATACTCACATGTTTTATACACACTTTATGTCATTATTATGCATTTTCCGGCACTAACCTATTGACAAGATGCCGAAGAGCCAGTTGTTGTTTTCTGCTGTTTTTGGTTTCAGAAATCCTAGTAAGGAAATATTCTCGGAATTGGACGAAATCAACGCCCAGGGTCCTATTTTTCCACGAAGCTTCCAGAAGTCCGAAGAGGAAACGAAGTGAGGCCACAAGGCGGCCACACACTAGGGCGGCGCGGCCTGGGCCTTGGCCGCACCGGCCTGTTGTGTGGGGCCCTCGTGTGGCCCCATGACCTGCCCTTCCGCCTACTTAAAGCCTTCGTCGCGAATACCCCAGTACCGAGAGCCACGATACGGAAAACCTTCCAGAGACGCTGCCGCCGCCAATCCCATCTCGGGGGATTCAGGAGATCGCCTCCGGCACCCTGCCGGAGAGGGGAATCATCTCCCGGAGGTCTCTTCATCGCCATGATCGTCTCCGGATCGATGTGTGAGTAGTCCACTCCTGGACTATGGGTCCATAGCAGTAGCTAGATGGTTGTCTTCTCCTCATTGTGCTATCATGTTAGATCTTGTGAGCTGCCTATCATGATCAAGATCATCTATTTGTAATGCTACATGTTGTGTTTGTTGGGATCCGATGAATATTGAATACTATGTCAAGTTGATTATCAATCTATCATATATGTTATTTATGTTCTTGCATGCTCTCCGTTGCTAGTAGAGGCTCTGGCCAAGTTGATACTTGTGACTCCAAGAGGGAGTATTTATGCTCGATAGTGGGTTCATGCCTCCATTAAATGCAGGACAGTGATGAAAGTTCTAAGGTTGTGGATGTGCTGTTGCCACTAGGAATAAAACATCGATGCTTTGTCTAAGGATATTTGTGTTGATTACATTACGCACCATACTTAATGCAATTGTCTGTTGTTTACAACTTAATACTGGAGGGGGTTCGGATGATAACCTGAAAGTGGACTTTTTAGGCATAGATGCATGCTGGATAGCGGTCTATGTACTTTGTCGTAATGCCCTGATTGAATCTCATAGTACTCATCATGATATATGTATGTGCATTGTTATGCCTTCTTTATTTGTCAATTGCCCAACTGTAATTTGTTCACCCAACATCTGTTTATCTTATGGGAGAGACACCACTAGTGATCTGTGGACCCCGGTCCTATTCTTTACATCTGAAATACAATCTGCTGCAATTATTCTTTACTGTTCTTCGCAAACAATCATCATCTTCCACACAATACGTTTAATCCTTTGTTACAGCAAGCCGGTGAGATTGACAACCTCACTGTTACGTTGGGGCAAAGTTCTGTGATTGTGTTGTGCAGGTTCCACGTTGGCGCCGGAATCCCTGGTGTTGCGCCGCACTACACTCCGCCGCCATCAACCTTCAACGTGCTTCTTGACTCGTACTGGTTCGATTAAACATTGGTTTCTTACTGAGGGAAACTTGCTGCTGTGCGCATCACACCTTCCTCTTGGGGTTCCCAACGGACGTGTCAACTACACGCATCAAGCAAATTTCTGGCGCCGTTGCCGGAGAGATCAAGACACGCTGCAAGGGGAGTCTCCCACTTCCAATCTCTTTACTTTGTTTTTGTCTTGCTTTGTTTTACTTTACTTTATTTACTACTTTGTTTGCTGCACTTTATCAAAAACACAAAAAAATTAGTTGCTAGTTTTACTTTATTTACTGTCTTGTTCTCTATATCAAAAACACAAAAAAATTAGTTACTTGCATTTACTTTATTTAGTTTGCTTTATTTACTACTGCTAAAATGGGTACTGTTGAAAATACTAAGTTGTGTGACTTCACTAGCACAAATAATAATGATTTCCTATGCACACCTATTGCTCCACCTGCTACTACAGCAGAATTCTTTGAAATTAAACCTGCTTTACTGAATCTTGTTATGAGAGAGCAATTTTCTGGTGTTAGTTCTGATGATGCTGCTGCCCATCTCAATAATTTTGTTGAACTATGTGAAATGCAAAAGTATAAGGATGTAGATGGTGACATTATAAAATTGAAATTGTTTCCTTTCTCCTTAAGAGGAAGAGCTAAAGATTGGTTGCTATCTCTGCCTAGAAATAGTATTGATTCATGGACTAAATGTAAGGATGCTTTTATTGGTAGATATTATCCTCCCGCTAAAATTATATCTTTGAGAAGTAGCATAATGAATTTTAAGCAATTAGATAATGAACATGTTGCTCAAGCATGGGATAGAATGAAATCTTTGGTAAAGAATTGCCCAACTCATGGACTAACTACTTGGATGATCATCCAAACCTTTTATGCAGGATTGAATTTTTCTTCGCGGAACCTATTGGATTCAGCTGCTGGAGGTACCTTTATGTCCATTACTTTGGGGGCGGCTACAAAGCTTCTTGATAATATGTTGATAAATTACTCTGAATGGCACACGGAAAGAGCTCCACAAGGTAAGAAGGTAAATTATGTTGAAGAAACCTCCTCCTTGAGTGATAAGATTGATGCTATTATGTCTATGCTTGTGAATGGTAGATCTAATGTTGATCCTAATAATGTTCCTTTAGCTTCATTTGTTGCCCAAGAAGAACATGTTGATGTGAATTTCATTAAAAGTAATAATTTCAACAACAATGCTTATAGGAATAATTCCGGTAACAACTATAGGCCATATCCTGCTGCTAATGATAATAGTTATGGTAATTCTAATGGGAATTCTTACAACAATAATAGGAGTGTACCCCCTGGTCTTGAAGCTATGCCTAAAGAATTTATTAGTACACAAACTGCTTTTAACAAATCTGTTGAGGAAAAGCTCGATAAAATTGATATTCTTGCTTCTAAGGTTGATAGACTTGCTTCTGATGTTGATCTTTTAAAATTGAAAGTTATGCCTAATAAGGATATTGAAAATAAAATTGTTACTACAGCAAATGCCATCCAAGTTATAATTAATGAGAATATTAGATTAATGGCTGAATTGCATGCTAGGTGGGAAAGAGAAGAGAATGAAAAACTAGCTAAAGAGAATAATGTAGCTAAAGTTTGGACTATTACCACCACTAGTAATGTTAATGATTCACATGTTGCTACACCTCCTACTATCAATGGTAAAATAATTGGTGTTGGCAATGTTTCTACTCCTAGTGCAAAGCGTGCAAAATTACCTGAAACTGCTAAAACTGCTGAAATTGACAAAACTGCTGAAATTTTTCAAAATATTGGGGACAATGATCCCATTGCTGTAGATCATAATGGTTTAGACTTTGATGATTGTCACATCTCTAAAGTTATAAAGTTCTTACAAAAGCTTGCTAAAAGTTCTAATGCTAGTGCTATAAATTTGTCCTTTACAAAACATATTACAAATGCTCTCATAAAAGCTAGAGAAGAGAAACTAAAACTTGAAACCTCTATTCCTAGGAAGTTGGAAGATGGTTGGGAGCCCATCATTAAGATGAGGGTCAATGATTTTGATTGTAATGCTTTGTGTGATCTTGGTGCAAGTATTTCTGTTATGCCTAAGAAAATCTATGATATGCTTGACTTGCCACCATTGAAAAATTGTTATTTGGATGTTAATTTTGTTGATAATGCTATAAAGAAACCTTTGGGGAGGATTGATAATGTTTGTATTATGGTTAACAATAACCTTGTCCCCGTTGATTTTGTTGTCTTGGATATTGAATGCAATGCATCTTGTCCCATTATATTGGGAAGACCTTTTCTTCGAACTGTTGGTGCTACCATTGATATGAAGGAAGGTAATATTAAATATCAATTCCCTCTCAAGAAATGTATGGAACACTTCCCTAGAAAGAGAATGAAGTTACCTTATGATTCTATTATTAGAACAAGTTATGATGTTGATGCTTCGTCTCTTGACAATACTTGATTCACACTTTCTGCGTCTAGCTGAAAGGCGTTAAAGAAAAGCGCTTATGGGAGACAACCCATTATTTTACTTCTGCACTTTATTTTATATTTGAGTCTTGGAAGTTGTTTACTACTGTAGCAACCTCTCCTTATCTTTGTTTTATTGCATTGTTGTGCCAAGTAAAGTCTTTGATAGTAAAGTCAATACTAGATTTGGATTACTGCGCAGAAACAGATTTCTTGCTGTCACGAATTTCGACCTGCCTCTCTGTAGGCAGCTCAGAAAAATCTGCCAATTTACGTGCGTGACGCAACTTTCATTCAATTTGGGCATTTTTATTTGAGCAAGTCTGGTGCCTCAATAAAATCCGTCTTTACGGACTGTTCTGTTTTGACAGATTCTGCCTTTTATTTCACATTGCCTGTTTTGCTATGTTGGATGGATTTCTTTGTTCCATTAATGTCCAGTAGCTTTGTGCAATGTCCAGAAGTGTTAAGAATGATTATGTCACCTCTGAATATATGAATTATGCACTGACCCTCTAATGAGTTTGTTTTGAGTTTGGTGTGGAGGAAGTTTTCAAGGATCAAGAGAGGAGGATGATACAATATGATCAAGAAGAGTGAAAAGTCAAAGCTTGGAGATGCCCCCGTGGTTCATTGATACGTCTCCGACGTATCGATAATTTCTTATGTTCCATGCCACATTATTGATGATATCTACATGTTTTATGCATACTTTATGTCATTATTATGCGTTTTCCGGAACTAACCTATTGACGAGATGTCGAAGGGCCAGTTGCTATTTTCTGCTGTTTTTGGTTTCAGAAATCCTAGTAAGGAAATATTTTCGGAATCGGACGAAATCAACACCGAAGATCTTATAATTCCAGGAAGCTTCCAGAGCACCGGAGAAAGGCCAGAGGGGAGCCAGGGGGCCCCACCCCACAGGGCGGCGCGGCCCAAGGGGGGCGTGTCCCCCTAGTGTGTGGGTCCCCTGTGGCCCCTCCGACTCCGCCTCTTCGCCTATTTAGTCGTCCCTGACCTAAAACCTCGACGACGTTCGACGAAACCAGAGAAAACCTTCCAGAGCCGCCGCCATCGCGAAGCCAAGATCTGGGGGACAGGAGTCTCTGTTCCGGCACGCCGCCGGGACGGGGAAGTGCCCCCGGAAGGCTTCTCCATCGACACCACCGCCATCTTCATCAATGCTGCTGTCTCCCATGAGGAGGGAGTAGTTCTCCATCGAGACTCGGGGCTATACCGGTAGCTATGTGGTTCATCTCTCTCCTATGTGCTTCAATACAATAATCTCATGAGCTGCCTTACATGATTGAGATTCATATGATGATGCTTGTAATCTAGATGTCATTATGCTAGTCAAGTGGATTTTACTTATGTGATCTCCGGAGACTCCTTGTCCCACGTGTGTAAAGGTGACAGTGTGTGCACCGTGTGGGTCTCTTAGGCTATATTTCACAGAATACTTATTCGCTGTTATGAATGGCATAGTGAAGTGCTTATTTATATCTCTTTATGATTGCAATGTGTTTTGTATCACAATTTATCTGTGTGCTACTCTAGTGATGTTATTAAAGTAGTTTATTCCTCCTGCACGGTGTAATGGTGACAGTGTGTGCATCGTGTAGTACTTGGCGTAGGCTATGATTGTGATCTCTTGTACATTATGAAGTTAACTATTGCTATGATAGTATTGATGTGATCTATTCCTCCTTTCGTAGTGTGAAGGTGACAGTGTGCATGCTATGTTAGTACTTGGTTTGGTTATGTTGATCTGTCATGCACTCTAAGGTTATTTAAATATGAACATTGAATATTGTGGAGCTTGTTAACTCCGGCATTGAGGGTTCGTGTAATCCTACACAGTTAGTGGTGTTCATCATCCAACAAGAGGGTGTAGAGTCTAGCATCTATCTATTTATTCTGTTATGTGAGCAATGTCGAGAGTGTCTACTAGTGAAAGTATGATCCCTAGGCCTTGTTCCTAAATACTGCTATCGCTGCTTGTTTACTGTTTTACTGCATCTTTACTTCCTGCAATATTACTACCATCAACTGCACGCCAGCAAGCACTTTTCTGGCGCCGTTACTACTGCTCATATTCATTCATACCACCTGTATTTCACTATCTCTTCGCCGAACTAGTGCACCTATTAGGTGTGTTGGGGACACAAGAGACTTCTTGCTTTGTGGTTGCAGGGTTGCATGAGAGGGATATCTTTGACCTCTTCCTCCCCGAGTTCGATAAACCTTGGGTGATCCACTTAAGGGAAACTTGCTGCTGTTCTACAAACCTCTGCTCTTGGAGGCCCAACACTGTCTACAAGAATAGAAGCACCCGTAGACATCAAGCACTTTTCTGGCGCCGTTGCCAGGGAGGAAAGGTAAAAGGCACTCATACTCCGGTCCCAGGTAAAGTACTTTTCTGGCGCCGTTGTGTGTGTGCTCGAAGCTATTTCCTTTAGATCCTGCAATTGCATCATTTTGTTTCTTGTTTACACTAGTTAGGCATAATGGACAACAATGAGCTTCTTATTCTATTTCCTGATTTAAGACATGGATGGTTTGATGCGAAAATTAAAAAACCTATGGAACATATTAGTATGAACGCTTTGAACACCATTGTTGCTAATGATATGGAAAATTCTAAGCTTGGGGAAGCTGGCTTTGATGAGCATGATATTTTTAGTCCCCCAAGCATTGAGGAGAAAATTTTCTTTGATGATACTTTGCCTCCTATTTATGATGATTATAATGATAGTGGTCTTTTGGTGCCGCCTACTATGGAGAGTAAATTTTATTATGATTATACTATGCCTCCTACACTTGATGAGAATAATAATGATAGCTACTTTGTTGAATTTGCTCCCACTACAACTAATAAAATTGATTATGCCTATGTGGAGAGTAATAATTTTATGCATGAGACTCATGATAAGAATGCTTTATGTGATAGTTATATTGTTGAGTTTTCTCATGTTGCTACTGAAAGTTATTATGAGAGAGGAAAATATGGTTGTAGAAATTTTCATGTTACTAAAACACCTCTCTATGTGCTGAAATTTTTGAAGCTACACTTGTTCTATCTTCATATGCTTGTTACTTTGCTCTTCATGAACTTGTTTATTTAAAAGATTCCTTTTCATAGGAAGCATGTTAGGCTTAAATTTGTTTTGAATTTGCTTTTTGATGCTCTCAACTCTTATTTCTTGCAAGTGCATCATTAAAACTGCTGAGCCCATCTTAATGACTATAAAGAAAGAACTTCTTGGGAGATAACCCATGTGTTTATTTTGCTACAGTACCTCTATTTTATATTTGTGTCTTGGAAGTTGTTACTACTGTAGCAACCTCTCCTTATCTTATTTTATTGCATTGTTGTGCCAAGTAAAGTCTTTGATAGTAAGGTTCATACTAGATTTGGATTACTGCGCAGAAACAGATTTCTTGCTGCCACGAATCTGGGCCTAATTCTCTGTAGATAACTCAGAAAATTATGCCAATTTACGTGAGTGATCCTCAGATATGTACGCAATTTTCATTCAATTTGTGCATTTTCATCTGAGCAAGTCTGGTGCCACTTTAAAATTCGTCTTTATGAACTGTTCTGTTTTGACAGATTCTGCCTTTTATTTCGCATTGCCTGTTTTGCTGTGTTGGATGGATTTCTTTGTTCCATTACCTTCCAGTAGCTTTGGGAAATGTCCAGAAGTGTTAAGAATGATTGTGTCACCTCTGAACATGTGAATTTTGATTATGCACTAACCCTCTAATGAGTTTGTTTCGAGTTTGGTGTAGAGGAAGTTTTCAAGGGTCAAAAGAGGAGGATGATATACTACGATCAAGGAGAGTGAAAGCTCTAAGCTTGGGGATGCCCCGGTGGTTCACCCCTGCATATTCTAAGAAGACTCAAGCGTCTAAGCTTGGGGATGCCCAAGGCATCCCCTTCTTCATCGACAACATTATCAGGTTCCTCCCCTGAAACTATATTTTTATTCCATCACATCTTATGTGCTTTACTTGGAGCGTCTGTGTGCTTTTGTTTTTGTTTTTGTTTTTGTTTGAATAAAATATGATCCATCATGCTTGTGTGGGAGAGAGACACGCTCCGCTGTTTCGTATGAACACATGTGTTCTTAGCTTTTAATGTTCATGGCGAAGGTTGAATCTTCTTCGTTAAATTGTTATATGGTTGGAATCGGGAAATGCTACATGTAGTAATTCTAAAATGTCTTGAATAATTTGATACTTGGCAATTGTTGTGCTCATGTTTAAGCTCTTGCATCATATACTTTGCACCCATTAATGAAGAAATACATAGAGCTTGCTAAAATTTGGTTTGCATATTTGGTCTCTCTAAAGTCTAGATAATTTCTAGTATTGAGTTTTGAACAACAAGGAAGACGGTGTAGAGTCTTATAATATTTACAATATGTCTTTTATGTGAGTTTTGCTGCACCGGTTCATCCTTGTGTTTGTTTCAAATAACCTTGCTAGCCTAAACCTTGTATCGAGAGGGAATACTTCTCATGCATCCAAAATCCTTGAGCCAACCACTATGCCATTTGTGTCCACCATACCTACCTACTACATGGTATTTCTCCGCCATTCCAAAGTAAATTGCTTGAGTGCTACCTTTAAATTTCCATCATTCGCCTTTGCAATATATAGCTCATGGGACAAATAGCTTAAAAACTATTGTGGTATTGAATATGTACTTATGCACTTTATCTCTTATTAAGTTGCTTGTTGTGCGATAACCATGTTCCTGGGGACGCCATCAACTACTCTTTGTTGAATATCATGTGAGTTGCTATGCATGTCCGTCTTGTCTAAAGTAAGGGAGATTTACCACTCATTTAATGGTTAGAGCATGCATAATGTTAGAGAAGAACATTGGGCCGCTAACTAAAGCCATGAATCATGGTGGAAGTTTCAGTTTTGGACATATATCCTCAATCTCATATGAGAACATTAATTGTTGCTAATTGCTTATGCATTAAAGAGGAGTCCATTATCTGTTGTCTATGTTGTCCCGGTATGGATGTCTAAGTTGAGAATAATCAAATGCGAGAAATCCAAATGCGAGCTTTCTCCTTAGACCTTTATACAGGCGGCATAGAGGTACCCCTTTGTGACACTTGGTTAAAACATGTGTATTGCGATGATAATCCGGGTAATCCGAGCTAATTAGGACAAGGTGCGGGCACTATTAGTATACTATGCATGAGGCTTGCAACTTGTAAGATATAATTTACATGATACATATGTTTTATTACTACCGTTGACAAAATTGTTTCATGTTTTCAAAATAAAAGCTCTAGCACAAATATAGCAATCGATGCTTTCCTCTTTGAAGGGCCATTCTTTTACTTTTATGTTGAGTCAGTTCACCTATCTCTCTCCACCTCAAGAAGCAAACACTTGTGTGAACTGTGCATTGATTCCTACATACTTGCATATTGCACTTGTTATATTACTTTACATTGACAATATCCATGAGATATACATGTTATAAGTTGAAAGCAACCGCTGAAACTCAATCTTCCTTTGTGTTGCTTCAATACCCTTACTTTGATTTATTGCTTTATGAGTTAACTCTTATGCAAGACTTATTGATGCTTGTCTTGAAGTACTATTCATGAAAAGTCTTTGCTTTATGATTCAGTTGTTTACTCATGTCATTACCATTGTTTTGATCGCTGCATTCATTACATATGCTTACAATAGTATGATCAAGGTTATGATGGCATGTCACTCCAGAAATTATCTTTGTTATCGTTTACCTGCTCGGGACGAGCAGGAGCTAAGCTTGGGGATGCTGATACGTCTCCGACGTATCGATAATTTCTTATGTTCCATGCCACATTATTGATGATATCTACATGTGTTATGCATACTTTATGTCATTATTATGCGTTTTTCGGAACTAACCTATTGACGAGATGCCGAAGGGCCAGTTGCTGTTTTCTGCTGTTTTTGGTTTCAGAAATCCTAGTAAGGAAATATTTTCGGAATCGGACGAAATCAACACCGAAGATCTTATAATTCCCGGAAGCTTCCAGAGCACCGGAGAAAGGCCAAAGGGGAGCCAGGGGGCCCCACCCCACAGGGCGGCGTGGCCCAAGGGGGGGCGCCCCCCTAGTGTGTGGGTCCCCTGTGGCCCCTCCGACTCCGCCTCTTCGCCTATTTAGTCGTCCCTGACCTAAAACCTCGACGACGTTCGACGAAACCAGAGAAAACCTTCCAGAGCCGCCGCCATCGCGAAGCCAAGATCTGGGGGACAGGAGTCTCTGTTCCGGCACGCCGCCGGGACGGGGAAGTGCCCCCGGAAGGCTTCTCCATCGACACCACCGCCATCTTCATCAACGCTGTTGTCTCCCATGAGGAGGGAGTAGTTCTCCATCGAGGCTCGGGGCTGTACCGGTAGCTATGTGGTTCATCTCTCTCCTATGTGCTTCAATACAATAATCTCATGAGCTGCCTTACATGATTGAGATTCATATGATGATGCTTGTAATCTAGATGTCATTATGCTAGTCAAGTGGATTTTACTTATGTGATCTCCGGAGACTCCTTGTCCCACGTGTGTAAAGGTGACAGTGTGTGCACCGTGTGGGTCTCTTAGGCTATATTTCACAGAATACTTATTCGCTGTTATGAATGGCATAGTGAAGTGCTTATTTATATCTCTTTATGATTGCAATGTGTTTTGTATCACAATTTATCTGTGTGCTACTCTAGTGATGTTATTAAAGTAGTTTATTCCTCCTGCACGGTGTAATGGTGACAGTGTGTGCATCGTGTAGTACTTGGCGTAGGCTATGATTGTGATCTCTTGTACATTATGAAGTTAACTATTGCTATGATAGTATTGATGTGATCTATTCCTCCTTTCGTAGTGTGAAGGTGACAGTGTGCATGCTATGTTAGTACTTGGTTTGGTTATGTTGATCTGTCATGCACTCTAAGGTTATTTAAATATGAACATTGAATATTGTGGAGCTTGTTAACTCCGGCATTGAGGGTTCGTGTAATCCTACACAGTTAGTGGTGTTCATCATCCAACAAGAGGGTGTAGAGTCTAGCATCTATCTATTTATTCTGTTATGTGATCAATGTCGAGAGTGTCCACCAGTGAAAGTATGATCCCTAGGCCTTGTTCCTAGATACTGCTATCGCTGCTTGTTTACTGTTTTACTGCATCTTTACTTCCTGCAATATTACTACCATCAACTGCACGCCAGCAAGCACTTTTCTGGCGCCGTTACTACTGCTCATATTCATTCATACCACCTGTATTTCACTATCTCTTCGCCGAACTAGTGCACCTATTAGGTGTGTTGGGGACACAAGAGACTTCTTGCTTTGTGGTTGCAGGGTTGCATGAGAGGGATATCTTTGACCTCTTCCTCCCTGAGTTCGATAAACCTTGGGTGATCCACTTAAGGGAAACTTGCTGCTGTTCTACAAACCTCTGCTCTTGGAGGCCCAACACCGTCTACAAGAATAGAAGCACCCGTAGACATCATTCATCCCTGCATATTTTAAGAAGACTCAAGCGTCTAAGCTTGGGGATGCCCAAGGCATCCCTTCTTCATCGACAACTTATCAGGTCCTCTAGTGAAACTATATTTTTATTCCGTCACATCTTATGTGCTTTACTTGGAGCGTCTGTTTGTTTTTATTTTTGTTTTTGTTTGAATAAGATCGGATCCTAGCATTCTTTGTTTGGGAGAGAGACACGCTCCGCTGTTTCGTATGAACACATATGTTCTTAGTTTTATCTTTAATGTTCATTGCGAAAGTTGGACTATTTCATTCATTGTTATATGGTTGGAAACGGAAAATGCCGCATGTGGTAAATGGTTTAATGTCTTGAATAATGTGATACTTGGCAATTGTTGTGCTCATATAGATCATGTTTAAGCTCTTGCATCATGTACCTTGTACTCATTAATGAATAACTACATAGAGCTTGTTAAAATTTGGTTTGCATGATTGATCTCTAGAGTCTAGATATTTTCTGGTTAAGGTGTTTGAACAACAAGGAGACAATGTAAAGTCTTATAATAGCTACAATATGTTCATATGTGAGCTTTGCTGCACCTTTTATACTTGAGTTTGCTTCAAACAACCTTGCTAGCCTAACCTTGTATTGAGAGGAATTCTTCCCGTGCATCCAAATCCTTGAGCCAACTACTATGCCATTTGTGTCCACCATACCTACCTACTACATGGTATTTCTCCGCCATTCCAAAGTACATTACTTGAGTGCTACCTTTAAAATTTCTATTCTTTGCCTTTGCAATATATAGCTCATGGGACAAATAGCCTTAAAAACTATCGTGGTGAAGAATATGTACTTATGTGTCTTATTTCTTAATAAGTTGCTTGTTGAGCGGTAACCATGTTTCTGGGGACGTCATCAACTCTTTTAACTTTGTTGAATATCATGTGAGTTGCTATGCATGTTCGTCTTGTCTGAAGTAAGGGCGATTTTCATGATCAAATGGTTTGAGTATGCATAATGTTAGAGAAGAACATTGGGCCGCTAACTAAAGCCATGATTCATGGTGGAAGTTTCAGTTTGGACAACTAATCCTCAATCTCTTATGAGAAAATTAACTGTTGTTGAATGCTTATGCATTAAAGAGGAGTCCATTATTTGTTGTCTATGTTGTCCCGGTATGGATGTCTAAGTTGAGAATAATCAAAAGCAAGAAATCCAATGCGAGCTTTCTCCTTAGACCTTTGTACAAGCGGCATAGAGGTACCCCTTTGTGACACTTGGTTGAAACATATGCTATGCAATGATAATCCGTGTTAATCCAAGCTAATTAGGACAAGGTGCGAGCACTATTGGTATACTATGCATGAGGCTTGCAACTTATAAGACGTCTTATACATAACACATATGCTTTATTACTACCTTGACAAAATTGTTTCTTGTTTTCAAAATGAAAAGCTCTAGCACAAAAATAGTAATCCATGCTTCCCTCTGCGAAGGGCCATTCTTTTACTTTATTGTTGAGTCAGTTTGCCTATTCTTTCTATCCCAGAAGTAAACACTTGTGTCAACTGTGTGCATTGATTCTTACATGTTTACCTATTGCACTTGTTATATTACTTTGTGTTGACAATTATCCATGAGATATATATGTTGAAGTTGAAAGCAACTGCTGAAACTTATATCTTCCTTTGTGTTGCTTCAATGCCTTTACTTTGAACTTATTGCTTTATGAGTAACTCTTATGCAAGTCTTATTGATGCTTGTCTTGAAATTATTATTCATGAAAAGCCTTTGCTATATGATTCATTTGTTTACTCATTATCTTCATCATTGCTTCGAATCGCTGCATTCATCTCATATGCTTTACAATAGTATGATCAAGATTATGATAGCATGTCACTTCAGAAATTATCTTTGTTATCGTTTACCTACTCGAGGGCGAGTAGGAACTAAGCTTGGGGATGCTTGATACGTCTCAAACGTATCTATAATTTCTAATGTTCCATGCTACTTTTATGATGATACTCACATGTTTTATACACACTTTATGTCATTATTATGCATTTTCCGGCACTAACCTATTGACGAGATGCCGAAGAGCCAGTTGTTGTTTTCTGCTGTTTTTGGTTTCAGAAATCCTAGTAAGGAAATATTCTTGGAATTGGACGAAATCAACGCCCAGGGTCCTATTTTTCCACGAAGCTTCCAGAAGTCCGAAGAGGAAATGAAGTGGGGCCACGAGGCGGCCACACACTAGGGCGGCGCGGCCTGGGCCTTGGCCGCGCCGGCCTGTTGTGTGGGGCCCTCGTGTGGCCCCCTGACCTGCCCTTCCGCCTACTTAAAGCCTTCGTCGCGAATACCCCAGTACCGAGAGCCACGATACGGAAAACCTTCCAGAGACGCCGCCGCCGCCAATCCCATCTCGGGGGATTCAGGAGATCGCCTCCGGCACCCTGCCGGAGAGGGGAATCATCTCCCGGAGGTCTCTTCATCGCCATGATCGCCTCCGGATCGATGTGTGAGTAGTCCACTCCTGGACTATGGGTCCATAGCAGTAGCTAGATGGTTGTCTTCTCCTCATTGTGCTATCATGTTAGATCTTGTGAGCTGCCTATCATGATCAAGATCATCTATTTGTAATGCTACATGTTGTGTTTGTTGGGATCCGATGAATATTGAATACTATGTCAAGTTGATTATCAATCTATCATATATGTTATTTATGTTCTTGCATGCTCTCCGTTGCTAGTAGAGGCTCTGGCCAAGTTGATACTTGTGACTCCAAGAGGGAGTATTTATGCTCGATAGTGGGTTCATGCCTCCATTAAATCTGGGACGATGTGAGAAAGTTCTAAGGTTGTGGATGTCTTTGTTGCCACTAGGGATAAAACATCGATGCTTTGTCTAAGGATATTTGTGTTGATTACATTACGCACCATACTTAATGCAATTGTCTGTTGTTTACAACTTAATACTGGAGGGGGTTCGGATGATAACCTGAAAGTGGACTTTTTAGGCATAGATGCATGCTGGATAGCGGTCTATGTACTTTGTCGTAATGCCCTGATTGAATTTCATAGTACTCATATGATATATGTATGTGCATTGTTATGCCTTCTTTATTTGTCAATTGCCCAACTGTAATTTGTTCACCCAACATCTGTTTATCTTATGGGAGAGACACCACTAGTGATCTGTGGACCCCGGTCCTATTCTTTACATCTGAAATACAATCTGCTGCAATTGTTCTTTACTGTTCTTCGCAAACAATCATCATCTTCCACACAATACGTTTAATCCTTTGTTACAGCAAGCCGGTGAGATTGACAACCTCACTGTTACGTTGGGGAAAAGTTCTGTGATTGTGTTGTGCAGGTTCCACGTTGGCGCCGGAATCCCTGGTGTTGCGCCGCACTACACTCCGCCGCCATCAACCTTCAACGTGCTTCTTGACTCCTACTGGTTCGATTAAACCTTGGTTTCTTACTGAGGAAAACTTGCTGCTGTGCGCATCACACCTTCCTCTTGGGGTTCCCAACGGACGTGTCAACTACACGCATCACTAGTCACATAAAAAGATCATAAATAAACAAGGGGAGCGCTGATCGTTCCTCGGAATCAAAACTTGTGATCCCCATGTGGAAAGGATGACATGTGTCCTCCCAACGAGTCAAAACGAGGAGAACAAACACCCGCTGACTAAATTCCCAACTACCCTGCAGAGGCCTCCACCCCGAACTCTGCCAAGATTTATCGCTATGTGCTCTGGTGAACACCAACTTCCTCTCCTGCCACAACCCCGTTTAGAGGGACATGCCACCGTACCTGCAAAATCCTCATGCGAGGTCCTCCCACGAGGCTCCCTTCGAAGCAAGGCTCGCAGACCTCACCTTGGAAGCACCTCACTTACCGCACCACTGCATACCATGGAAGCACTGTTGCTGACAGTAGCCATTTGCAGCACCGACCCGGCCCTTGGGAGCATCACAGGCTGCTGCTAGCAGCAACACCGCCGGATGTTGGGAGCAATGCGGCCCTCCGCCAGCAGCACCGCCGTCGGCCCATGGGAGCAACGCGGCCCTCCACCGGCTTAAATTCTCTTAGCCCATAGCAATGCGGACCTCCGTCTGCAGCAACGCCGCCCGAGGCTGGGAGCTACACCATCGGCCCGAGGGAGCAATGTGGCCCTCCGCTTGGAGCAATGCCATTGGCCCGTGGGAGAAACTGTGCCCGTGGGAGCAACACGACAAGCTCTTGGGAGCTACGATGGTCACGGTTGGTAGCAGCTTTGCTCTCTTCTCGCTGCTGCAACATGAGACGCCAGTAGCAATGGGTGTTGGCTTGGAGCACCAGATTCGCCCACCTCGAAGCACCGTCCCTCGATGGAGGGAAGGATCTGCTTGGGCGGAGCGCTCTGGTGATGGTCGCGTTGAGGCAGAAAGCAATGAGTCAAAGAAAGGACGGGGAGTGGATGGAGGCGAAGCACGACGCCGACAGACGTGTGGATAGAGGTAAAGCACGGTAGCGGCGGACGGGAAAGTGGATAGAGGCAAAGCATGGCATCGACGGACGGGGTAGTGGATAGAGGCGAAGCATGGCGCTGGTGGAGTCCTCTTGATGCTGCATTTATTGGTCGGTGAAAGAGATTTGTTTGGGAAGAAACACGTTTGGATGAAGAAAAGGAGATATGAACCTGGTGGGACCCAACTCCACCGAGTGCTCCTTCGTCGTCGTTGGCCAGCGGATGGCGGCGTGGGGGCGCATGTTCGTCTGCATCGGGTTTGAAGGTGGTGGTCCTAGGGTTCTTCTTCTGCGAAGATGAAGACCTACTAGACGTCGATCCTTTTTCATCTAACCGGAGTGTTGAGTTCCGGAAGGCTCCGCCGGCGAATGGAACAACACATCTTTTGCCTTGAGTTTGCAGGATCGGGTGGTATTCGCTCGGGCGTACCCATGCTTTTATTCCGACCGTTAAGTTCTGGAGGGAGCCGCGCAAAGCTCTTTTCTGTGTTGACACCAAGTGACATTGGATCCATGGTGAAAGTCAGAAGAAGAGAATATCATGAAGACCGGATGGGAGGACTATCTAAGGGAGGTTCAAGTCTCCGCGTTGTTGAGGGACTTGCTTGGTGTTCCGGGCTTCACAATAGTGGTATGAAAGTGGGGGCGACAACACAGGTGAAGTTCAGAGTCCTACCTTTCAGGGTGAAAATCCAATGTCTGGTCTTAACTGCTTGTGCCTGGCAATAACCTTGTTGGAGGCATTGTTTTGAGAGCGGGATTATCTCCATGGTGAAAACCTAAGACCGTGGGTCAGGTGACGACGGTGCTGGAGCACTGTTTTCTTCTTGTTGGAGGCGTCGCTTTTGGAGAGTCTGTATTTCAACTGTTGTCTTGGTGGTGGATGTATTGCTGTTGTTAGGCATGTGAAACTGTAGCGGAACTTTTGTTTCTTAGTTTTTTCTTTTTATTAGATGCGTGCATCCGTACTGTCATTAGGGTGTTGGGTTGTTGTAGAAATTGATATCTTTTTTGATATTAAAAAAAGATGGTGGATTTGAAGGTGGTGTCTTTTTGGAAACAGGATGCCAAGTAGTGCCAACAGCTGCCGGAAATCAGGCCGGATTGAATTGTTCTTGTTCCGCAGTGGAGCGGTTGTTGAGCTAGGCTTGGACGTGGGCAGGCGGAATCATGGTTGTTGATGATGGGCCTGTGCCCGTGGGAGCAAAAGCCTGCCACCCGCCGAGCAAATGAGTTATGGCTCGTGCGGTAGATCATACTACATAGCCTTCCCTATCCCCAGAAATAGTACTACACGCTATGATGATATCAGTAGCACCGAGTGAGTCAGAGCCCTCCGGCTTACTATTTCCAGCAGCGCAATGATTCTGATCCCTTCCCCTCCCTGCGTACGAACTGAAGATGTTGATGGAATCCAGAGCTCTCCCAGTCTTACTTGCACCCTGCAACGGGGGCACCGTACATCGCCATTGACAGCAAGCATCATGCGCGCGGTGTTGGCTCTGTTGTTTCAGCCATCGGTTTTCCTCGGGCTGGAATCGTTTTCTTTCCGTCAGACAGTTCGTCAGACACCTCAGATGATTCTCACTCACATTCAGTAAACATACACACATTAACAATTATTAAGGACGATCGTGTGAGAAGAGACAGTTGGTCAAACAACTCAGATGATGCTCCACTCACTCAGTAAACACACACAAACAAACAATTATTACAAATGGTAGTTTACGCATTGTATGTCCTGCACAACATCAGCAAACAAACACACACACACAGGAAAAGGTTTGCATGAAGCGGGTCAGCTTTTGGCTTTACATACATCAGCGAAGTGAAGTGAAGTGAGAGCTACTGCTAATTAACAACTCACATGCGCACACACAGAAGAAGCACGCACACAAATAAACATACTGAAAGTCTATTGATGATGCAGTGATCACTTATTAGGAGCCTCAGCCTCAGAGTTGCAGCCTCGATCGGTAGGAATAGTAAAATTTCCCGGGAGGCTCATCTGATCAGCTCTTGTGAAGAATTCTCAAGCTAGGAGCCAGAAGTTCTTCTGCCAGCGGGTGCTGACGAGGTAGCCGCCGACGCCCTTGCTCTGCCGCCGCACCGCCAGCGTCAGGCACTCCGCCCTGTTGATGCACTCCTCCACCAGCACCTCGCCGCTGCTCCGCATGAAGCTGCATTTTTGTTTCCAATTCTCAGCATGGAACAAGCATGGCAGCTTAATTACACTGTCAAGAAAAGGTAACTTTCCCTCGGTAACTTTTTTTCAGAGCCTGACACATTTTTCCGTGGGGTTTTAAACTACCGCATGAGTACATAGTACAGCAGCTGCAGCTGCGAGTCAGCAATGCTGCAGTGGCCAGGGTACAGTAGCCCCACGGTGCCCCCCATCATGGGTCCTCGCCACTTGATTCATCTAGTCTAGTCTAGAGTTTAAGCTGAAGGACAGTAAAAGAGGCGTCTCCGGTTTATTGATGGGCACATAGCTCCCTTGATATGTACAGTACCAATTTATTTTCCCACAGAAAGGCAGTGTCCCAGCTCTGAAATCTGAAGAACTTTCTGAACTTTCTTCCCCAAAATACATCTTACTCTCAGCCCAAAAAGTTCGACCTGATTAAGCTGCCAAAATCCTAAAATTCCCTTCTGAAATTCATCACACATGCATGGGATGATCTGAATTTTTTTACACTTGTCTGCTAAAAGCCCTCAATATTTTGGTTTCTAAAGGACGATGGCCTTTACAGCAGCCCGATGGGCTATGCCAGCAATGTCAGATTCTCTCCTTTCTAACCTTTCTAGCAGGACGATTCCTCGACGAGGGATGCATGTGCAAACATGGCGCACGCATATGCACATTGTGAAGTAAACTGTAAAGCGGTAGTGTAGTACGAGCTGGGTGCATGCTTACCAGCAGAAAGGCGAGGGCTTGCGTTGGCTGAGCACGAGCACCGACGCCTCCAGCTTCTTCACCTGGCTCAGCACGGTGGCCAGCATGGGCCCCTGGATCACGAGCGCTTCCACCTCCACCTAACATAATTCATCCAAAACCAACGCTGTAATAAGTAACACTGTAACTGTAGTATGGGACACTGTCGCTGTGGGGGGATGATGACGATCCGAGCCCCCTCCCGTTCCACGGGCTAGACGACGAGGAATAGTGCATTTGCACACACTGCTAACATTCAGTCGTCGCCAGTGAAGTACACTCATCAGATGCTAGTTTCTTATTCAAATCAAAAATCATCACAACAGTTCTTCTTCTCTCTCTCTTCATCTTATCCTAGCCCAAACTAGGCACGGAAATTCGTGTAATTGTCACTAACGAAGGCTAGTACAAAACTTGAGAGATTTTCGGGCATGATTCTGGGCATCTAGCTAGGTGACCCTCGCTTTTATGAAGTTGAGGAGTAGCTTTTAGCCCTGACTGCCATGATTCATCAACGGAAAGTTAGCTATGATTCCCTCGCTTTTACTTTCATGAACGTTCTCACTCTGATCCATCTCTGCCTAGCGTAACTCTTGCCGCCAGGTGGGCCAAGGGTCCCAAAAAGCATTAGATCTCAGAGAAGCCACAGGACCAACAAGGCTAGCCGCTAGCACAGGTTGATCCATCTAGGGAGCTCGAAATGTTAAGTGCGCTGTGCTTTTATGCTTGTAAAGGCCAAATATCATGTGTCGGTCGAACTATAGCATATTTCCTCTTGTTCACTGTTTATAGGACCCGTGACCCTAAAATGAATTTTGTTTTACTGACAGCTACTCTGTCATACTGTGGTGTAATATCTCAACAGAGCTCGATTAATTACTGTACTGTGTGACACCGCTTACTTAGGGTCTTTCTTTAAGGAAACTTACTTAAGGTCATAATGCCGACTCTAAAACACCTGAACAGTATGGCTACAAGGCCCTAAAATAAGATGGTACAGTAGTATGAGAAGTACAAATCGCCTCTGTGGCACTTAAGGTCGCAAAGGGGAGAGTGTCAAATCAAACTCTTAACAGCCAATCAGCCATAGACAATGTCAGCCATCTTACTATATTCGTGCTCTAGATAACACTGAAATCCTTGAAAAAACAGACCGCAAATGAATCGAGAACAAGGTTGAAGACGCACCTCAGGCTTGCAGGCCTTGCAGAGGGAGCCGAGGGAGTTGGCGAGCGCGGAGGCCTCCTCGCCGGCGCCGCCGCGGGGCAGGACGTGGAGCAGCGTGAGGAAGTCGCCCCGGTTGGCGACGTGGGTGAGCGCCCACATCATGGCGTGCTTGGCGCCGGAGCTCTGGTCCACCACCACCATCACCCGCTTCCTCCCCGCCGCCCCCGCGGCAGTCTCCTCCTCCCTGCCCCCGCATAACCCGCCGCCCACGCCCCGCCGGTGGCCCCGCGCTCTCGGCTTCTTCCTGCCGGACCACCGCCTCGACCCGCGCCTACCGCCGCCGCCAAGGCCGCACTCCCATTCCTCCGGCTGCCGGTGCGGCGGCGCCGGCGCGCTGCCGCCGTCGCTGGAGCTCAGCTGGCGCAGGAAGTACTCGCTGCTGCCGCCGCTGCTCCCCATCGATCTCTCCTCCCCGCGCAGCTGTCGGCTGGGTGCGGTGCGGTGGTGTGCTTTGGGAGTGCGGTGTGTGTGTAACGTTGGTTCTCTTGCTTTAAAGCGGAGACAGGGCAGTGGCGGGAGTAATAAGGATAGGGTGGACTCTGAAAAGGACACGACTCACACGGGTGAATACGCGCATGAAACTGCCAAAAGATCGGTAACTTTTCGAGGTTACAAAACCTTCTTTTGGGCCGGGCCAGGTTTCGGGCCGGGCCTAAGAGCATGTCTAGTAGAGCCCCTAAACCCCTAAATCTGTAAAAATAATCGCTTTTTTACAGTTTTTGACGAAAAAATCGCAAAGATTAGAGCCCCTAAAACTGTAAAACTGTAAAAAAATTCCCAGATCGGACCTGGGAATCCCTTCTTGGCCTGTAGAAACGAGGGTTGGGCAATCCAACCCGTCCCCGACCTGTAGTCGTCTCGGACACGCGCGGGAGGGAACATTCAGCTCGTTCCCCTCTTCCTCCCTCTTCCTCCCCCGATCCCGCCGCCGCCGCCTCCGCCCCGCCGCGCCCGCCTCCGCCGCGCCCGCCTCCTCCGCCCGCCTCCACCGCGTCCGGCCTCCTCCGCTCCGCCGCGTCCCGCCTCCTCGCTCGGCCCTCCTCACTTTGCCGCGCCGCCCTCCTCCCGCCTCGCCTCCTCCCGCTCGGCCTCCTCTCGCTCGGCCCTCCTGCCGCCCGCCTCCTCCCGCCCCGACCTCCTCCCGCTCGGCCTCCTGCCGCCTCCCGCCGCGTCCGGCCTCCTCACTTTGCCGCCGCGTCCGGCCTCCTCACTTTGCCCCCGCGCCCCGGCCTCCTCCGCATCGGCTCCTAGCCGCCGCCGCCCCGGTCAAGGTATGTTCTTTTTTTTTCTTTTGTTTCATTTCTTTTGTTTCATTTTGTAGCACTAATTGACGGTTGATTTTTTTGCAGATGGAGATGAACAACGACGTTGTCACGGACTCGATGTCGGATTCGTCGGATTGGTCGACATCCGACGATTCCAACATTGATGAGTTGTTGCAAGACGATGATGTCGAGATGATGAGCCTCCTCGTCGAGGTGCAATCGTTTGAAGACCGCGAAGCTGATGGATCAGAGGAGAGGGTCGACGATGGGGCGAACCACCATCTACCGGAACCGCGCTCTCGGACACGAGCATTTGATGGAAGACTACTTCGCCGAGGTACCGACATACCCTCCTCGCCTCTTCCGCAGAAGGTACCGAATGCGCCGTAGTCTATTTGTGAAGATTGTCACCGACTGTGAGGCGGCCTTCACATATTTCAAGCGTCGTAGATCCGCCGCCGGTATCATGGGGTTTAGTGCATACCAAAAGATATCGGCGGCAATGCGGGTACTGGCCTATGGTGTACCTGCGGACTACACGGACGAGTATCTTCGCATTGGGCAAGATACAACCACGGAATCCGTCCGTAGATTTGCTAAGTTAGTTATCCGGTTTGTATGGTGAGACATACCTTCGAGCACCAAACGAGGAAGATACAAAAAGATTGATGGAAACCAATGAAAAAAGGGGATGGCCGGGGATGCTAGGTAGCCTTGATTGCATGCATTGGACATGGAAAAATTGCCCAAAGGCATGGCATGGAATGTATTGCGGTAAAAGCCGTGATGCTACCATTGTGCTTGAGGCCGTGGCATCGGAGGACACATGGATTTGGCATGCATTCTTTGGGTTGCCGGGAACACTCAATGATATAAATGTGCTCAATAGATCTCCTTTGTTTAAAAGATTAATTTCTGGAGATGCTCCAACTTGCAACTACACAGTCAATGGCAATGACTACTCAATGGGATACTATCTCACCGATGGCATTTATCCCGAATGGGCAACTCTTGTGAAGTCCATCAAGGAGAAAAATGGGGTGCCCTTGTCCAGAAAAGAGGCTCATTTCACAAGGGCACAAGAGGCAGCCCGCAAGGATATAGAGAGAGCTTTTGGTGTCTTGCAAGCAAGGTTTGCCATAGTTCGGGGTCCGGCTCGGTTTTGGGACAAGAAAACCTTGGTGGACATCATGAAGTGTTGTGTGATTCTACACAACATGATCCTAGAAGATGAGAGGGGGTTAAACTTGCCTTGTTTCTATGACAATGTTGGCACACGTGTGCAACCGGAAAGAAACCCTTCTCGTGTAGAAGCTTTTCTTCAAGCACATCGTGAGATTGAAGATGCAGCCACTCATGGTCGTCTCCGTGATGATCTAGTCGAGCACCAGTGGCAGTTGGATGGGCAGCACCGTGGCGCATGATTTACCTTTGTTCTATTTGATTCGAACAATTATTGTTGTATGGTCCAACATTGTTGTAACAATTTGAATGATTATTGTTTTATGTGCTCAAATGTACTATTTGGTGTTGTAATAATAACTAGAATGATTATTGTTTTATGTGAAATGTGATGATATTTGTGATATGTGAAATGATGATATGTGATGAAAACTGTGATATGGCATATGACAGTTTTAGAGGTTGGGGTTGAGCCAAAGACTAGAACCCTCAAACTGCATTCTTTAGGGGTTTAGGGGTTCTACTCTTTACCCCTGTTTTTCAACCTGTAAAAGTGCACAAAAATGGCTATTTCCAACCTGTAAAACTGCTATAGAGGTTTGAGGGTTTAGGGGCTCTACTAGACATGCTCTAACAAAGCCCAACGCAAGACCTAGACTTGTTTAAGAATGGCAATTTTATCAAAGAAACCGGGTACACTGATATCCCACGGGCACGGATATGGAGGGTTGATTATACCCACGGATTTCATGGGATATCCGATAACATATGAGGTGGACATGGGTAGAGGTTTTGCCTCATTGATATCCAATAGATATCCAGCTGACATGTGAGTCTCACGTGACATTGGATTTTACCTAGACCTAGTTGCCCTTCTCTTGAGACCAAAATCGCCAAATGCTCGATAAAACTAAGACGTGACCATTGATTACTAGTTCTTTCATGGCCTCCCCCTCTGGGAAGGCTTGGTCGGTGGCCCTCCCTTCAACCTCTTCGGAAGTCCGGCTCTCCTCCACTTAGGAGACGCACCAACAGACAGTGGGCTTGCTCTCATCCAATCTCCCTTCCTCCTCCTTCTATTCATTACCCACATAATTATTGCTAAAATGCTAGAATAATATTATCAAACTGCTGCTAAAATATTGTTGTTATGCTTAAATATTTTATTTTCACGTACATAGTGCGTAAAACACATGGATATCTGGATATCCGACGGATTTGGATTTGGAGCGACAATCATGCTCATGGATATTTTCGTGGGCGGGGCAGAGCGAGGCTGGTGGTGGATCTGGTTTTGGTATATCCGTCCAAATCCGCTCCATTACCATCCTTAGGCGTGGCCTGGCCTAGCCATCAGGCCTAACTTTCAGGCCCAAGCCTAGCCTGTCGCTGCAAAAGCTCAGTGGGCCTCAAGCAGGGCCTCTTCCGATATCACACATTTCTCAAGCCTAGGCCCAACCCCTTCTATTGGGCCTAAATCTTCGGCACTGGGTCGGCCCATAGCCATGCTAGGGCTGGCCCAAGCCCAGAGATTTCTGGCCAGGCCAGGTTTCCCATGGCCAGATATACATTTGGTACAAGAACACACTAAAAAACACATCCGGAAATTTGTTGATATTCAATAATTCCGTGTAAAAAAATAATCACATAAATCTAAACATTTGATCCATCCATAAGATAGATCTGTGGCTACTCCTCTGATGCGAAAGTAAATGTATCCAACCTTTTTTATCAAGCTTTGGGCATCGTCTCCTTCCTGGAGGCATCATCGATGATGGCAGCATTCCTACGTCGTTCCCACTTGGGTGTCATCCTTGGAGATGTGAATCGGCTGGAGGGTCCGGTAGATGGATTCGGTGATCGGGTCTAGATTTCAGAGTCTCATGTAGTCATTCTTCGATTTAAGTTGGAGTCGTTGGCTTGTGGAGAAGTGATGACGATGGTATCGGTGAGCAACCTCGACGACGAACCTTGTTTCGGTGGTGTGTGTGCAGGTCATGTTGGTAACCAGGTGGTGAGGAGTGCCTTCGCGGCGGTCGTTTTCATGACGGCTGGCGAGAGGGTTTGCGACGGTTTTCACTTGCTTTTCCACTGAAAGAATTGGACAATCTTCTTCATTAACGAGGTGGGGCAAATCTTTTTTGCTTCCGTTTAGAAACAAAGTGGAGAGGATTTCTACTAGTTTTGTACTTTTGTTGGTACACTATCGCTGCCACTGCTGTACTGCTCAAATCATGGCACTGATAAACCTACGGATATTGAGGCTTGCTGATTGATTCGGTAGTTAGCAACACTCGTTCGGCGACGGTTCACGGTTACGGTTGGTGGTTCATCAAACGCTAATATACTGGTTCGTGCAGTGCTATCGTCTTTCTTTTATTTTTTGTTGGTAGGCTCGTACGGTACGAGATGCTACCAATTGTGTTCCCGTACAAGCGCACTTCCTGAAATCTGGAATGACTCGCTCTACTCTACGGTTTCGCACGTGAGCACCGACGTCTTTTCCGGTAGAGGAAAAAAGCGTGGCCCCTTTATATTCGGAGTGATTGATGGCGCCAAATCAGCGAATTCGCCATCATCAACAGTTTAAAACTCCGTGGTTGGAGATTGTACCATTGCATGTCCGGGCAGAGAAGGTACATTTGCTTTTGCGAGCAGGGAGAAGCACGCTCGGGTCTCCATTTTTCATTTTCAGGAAAAAAAAAAAGATAAGCACGGATTTCTTCGGCCCATATAGTAGCGACCACCCGCCATAAACGCAAGGGATTGGCAACAGATTTCCACATTAAGGGCATCTCCAGCGGCGCGAGCGACCGTTTGCGTCCGCCGTGATCGGAAATGCGTCTGGAGCATGTTCCAGCGAGGCGATGCATAGTGACCGGGCCGTCCGCGGATACGCAAACCTGGCCCAAATATGCGCCTCGTATGCGTCTCTGCGGACCTCCGGAAACGTCCGCTCGCGTCTGGCGGACGTTTGGGCGGGCCCGCCTGGCAGCGACCCTGCGTCGATGCGTCTTCTCAAACGCGCCAGCGACTGCAAAGCTGCGTCGCTTCGGCACTCTGTGCCACGTTAATGCCGACGATGCCTCGGCTGCGCCGCCCACCTCCGCCAACCACGTTAATGGTGACGACACGTGTCCCGCGGCCACCGCATGCCGCTGGCCTATATAAAGGGGGCGCGCGTTCTTCTTCCTCATCCACTCCTCCAAAGAAACCCTAGCCTCCACAAAGCTCGAGCGTAGCGCCGCCTAGGTGTTCCTGCGACGCAGCCAAGCCTGCGAGGAAGTCCATGGCCGGTCCTGGTGGCCGGCGAGGCGGTCGAGGCCGCGGCCCTGGGCGGCCCCGTGGCCGGGGCAGGGGCCGCCATGGTGGAGCAGCTACGGCCCCACGCTCGCTGTCGCCTGCGCCCTCCTCGTCCTCGCATGAGGAGCGCTGCTTCGAGTTCCTCCTCCGCATCGACGACCCACTCGTCATCAAGCGGCTACCGGACAAGTTCGCCGAGTTCGTCGACGGCGTCGAGCCAGCGCACTTGCAGCTACGGGAGGCCAGCTGCAACTTCTGCCGCTGGACCGTGGAGGTCCTGTTCGACGGGCAGGGCAAGATGTACCTGCACACGGGGTGGGACAAGTTTGCCCGTGACCTCCACCTCGAGCCCGGCTGCCAGCTCACCTTCCTCTACGAGGGGGACGGCGAGATGATCGTCAAGGTGTTCGACGACACAGCCTGCCGCAGGCACTACCACACCGACGACTCCGGCTACGACACCGATAGTTAGAACGTTGAGTGTTCTTTCTTTGCAGCGAATCTGGCTACGGGCCAATTGAAGCCGCTAGTGGAGGTTTCTGGATGTTTGCCTCATCGGTAGAACCAACAAGGGCACCATCTCCTCTTGCTGGATTTTCCAGTTTGGGTGATTGGGTGTGTCCTCGAATGTTCTTTCTTGGCAGCGAACATACGAAAATCAACATAATTGGCTTCTTTTTAAAAAAAATTATATTTGTGTCGACCATGGTGCAAACTATGTGTTAGTTTGTGTAGACCATGTTCTAAACTATGTGTTAGTTTGTGTAAAAAATCATGTTTCAAAATGTTATATGTGAAACGGACATGCACGTTGGGAGAGGGCGCCAATTATGGTAAACCTTGGTTTGGATGGTAGTAGCGAGCGGTGGCTGGCCCGCCGGATTGGCCGCCGAAGATTCTCGCCTCGTCTCATCTCGGAGTGCGGCACGGCACGTCCCTGCATGGTCGCAGCGCAAAAGTGGAGAGAGACAGAGGAGGAGGAACTTGCCGTTTCCTGAAAACATCGGCGCAGCAACGTGACGCGACGTGTGATGCCAAGGCCCTGCAGGCTGCAGCATGCACGGGGCCGGGACGGACCAACGGATCCGTGCAAGCATCAACACGGGCATGCAGGGGCAATACGATGCATCGACACGCCGCTGTCGGCGCACGTACGCACGCGAGCGTGCCACACAGAGTCGCAGCTTTCACCGCACGTACGGCTGGTACACACAAAAAGAGTTGAAAAAACTGAGCTAAGCCATTTTTTTTAAGAAACCACATATTTCATAATTTCATTAACAGAAAAACATGTTACATGAACACATAGATGTGGAGACCAGAAGAAAACCGATTTCGTGAAAACATGTTACATGAACACATAGATGTGGAGAGACCAGATAGAAAAATACAAAGAAGCTCGCGAAGATTCTGGATTCTGATTTAGTAACTCAGATGTGGTGTACATGACAAGAAGGTCCATAACTTTTGCACAAAACATCCTACAAGCAGTCACGAAAACGTGATCAACTCGATGCTTTTCGCCGTAGTAGAGCAGCCTCCAAGCACAGCTGCCCGTACAACCGCCGTACATGAGCAGGCCTACCGCCTACATGAGCGCTTCATGCCGCGCCGAGGCCAGCTGGAGAAGATCCTCACAAGTCCCAACGAGGAAGACAAGCTCGAGCATCTCGTTCTCGAGTGCGGCAAGGCCAAGCTCTTGGGCGAAGATAGCAGCGGCTAAACGATGCCACCGCTTGACAATCGGCGCAACGAAACACAGACTCCACACACTCCTTCCACCTGCACCTCGATCCAACGGTCTATAATCTCCCCCCTTCCTCTCCTAGCCAGCAAGGCCATTCACGAGGAAGGATCAAGCTAGACCTACTATGTGCACTATGCTGGTCGGCTCCTCGCTCAGCCACTCCCGGGTGGCATCGTCGCCCAGGAGAGGCTTGGCCCGCCCCCGGACTGAAAGAAAAACTCTCAGCTTGTTGTATACCTAAGAGCATCAATCTCCCGCGGCAGCTTTGACCTCTTCCTCTATCAGAGTGGCAATCATCTTCTCTTCGTCCAAATCCATGACTAGGGAAATCACTGAACACCTTGGAGCAGGACGGTCGAGAGGGGGCTTGGAATAGCCGGCGCATGCCAAAGGACGGCAAACCGGGGGCCTCGTTGACGGCGAAGGCAAGGGGTGTTGATGACCCACAAGTATAGGGGGTGTATCGCAGTATCTTCGATAAGTAAGAGTGTCGAACCCAACGAGGAGCAGAAGGTGTTGACAAGCAGTTTCGATGAAGGATTCACTGTAAATGCTCACAGACAAGTATTCAGGGGGTTTTGATGTAGCAGTTGAATAAAGTACGAGTAAATAAAGTGCGAGAGTAATAATTGCAGCGAGTGGCCCAATCCTTTTAGCACAAAGGACAAGCCGATTTGTTTACTTATAATGACCAAACGTTCTCGAGGACACACGGGATTTCATATGGAACATGATCAGAGGTGATATGATGATGAATAACAATCTGAACATAAACCTTGGTTCAACGGTTTCACTCAATAGCATCAATAACAAGTAGAAATCAATACCGGGAGAGTTTCCCCTATCAAACAATCAAGATCCAACCCAAATTGCTACGGCGGTGACGATGTCCAGCGGTGGAGACGGCGGTGATGATGGTGGAGATGATGATGGTGATGGAGATGATGTCCAACTCGATGGCGGTGACGATGGCGTCGATTTCCCCCTCCCGGAGGGAATTTCCCCGGCGGATCTCAGCCCGCCGGAGAGCTCTTTTCTCTCTGGTGTTCTCCGCCCCGCAGAGGCGGCTGTAACTCTTCGCGAGGTACCCTCTGTGGCTTAGATCTTCGGGACGAAGGATTTCACGAAGAAAAGGAGGCGAGAGGGGCTGTGGGCCCCCCTCCTCACCAGGCGGCGCGGCCAGGCCATGGGCCGCGCCGGCCTGTGGTCTGGGCCCACCTTGGGTCCCCTCGACTCCCCCTTCTGGCTTCCTTCGTCATCTGGAAAAATAGGATTTTTGGTATAATTTCCTTCCACAGTTGATCTTCCGAAATATTGCGTTCTGACGGTGCTTTTTCCAGCAGAATCCTGGCTCCGGTGCTCGATCCTCCAATAATGATGAAACATGCAAAATAGATGAAATAACATAAGTATTATGTCCAAATATGAAATATATCAATGAATAGCAGCAAATTATGATACAAAATAGTGATGCAAATTGGACGTATCAACTCCCCCCAAGCTTAGACTTCGCTTGTCCCCAAGCGAAACTGAACTCAGTAAACAGGACCACATGTTTATGGAGTGAAGAGTCGATAAATAAAATACGGACAAGAAGCATCATATTCATTCACACAAGACATTCTAGTAAACAACTTCCTCATATGACTCAACTTGAAACAAGTATAAGGTAATCACAAATAAAGGTGCATAAGAAATCATATTTGGTGATGGCAAACTTCGTTCTTGGTCAGAGAACAATTAACAGGTTATATTTATCTATTGAGCAGCGCTTTCATGTTAAAGTTTATATTGCACACTTGCATACTCAATCATAATAGTCTCCTCATGATCATTGATAACTTGCAAAGCTATATTCATTCAGATAAAACTTGTACTAAACAAGGAAGAATAAAAGACATGATGAAGCAAATCACAATATAAAGGTTTGATCACAACTACTCAAATGCTTGCTTGAGATGGAGGGAAATAGGTTTACTGACTCAACATAAAGTAAAAGACAGGCCCTTCGCAGAGGGAAGCAGGGATTAAATCATGTGCTAGAGCTTTTTCAGTTTTGAAATCATATAAAGAGAATAAAAGTAATATTTTGAGAGGTGTTTGTTGTTGTCAACGACTGGTAGCGGGTACTCTAACCCCCTTGCCAGACAAACCTTCAAAGAGTGGCTCCCATTTTATTTTTATTTTGTGTGGCACTCCTTCCAACCTTTCTTTCACAAACCATGGCTAACCGAATCCTCGGGTGCCTGCCAACAATCTCATACCATGAAGGAGTGCCTTTTTATTTTAGTTTTATTATGATGACACTCCCCCCAACCTTTGCTTACACAAGCCATGGCTAACCGAATCCTTCGGGTGCCGTCCATCAATCACATACCATGGAGGAGTGTCTATTTAGTTTAATTAATTTGGGACTGGGAATCCCATTGCCAGCTCTTTTTGCAAAATTATTGGATAAGCGGATGAAGCCACTAGTCCATTAGTGAAAGTTGCCCAACAAGATTGAAAGATAAAACACCACATACTTCCTCATGAGCTATAAAACATTGACACAAATAAGAGATAGTAAATTTTGAATTGTTTAAAGGTAGCACACGAAGTATTTACTTGGAATGGCAGGAAATACCATGTAGTCGGTAGATATGGTGGACACAAATGACATAGGTTTGGGTTATGGTTTGGATGCACGAGAAGTATTCCCTCTCAGTACAGGTCTTTGGCTAGCAAGGTTAATTAGCAAGCATAAGAGTTGAAAGAAACAAACAAATATACATGTGATAGAAATAATCATGCATCTTCCTTGTAAGCACAAACAATTTTAACTTCAGAATAATAAGCTATGAGCTAACAAGAAAGAAAGACAATGAAACAACTACACGTATTCCACTTTTCTACTTAAACCTCAAAGTGTTGTTGCTATTGACCAATGCTAAGTTTGCCAAAACCAAATAGATTTATTCAATGCTCCCAAAGTGATACCAATACTAACAACAAGGTAAATCATATAGTAGAGATTGCAAACTAAAATAAGATGTGCAATACGTAAATAATAAGACTTCTCATTAATATTCCATAACGATAACTCACACCAAGGGATACATAGATAACCAACTAAAGGAGAGATACTTCCAAACTGCAACCCATCTTATATGATAACTTCCCTACTCATGATATGACACTACTTGACAGTAAAAAGTAAAAGGTAGTGATGATGTGATACCGCGGCACTCCCCTAAGCTTGGAACAAACCAAGGGGATGCCAATACCGATGATGAATTACTCCTTCGGCGATGGTGGTGATGAATTCCCGTCATCAGACTTCCAAGGAAGAGGCTCTCCATCAAGAAACAACATCTTGGTCTCGGGAATCCTGAAACTAGCAGCATGGCTTATGTGTTTAAACCTGATTTCATACTCACAGTTCTGATTCTGAATGTCATAGAGTTGAGCTTGGAGTTTGTTGGTGGTGTCGTGAAGTGAGAGGATGTCGCCCCATAGCTTTGCAGTTTCCTTCTCGGGTTCAACAATGAGTTCAGACACAATCTTGTGGAAGATATCCACCTCACGCTCAGCCATCTTCTTGTATTTGAAGACCTCTTGTTCTAGCTTCTCCATCCTGTCTTCCAAGCTTCCTTCTCCTTTACGACCCTGGACATCCTTAATCTGCAGTTCTCCCTCAACGAGCGTCAACTCCTTGGGGTGCATCCTTAGCTCCTCCATGTACAAGTTGTCAACATCCTTGCAGGAGCTGTCCTTCGGGGTTTCCGATGAAGACATGATGGCTCTAGATCCGAAGAAAATCCTGGCAGAAACAGCTCGAAACAAAACACGTCGAGAAAACGATATACGGACCTCCAGGGGTCCGGGGGATTATATAGCAAAAATTTTCACGACAAAAGGAAAGTACCAGGTCGAACCAGAGTCGGAAAGGGGCGACGAGGCGGCCAGCACATAGGGCGACGCGGCCTAGCTGGGGCCCGCGCCGGCATATGGTGGCACGCCCTCGTGCGTCTCCTCCACTCCGTTTCGATCTCGTAATTTTTCATATTTTCCAAAAACAGCAAAAATATTGTTCGGAAAGTAAATTGCGAACTTTTCATTACCAGTACTGTTACCTATTCAAAGTCGAGTTCTGGCTGACTGTCGATTTGTCCTTTGATGAAAGCCTCCGGTGTTTTCACTCGAATAATATCAACATCAACATTATAAGAATCACCTGAGATATAATGCTTGAGTCTTTGTCCATTCACCACTTACATGGCATTGCCTTGGAGAGAGCTAATTTTAATTGCTCCTGAACGATACACCTCCTCAACAACATATGGTCCTTCCTATTTTGAGAGTAATTTTCCTGCAAAGAATCTGAGACGAGACCGATACAATAGGAATTTATCCCCAATATTAAACTCTCTTTTGATAATCCTTCTATCATGCCACTTTTTAACTTTCTCTTTAAAGAGTTTAGCATTTTCATAAGCTTCACTTCTCCATTCATCTAGAGAACTCAATTGCAACAACCTCTTATTACCGGCAAGTTTAGGATATTTATTTAATTCTCTAACAGCCCAATAAGCTTTGTGCTCTAGTTCTAAAGGTAAATGACAAGCTTTCCCATAAACCATTTTATAAGGTGACATTCCCATGGGATTTTTATAAGCAGTTCTATAAGCCCATAGTGCATCCTTCAATTTACTAGCCCAATTCTTTCTAGTTTTATTAACAGTCTTTTGCAAGATAGATTTAATCTCTCTATTTGATAATTCTACTTGCCCACTAGTTTGAGGATGATAAGCGGAAGCAATTCTATGATTAATACCATATTTAGCAAGAGTTTTTCTAAAACCACCATGAATAAAATGAGAACCTCCATCAGTCATAATATATCTAGGAACTCCAAATCTAGGAAAAACAATATCTAAAAGCATTCTTAAAGAGGTCTCACCATCAGCACTTTTTGTAGGTATAGCTTCCACCCATTTAGTGACATAATCAACAGCAACAAGTATATGAGTGTTACCTTCTGAAGAGGGAAAAGGTCCCATGAAGTCAAATCCCCAACAATCGAACGGTTCAATAACAAGAGTATAATTCATAGGCATTTCATTGCGTCTGGAGATATTACCAACCCTTTGGCATTCATCACAAGATAAAATAAAATTTCTTGCATCTTTGAAGAGAGTTGGCCAATAAAAACCTGATTGTAGAACCTTTTGCGCGGTTCTTTCTCCTGCGTGATGTCCTCCATAAGCACTACCATGACATTTACTCAATATCTCTTGTTGTTCATATTCGGGAACACATCTTCGCAGAATACCATCCACTCCTTCTTTATATAAGTGTGGGTCATCTCAGAAATAATGCCTCAAGTCATAAAAGAATTTCCTCCTTTGCTGAGCTGAAAAGGTTGGAGGCAAGTACTTGGAAACAATAAAGTTAGCATAATCAGCATACCAAGGACTGTCTCGTGAGCTCACCTTTATTACAGCCAATTGTTCATTTGGAAAACTATCATTAACAGGAACAGGATCATAAGCAATATTTTCCAATCTAGACAAATTATCAGCAACAGGGTTGTCAGCACCTTTCCTATCTTCAATATGTAAATCAAATTCTTGCAACAGAAGTACCCATCTAATAAGCCTTGGCTTAGCATCTTTCTTTTGCATAAGGTATCTGATTGCAGCATGATCAGTATGAATAGTAACTTTCGAATCAACAATATAAGATCTAAACTTATCACAAGCAAAAACTACAGCTAGCAATTCATTTTCAGTAGTAGCATAATTTCTTTGAGCAGCATCAAGAGTTTTACTAGCATAATGAATAACATTCAATTTTTTGTTTACTCGCTGTCCAAGAACAGCGCCTACATCAAAATCACTAGCATCACACATAATTTCAAATGGTAAATTCCAATCAGGAGGTTCAACTATAGGTGTAGTTGTTAAGGCTTTCTTAAGAGTTTCAAAAGCTTCCTTACAATCATCATCAAAAACAAAAGGTACATCTTTTTGAAGAAGATTAGTAAGAGGCTTTGAAATCTTGGAGAAATCTTTAATAAACCTCCTATAAAACCCAGCATGACCAAGAACACTACGAATACCTTTAACATCCCTGGGATAGGGCATCTTCTCAATTGCTTCAACTTTAGCTCTATCAACTTCAATACCTCTCTCGGAAATTTTATGTCCCAATACAATTCCTTCATTAACCATAAAGTGGCATTTCTCCCAATTAAGAACAAGGTTAGTTTCTTCACATCTCTGCAAAACTTTATCAAGGTTCCGCAAGCAATTATCAAAAGAATTCCCATAGACAGAAAAATCATCCATGAATACCTCTACAATACTCTCGCAAAAACCATGAAAAATAGCAGACATGCATCTTTGAAAAGTAGCAGGAGCATTACATAAACCAAAAGGCATACGTCTATAAGCATAAGTTCCATAGGGACAAGTGAAAGTGGTTTTCTCTTGATCCTTAGTTTTAACAGCAATTTGCGAAAATCCAGAATAACCATCAAGAAAATAAAAATGAGTATTTTTAGATAACATTTCTAACATTTGATCAATAAAAGGCAAAGGATAATGATCTTTTTTAGTAACTTTATTAACTTTTCGATAATCAATGCACATCATATACCCTACAACTACTCTTTGAGGTATGAGCTCATCATTATCATTAGGCACAACAGTCATTCCTCCTTTCTTAGGAACACAATGCACAGGACTAACCTATCTACTATCAGCAATAGGATATATAATACCAGCTTCAAGAAGTCTTAATACCTCATTTCTTACCACATCCTTCATCTTAGGAATTAGACGACGCTGAGGTTCAACAACAGGCTTCGCATCATCTTCCATATTAATGGCGTGTTGGCAAATAGAGGGAGAAATCCCCTTCAAATCATCAAGAGTGTAGCCAATAGCACCTCGGTGTTTCTTCAATATTTCCAATAACCTTTCTTCTTCAAACTCTGTCAGCTTAGAACTAATAATAACATGATATATTTTCTTATCATCAATATGAGCATATTTAAGATTATCAGGCAAATGTTTTAAATCAAAGACAGGATCTTCCTTTGGTGGCGGTGTTGTACCCAGATCTTCCACCGGTAAATCATGCTTAAGAATAGGTTGGCGAAGAAAAATTTCATCAAGCTCATCTCTTTCTTTCCTAAAAACTTCACTCTTGCTATTCTCCAAATGTTGCTGCAAAGGATTATTAGGAACAAGAACAATAGATGCACACTGTTCCATTTTAAAATCATCATTAGGCAAATCAGCTTTATAAGGAGTTTTGGTAAATTTAGAGAAGTTAAACTCATAAGATTCACCAGCAAATTTAGTCAAAAATTTCTCTTTCTTGCAATCTATAATAGCTCCACAAGTATTTAGAAAAGGTCTACCAAAAATGATAGGACAATAATTACTAGCAGCAGAACCAAGTACCAAAAAGTCAGCAGGATATTTAATCTTACCACATAGAACTTCCACATCTCGAACAATACCAATTGGAGAAATAGTTTCTCTATTAGCCAGCTGAATGACCACATCAATATCTTCAAGTTCACAAGAATCAATTTCGTGCATAATCTCCGTGTAAAGCTCATAAGGAATAGCAGTAACACTTGCACCAATATCACATAAACCATAATAACAATGATCACCAATTCTAACAGATAGCATAGGAACACTAGCTTGTTTGGGTTTATTAGGATGTGAAACAATATTAGAAGCATCTTCACAGAAAATAATATGACCTTCCTCCAAATTTTCAGTCACAAGATCTTTAACTATTGCAACAGCAGGTTCAACTTTTATTTGTTCTTCAGGTTCTATAGGTTTCTTTTCACTTTTATGAACCGCACTATTTATAACAGAGTACTCCTTCATTTTAGCAGGGAAAGGAGTTCTTCCAATATAAGCTTCAGGAATAACATGATCAACAGTTTCAACTACAACGTATTTATTAATAGATGAATCAATTTTATCTTTATACGGTTCATGATACTTATCAAAATTCTTCTTAGGCAATTCATAATGAGAGGCAAAAGCTTTATAAAGATTTGCAGCAACTTGAGAATCAAGACCATAAGTAGCACTCATATTACGAAATTTATCAGTATCCATAAAAGCTTCAATGCATTTATAATCATAATTTATACCTGATTCTCTATCTTTGTCGTTCTCCCATCCTTCAGTATTTTCCTGGATCCGATTAAGAAGGTCCCTTTTAAACTCTTCCTTATTACGCGTGAATGATCCAGAACAAGAAGTATCCAGCAGGGTCTTGTCTTCAAAAGAAAGTCTTGCATAGAAATTATCAATAATAACATTACCAGGAAGCTCATGAATGGGGCATTTGAGCATTAAAGACTTCAATCTCCCCCAATCTTGGGCAATACTCTCTCCATCATGAGGCCAAAAATTATATATGCGATTCCGATCCTTGTGAATTTCACTTGGAGGATAGAACTTAGAATAAAACCGGGGCACAATATCATTCCATTCAAGAGAATCCCCATTATCCAGTAATTTATACCAATGCGCCGCTTTACCAGACAGCGATATAGAGAATAGTTTCTTCCTCACTTCATCCATAGCAATACCTGCACACTTGAATAAACCGCATAATTCATGTAAGAACAGTAAATGATCTCCAGGGTGGACAGTTCCATCCCCTGTATAACGGTTACTCACTACGCGTTCAATAATTTTCATAGGTATTTTGTATGGTATCTCTTCCTTACCTGGCGCCTCATCCACTACCTTTGTAGTAGTAGCAGATTTTCCAAATAAACATTCAAGAGGAGATCTCTCCATAATGAATTATGGTAGCAGGCAGAAATAAAATCAGCACAAACAGTAGATATTTCCCTTACCAATTCCACTTACCAATAGCGCTTCACTCCCCGGCAACGGCGCCAGAAAATAGTCTTGATGACCCACAAGTATAGGGGGTGTATCGCAGTATCTTCGATAAGTAAGAGTGTCGAACCCAACGAGGAGCAGAAGGTGTTGACAAGCAGTTTCGATGAAGGATTCACTGTAAATGCTCACAGACAAGTATTCAGGGGGTTTTGATGTAGCAGTTGAATAAAGTACGAGTAAATAAAGTGCGAGAGTAACAATTGCAGTGAGTGGCCCAATCCTTTTAGCACAAAGGACAAGCCGGTTTGTTTACTTATAATGACCAAACGTTCTCGAGGACACACGGGATTTCATATGGAACATGATCAGAGGTGATATGATGATGAATAACAATCTGAACATAAACCTTGGTTCAACGGTTTCACTCAATAGCATCAATAACAAGTAGAAATCAATACCGGGAGAGTTTCCCCTATCAAACAATCAAGATCCAACCCAAATTGCTACGGCGGTGACGATGTCCAGCGGTGGAGACGGCGGTGATGATGGTGGAGATGATGATGATGGTGATGGAGATGATGTCCAACTCGATGGCGGTGACGATGGCGTCGATTTCCCCCTCCCGGAGGGAATTTCCCCAGCGGATCTCAGCCCGCCGGAGAGCTCTTTTCTCTCTGGTGTTCTCCGCCCCGCAGAGGCGGCTGTAACTCTTCGCGAGGTACCCTCTGTGGCTTAGGTCTTCGGGACAAAGGATTTCGCGAAGAAAAGGAGGCGAGAGGGGCTGTGGGCCCCCCTCCTCACCAGGCGGCGCGGCCAGGCCATGGGCCGCGCCGGCCTGTGGTCTGGGCCCACCTTGGGTCCCCTCGACTCCCCCTTCTGGCTTCCTTCGTCATCTGGAAAAATAGGATTTTTGGTATAATTTCCTTCCACAGTTGATCTTCCGAAATATTGCGTTCTGACGGTGCTTTTTCCAGCAGAATCCTGGCTCCGGTGCTCGATCCTCCAATAATGATGAAACATGCAAAATAGATGAAATAACATAAGTATTATGTCCAAATATGAAATATATCAATGAATAGCAGCAAATTATGATACAAAATAGTGATGCAAATTGGACGTATCAGGTGTGTCTGCGTGGCGACTCATCCTTTCCATCGGCAGGAAATGGTGGAGACAGGGACGGGCGGTGCCGGCGGCAATATGCTGGGGTTGCGGGTAAGGGATGGTCGGGTGGGGAAAGGGGCAAAATGGGGAGGATATTTCTCTTCTCTCACCGACAATGCTGACCCACCCGCTTTTAAGCTCCATCCGGTGCCCCCCAGCCACCCGTGAGCTAGGTGCGGCCTAGTGGGCGTCGGATGGAACAAAAGGGTACGCATTGGTTGGAAACGTGTTGTTGGGAGGCCGGTTGGGAGGGATTTTCAGCTGGCTCCCCCAAAGTCATTTGGGTGGGGTGGTCTATAGGGGCCGGTTGGAGATGCCCGCAAATTCAGGGATGCAGGGCACAAAAAAACATGGTTTACCATACGAAAATACCCCTAGGTCCCACAAAACTAGATGGCATAAGAGCATATTCTATTGTTATGCCATCTACTTTTGTGGGGTCTGGTCTGCGAGAGGCATCGCAAAACATGAACTGTAAACCGCGACACATAGTTTCCAATGTTTTGACAATTAGCAACAATATAAAACATTATATATGCAACAGTTTTAGCAATCAAAATCAAAATGGTCGTTAATCTACTCAATCAACCGCTAAACACGTTGTCACGTTCTTCGGCAAGCAAAAAGAATCATCAAGGTCTATATCGATGCAAGATCAAGAATCACCCGCACTCACCGGGTTATCAACACCACCACCACCGCCACCACTCGCCATAGCACCACCTCCACCACCACTCACCATAGCAGCACCACCAGTTGCCGCAACACGAGCCATAGCCGCTTCCATTCTTCTTTGAAATATATCCATCATCATCATCAATTCCCACCACTATCTTTTGTACGCACCATCATCATAGTCTTGTTCTCCTTGGAAATAAGCTCCGCCATGGTACGCTTCTCGGTGGCACTTGCTCGCCTCTCCTCCATGGTGACCTTGCACTTTTCATATTCTCGGAGTAATTCCCACCTTGCTTTCTTCTCTTGGATTTCCTTCTCTATCATCACCATCTTTGCCTCCAAAGTCTTGTTCACCAAATGCTCCTTTGATTTCACCATCTCATCAATCTTGTCCCTCAAACTGGATGTGTCGTCCTTCTTTTTAATCTTCTCCTTTTGTCACTTCTTGTTTACATTTAGCCTTCCCTTGTTCTTGTTGGTTGTGAGCACATCATGCTCATCATCGTCCATTTGGAGGAACGTCCCCCACAAAGGTGGCACTTCTTGTTCTCCCAACTTCCATTTCTCTACGATCTAGCAAATTTTTAGAAATGGTTAAACAAGAGGCGAAATTTGCTCGTACCTTTCCATTGCAACCCTTTCTTACATATCGAAAATGATGCACGAGTTTTGAAGATGCAACAAACATGACAAAATAGAATTCAACAATGCAAAGAACAAAACTGGCATATGCATCAACGGTGGTGCCACTAAGAGGGGCATTCCTCACTTTCTCAATGTAGCGGACCGATCGTTAACATGAATTGTGTTGATGGCGTCCCAACAACCTTGGAGTGATCTATATTTCCGTGTCAGTGTGGAAGAAAGGGGAGGCATGAAGTGGAAGAACTTGTCCTCGATCCATTCCAAATAGGGCTTCCCAGTTTGATTGATGCCGATTGACAAGGGTTTAACTTGTCAATGCCTACAAGCTGTAGACTAGGGTTTCATGGAAAGTAGAGGGCAAGTAGATCTCGAAGGTTTCAGCCGAAAAGGTGCTCGACTATGAAACCTAGGGTTTGTGTTGACAATGATTCGATCATTTCTTTCTCCCTCGGCTCCCATTTATATAGGAGGTGGAGCCGAGGCTTTCATATCGTACAAGTTACAAAGTGTGGGAGATTATTTGAGTCCTTTCCGTATTGATACAAAACTCCTTATTACTAATCTATCTCTATTTCCATATCAATGCTTATTGGGCTTCCGGGCTTTATAAACTTCGGGTCATGGGCCTTCAACCATTCTCGGGTACCTTATTCGGCAGGCCCATTCGGGATGCCTATGTCACCGATCACGACATCAAACTAAAACACTCCATGCCTTGATCAACCTCGCGTCTACAACCTTGGTGTAGTTTGATGTCCTAAATGACTTCCCCTTTGGCGGCACCACCCCATCGAATACCCCCTCCTCTATCTACTCTCCACCTCGTCTTCGCCGCCCTCCCCTTGTCATCCATGCCATTTTCGACGTTCTCTTAGTCTCCGAGCGGCGCTTCGTCAAGTTCCACGGATGCTTCGTTGAGCATGGTCACGAACGATGCCGTCTCATCGCTCGCATCCGCATTGCAGTGTGCGACAATTTAATTTCACAACCCACTGGATATCACCTTAATTGACCAAAAAAAGGGATAAATTTTATACCTATCGGGTCGACTATCGACAGACACTTGTTGGGCGGAGCTGTTGTCTAAGGACGGAGCGCCCATCACGCCCGTAGTAAGTGTCTCCAAGGACACCTTCTTCGTCGGCTTCTTTGCTGCCTTCTTGATCGGGTTCACGCTCGCCACCTCGGGCCCGCATTGGGCACCGGCGCAACGGCACGGAAATGACAATGCTGACGGGAATGACGTGCGTGCGTACCCTGCTACTTGCGCTTGACGCCCCGACTGCCTAAGTCCGCCATGGGGACGTTCGCGAGCTAGGCGGGAGCGGTCACGGATCGAGATGCTAGGGGCGCATTTGGTTCACGTTTCCGCGCAGCCAGGCTCCGAAACAACGCACGTTTTTGGTCGAGTGGAGCCTGGCCCATTGGAAACGGTGCAAAAAATTTAGTTCCTATTTCGTTTGGTATCATGGGCTGAAATTTTTGGGCTGGAAGGAAATTTTGGGCTGGGTGTTTGGTTATGGCTGCGTCCTGCATGGATGTGAGGCTGCCATGTGAGGGCTCAATGACCTGGCACTGAAAACTAAGGGAATCTTCACGCGTTTTCGTTTGCAACGGGCCTGGCCCCGGAGAAACTGCCGATTTGGGCGTAGCTGTGGAGCCTGGCCCGAGGCCCTTTTTGACTGCTTTAAGTTCCATGATGTGCAGGCAGTTTTAGGCCATGTTGTTTGGTTGCCCACAAAAAAGGAATCTTTCCGAGTCCATGCAGTCTACCAACTTCCATACAGGCTATCAAACACGCCCTAGAGCTGCGTGCGGGGTCAATTTGACGGTACGACCTGGCCAGCGACTGCTTGCGGGTTCGGAGCGGCCATGGCAGTGTTAGAGCATCTCCACCGGTAACCCCCAAATAGGCGCCGGCAGGGGCGCCGACACTGCATCCTCTATTTGGGGGAGCTGTTCACACACCGGTGCCCCCAAAACGACGACCCCGATAGATGTTTTGAATTAAATTCGTAAATAAATGCATAGAAAATTGAATAAGAAATATTTTACTCTACAAACTAATACATAATTGGGAACGTGGTTTACATGAAGATATAATTTGGAACATGGTTTTCGACAAACTAATACATAGTTTGAACCATGATGGACACAAATATAAAACATTGTAAAAAACTAAACCTAACTAGGCCGGTCATCGCAGGTTTCGTGTGTTCGCTGCGAAGAAAGAACACTCGAGGGCACACCCAGTCACCCAAACTGGAAAATCCAGCTGGCGAGGGTGCCCCTATTGGTTCTTTCGATGAAGAACATCTGAAAGCATGCGAGCCGATATTCGCTGCAAAGAAACAACACTCGTCAGTTGTCCTCCTCGGCGTTGTCGACGTGGTAGTTCCGGTGGCAACGCGTGTCGTCGAACACCTTGACGCTCATGTCCCTGTCGCCAAAGTAGGAGAACACGAGAACGAAGCCGGCTTGGAGGCTGTGATGGCGCGTGATGATGCGTAAAGCACACGCCCGTTGGGAACCCCAAGTGGAAGGTGTGATGCATACAACAGCAAGTTTCCCTCAGTAAGAAACCAAGGTTTATCGAACCAGTAGGAGTCAAGGATCACGTGAAGGTCGTTGGTGACGGAGTGTAGTGCGGCGCAACACCCGGGATTCTGGCGCCAACGTGGAACCTGCACAACACAATCAAAGTACTTTGCCCCAACGTAACAGTGAGGTTGTCAATCTCACCGGCTTGCTGTAAACAAAAGATTAAATGTATGGTGTGGAAGATGATGTTTGTTTGCGAAGAACAGTAAAAAACAATGTTTGCAGTAGATTGTATTCAGATGTAAAAGAATGGACTGGGGTCCACAGTTCACTAATGGTGTCTCTCCAATAAGATAAATAGCATGTTGGGTGAACAAATTACAGTTAGGCAATTGACAAATAAAGAGGGCATAACAATGCACATACATTTCACGATGACTACTATGAGATTTAATCAGGGCATTACGACAAAGTACATAGACCGCTATCCAGCATGCATCTATGCCTAAAAAGTCCACCTTCGGGTTAGCATCCGCACCCCTTCCAGTATTAAGTTGCAAACAACAGACAATTGCATTAAGTATGGTGCGTAATGTAATCAACACAAATATCCTTAGACAAAGCATCGATGTTTTATCCCTAGTGGCAACAGCACATCCACAATCTTAGAACTTTCTGTCACTGTCCCAGATTCAATGGAGGCATGAACCCACTATCGAGCATAAATACTCCCTATTGGAGTCACAAGTATCAACTTGGCCAGAGCCTCTACTAGCAACGGAGAGCATGCAAGATCATAAACAACACATATATGATAGATTGATAATCAACTTGACATAGTATTCCATATTCATCGGATCCCAACAAACACAACATCTAGTATTACAAATAGATGATCTTGATCATGATAGGCAGCTCACAAGATCTAACATGATAGCACAATGAGGAAAAGACAGCCATCTAGCTACTGCTATGGACCCATAGTCCAAGGATGAACTACTCACACATCAATCCGGAGGCGATCATGGTGATGAAGAGTCCTCCGGGAGATGATTCCCCTCTCCGGCAGGGTGCCGGAGGCGATCTCCTGAATCCCCCGAGATGGGATTGGCGGCGGCTGCGTCTATGGAAGGTTTTCCGTATCGTGGCTCTCGGTACAGGGGTTTTCGCGACGAAGGCTTTAAGTAGGCGGAAGGGTAGGATTGGAGGCGTCACGAGGGGCCCACACACTAGGGCGGTGCGGGCCCCTCCTTGGTCGCGCCGCCTTGGTGTATCGCCACCTCGTGGCCCCACTTCGTATCCTCTTCGGTCTTCTGGAAGCTATGTGAAAAAATAAGACCCTGGGCGTTGATTTCGTCCAATTCCGAGAATATTTCCTTTGTAGGATTTCTGAAACCAAAAACAGCAGAAAACAACAACTGGCTCTTCGGCATCTTGTCAATAGGTTAGTGCCGGAAAATGCATAATAATGACATAAAGTGTGTATAAAACATGTGAGTATCATCATAAAAGTAGCATGAAACATAAGAAATTATAGATACGTTTGAGACGTATCAAGCATCCCCAAGCTTAGTTCCTACTCGCCCTCGAGTAGGTAAACGATAACAAAGATAACTTCTGAAGTGACATGCTATCATAATCTTGATCAATACTATTGTAAAGCATATGAGATGAATGCATTGATTCGAAGCAATGGTAAAGACAGTGATTAAACAACTGAATCATATAACAAAGACTTTTCATGAATAGTACTTTCAAGACAAGCATCAATAAGACTTGCATAAGAGTTAACTCATAAAGCAATAAATTCTTAGTAGAAAGCTTTGAAGCAACACAAAGGAAGATATAAGTTTCAGCAGTTGCTTCCAACTTCAACATGTTTATCTCATGGATAATTGTCAACACAAAGTAATATGATGAATGCAAATAAGCAAGTATGTTGGAATCAATGCACACAGTTGACACAAGTGTTTGCTTCTAAGATAGAAAGAAGTAGGTAAACTGACTCAACATAAAAGTAAAAGAAAGGCCCTTCGTAGAGGGAAGCATGGATTACTATTTTTGTGCTAGAGCTTTTATTTTGAAAACATAGAAACAATTTTGTCAACGGTAGTAATAATTCATATGTGTTATGTATAAGACATCCTATAAGTTGCAAGCCTCATGCATAGATTACCAATAGTGCCCGCACCTTGTCCTAATTAGCTTGGATTTACATGGATTGTCATTGCATAACATATGTTTTAACCATGTGTCACAAAGGGGTACCTCTATGCCGCCTGTACAAAGGTCTAAGGAGAAAGTTCGCATTGGATTTCTCGCTTTTGATTATTCTCAATTAGACATCCATACCGGGACAACATAGACAACAGATAATGGACTCCTCTTTAATGCATGAGCATTCAACAACAGATAATATTCTCATACGAGATTGAGGTTTGTTGTCCAAACTGAAACTTCCACCATGGATCATGGCTTTAGTTAGCGGCCCAATGTTCTTCTCTAACAATATGCATACTCAAACCATTTGATCATGATAAATCACCCTTACTTCAGACAAGACGAACATGCATAGCAACTCACATGATATTCAACAAAGGTGAAATAGTTGATGGCGTCCCCAGGAACATGGTTACCGCTCAATAAGCAACTTATAAGAAATAAGATACATAAGTACATATTCAATACCACAATAGTTTTTAAGGCTATTTTCTCATGAGCTATATATTGCAAAGACAAAGAATGGAATTTTAAAGGTAGCACTTAAGTAATTTACTTTGGAATGGCAGAGAAATACCATGTAGTAGGTAGGTATGGTGGACACAAATGACATAGTTTTTGGCTCAAGGATTTGGATGCATGAGAAGAATTCCATCTAAATACAAGGCTTAGGCTAGCAAGGTTGTTTGAAGCAAACTCAAGTATGAACCGGTACAACAAAACTTACATAAGAACATATTGAAAGCATTATAAGACTCTACATTGTCTTCCTTGTTGTTCAAACACCTCACCAGAAAATATCTAGACTCTAGAGAGACCAATCATACAAACCAAATTTTAACAAGATCTATGTAGTTCTTCATTAATAGGTGCAAAGTACATGATGCAAGAGCTTAAACATGATCTATATGAGCGCAACAATTGCCAAGTATCAAATTATTCAAGACATTATACCAATTACCACATGTAGCATTTTCTGTTTCCAACCATAATAATGATGAACGAAGCAGTTCAACCTTCGCTATGAACATTAAAAGTAAAGCTAAGAACACATGTGTTCATATGCAACAGCGGAGCGTGTCTCTCTCCCAAACAAAGAATGCTAGGATCCGATTTTATTCAAACAAAAACAAAAACAAAAACAAACAGACGCTCCAAGTAAAGCACATAAGATGTGACAGAATAAAAATATAGTTTCACTAGAGGTGACCTGATAAGTTGTCGATGAAGAAGGGATGCCTTGGGCATCCCCAAGCTTAGATGCTTGAGTCTTCTTAAAATATGCAGGGATGAACCACGGGGGAATCCCCAAGCTTAGACTTTTCACTCTTCTTGATCATATTGTATCATCCTCCTCTCTTGACCCTTCAAAACTTCCTCCACACCAAACTCAAAACAAACTCATTAGAGGGTTAGTGCATAATCAAAAATTCACATATTCAGAGGTGACATAATCATTCTTAACACTTCTGGACATTGCACAAAGCTACTGAAAGTTAATGGAACAAAGAAATCCATCAAACATAGCAAAGCAGACAATGTGAAATAAAAGGCAGAATCTGTCAAAACAGAACAATACGTAAAGATGAATTTTTATGGAGCACTTAACTTGCTCAGATGAAAATGCTAAAATTTAATGAAAGTTGCGTACATATCTGAGGATCACGCACGTAAATTGGCAGATTTTTATAAATTACCTACAGACGGGGAGGCTCAATTTCGTGACAGTAAGAAATCTGTTTCTGCGCAGTAATCCAAATCTAGTATCATCTTTACTATCAAAGATTTTACTTGGCACAACAATGCAATAAAATAAAGATAAGGAGAGGTTGCCACAGTAGTAACAACTTCCAAGACTCAAATATAAAACAAAAGTGCAGAAGTAAAATAATGGGTTGTCTCCCATAAGCGCTTTTCTTTAACGCCTTTCAGCTAGGCGCAGAAAGTGTGAATCAAGTAACATCAATAGATGAAGCATCAACATCAAAATTTGTTCTATTAATAGAATCATAAGGTAACTTCATTCTCTTTCTAGGGAAGTGTTCCATACCTTTATTGAGAGGAAATTGATATTAATATTACCTCCTTCATATCAATAATAGCAACAACAGTTCGAAGAAAAGGTCTCCCCAAAATAATGTGACAAGATGCATTGCATTCAATATCCAAGACAACAAAATCAACGGGGACAAGGTTATTGTTAACCGTAATGTGAACATTATCAATCCTCCCCAAAGGTTTCTTTGTAGCATTATCAGCAAGATTAACATCCAGATAACAATTTTTCAATGGTGGCAAGTCAAGCATATTATAGATTTTCTGAGGCATATCAGAAATACTTGCACCAAGATCACATAAAGCATTATAATCAAGATCACTGACCTTCATCTTAATGATGGGCTCCCAACCATCTCCTAACTTCCTAGGAATAGAAGTTTCAAGTTTTAGTTTCTCTTCTCTAGCTTTAATGAGAGCATTTGTAATATGTTTTGTGAAGGCCAAATTTATAGCACTAGCATTGGGAATTCTAGCAAGTTTTTGAAAGAACTTTATAACTTCAGAGATGTGACAATCATCAAAATCTAAACCATTATGATCTACAGCAATGGGATCATTGTCCCCAATATTATGAAAAATTTCAGCAGTTTTATCACAAGCAGTTTTAGCAGTTTCAGGCAGTTTTGCACGCTTTGCATTAGGAGTAGAAACATTGCCAACACCAATTATTTTACCATTGATAGTAGGAGGTTTAGCAACATGTGAAGCATCAACATTACTAGTGGTGGTAATAGTCCAAACTTTAGCTACATTATTCTCTTTAGCAAATTTTTCTTCTTTTTCCCACCTAGCATGCAATTCAGCCATCAATCTAATATTCTCATTAATTCGAACTTGGATAGCGTTTGCTGTAGCAAATGACTTAATATCTTTATTTTCATTAGGCATAACTTTCAATTTTAAAAGATCAACATCAGCAGCAAGACTATCAACTTTAGAAGCAAGAATATCAATTTTACCAAGCTTTTCTTCAACAGATTTGTTAAAGGCAGTTTGTGTACTAATAAATTCTTTAAGCATGACTTCAAAACTAGGGGGTACACTCCTATTATTGTTGTAAGAATTCCCATAAGAATTACCATAACCATTACCATTATTAGAAGGATATGACCTATAGTTGTTACCAAAATTATTCCGATAAGCATTGTTGTTGAAATTATTATTTTTAATGAAGTTCACATCAACATGCTCTTCTTGAGCAACCAATGAAGCTAAAGGAACATTATTAGGATCAACATTAGATCTACCATTCACAAGCATAGACATAATAGCATCAACCTTATCACTCAAGGAGGAGGTTTCTTCAACAGAATTTACCTTCTTACCTTGTGGAGCCCTTTCCGTGTGCCATTCAGAGTAGTTGGTCATCATATCATCAAGAAGCTTTGTTGCGGCGCTTAAGGTGATGGTCATAAAAGTACCTCCAGCAGCTGAATCCAATAGGTTCCGCGAAGAAAAATTCAATCCTGCATACAAGGTTTGGATGATCATCTAAGTAGTCAGTCCATGGGTAGGGCAATTCTTTACCAAAGATTTCATTCTTTCCCATGCTTGGGCAACATGCTCATTATCCAATTGCTTAAAATTCATTATGCTACTTCTCAAAGATATAATTTTAGCAGGAGGATAATATCTACCAATGAAAGCATCCTTACATTTAGTCCATGAATCAATACTATTCTTAGGAAAAGATAGCAACCAATCTTTAGCTCTTCCTCTTAATGAGAAAGGAAACAATTTTAATTTTATAATGTCACCATCTACATCCTTATACTTTTGCATTTCACAAAGTTCAACAAAATTATTAAGATGGGCAGTAGCATCATCAGAACTAACACCAGAAAATTGCTCTCTCATAACAAGATTTAGTAAAGCAGGTTTAATTTCAAAAAATTCTGATGTAGTAGCAGGTGGAGCAATAGGTGTGCATAGGAAATCATTATTATTTGTGCTAGTGAAGTCACACAACTTAGTATTCTCAGGAGTACCCATTTTAGCAGTAATAAATAAAGCAAACTAAATAAAGTAAATGTAAGTAACTAATTTTTTGTATTTTTGATATAAAGCAAACAAAGCAATAAATAAAATAAAGTAAAGCAAGACAAAAACAAAGTAAAGAGATTGGAAGTGGAAGACTCCCCTTGCTGCGTGTCTTGATCTCCCCGGCAACGGCGCCAGAAATTTAGCTTGATGACGCGTAAAGCACACGCCCGTTGGGAACCCCAAGTGGAAATGCGTACAGCAGCAAGTTTCCCTCAGTAAGAAACCAAGGTTTATCGAACCAGTAAGAGTCAAGGATCACGTGAAGGTCGTTAGTGACGGAGTGTAGTGCTGCGCAACACCAGGGATTCCGGCGCCAACGTGGAACCTGCACAACACAATCAAAGTACTTTGCCCGAACGTAGCAGTGAGGTTGTCAATCTCACCGGCTTGCTGTAAACAAAGGATTAAATGTATGGTGTGGAAGATGATGTTTGTTTGCGAAGAACAGTAAAGAACAATGTTTGCAGTAGATTGTATTCAGATGTAAAAGAATGGACCGGGGTCCACAGTTCACTAGTGGTGTCTCTCCAATAAGATAAATAGCATGTTGGGTGAACAAATTACAGTTGGGCAATTGACAAATAAAGAGGGCATAACAATGCACATACATATCACGATGACTACTATGAGATTTAATCAGGGCATTACAACAAAGTACATAGACCGCTATCCAGCATGCATCTATGCCTAAAAAGTCCAACTTCGGGTTAGCATCCGCACCCCTTCAAGTATTAAGTTGTAAACAACAGACAATTGCATTAAGTATGGTGCGTAATGTAATCAATACAAATATCCTTAGACAAAGCATCGATGTTTTATCCCTAGTGGCAACAGCACATCCACAACCTTAGAACTTTCTGTCACTGTCCCAGATTCAATGGAGGCATGAACCCACTATCGAGCATAAATACTCCCTCTTGGAGTCACAAGTATCAACTTGGCCAGAGCCTCTACTAGCAACGAAGAGCATGCAAAATCATAAACAACACATATATGATAGACTGATAATCAACTTGACATAGTATTCCATATTCATCGGATCCCAACAAACACAATATGTAGCATTACAAATAGATGATCTTGATCTTGATAGGCAGCTCACAAGATCTAACATGCTAGCACAATGAGGAGAAGACAACCATCTAGCTACTGCTATGGACCCATAGTCCAAGGATGAACTACTCACACATCAATCCGGAGGCGATCATGGTGATGAAGAGTCCTCCGGGAGATGATTCCCCTCTCCGGCAGGGTGCCGGAGGCGATCTCCTGAATCCCCCGAGATGGGATTGGCGGCGGCTGCGTCTCTGGAAGGTTTTCCGTATCGTGGCTCTCGGTACAGGGTTTTCGCGACGAAGGCGTTAAGTAGGCGGAAGGGTAGGGTTGGAGGCGTCACGAGGGGCCCACACACTAGGGTGGCGCGGGCCCCTCCTTGGCAGCGCTGCCTTGGTGTGTCGCCACCTCGTGGCCCCACTTCGTATCCTCTTTGGTCTTCTGGAAGCTCCGTGGAAAAATAAGACCCTGGGCGTTGATTCGTCCAATTCCGAGAATATTTCCTTTGTAGGATTTCTGAAACCAAAAACAGCAGAAAACATCAACTGACTCTTCGGCATCTTGTCAATAGGTTAGTGCCGGAAAATGCATAATAATGACATAAAGTGTGTATAAAACATGTGAGTATCATCATAAAAGTAGCATGGAACATAAGAAATTATAGATACGTTTGAGACGTATCAGTGTGCGAACTTCTCCCATCCGATGTGGAGGTACATTTTGCCGCGCGCGTCGTAGATCACGTCCACGATCCACCGGTAGTAGCCGCACGAATCCTCCCGCGGATGCAGCGTGCCCGGGCGGTCGTCGCCGGCGACGAAGTCGGCGAAGGTGTCCGACAGCTTCTGGATGCCGCGTGGGTCGCCTTTGAGGACGAGGACGCCGGCGCGCCCAATTCGCGCCCTTGGCGAAGGGACCGGCACGGGTTGCCGGTGATTCTATTGGGCTCCAAAATTAGCCGGCGCCGTATGGGACGCGCCGGTGCAAGCCTATTTTCCCTTCCAAACCGTAAAATGCTATCGGGGCCGGTATCGGGGCACCGGTGGAGATGCTCTTAGGGCGGCACGACGAGGCTGGAGCAAGAGGGGTTGGGAAGATGTGTGGTGGTGAGAAAGACCAACGGGGCTGAAATGTCCAGGCGCCTACGTAGGAGGGGATATGGACCGTGTTTGGTTTGGCCCGAGAATCTGCGGTTCTCCGGGTTGCGATGCCGAGATGCAAACAAGGAAAATTTCCAGGTCACGGGTATCTGCGATGTCTAATCTAGCCCTGTTTTTCGACCAAAACTGCATATAAGCGCTTATTTTGCGGATTTGGCAAAAATAGGGGTCTGCTAAAGTTGCTTAAGAGAAAGAAAGTGAGTTCTGACTACTTGTTTCGAGTATCACCAGGTTGCAACCTTGGATTAGTTCGTTCGGGATTGTACTTCATAAGAGATCACGCCGAGCATTCTCCTGGCACGATTGAAATGCTGGTTTATTGTCTGCTCAGTTTCTTGTACGGTTTTGTACTATACACCAACAGCTTCCTATACGGGCACGTGAGCCGCGAGAAAGCATATCGTAAAGAATGGATTTTTTTCACGAAAAGAGCGAATAAAATCATCACAACGGGGCAGTATCGAGCAAGGCTTCAAGAGACCTGTGAAGGTTCAGTCAGCTCAGCCACGCCCAATGACCTAACATCATGTCAGTTCCCCCACTGCGCTCCTCGTCTCAGCTCGAATTAATAAACACCTGCAAGATTCTCCTTCCGCGGTGACAACTCGACAGCAATAGTTTACTGATTAATTTATCTTTACGAAAAGTAGTTAGTACTAATCGGGATCTAATCCGTCTGTAGGAATAAACACTTGTGCTTGGTCCGCCCCTGATCGTAATCGTACCTAGCTGTGCATTCTGCAGGAGGGGTGAGCTGTAGGCTGTACCTCTGAACTCTAAAACCAAGGTCGTCGTACCTTGTGGTAATAATGATTTCAGGTCAGATTTTATGCAGGGCAAGGACCATGTAGCGATGCAGTACTGCTAATTGCAGTTTTTTTTAGTACGCTGAAGGCGTAGTAGTTCGATACTGAAGATATGAATATCTTTGTTTGTATACAACTCCACAAAAGATGTGGCAAGTTTGTCTCGATTTAGCATCTGAATATATCCTAATCTAAACAAATTTCTTACATCCTCTTATGGATGGAGAAAGTGTATTTTTTTTAAATCAATGCATCAGTTCGACCATGTCTTACCGTATTACCATGTTGCTTTCAGACAAAACCCAAGGAATTTACCATGGTTTTGAATCGCAGGAAGTCACAAGGGACAGTATCTCTACTATATAAAAAGGAGGAACTGGTTCTGTTTCCTCCGATCGAAGCCTTCGTCCTACATAATTTTCATCTGACCATTTTACCCTTCCACCGCACCATCAAATAAATGTTGTCTACCATGAATTTCAGGAAATAAGAACTACAAGAATACAATCACCATAATTTCAGGAATTACACACCATTACACGCCATCAGGGAAACATGAATTACAAGAAAGGAAATTATATTACGGGAAAGGTAAACTCTCACCATGCAATTTCTCCAAAAACTTAGGAATATCAGACATTAATTGCGCGGAGATTTGCGGGGAAGGTTAAGAACGTAACTGCGGAATGATATCTCTTCCTTCTCTACTTCTTTTCAGCTTCATGGGGGTAATGGATGAGATCTAAGATCCCGTGAGTGGCCCGATCTCGCGATTTGACCCCGAAAACCAAGGGAAGAGGTGGGAGAACGCGAGGAACACGAAGAACACGAAGACCGCCGGTACTCACGCACGCACACCAACCCGATACACCCGATGCTTACCCCCGTGGCTCGATGGACCACGCCAATAGAATCTCCTGGAAGAGGCACGCGGCAGAATTCCCGGAGAGAGATTGGGGTTGGAGAAGAAGAGATTGATGAGGGAGAGAGAGTAGCTTGTACTAGAATCTCACTCAACAATATCCAAATCAACAACCAGGATGCCTTGATTACAGAGGGATGGTAACCCTAGGGAGACTAAGCTCAAAGTTAGGTTTGAGTTCAAAACAAGTCTAAGGGGTAAAGGAGGGGTCCAGGCTACTTATATAGGCATACATGGCCAGCAAGGGCGGAAAGGTACGTAAACAGATAACTTAGGCAGTTCGGTGAAGCAATCCCGTCAAATCCGGTTTGGGATCCGGTCTGACCGGGCCTGTGACCGGGTGGTCCGGTCTTGGGTCCGGTCGACCGGGCGCCAACCGGATTCTTGCGAAGTTTCCGGTCGTCTTCCGGTACGATGCAGGGAAATCCGGTTGCCGCCCGGTTGACCGGGCCTGGGACCGGATGGCCCGGTTGTGGGGCCGGTCTGACCGGGTCCTGGACCGACCAACACTTCTTCTCTTCCTTTGAGTGCTTCGAGCGACGTCGGGTTCGGCTTCGTGATCATCTCCATGTCCCGCTGCTCCTCTCCTTCCCCTGACCTTGGTGTGTCCTCCTCTCCGGGGTCTTGATGCGCCTTGTACCTAATGACACATAGCACATCGGCATGAGGTAGCAATCCATCCAAAGGGGTACCGAGATCAAGGGTGGTGAGGAGCGAGTTCACCTCATCATGTAGAGCTTTAACTCGGGCTCGCGTCATTGGTCCACTTGGGGGACTTGTTGGTCTTGGTGTAGCGTCGTCGGTGAGCGGGGCTACATCATCTCCCCCCCTTGGGAAAGAGTCGACCTCGACTCTTGCACCTCTTCATCTCCATGATAGGGTGCCAAGTCCGAGACGTTGAACGTGTTGCTCACCAAGTACTTGGATGTCGGGATGTCGATGACGTAAGCGTTGTTGTTGATGCGTTTGAGGACCTTGAAGGGGCCATCTCCTCTTGGCTTGAGCTTGGCGCGGTTGTAGGCGAACTCCGCGTGAGGAAGGCACTCCTCCCATGACTTCAAGTTCTTCTTCACTAGGATGCGTAGGAGAGTGGAGAGGCTTCGATTGACCACTTCCGTTTGGCCGTCCGTTTGCGGGTGCGAGGATGAGGAGAACAAGAGCTTCACTCCAAACTTTGCCATGAGCGACTTCCATAGATAGCTCATGAACTTGACGTCCCGATCCGACACTATGCTTGCCGGTATTCCGTGTAGGTGAACAATTTCCCTGAAAAACAATGAAGCAATGTGTGAAGCATCATCGCTCTTATGGCAAGGTATGAAATGAGCCATCTTAGAGAATCTATCCACTACCACAAATATGGAATCATGACCATGCTTAGTGCGAGGCAATCCTAGAACGAAATCCATGCTAATATCGGTCCATGGTGCATATGGAATAGGCAATGGTGTGTAAAGACCATAAGGGTTGGAGGTGGACTTAGCTTGAAGGCATGTAGTGCAACGGTTGCATAGGCGCTCCACATCTCGCTTCATCTTTGGCCAATAGTAGTGGGTTGAGAGCATGGCATATGCCTTGTCACGTCCAAAGTGACCCATAAGACCACCCCCATGTGACTCTTGCAAAAGCAATTTTCGAAGCGAAGACTCGGGGATGCAAATCTTGTTAGCTTTAAACAAGTAGCCATCATGCAAATAGAAATCATCCACTCCTCGTTCAACGGAGCACTTCTCAAATATCGGAGCAAAGAAAGAATCGGAAGGATAGAGTTCTTTGATCTCTTCAAGTTCCAAAACATGAAAATCCAAACGAGTAAGCAAAAGGGTGTTTTTGCGGGAAAGAGCATCCGCCACAACATTGTCCTTGCCCTTCTTGTATTTGATTACATATGGGAAGGACTCAATGAATTCGACCCATTTTGCGTGTCGTTTGTTCAAGTTGTGTTGGCTTTTCAAATATTTCAAGGACTCATGGTCGGAATGAATGATAAACTCTTTTGGCCAAAGATAGTGTTGCCAAACTTCAAGAACACGAACCAAAGCATAGAGCTCCTTGTCATATATAGGATAGTTGAGGCGTGCGCCATCCAACTTCTCACTATAATATGCCACGGGTTTGCCCTCTTGCATAAGAACGCCACCAATACCGAGTCCACTTGCATCACACTCAATCTCAAAAGTTTTTGCAAAATTTGGAAGGACAAGAAGAGGAGCTTCGGTAAGGCGTTTCTTCAACTCATCAAAAGCATTTTGTTGGGCCTTGCCCCAAACAAACGAAACATTCTTCTTGGTAAGCTCATTCAAAGGGCAAGCAATGGTGCTAAAATCTTTCACAAAGCGGCGGTAAAACCCGGCAAGTCCATGAAAACTTCGGACTTGACCAACATTTGTAGGAGTAGGCCAATTGTGGATGGCCTCCACCTTGGAAGAATCCACTTCAATCCCATTAGCGGAAACCACAAAGCCAAGGAAAACCAATTTGTTTTGAGCAAAGGTGCACTTGGGGAGGTTAGCATAAATCTTTTCATGACGCAAGATGCACAAGACCTCTCTCACATGTTGCTCATGGTCCTCGAGATTTTTGCTATAAATGAGAATATCATCGAAATAGACAACCACACTCTTGCCAATGAGAGGACGCAAGATGTGATTCATGAGGCGCATGAAAGTAGATGGAGCATTGGAAAGACCAAAAGGCATAACGAGCCATTCATAGAGACCGAGCTTGGTCTTGAATGCCGTTTTCCATTCATCACCAATGGCCATGCGAATTTGGTGGTAGCCACTACGCAAATCGACTTTAGAGAAAATCGTGGCACCACTTAACTCATCAAGCATGTCTGATACGTCTCCGACGTATCGATAATTTCTTGTGTTCCATGCCACATTATTGATGTTATCTACATGTTTTATGCACACTTTATGTCATATTCGTGCATTTTCTGGAACTAACCTATTAACAAGATGCCGAAGTGCCGATTCTTTGTTTTCTGCTGTTTTTGGTTTCAGAAATCCTAGTAACGAAATATTCTCAGAATTGAACGAAATCAACGCCCAGGGTCCTATTTTGCCACGAAGCTTCCAGAAGACCGAAGAGGAGACGAAGTGGGGCCACGAGGCGGCCAGACTACAGGGCGGCGCGGCCTAGGTCTTGGCCGCGCGGCCCTGTCATCTGGGCCCCTCGTGCCGCCTCTTGACCTGCCCTTCCGCCTACTTAAAGCCTCCGTCGCGAAACCCCCAGTACCGAGAGCCACGATACGGAAAACCTTCCAGAGACGCCGCCGCCAATCCCATCTCGGGGGATTCAGGAGATCGCCTCCGGCACCCTGCCGGAGAGGGGAATCATCTCCCGGAGGACTCTACGCCGCCATGGTCGCCTCCGGAGTGATGAGTGAGTAGTCTACCCCTGGACTATGGGTCCATAGCAGTAGCTAGATGGTTGTCTTCTCCCCATTGTGCTTAATTGTCGGGTCTTGTGAGCTGCCGAACATGATCAAGATCATCTATCTGTAATTCTATATGTTGCGTTTGTTGGGATCCGATGAATAGAGGATACTTGTTATGTTGATTATCAATTTATGTCTATGTGTTGTTTATGATCTTGCATGCTCTCCGTTACTAGTAGATGCTCTGGCCAAGTAGATGCTTGTAACTCCAAGAGGGAGTATTTATGCTCGATAGTGGGTTCATGTCTCCGTGAATGCGGGAAGTGACAGAAATCTCTAAGATTATGGATGTGCTGTTGCCACTAGGGATAAAACATTGGTGCTATGTTCGAGGATGTAGTTACTGATTACATTACGCGCAATACTTAATGCAATTGTCTGTTGTTAGCAACTTAATACTGGAGGGGGTTCGGATGATAACCTGAAGGTGGACTTTTTAGGCATAGATGCATGCTGGATAGCGGTCTATGTACTTTGTCGTAATGCCCAATTAAATCTCACTATACTCATCATAATATGTATGTGCATGGTCATGCCCTCTTTATTTGTCAATTGCCCAACTGTAATTTGTTCACCCAACATGCTGTTTATCTTATGGGAGAGACACCTCTAGTGAACTGTGGACCCCGGTCCAATTCTCTATACTGAAATACAATCTACTGCAATACTTGTTCTACTGTTTTCTGCAAACAATCATCTTCCACACAATACGGTTAATCCTTTGTTACAGCAAGCCGATGAGATTGACAACCTCACTGTTTCGTTGGGGCAAAGTACTTTGGTTGTGTTGTGCAGGTTCCACGTTGGCGCCGGAATCCCTGGTGTTGCGCCGCACTACATCCCACCGCCATCAACCTTCAACGTGCTTCTTGACTCCTACTGGTTCGATTAAACCTTGGTTTCTTGCGAGGAAACTTGCCGCTGTGCGCATCACACCTTCCTCTTGGGGTTCCCAACGGACGTGTCAACCACACGCATCAAGCAAATTTCTGGCGCCGTTGCCGGGGAGATCAAGACACGCTGCAAGGGGAGTCTCCACATCCCAATCTCTTTACTTTGTTTTTGTCTTGCTTAGTTTTATTTACTACTTTGTTTGCTGCACTAAATCAAAATACAAAAAAATTAGTTGCTAGTTTTACTTTACTTACTGTCTTGTTTGCTATATCGAAAACACAAAAAAATTAGTTACTTGCATTTACTTTATCTAGTTTGCTTTATTTACTACTGCTAAAATGGCCACCCCTGAAAATACTAAGTTGTGTGACTTCACAACCACAAATAATAATGATTTCTTATGCACACCTATTGCTCCACCTGCTACTACAGCAGAATTCTTTGAAATTAAACCTGCTTTACTGAATCTTGTTATGCGAGAGCAATTTTCTGGTGTTAGTTCTGATGATGCTGCTGCCCATCTTAATAATTTTATTGAACTATGTGAAATGCAAAAATATAAAGATGTAGATGGTGACATTATAAAATTAAAATTGTTCCCTTTCTCATTAAGAGGAAGAGCTAAAGATTGGTTGCTATCTCTGCCTAAGAATAGTATTGATTCATGGACTAAATGCAAGGATGCTTTTATTGGTAGATATTACCCCCCTGCTAAAATTATATCTTTGAGGAGTAGCATAATGAATTTTAAACAATTAGATACTGAACATGTTGCACAAGCATGGGAAAGAATGAAATCTTTGGTTAAAAATTGCCCAACCCATGGACTGACTACTTGGATGATCATCCAAACCTTTTATGCAGGACTGGATTTTTCTTCGCGGAACCTATTGGATTCAGCTGCTGGAGGTACCTTTATGTCCATCACTCTTGGTGAAGCAACAGAGCTTCTTGATAATATGATGATCAACTACTCTGAATGGCACACGGAAAGAGCTCCACAAGGTAAGAAGGTAAATTCTGTCGAAGAAACCTCTTCCTTGAGTGATAAGATTGATGCTATTATGTCTATGCTTGTGAATGATAGGACAAATGTCGATCCTAATAATGTTCTGTTAGCTTTATTGGTTGCCCAAGAAGAACATGTTGATGTAAACTTCATTAAAAATAATAATTTTAACAACAATGCTTATCAGAACAATTCTAGTAATAACTATAGGCCATATCCTTATAATAATGGTAACGGTTATGCTAATTCTTATGGGAATTCTTACAATAATAATAGGAACACACCCCCTGGACTTGAAGCCATGCTTAAAGAATTTATTAGTACACAAACTGCTTTTAACAAATCTGTTGAAGAAAAGCTTGGGAAAATTGATATACTTGCTTCTAAAGTCGATAGTCTTGTCTTGATGTTGATCTTTTGAAATCGAAAGTTATGCCTAATAGGGATATTGAAAATAAAATTGTTACTACAGCAAATGCCATCCAAGTTAGAATTAATGAGAATATAAGATTGATGGCCGAATTGCGTGCTAGGTGGGATAGAGAAGAAAATGAAAAACTAGCTAAAGAGAAAAATGTAGCTAAAGTTTGGACTATTACCACCACAAGTAATGTTGATTATTCACATGTTGCTGCACCTCCTACTATTAATGGTAAAATAATTGGTGTTGGCAATGTTTCTACTCCTAGTGCAAAGCGTACAAAACTGCCCGAAACTGCTAAAACTGCTGAAACTGCACGTGATAAAGCGCTGAAATTTTTTCCAACATTGGGGATGATGATCCCATTGATTTAGATTATAATGGTTTGAATTTTGATGATTGCCACATCTCTGAAGTTATAAAGTTCTTGCAAAAACTTGCTAAAAGTCCTAATGCTAGTGCTATAAATTTGGCTTTCACGCAACATATTACAAATGCTCTCATAAAAGCTAGAGAAGAGAAACTAGAGCGCGAAGCCTCTATTCCTAGAAAGCTAGAGGATGGTTGGGAGCCCATCATTAAGATGAAGGTTAAAGATTTTGATTGTAATGCCTTATGTGATCTTGGTGCAAGTATTTCCGTTATGCCTAAGAAAATTTATAATATGCTTGACTTGCCACCGCTGAAAAATTGTTATTTGGATGTTAATCTTGCTGATCATTCTACAAAGAAACCTTTGGGGAAAGTTGATAATGTTCGCATTACCGTTAACAATAACCTTGTCCCCGTTGATTTTGTTGTCTTGGATATTGAATGCAATGCATCTTGTCCCATTATATTGGGAAGACCTTTTCTTCGAACCGTTGGTGCTATCATTGATATGAAGGAAGGTAATATAAAATATCAATTTCCTCTCAAGAAAGGTATGGAACACTTCCCTAGAAAGAGAATGAAGTTACCTTTTGATTCTATTATTAGAACAAATTATGATGTTGACACTTCGTCTCTTGATAATACTTGATACACACTTTCTGCGCCTAGCTGAAAGGCGTTAAAGAGAAGCGCTTATGGGAGACAACCCATGTTTTTACTATAGTACTTTGTTTTTATTTTGAGTCTTGGAAGTTGTTTACTACTGTAGCAACCTCTCCTTATCTTAGTTTAGTGTTTTGTTGTGCCAAGTAAAGTCGTTGATAGTAAAGTTCATACTAGATTTGGATTACTGCGCAGAAACAGATTTCTTTGCTGTCACGAATCTGGGCTGTTTTCTCTGTAGGTAACTCAGAAAATTATGCCAATTTACGTGAGTGATCCTCAGATATGTACGCAACTTTCATTCAATTTGAGCATTTTCATTTGAGCAAGTCTGCTGCCTCGATAAAATTCGTCAATACGAACTGTTCTGTTTTGACAGATTCTGCCTTTTATTTCGCATTGCCTCTTTTGCTATGTTGGATGAATTTCTTTGATCCATTAATGTCCAGTAGCTTTATGCAATGTCCAGAAGTGTTAAGAATGATTATGTCACCTCTGAACATGTTAATTTTTATTGTCCACTAACCCTCTAATGAGTTGTTCTAAGTTTGGTGTGGAGGAAGTTTTCAAGGATCAAGAGAGGAGTATGATGCAACATGATCAAGGAGAGTGAAAGCTCTAAGCTTGGGGATGCCCCGGTGGTTCACCCCTGCATATTCTAAGAAGACTCAAGCGTCTAAGCTTGGGGATGCCCAAGGCATCCCCTTCTTCATCGACAACATTATCAGGTTCCTCCCCTGAAACTATATTTTTATTCCATCACATCTTATGTGCTTTTCTTGGAGCGTCGGTTTGTTTTTGTTTTTTTTTGTTTGAATAAAATGGATCCTAGCATTCACTTTGTGGGAGAGAGACACGCTCCGTTGTAGCATATGGACAAGTATGTCCTTAGGCTTTACTCATAATATTCATGGCGAAGTTTCTTCTTCGTTAAATTGTTATATGGTTGGAATTGGAAAATGATACATGTAGTAATTGCTATAATGTCTTGGATAATGTGATACTTGGCAATTGTTGTGCTCATGTTTAAGCTCTTGCATCATATGCTTTGCACCCATTAATGAAGAAACACCTAGAGCATGCTAAAATTTGGTTTGCATATTTGGTCTCTCTAAAGTCTAGATAATATCTAGTATTGAGTTTGAACAACAAGGAAGATGGTGTAGAGTCTTATAATGTTTACAATATGTCTTTTATGTGAGTTTTGCTGCGCCGTTCATCCTTGTGTTTGTTTCAAATAACCTTGCTAGCCTAAACCTTGTATCGAGAGGGATTACTTCTCATGCATCCAAAATCCTTGAGCCAACCACTATGCCATTTGTGTCCACCATACCTACCTACTACATGGTATTTCTCCGCCATTCCAAAGTAAATTGCTTGAGTGCTACCTTTAAAATTCCATCATTCACCTTTACAATATATAGCTCATGGGACAAATAGCTTAAAAACTATTGTGGTATTGAAAATGTACTTATGCACTTTATCTCTTATTAAGTTGCTTGTTGTGCGATAACCATGTTTCTGGGGACGCCATCAACTATTCTTTGTTGAATATCATGTGAGTTGCTATGCATGTTCGTCTTGTCTGAAGTAAGGGAGATCTACCACCTTATGGTTAAGCATGCATATTGTTAGAGAAGAACATTGGGCCGCTAACTAAAGCCATGATTCATGGTGAAAGTTTCAGTTTTGGACATATATCCTCAATCTCATATGAGAATAATAATTGTTGCCACATGCTTATGCATTAAAGAGGAGTCCATTATCTGTTGTCTATGTTGTCCCGGTATGGATGTCTAAGTTGAGAATAATCAATAGCGAGAAATCCAATGCGAGCTTTCTCCTTAGACCTTTGTACAGGCGGCATAGAGGTACCCCATTGTGACACTTGGTTAAAACATGTGTATTGCGATGATCTGGTAGTCCAAGCTAATTAGGACAAGGTGCGGGCACTATTAGTATACTATGCATGAGGCTTGCAACTTGTAAGATATAATTTACATGATACATATGCTTTATTACTACCGTTGACAAAATTGTTTCATGTTTTCAAAATCAAAGCTCTAGCACAAATATAGCAATCGATGCTTTTCCTCTATGGAGGACCATTCTTTTACTTTTATGTTGAGTCAGTTCACCTATTTCTCTCCACCTCAAGAAGCAAACACTTGTGTGAACTGTGCATTGATTCCTACATACTTGCATATTGCACTTATTATATTACTCTATGTTGACAATATCCATGAGATATACATGTTACAAGTTGAAAGCAACCGCTGAAACTTAATCTTCCTTTGTGTTGCTTCAATACCTTTACTTTGATTTATTGCTTTATGAGTTAACTCTTATGCAAGACTTATTGATGTTTGTCTTGAAGTACTATTCATGAAAAGTCTTTGCTATATGATTCACTTGTTTACTCATGTCATATACATTGTTTTGATCGCTGCATTCACTACATATGCTTTACAAATAGTATGATCAAGGTCATGATGGCATGTCACTCCAGAAATTATCTTTGTTATCGTTTTACCTGCTCGGGACGAGCATAACTAAGCTTGGGGATGCTGATACGTCTCCGACGTATCGATAATTTCTTGTGTTCCATGCCACATTATTGATGTTATCTACATGTTTTATGCACACTTTATGTCATATTCGTGCATTTTCTGGAACTAACCTATTAACAAGATGCCGAAGTGCCAGTTGCTGTTTTCTGCTGTTTTTGGTTTCAGAAATCCTAGTAACGAAATATTCTCGAAATTGGACGAAATCAACGCCCAGGGTCCTATTTTGCCACGAAACTTCCAGAAGACCGAAGAGGAGACGAAGTGGGGCCACGAGGCGGCCAGACTACAGGGCGGCGCGGCCTAGGTCTTGGCCGCGCGGCCCTGTCATCTGGGCCCCTCGTGCCGCCTCTTGACCTGCCCTTCCGCCTACTTAAAGCCTCCGTCGCGAAACCCCCAGTACCGAGAGCCACGATACGGAAAACCTTCCAGAGACGCCGCCGCCAATCCCATCTCGGGGGATTCAGGAGATCGCCTCCGGCACCCTGCCGGAGAGGGGAATCATCTCCCGGAGGACTCTACGCCGCCATGGTCGCCTCCGGAGTGATGAGTGAGTAGTCTACCCCTGGACTATGGGTCCATAGCAGTAGCTAGATGGTTGTCTTCTCCCCATTGTGCTTAATTGTCAGGTCTTGTGAGCTGCCGAACATGATCAAGATCATCTATCTGTAATTCTATATGTTGCGTTTGTTGGGATCCGATGAATAGAGGATACTTGTTATGTTGATTATCAATTTATGTCTATGTGTTGTTTATGATCTTGCATGCTCTCCGTTACTAGTAGATGCTCTGGCCAAGTAGATGCTTGTAACTCCAAGAGGGAGTATTTATGCTCGATAGTGGGTTCATGTCTCCGTGAATGCGGGAAGTGACAGAAATCTCTAAGATTATGGATGTGCCGTTGCCACTAGGGATAAAACATTGGTGCTATGTTCGAGGATGTAGTTACTGATTACATTACGCGCAATACTTAATGCAATTGTCTGTTGTTAGCAACTTAATACTGGAGGGGGTTCGGATGATAACCTGAAGGTGGACTTTTTAGGCATAGATGCATGCTGGATAGCGGTCTATGTACTTTGTCGTAATGCCCAATTAAATCTCACTATACTCATCATAATATGTATGTGCATGGTCATGCCCTCTTTATTTGTCAATTGCCCAACTGTAATTTGTTCACCCAGCATGCTGTTTATCTTATGGGAGAGACACCTCTAGTGAACTGTGGACCCCGGTCCAATTCTCTATACTGAAATACAATCTACTGCAATACTTGTTCTACTGTTTTCTGCAAACAATCATCTTCCACACAATACGGCTAATCCTTTGTTACAGCAAGCCGGTGAGATTGACAACCTCACTGTTTCGTTGGGGCAAAGTACTTTGGTTGTGTTGTGCAGGTTCCACGTTGGCGCCGGAATCCCTGGTGTTGCGCCGCACTACATCCCGCCGCCATCAACCTTCAACGTGCTTCTTGACTCCTACTGGTTCGATTAAACCTTGGTTTCTTACTGAGGGAAACTTGCCGCTGTGCGCATCACACCTTCCTCTTGGGGTTCCCAACGGACGTGTCAACCACACGCATCAATGTCATCTAAACGCGGAATGGGATGGCGGTAACGGACGGTAATGGCATTGATGGGGCGACAATCCATACACATCCGTTGCGTCTCATCCGGTTTAGGCACAAGGATCACGGGAACCGCACAAGGGCTAAGGCTTTCGCGGACATACCCTTTGGCGAGGAGATCTTGTATTTGGCGTTGTATCTCCTTTGTGTCTTCGGGGTTGGTGCGGTAGGCGGCACGGTTTGGAAGCGGAGCACCGGGTATGAGGTCGATGCGGTGTTCTATGCCTCGAAGTGGTGGTAGTCCATGAGGGAGCTCGTCGGGGAAGACGTCATGAAACTCCTGCAAAAGAGACAACAAAGACGAAGGAATGTTGGATAAGTCGTTAGTCGCCGACGAGGGTCCCTTGCATATGAGCACGTAGTGCAATATGGTGGATGGGTTCTCTTGGACCTCTCTCCACTCACTCTTGGTGGCTAGGAGAATACTCTTTGACTCACTCATATATGGCTTGTGGCGCTCACTATCTTTGTGGTGGGTCGCTCCCTCTCCTCTCATCTCACTATGGTGGGTGCGGAGTTGAGCCCTCGCTAAAGCCTTCGCATTATCGGCGATGATTTGGCTAGGAGTCATCGGGCGCAACTCGAACTTCTTGTCATTGATCTTGAAGGTGTATGTGTTGGAGAGTCCATCATGTATAGCCTTCTTGTCAAATTGCCAAAGGCGGCCAAGCAACATATGGCACACCGTCATGGGTACCACGTCACACTCAATAGTATCCTCATAAGGTCCAATCTTGAAGGTGACGGTGACGGTATGTTGTATCTTGACGTTGCCCTTGTCACTCAACCATTGGATATGGTAAGGGTGAGGATGCTTGCGGAGAGTGTGGTTGAGCTTCTCACACAACTCGATACTAGCAAGGTTATGACAACTTCCACCATCGATGATGACCTTGATCGATTTGCCACCAATTCCGGCACGGGTTTGGAAGATGTTGCACCGTTGGTCTTCCATAGCTTGAGGTTGTGTTGTTAGCACCCTTGTGACCACAAGTGAGGGACTTGGGTCATGCTCGCATAAGAGAGGGTCTTCTCCACTATCTTCCTCATAAGCTTCTTCATTTGCAACAGCGGCTTGCACAAGGGCTTCATATTCGTCCTCATCAAGCGTCTCTTTCAACACCCGGATTTTTAAGTCCAGATGCCTATTATGCCATTCCTCGCAATCCCAGGAATATTGTTTTTGCGAGACATAATAGATTGATATCACAACACATCATTCATTACAACACATAATCGTCTTACAAATAAAGGATCACATGATCCAGTCTCATTACAATAATAGAAGTTCTATTTATTCATTACATAACACATAGCGGAAGCGAAATAGCGTAGTAGTAGTCCATCTATTCCACAGGCAACTGTTGACGTCAGGAGTGATCCTAGTTGTCGTAGACGTCCTGCTGTCCTTCTTCCGGGTTCTGGTACTCCTCTTCATAGTCTGGCCATTTGAATAGCCAGGGACACAGCCATGAGTACTTTAAAGTACTCGCAAACTAATACTCAGGTAAAATACTATCAACTATAGGAAGGGGGTTCTAAGCTCTAGTTTCATTTGCATAAAGCCAGTTTTATTTCATAAACACTTTACTAATCAAAGCCTCTTCATTTAACTAACTCAAGTGGGAACATTAGTGTCATTCCCACAACTCAGTTGTGATTCAAAGTCAAAGTCACCTCTCAATTCAAGTCACAAGTCACCATTCATATTTTTAGAAAAGTTCTGATGACAGAACAGTATGGCCTTTCCAACTGTCCATAACCGCGGACGCGGCTATTCGAATAGGTTTAACTCTGCAGAGGTTGTACACTTGTGCCACAACAATTGCAATAGTTCGTCAGGGGTAACTGGCCCTGATTTATCGTACGCAGTACGCGAACTACCAATCCTAACCTTTCATTTACATACTCTAGTATAGGCACCTCTCCCCATGAGCTTGGCCTCCCAGTGAAGACACGCGGTCAGCACAGGAACTGCACAGGGCTTGGGCCGGACATTCACCTCATTTCACGTCATTTCACATCATTCCTTTTGTAGAGGCAGCCTCCAGCATAACCCCGATGACGCTTGTTCAGAGGGAACCCATACTAAAATACATAAGTTTCCAGCTAAGCCTTACCCAGATTCAGGTATTGTGGGGGTACTTGTAAAATTGGAATGGTATCGCATCCGAACCCAACCATCAGTTTTTGTAAAATTCACCAAGTCATTCACCAGTTATATTCACCTTCAAAATCTCTCAATAGAATGACTCATCATTCCAAGGTTTTCAAAGTCATTTCAATTCACAGGTTCCCAACTAGAGTAGTCACTTTTAATATTGAGCACTAGCCACTAGTTATGAGGGGTGCTAAGTATCTTGGAGCTTGCTAGGTTAAGTGTGATTCTCTTGTACTACTCTATAACTCAACTAAGTGAATCATAAATCAAAAAGTAACTTTGATAAATAAAATCAAATAAAGCTTGTAAGGTAAAAACTTGGGATAGGTTCATAAGGTAAAAAATGTAATGGTGCCTTGCTCTTGTAGAGCTTTGTACTTTGCAAGAATATAAACTTGCAACCAAAATGGTTTGCATTAGTCTAGCTTGCATTGGTAATAGCTTGCCTTGATTGGTGATGTGATCAAAGTTTTCTGGCTCTTCCTCTTGGTAGAAAACCTCCTCCTCTTGATAGTCTCCGGTACTAGCGTCTATAAACGAATACGAGAATACAATCACCAAACAACACTTAAGTATTCTTAATTAGCCTTAATGGCTCACACAATGGATCTAGCATCATTACTTAACATTTATCAACAATTATTCTAGGGTTTCCTTATTTAACAATGGGAAAATAAATTCCTCTCGTTGAGAGTTGAAATTAGGGTTTCTTTGGAGAAATAATTTCCTCTCATTGAATCTTCTCAAATAACCAGGGGTGATCACATGTTGACCAAGGTCAACACTTCACATTTATTATTTGAGAAAAGTGATTTAAATGAGATTCATCCTCTCATGTGATTTAAATAACTAGTGCAATTTAAATACTATGTTGATTTAAATTCTACAATTGAGCAAGTATGAGCCTAAGCAATTAAAGGTCAGAACATTATTTCATATCACTTGAGAGAATGATTTAAATGGGGTGCTACCCTCATAGATTTAAATTCCTAAAATTTGGGTATAGTTTAAATGGACTAGTATTGACTACATAGCCAATATTTTGATTCTAGCCCATGATCATGTACAGAACCCATATCATATTTTTACATAGTAAATTAGAGTTTCTTAAATGTAAATTATTGCAATTGGATTCACTTCAAAATTCAAATTGGTTGATTTTTAAGATTTATTTGAATACTGAAAAGTCTCTGTTTTGTTATTTTTGCTATTCAAAATCTACACAACATATGGGGTTGAATCCAGTGAGGTTAGCTAGATAATTTCATAATATTTCTGGAACATTTTGATTTGCTAGATTTGGATTTGTAGATTTGAAACTATTCAAAATATGGCACAGATCAGTATTGAAAATTTGCTGAACAAATTATTTGAAATAAAGCTAACTGGGCTTAGACGGGAAATCTAGTGGGCCGAAATGGTTTAAAAACAGGGAAGGTGGCCCAGTAACGTTTCCGTGCTTGGTGGGCTGTCCAGAGATGGGGCCTACATGTCAGCGACTGGTTTACTTACCGAAACGGTACGCGATGACGACCGTCGGATCAGAACGCGATCGGACGACTGTGGTGCTTCTTCTTCTCCGGCGAGAGGAGGGCGTGCTGGCGACGGAGGTAGGGGGTCGGGGAGCGTCCTAGGCCGCCGGCGATCGAGGGAGAGGGTCGAGGCGATGTTGTCGATGGTGTAGAGGCCCCTGGTACAGCGGCGAGGCTCGGGGCGGCTCCAGGCGATGCAGATGATCTGCGGGCTCCGGCGGGATCGAGCTGGCGATTGAAGCTTCTCCGGCGAGGTCGGGTAAAATTGGTGGGTGGAGAAGGGGCTAGGATGAGAGGGGAGCAGATGTTGTGAAGAATCGAGGCTCGGATCTCCTCTATTTATAGCGGATGGAGGGGTGCTGTGGGTGCGGCGGAAGGTCGACGACGACAAGGTCGTTCCAGGGAGCGAAGGGGCAGGCTATGATGCGCGTCGTGTCGGCGACGGCTAGGTGAGTCTCTGGATATAGCTGGCGCGTCCAGGGGACGACGGGATGGCTCGGTTTGCTTCCGCGACAAGGACAGTACGGGGTGGCAAGCTTTTGATCATGGTGATGGCTAGGGCGTTCCCGCGTGCCAGCGAGCATGTCCAGCGTGTAGCTGGTGGCGTGATGAGCGTGCGTGCCAAGTGGGAGAGGGAGAGAAGGACGAGGGCGTCCAGGCGAGCGGCGTACTGGCGCGTCCAGGGCGTCGTCTGGGCGCGCTCACCGCGTGGTCTGGCACGCCGTGGCGAGGTACTGGGCGCGCGCGTTCTGGCCACTAGCGTGTGTCTCTTTGCTTAGGGCTGGTACGAGCGTGTTTAGGGTGGTGCAGGGAAAGCAGTAGACATGGTGTAGGGGAGAGGAGGGGCTCAGGTCGATCAAGTGCATGTGTGGCCGGCATGGTACTTGACATGGATGATTTTTGAGCATGGCCTCACTTTAACCAGTGCCAAATGGCTTTGTTTGATGCAGAGGAGGTACAGGAGTGATGATCACATATGATCATGCAAGGTTTAGGCAAAAATCCAGTGGGTATAAGCATGTATGCATAAAGTGAAATGATGCCTGCCAAGTGCTCGATGAAATGGCCGCATGAAGGTTTTGTTCGAATTTTGGATTTCTTTTTGGTGGAGCTCAATCATATAATTAGAGGGTTGGAATGGTGGTGGTTGGGTTCAATTTGGAGTGGTTTTGCAAAGTTTCAAATTTGAGGTTGATCTTCACTTTGCTTCACATACACTATTTGTCACATTCATACTGGTCAACCTAGTCAACTCTAGCCATGGTGGTCAACATGAAAGTTACTCACCTTGACATGGTCTTGGATGACATGGCTTTGGTTGACCAAGTTTAGTTTGAAGAAAAGTTAAAACCAGGGGGTAAAGTAGTGAACATTTTATAAAATGGCAATATGACCATTATCACATGTATGTTGATTTTGAGATTTGCTTTGATTTGATTTTGGTTTCTTTGATGCAATTGTGTTTGTTTATCATATATAAGAGTTTTACAAACAATAGATCAAGCAATGGTGGCCTTTGGTGAAGATTTGCAAAATTGGTCTTATGTGTATGTGAGTGAAATTGGGATTATCTCACCATTTGATTTCTCCCCATTTGATTTGACTTTTCTTGACTCTAATGTGGTTCTTATTAGTTTAGAAACATTTTAAGACCATTGAAACCAATTCAAATGGTCTTGCTCAAAGATTTGCAAAAATGGCCATAACACATAAGAGGTGATGTGTCAAATTTCACTATACTTGTAAATTGTTCATCTTGCTTTACTTGGACATGGGTTAGGGTAAATTTAGTGTTATATTTGGTTGAGGGATGGTTTCACATCAATTGGTCAAGGTTTAAAGGCATAGAACAAGAATTGGGCATTATGGCTATGTGTCACATATGCCTCTATGCATATGTTGCATTTGAGTTTTAGTTTGACTTTGCTTGACCCATTTGGTGTTGTTGAGTGTTGAAATGGTATATAGGAGTGATCCATCCACTCACAACATGTCTTAGGGTCAATATTCTTAAATTCACATATTTGCTATTTTACTCTCATATGCCTCTATGGCATTTTTAGTTTCTTTTTAATTTTCTTTTGTTTCACTTTGGATTTGGTTTGATAAGTGATAGGTAAGGTGTATGAAGGTTTTCCAAGCCTCTAAGCAAAGTAGAAAATCTTAGGGTAATGATTTATAAAAATAGCCATAGGCACATATACCTTTTTCTTATTTAATTTCCTTTTATTTTATTTTAACTAGGATGGTGAAAAGAGGGGTGAGGTTTAGGGTTTAATATTATTTCAAAGTACTTTAACAAGCAATCATGGAAATAGCACAAGAATTAAGCAAGATCACTATGTATCATACTCTATTTAATAAAAGTTTTTGTTGGTTCCAAAATTTTGAATTAGGGAAGTGCATTGTCTTTGTTTTTTTGAAATTTTTGGGATGTTACAAACCCTTCCCCCTTAAACAAATCTCGTCCCGAGATTCTAAGAAAAGTTAGGTTCCTAGGAGAGATTGAGAATTTTATTAACAGGAAGACATACTTGGCATGGTCTGGGGTGCTTCCTGAGCTTCAGTGGCAGTCATGTGGTAGAGACGGCCGTTGTTGTTGTTCTGGTTCCTTCTTCCGGCAAAGCGGCGCTGTTGCTGAGCAGGTGTTGCGGTATTGGCAGCAATCCTGGCAAGCTTTTTGGGGCACTCATTGGAGAAGTGACCCACAACTCCACATTCGTAGCAGTTGACGGTGGACTTGTCTTTGGGGATGACGGGGGTAGCATTGCTTCCCGTCCTTGGGGAAGTATTGGTGTTGTTGTTGTTTCCATTGTCGTTGCTGTTGTTGGGGTGGTTGTTGTTGTTGTTCCCATTGTTGTTGTTGCCTCCGGGCTTCGGGGGTCCTCCGTTGTTGTTGTGGTTGTTGGGGCGATAACTCTGAGCAGGGGGTTTGTTGTATCTTGGGGTGAATCCTCCAGAGGAGTTGTTGCGGTACTTCTGGGTATGGTGGGGTCCATTCTGGTTCATCATTCTGCGCTTGCGGTTCTCATTGGCTTGATGCAGCTTTCCTTCCATCTGTATGGCTGAGTCTACGAGGGCTTCCAAGTCAGCGAACGGAATGTTCACTAACACAGTTTGCATCTCGTCGTGCAGTCCGTTCAGAAATCTTTCCTTTCTCTTCTAATTGGTGTCGGTCTCATCCGGGGCGTACCTTGACAGAATGAGAAACCTGTCGCGGTATTCCACCACGGACATCCTTCCTTGTTTGAGTTCACGGAACTCGTCTCTCATCTTCTTGATCAATCCTTGGGGCACATGGTATTTGCTGAACTTCAGCTTGAAGTCTTCCCATGTCATCATCTGTCCCACATTCATTGCACGGGCACTTGTCCACCAGGCTCTGTCAGGTCCTGACAGGTAGTGGGTGGCAAACAGTACTTTTTCTGCGGCTTCTACTCCCGCAGCTTCAAGGTTGTTCTCCATGGTCTGGAGCCAGTCATCAGCATCTAGGGGCTCTTCAGTCTTGTTGAATACCGGAGGGTTGGTGTGCTGAAAGTTCTTCAGCTTCGATCCAGGGTGATCATTGTTTCCGTGGCCTTGATTGTTCTGAGCTATCTGTTGCAGTGCAGCAATGTTGGCTTGGCGTTCAGCTCTCTCGGCTTCTCGGTCTGCCATCAGGGTTTGCAGCAGTTGCATCATCGCGTCGTTGGTGCCATTGGGAGGGGCCATCTGAACATTGGGGTAGATGATAAGATAAGAGGGAAATTTCTATGGTTGGTTTGGTGAAAGTTTTAAAAAGTTCATAAGATTGAAAACTTGAGTAGTGTTGCGGGGGTAAAAACCAACAACACTTTTTCATTCATACCAAGCATCATACATTACGAATCTAACACACCGTTGGTTTGAAGAACCATTCATCGCTCTACGATACAAGGGGATCCTGATACAACTCACACATACGAAAGTGCTTTAAATGAAACTACTCTTCAGGGGGGGGGATTCTTCGTCTTCACGGGTAATGTGCTTGGCGAAAGGCGAGGGCGTTGTCCAACTCCTTGCGGGTCTGGTACAGCATGAAGTCGAGGTGTGCTACATAGTGGTTCATCTCCGTGAGCGGGGGCATGATCATCGGTCTTCCGGTGGGGTCATGTCTTGGGTAGTAGATGAAGCGGGTATTCTTAATCTTGTTCTCATTTTGTCCACACAGACGAGAAATTGCTTCTTGCATAGCTCTGACTAGTCCTTCCTTCCAAGTGTTTCCCGTTACAGAAAACCATATGGTTTCCCATATTGGGGTTCCAGGCTTCCTTCGTAGATCGGCAGAAACTTCCCACCGAGGTGGTCCTCCGGAGTGATTGTTGAGGGGTGTTCCGAAGAACTCGGGGTACGGGCGTCCTAGATAGACCACTAGTTGCTTCAAGTCTTTCTCGAACATCAGGTTTCCTCCGTGGCCAAGCTGATAGAACTCCCATTTGTACTCCATCTGTGAAGAATTATGATGAGTAAGTTAGAGAAGTGTGTCAAAATTTTAGGTAATAGTATAAGAAGAATAGAGCATAACTTTCTTATTTTTAAAAAGATCTCAATGATAAGAGGGAGAATAAGTTTTTCATAAATAGTCACTTCATTTGTTTCGAAACTAAAATTTTCAGACGTCCATTCTAACTAGGGTCTCCTAAGGTCAACAATGGCTCTGATACCAACTTGTCAACACCCGGATTTTTAAGTCCAGATGCCTATTATGCCATTCCTCGCAATCCCAGGAATATTGTTTTTGCGAGACATAATAGATTGATATCACAACACATCATTCATTACAACACATAATCGTCTTACAAATAAAGGATCACATGATCCAGTCTCATTACAATAATAGAAGTTCTATTTATTCATTACATAACACATAGAGGAAGCGAAATAGCGTAGTAGTAGTCCATCTATTCCACAGGCAACTGTTGACGTCAGGAGTGATCCTAGTTGTCGTAGACGTCCTGCTGTCCTTCTTCCGGTTTCTGGTACTCCTCTTCATAGTCTGGCCATTTGAATAGCCAGGGACACAGCCATGAGTACTTTAAAGTACTCGCAAACTAATACTCAGGTAAAATACTATCAACTATAGGAAGGGGGTTCTAAGCTCTAGTTTCATTTGCATAAAGCCAGTTTTATTTCATAAACACTTTACTAATCAAAGCCTCTTCATTTAACTAACTCAAGTGGGAACATTAGTGTCATTCCCACAACTCAGTTGTGATTCAAAGTCAAAGTCACCTTTCAATTCAAGTCACAAGTCACCATTCATATTTTTAGAAAAGTTCTGATGACGGAACAGTATGGCCTTTCCAACTGTCCATAACCGCGGACGCGGCTATTCGAATAGGTTTAACTCTGCAGAGGTTGTACACTTGTGCCACAACAATTGCAATAGTTCGTCAGGGGTAACTGGCCCTGATTTATCGTACGCAGTATGCGAACTACCAATCCTAACCTTTCATTTACATACTCTAGTATAGGCACCTCTCCCCATGAGCTTGGCCTCCCAGTGAAGACACGCGGTTAGCCTGGGAACTGCACAGGGCTTGGGCCGGACATTCACCTCATTTCACGTCATTTCACATCATTCCTTTTGTAGAGGCAGCCTCCAGCATAACCCCGATGACGCTTGTTCAGAGGGAACCCATACTAAAATACATAAGTTTCCAGCTAAGCCTTACCCAGATTCAGGTATTGTGGGGGTACTTGTAAAATTGGAATGGTATCGCATCCGAACCCAACCATCAGTTTTTGTAAAATTCACCAAGTCATTCACCAGTTATATTCACCTTCAAAATCTCTCAATAGAATGACTCATCATTCCAAGGTTTTCAAAGTCATTTCGATTCACAAGTTCCCAACTAGAGTAGTCACTTTTAATATTGAGCACTAGCCACTAGTTATGAGGGGTGCTAAGTATCTTGGAGCTTGCTAGGCTAAGTGTGATTCTCTTGTACTACTCTATAACTCAACTAAGTGAATCATAAATCAAAAAGTAACTTTGATAAATAAAATCAAATAAAGCTTGTAAGGTAAAAACTTGGGATAGGTTCATAAGGTAAAAAATGTAATGGTGCCTTGCTCTTGTAGAGCTTTGCACTTTGCAAGAATATAAACTTGCAACCAAAATGGTTTGCATTAGTCTAGCTTGCATTGGTAATAGCTTGCCTTGATTGGTGATGTGATCAAAGTTTTCTGGCTCTTCCTCTTGGTAGAAAACCTCCTCCTCTTGATAGTCTCCGGTACTAGCGTCTATAAACGAATACGAGGATACAATCACCAAACAACACTTAAGTATTCTTAATTAGCCTTAATGGCTCACACAATGGATCTAGCATCATTACTTAACATTTATCAACAATTATTCTAGGGTTTCCTTATTTAACAATGGGAAAATAAATTCCTCTCATTGAGAGTTGAAATTAGGGTTTCTCTTTGGTTTGGAGAAATAATTTCCTCTCATTGAATCTTCTTAAAATTTAATCTTCTAAAATAACCAGGGGTGATCACATGTTGACCAAGGTCAACACTTCACATTTATTATTTGAGAAAAGTGATTTAAATGAGATTCATCCTCTCATGTGATTTAAATAACTAGTGCAATTTAAATACTATGTTGATTTAAATTCTACAATTGAGCAAGTATGAGCCTAAGCAATTAAAGGTCAGAACATTATTTCATATCACTTGAGAGAATGATTTAAATGGGGTGCTACCCTCATAGATTTAAATTCCTAAAATTTGGGTATAGTTTAAATGGACTAGTATTGACTACATAGCCAATATTTTGATTCTAGCCCATGATCATGTATAGAACCCATATCATATTTTTACATAGTAAATTAGAGTTTCTTAAATGTGAATTATTGCAATTGGATTCACTTCAAAATTCAAATTGGTTGATTTTTAAGATTTATTTGAATACTGAAAAGTCTCTGTTTTGTTATTTTTGCTATTCAAAATCTACACAACATATGGGGTTGAATCCAGTGAGGTTAGCTAGATAATTTCATAATCTTTCTGGAACATTTTGATTTGCCAGATTTGGATTTGTACATTTGAAACTATTCAAAATATGGCACAGATCAGTATTGAAAATTTGCTGAACAAATTATTTGAAATAAAGCTAACTGGGCTTAGGCGGGAAATCTAGTGGGCCGAATTGGTTTAAAAACAGGGAAGGTGGCCCAGTAACGGTTCGGTGCTTGGTGGGCTGTCCAGAGATGGGGCCTACATGTCAGCGACTGGTTTACTTACCGAAACGGTACGCGATGACGACCATCGGATCAGAACGCGATCGGACGACTGTGGTGCTTCTTCTTCTCCGGCGAGAGGAGGGCGTGTTGGCAACGGAGGTAGGGGGTCGGGGAGCGTCCTAGGCCGCCGGCGATCGAGGGAGAGGGTCGAGGCGATGTTGTCGATGGTGTAGAGGCCCCTGGTACAGCGGCGAGGCTCGGGGCGGCTCCAGGCGATGCAGATGATCTGCGGGCTCCGGCGGGATCGAGCTGGCGATTGAAGCTTCTCCGGCGAGGTCGGGTAAAATTGGTGGGTGTAGAAGGGGCTAGGATGAGAGGGGAGCAGATGTTGTGAAGAATCGAGGCTCGGATCTCCTCTATTTATAGCGGATGGAGGGGTGCTGTGGGTGCGGTGGAAGGTCGACGATGATGAGGTCGTTCCAGGGAGCGAAGGGGCAGGCTATGATGCGCGTCGTGTAGGCGACGGCTAGGTGAGTCTCTGGGTATAGCTGGCGCGTCCAGGGGACGACGGGATGGCTCGGTTTGCTTCCGCGACAAGGACAGTACGGGGCGGCAAGCTTTTGATCATGGCGATGGCTAGGGCGTTCCCGCGTGCCAGCGAGCATGTCCAGCGTGTAGCTGGTGGCATGATGAGCGTGCGTGCCAAGTGGGAGAGGGAGAGAAGGACGAGGGCGTCCAGGCGAGTTGCGTACTGGCGCGTCCAGGGCGTCGTCTGGGCGCGCTCACCGCGTGGTCTGGCACGCCGTGGCGAGGTACTGGGCGCGCGCGTTCTGGCCACTAGCGTGCGTCTCTTTGCTTAGGGCTGGTACGAGCGTGTTTAGGGTGGTGCAGGGAAAGCAGTAGACATGGTGTAGAGGAGAGGAGGGGCTCAGGTCGATCAAGTGCATGTGTGGCCGGCATGGTACTTGACATGGATGATTTTTGAGCATGGCCTCACTTTAACCAGTGCCAAATGGCTTTGATTGATGCAGAGGAGGTACAGGAGTGATGATCACATATGATCATGCAAGGTTTAGGCAAAAATCCAGTGGGTATAAGCATGTATGCATAAAGTGAAATGATGCCTGCCAAGTGCTCGATGAAATGGCCGCATGAAGGTTTTGTTCGAATTTTGGATTTCTTTTTGGTGGAGCTCAATCATATAATTAGAGGGTTGGACTGGTGGTGGTTGGGTTCAATTTGGAGTGGTTTTGCAAAGTTTCAAATTTGAGGTTGATCTTCACTTTGCTTCACATACACTATTTGTCACATTCATACTGGTCAACCTATTCAACTCTAGCCGTGGTGGTCAACATGAAAGTTACTCACCTTGACATGGTCTTGGATGACATGGCTTTGGTTGACCAAGTTTACTTTGAAGAAAAGTTAAAACCAGGGGGTAAAGTAGTGAACATTTTATAAAATGGCAATATGACCATTATCACATGTATGTTGATTTTGAGATTTGCTTTGATTTGATTTTGGTTTCTTTGATGCAATTGTGTTTGTTTATCATATATAAGAGTTTTACAAACAATAGATCAAGCAATGGTGGCCTTTGGTGAAGATTTGCAAAATTGGTCTTATGTGTATGTGAGTGAAATTGGGATTATCTCACCATTTGATTTCTCCCCATTTGATTTGACTTTTCTTGACTCTAATGTGGTTCTTATTAGTTTAGAAACATTTTAAGACCATTGAAACCAATTCAAATGGTCTTGCTCAAAGATTTGCAAAAATGGCCATAACACATAAGAGGTGATGTGTCAAATTTCACTATACTTGTAAATTGTTCATCTTGCTTTACTTGGACATGGGTTAGGGTCAATTTAGTGTTATATTAGGTTGAGGGATGGTTTCACATCAATTGGTCAAGGTTTAAAGGCATAGAACAAGAATTGGGCATTATGGCTATGTGTCACATATGCCTCTATGCATATGTTGCATTTGAGTTTTAGTTTGACTTTGCTTGACCCATTTGGTGTTGTTGAGTGTTGAAATGGTATATAGGAGTGATCCATCCACTCACAACATGTCTTAGGGTCAATATTCTTAAATTCACATATTTGCTATTTTACTCTCATATGCCTCTATGGCATTTTTAGTTTCTTTTTAATTTTCTTATGTTTCACTTTGGATTTGGTTTGATAAGTGATAGGTAAGGTGTATGAAGGTTTTCCAAGCCTCTAAGCAAAGTAGAAAAGCTTAGGGTAATGATTTATAAAAATAGCCATAGGCACATATACCTTTTTCTTATTTAATTTCCTTTTATTTTATTTTAACTAGGATGGTGAAAAGAGGGGTGAGGTTTAGGGTTTAATATTATTTCAAAGTACTTTAACAAGCAATCATGGCAATAGCACAAGAATTAAGCAAGATCACTATGTATCATACTCTATTTAATAAAAGTTTTTGTTGGTTCCAAAATTTGGAATTGGGGATGTGCATTGTCTTTGTTTTTTTGAATTTTTTGGGATGTTACAGTCTCGATGTCACCATTCTCCATAGTGATCATAACCTTGGTGTTCTTGCACTCAAACGATTTGTGGCCTTGGGTGCCACACTTGAAGCAAGTGACATTAGAGGGTCCCGTAGATGCCTTAGAGGAGGTGGTGGAGGACACCGTTTGCTTCATGCGACTTTGGATAGTCGGTTTCTTGGATGGTGTAGAGGACACGTCGGGCTTGACACTTGTAGTAGGAGGAGTTGATGTAGCGAGCTTGGAGGAGAAGTCTTGGCCTTGGAGTACTTGATGTCCTCAATCACTTTGCGCTCGGCCTTCGATGCTTGGTGGACCAACTCAACCATGTTGGAGTATGGTTGGAACTCCAGAATCCTCTTGATGGGGTAATTGAGGCCATTGAAGAAACGAGCAATGGTTTGGTCCTCGGACTCTTGGATGTTGGCTCGCATCATAGTGAGCTCCATCTCCTTGAAGAACTCCTCAACGGTCTTGGTGCCTTGCTTCAACTTTTGGAGCTTGTTGAAGAGGTCGGTCATGTAGTGCGTTGGGACAAAGCGAGCATGCATCTCTTTCTTCATCTCTTCCCAATTGTCAATAGGCGGTTCACCCTTTTCTTCCCTTAGAGTGAGGACTTGCTCCCACCAAGTGTTGGCATAATCTTCAAACTCAAGCGATGCCATAGCCACTTTCTTGGCACCGGAGTAGTTGTGGATGCGGAAAATCTTGTCAACCTTGAGTACCCATGAGAGGTAGGCCTCGACATCTTCTTCACCCTTGAACTTCGGCATGGTGAACTTGAGCCTTCCAAACATGTTTTCTTCATCCTCCAAGTTTCTTCGACGAGGAGGGGCGCCTTCATCTCTTGCGGCTAGAGGAGGAATAGGAGGTCTTCTACGGCCAACCGTAGCATTGGGTTGGCGTTGAAGGTGAACACTTGCTTCACTTGGTTCATGGTGAGGATGTGGTTGAAGATCTTGTCGAGGTTGTTGACGATGCTCCATGTTGGCCCACTCATCTTGATCATGGTGTGGCTCTCCTCTTCCACGTTGGTCATGGCGAGGGTGGCGGCGGAGATCTCGCCGAGGTTGATCTTGAGGACCTTGGTCTTGGGGTTGGTCGTCACGCCCATGGTGGGCATGGCGATCCGCTTGGTGACGATCTTGTTGTAGGACTTGGTCTTGTGGAGGCCGCTCATGTGGACGAGCATGGCGATGGATTTCTCCGCGCCTAGAGTTGGAGCGAGAGTCTTCATGACGAACATGTGGGCGATGAGGTCGATGATGGTCTTCATGCCTTGAGGAAGAGCTTGAGGACGAAAGGCCACCATGAGAGTAGTAATCTTGTGGCGAGCTTGATGAAGAGGAAGTAGAGCGGTGTCGGCGATGGCGACCCAAATTGGTGATGGCGCGCTCGAGGCTATCCATGCGCCGCTCCATGTTTGCATCATTAGCCGCCATTTGGCCATTCAAGTTGTCCGTAGCTTCACGAAGAAGAGCCAAGTCTTGGTTCACGGCAGAGAAGTTGTGAGCCACCTCATTGTATTGCTCATCGATGCACGTCTCAAAGAGGGAGAGTTGCTCCTTGAACTCTTGGTGTTGTGTCCATAGGTTGTGTTGAGTAGCCAACCTCTCGGTGTTGCGGAGGACTTCTCCATTCCTTGAGTCGTCTCCATTCCTATCCATGATGGCAAGACAAGAACTATGTTGTGTATGTTAGTGGAAGGAGACTACCTCGCACTCTTACCAAGGTAAGATAGTATTGAGGTAATCAACCAAGCCAAAAGCAAGATCAAGTGTATCGGGACACACGCAAAACCACACGCAAAAGCTAGCAAATATGGTGTTAGGCGAGTGTTGTGGAAAGCCAAAAGACAAATCCAAGATCGAGTATGTTGTTAAAAGTGGGTGAGGTCCGAAAATCCAAATGTCAATGTGAAGATCACTATAAACACGGAAAAGTTGTGGAACACACACACGGGATAAGCGGGGTTAGTGCAACCAAAAGTGAGCGGAAAGGTGTATGTAAAGGTGCTCGGTGTCACACTAACACAAGGAGAGCCAAAGCTTTGGTTGCAAAGGAAGAGACAACAAGATTCACACGCGGCCTCTCTTCTCTTCTCTCGTTTGCTTAAAAGCTTATGACACTCTTTTGTACACGGTGGCACTCACACTCTTTTGTATCCTTGGTGGCACTTGCACACTTTTTTATGTATGGATATATGGATGTATGGATGTATGTATGTATGGTGCGACTTGCACTCTTTTTGTGTTTTTGGGCTTTTTCCATGCACTATGTTAGCGTTAGCCTCGCTTTTGCTATCTTGCCACACAAGTGTTTGCTTGGATGCTTTACTCAACACGACACACACACCTCACAATGCGGGGCCACGTGCAATGTCTCGCAATACTAAACAAGCAATGCTCGATGGGATAGATCGCAAAAGGAAGAGGGTTACAAGGGAAAGCAGCAAGTTATACCTGCGATGATGGTGGTGGTGGTGGTGGTGGGTGGTAGCCGAAATCGAGCTCGGAGGAGGGCGCGAAGATGCACCCGGTTTGGATCCGGTTGGACCGGGTCCTGGACCGGCGGATCCGGTTGGCGCCCGGTTGACCGGCTGCTGGGCCGGCTGGTCCGGTCTGGGGCCCGGTTGACCGGGTTTCTCAACCGGGTTTGACGATTCTCTCTCCTGTTCTTCCCCAAACCAAAACCAAAAGAGCAAATCGACGGGAAACGATGGAATTGGAGGCTAAAAGTTGGGGAAATAGTAGATCAAGCACAACAACACCGAATCCACGGACCAAAACCACTCAAAACGCAACCAAATCACAGATCGGTCAAAAGGCACTTTGGGGCTATTTTTGGTGATTTTGTGGAAAATTTTCTAGAAACGAAATCGGGTGGGTGGAGGGTCAAAATCGCGGTAACCAAGAGCTGCTGATACCATATGATGAGATCTAAGATCCCGTGAGTGGTCCGATCTCGCGATTTGACCCCGAAAACCAAGGGAAGAGGTGGGAGAACGCGAGGAACACGAAGAACACGAAGAACGCCGGTACTCACGCACGCACACCAACCCGATACACCCGATGCTTACCCCCGTGGCTCGATGGACCACGCCAATAGAATCTCCTGGAAGAGGCACGCGGCAGAATTCCCGGAGAGAGATTGGGGTTGGAGAAGAAGAGATTGATGAGGGAGAGAGAGTAGCTTGTACTAGAATCTCACTCAACAATATCCAAATCAACAACCAGGATGCCTTGATTACAGAGGGATGGTAACCCTAGGGAGACTAAGCTCAAAGTTAGGTTTGAGTTCAAAACAAGTCTAAGGGGTAAAGGAGAGGTCCAGGCTACTTATATAGGCATACATGGCCAGCAAGGGCGAAAAGGTACGTAAACAGATAACTTAGGCAGTTCGGTGAAGCAATCCCGTCAAATCCGGTTTGGGGTCCGGTCTGACCGGGCCTGTGACCGGGTGGTCCGGTCCTGGGTCCGGTCGACCGGGCGCCAACCGGATTCTTGCGAAGTTTCCGGTCGTCTTCCGGTACGATGCAGGGAAATCCGGTTGCCGCCTGGTTGACCGGGCCTGGGACCGGATGGCCCGGTTGTGGGGCCGGTCTAACCGGGTCCTGGACCGGCCAGCACTTCTCCTCTTCCTTTGAGTGCTTCGAGCGACGTCGGGTTCGGCTTCGTGATCATCTCCATGTCCCGCTGCTCCTCTCCTTCCCCTGACCTTGGCGTGTCCTCCTCTCCGGGGTCTTGATGCGCCTTGTACCTAATGACACATAGCACATCGGCATGAGGTAGCAATCCATCCAAAGGGGTACCGAGATCAAGGGTGGTGAGGAGCGAGTTCACCTCATCATGTAGAGCTTTAACTCGGGCTCGCGTCATTGGTCCACTTGGGGGACTTGTTGGTCTTGGTGTAGCGTCGTCAGTGAGCGGGGCTACATCATAATGTGTTTTCGGCGGCAGCTTCAGGGATGATGGTAGCTTCGGCGGGAGCCGGCCAAGGAACCGCCGCGGCGAGGCCATGTCGTTCCCGACACGGGCCTCTCCATTCCCAGTCTATTCACGCGTCTGTGCGTCGATTCCCTTTGCTGATTAGGTCGCGAGGGGACGGCACATGCCTATATGTGGCCGGACGGGAGTTGGCGGGGGACGCCAAGGGGTGGTGTTGGTGGCCGCTCTCGTGCGTTCTACAGCGAGCGGCGAGGACGGAATACCGCGGTAATGCTTTATTGGTTCAGAATTTGTCTAGGAACAAAAGCAAATTCTAAAAAAAAGGCCCTGGGAAGCAAGAAGATGATGCGCAGATCCATTTTTTCTGCACTTCTTTGTCTACATCTTTGTGTCAATTGGTCTGGTCCTATATAGTGAAAGTAGCATTCGGTAGCCATGCACTTGGTTTATTGAGATTGATTGATTGTACGGACGCTAGATCAGTTCAGGAATTCACCCCATTAATTTGGTTTGGTGCTTCATTGTGTAATGCTAATCTGAAAATAAATTCAGTCGGCAGATTCAACCTGCGGGTCAGTTACGAAGATTGTCCAAACCAAGTTGTACTGATAATTTTGTCTATTGTACGGATGTATGTATATGTAATTCTTCATTGCCTTTCACACATTAGATGTAGAGATATAGTATATCTCCTCTCATCAATCTTAATCCTAATGCATCATGTACCCTCACTAGGAATCAATCAAGAAACCGAGGGGCTTAATACAATGACATCCAATCAAGAGGGGTAGAGAATGGTGGAGGCCGTGGCACATCGGTTGTGATCGCGTTGTCCTTCCCATGCCAACAACTCGTGGAGAAACGGAGTGTGAAATGGTACGGTCGCCGGCGTCCAACCGCTCAGGTGATATGCAATATCAAGCTGAGAAACCTAAGGTGGTAAAAATGACACTTTCATTTTGGTTGGATATAACTTGCAACAAACCTATGAGGAAACAATACCTCAAAAAAAAAAACCTATAAGGAAACAAATGGAACTTTCATTTTGGTTAGATATATCTTGCGAGCGGTCGCCGGCTCCAAGGGCAGGAGGCCGCCAGCTGGCACGAGGCTGCAGCGTGGGAGTTCACCGGCGGGAGGCTGCTAGCGCAAGCGCGGGACTCCATCAGTGCGAGGCTAAGATCGATCAGTCGGGGATCCGATTGCGCGTTTTTGAAATAGGAAGGATGGAAATAAAAAAAATGTTTTCAACTACACTTCGGACACCTAAAACATGACGGAAGGGTAGTATTGTTTAGTTCGTTGTTATGAAAGATTCTGCAGAAACTCTCAGCTGTTGATGTTTCAAGAAATTTGTCCAATGCAACATAGTTAATGCCGTTCTTTTTTCCCCACTTTTATTAATGATGTACTAAGGTGGAGCAGTGCAAATTTGACTGCATACTTCCTATTGTTTTGCTCCTGGACTAAACCTACGTAAATTTGGTTAGTACATCACAAAATTTGACATCACTATTCGATGTTCTATCAGGTTACGTGAGATGACAGACTTTTAAAGCGATGGCAATGCTAAACCAAAGGAAAATGAAGGGGGTGGAGATAACAATGCTAAACCAAGGGCAAATGAAGGGGGTGGAGTGGAAGAAGAGGCCGCGAGACCTGACATCTGTGAAGGAGAGAGTCGATATTCATCCATATATAAACGGAACCAAATTACTTATGTTCCGCACACATTTATGCCGGTGGGTAATTTTTTTCATTATCCCATGGCAACGCACGGGCATTTGTGCTAGTAAATTAAACGCTTGGGTGGAGTAATTACTACTCCCTCCGTCCCAATGTATAAAAAACAAATTTAACAAATAATATTGTTACTCATTAAAAGATTACACCACTAATTTTTTTATTTTAATAGGAATTCGATGGTATAAGTTTGTTGACATGTAATTTATGTTATGTCCGTTAAAATGATGGTCACTTCAACATCCAAAAACCTGTGCACCCACTATATATATATAGAAAAGAGAGAGAGTACTTCATTCCCAAATCATGGTATAGAGTCAAAATGTTCAAGCCAACAGACTACTTAACAAGTCACCAGATTGTGACCCACTAGCTTAGATGATAATGTGTTGTCAAGGACAAATTACATTCCTTTACTTCAAATTCAAAGACGCAAAATGTCTCTTTGATGCAACTTCTTCTGGACAACAGAGTGTGCCCAACTAGTCAAAATATTAGTACCATCATTTTCGCGCTTCACACGAACTTGTTCAATAGTCTTGGTGCCACAACAACATATCAAGTCGATGATGTCTCTATCTTTAGAAATGTAAGACATCAGAAAGTTGCAGGCAAAAAGTGAGTGAAATGTAGCACACGTGAATGAAAAATAATTACGTACCAAAAATAAGAATGTATAAGAGGCATGATTGAGGTTCAAAGCACGTGTCACCTGCTAGCAAATTTGATCAATAAACTAGCATGGCAAAAAAGTAATTGTGGGAAGGGGGTTTGATCAAGGAGAAATTGCTCAATGAAAATTTATACACGTTTAATATTATATTTTGGTACACCAAACTCGATAAATATATTACTCTATAACCTACTATCATTTTTCTGAAGCACATATAATTAACACTATAACAGAATAATACCTCTAGATAATATCGTACTCTAGATGATATTATACTCTAGAACCTACTATCATTTTTCTATAAACATACCAAATATTCTCTATTTTCTTGATAATGTTGATATTCAAGGATACTACGGATAGGTACACATTAAATAACACCATAACACATTAAGGTTCATAAATTAGTTTGTGTTTTACTATAATACGTTCGATTTGACTTGACTTAGGGTGAATCTCATTGTATGAACATTCAAATCGTATAAAAAATATGTATCTTACTATATAGAAGCAGTTCTACATCATTCATTCTGCAACTTATACCAATGGTTAATAATTGGCGATAATTGACAAATAGTATATCAAACAATGCACATTAATAAAAAAGGACATAAAATTAGTGGAGAAATCAATTATGGCAAAGTAAAACAATTTAGTATAAAATGTTGCTTTTGTTCCAAAGCTCCTAAGGAACAAGAATTAGGGTAAATATTTTCGAGAAGCGACATTGAAGAGAAGATGGGCTGCCGTGTCCTACGCCGAAGAGCAAAGAGGACATGCCCCACGGTTGGGTAGCCACAATGCACAAGGCATTCAGAACTCCAAATCTGATTATGGATGACAAGGCATGCAAAAAAGTTTGTATTTTGGTGGTGCCTATGCATTTCCACACCGTGGGCTGAAACAGTACTAGTCAGGATATAGTTCATAATTTCATATACATTGCAGCTGAAACATGTCAACATCATCCATGCATTTTCTCTATCCGCACTTTCTTTACAAATCAATATTTGTACTCTACTAAGCTAGTCTCTATTAATGATTTTTTTTCCCGAAATAAGTGCATCACCCCAACCTCTGCATTGAAACAATGCACACAACCGTGTTTTTTTATTGCAAAGTATCAAGTATATAGAATTTTGCATCTCAGGGATCACATAATAAGCACTACAAAAAATTCCCCTTACCCAGCGGATTTTTTTGGACGGCACAAACAAAATGTCCCACCAAAAGTTCTTTTCATAGCCAAAGGGTTTACCCGGCGGCTAGCAAAACAGGCACACATTTAAGCGCCTTGGTAGAATCCATACCGACTCATAGTTATGCCGTGGTATGTGTGTAGTCAAGAGCGGACCGTGGTAAATCAAACATGGAACAAGAATCTGCGTTGCTAGTTATTCGCGACATGTTATCATGGCAAGAAGAGATATCAAGCATATCATCATAAGATTTAGATAAGAAATTTAATATATGCAAGGACTATCAAGACACACATCTAAGTCATTTTTAGTGCTATAAGTATTCAAGTCCAACAATAAAGTATTGCAACGGGATACAGATGAATGATCATCAATAGTAAGCTCACTATCAACATTACAATGTTAATCACCACTCACCATACCATTACCTTATGTCTTGTCACCCGTTGGTGAAGTGGATGAGAATTCATCACGGGCGGAAGTGGAAGGAGCATAATCATCCTCAAATGTCTTTGACACATCATATAAATCTTAAAGCTTTGTCCAAAACTCATGAGCGCTCCGAAAAAAGCATGATTGAAGAAGTAACTATATGGCTCAAAATATAGCAAGGTGATGGCATGTACTCCTCGTATGCGGACACGTTGTTGGGGAACCCCAAGAGGAAGGTGTGATGAACACAGTAGAAAGTTTTTCTCAGTATGAAACCAAGGTTTAATCGACCAGTAGGAAAAGGCGTGACTTGTGAAGGTGTTGCTGGCTGACTAGTGGTAGGACACACTACCGCGCGTCAGCAACAACATGAAACCTGCACACAACACAACCAAAGTACTGCCCCAACTTACAGTGAGGTTGTCAATCTCACCGGTTTGCTGAACACAAAGGATTAGAGGTATCGAGTGGAAGGAGATGTTTGCAGAAAGTAAACAGAACATGATCACAGTTGAATTTATCAGTAAAGGAAATAGAACCGAGGTCCACAATTCACTAGAGGTGTCTCTCCATAAAGAAATAGCATGTTGGGTGAACAAATTACAGCTGTGCAATTGACAGAATATTGACCATACATGATAAGATGATTACTATGATATTTGGTATAGGACATTACAATATAATACATAGACCGTAATACAAATACGTCTATGATTAATAATTCACCTTCAGGTTATCGTCCAAACCCCTTTCAGTATTAAGTTGCAAGAAACATTAAGTAATGTGTGTAAAGTAAACAATACAATTACCCTTGGATAAAACATTGTTGTTTTCTCCCTAGTAGCAACAACATATCTACAACCTTAGAACTTATAAAGCCACTCTCCCAGGAAACTAGAGGCATGAACTTACTATCGAACATAAATACCCCCTCTTGGAGTCACAAGTGTCAACTTGGCCAGAGTTTCTACTAACAAGGGAGAGCATGCAAGATCACAAATAACATATGACATGAATATATAATCAATCTCAACATAGTATTCAATATTCATCGGATCCCAACAAACCAAATATATAGGATTACATAAAGATGATCTTGATCATGTAAGGCAGCTCACAAGATCGATACATGAAGCACAAAGTGGAGAAGACAACCATCTAGCTACTGCTATGTACCCATAGTCTAGGAATGCACTACTCATGCATCACTTCGGAGGCGGACATGGCGATGTAGATGTCTCCGGTGATGATTTTCCCCTCCGGCAAGGTGCCGGGAAGAGCTTTAGAACCCCCGAGATGGATTCTGCGATGGAGGCCGCGACGGAACTTTTCGTGGATGGAGGCTCGGGTATCCAGGTGTTTCCCGAGAAGATGTATAAATAGGCGAAGGATTTAGGTCGGTGGGGCGCCTGGTGGGCCTAGACCACCCCTAGACGCGGGCCAGGTCCAGGCCGCACCTAGGGCAGGTCTAGTGGCCCTGCTGCGCCTCTTCTACCCCCCTTCGGACTTGGTCTTCGCTTCTGTAAAATATTGACTTTGGATTTTGTTTCGTCCGATTCCGAGAATATTTCACGTACAACTTCTCTGAAATACAAAAACAGCAGAAAATAGGGAACTGACACTTAGGCATCTTGTTAATAGGTTAGTGCCGGAAATCATGTAAAAGTGCAACAAAGTGTAAGAAAATCATATATGAATTGTTATAAAACAAGCATGGAGCATCAAAAATTATAGATATGTTTGCAACGTATCAACATCCCCAAGCTTAACTCCTGCTCGCCCTCGAGTAGGTAGGTGATAACAAAGATAATTTTTGAGGTGACATGAAGCCAACACAATCTTGATCAAGCATGTAAAGCATTGCGAGCTAAGGATCTAAGTACTCTAACATATGCATGATAGATATAATTCAATAGAACTTAGCAACTATGTTATAACATGAAAAGTAACTCAAACAATGGATCATGAATAATAGTGCATTGAAAGCAACTGTGTGTTTATGATCATAGAGTAAACATACAAAGTGGTACTCAACATGTCCTTATGCAATAGAAAAATATAAACGCAAGGACACCTTCAAAGTTTAAGAGGTGACTAGATACAAGTAATTTAAGAGCAATCAGTAGCACAATCATGAATCAATCAATACTAATTTTGGGACTATGCACATTGCACTGAGAATGACAACTATGTTCTCTTAATCGGTGCATAAGTTAGAAGATGAAGACTCAACATGAAAGTAAAAGAAAGTCCCTTCACAGAGGGAAGCAGGGATTGCCCATGTGCTAGAGCTTTTTTATTTTGAAAGCAATAAGAGTGTTGAAAATATTTATTTTGAGAGGTGCAACTCATGTCAACGGTAGTAATAAATAATATGACTTATGCATAATTACTTCCTATAAGTTTACTTGCACTACAAGAAAAGTTCTGATAGACAACGTCTCAAAATCGTCCGCTAAGGGGTGTTTTTCGTCGCCTATGGGCCTAACCCGACGATATGGGTTCTGTTGTCGAAACTGCGTCAGGCAAAGTCCAACCACGTTTTTTCCGGTCCGTCGCGCTTGGGTGCCCTTCCGCCACGGAAAATTGGACCGTTGCTGAAGTGTTTCCGGGAGCCCGTTGACTGCTGACGTCATGCAAACTGACACGTGGCAGACGCCGTTAATCGGCAAGACGGCGTTAATCAACCCCGTGGTAGATGGTAGGCCCACACGAGGCCTGCCACGTCTTAACCGGGCCGGCCCATTAAGTTTGCGGGCCGGGCCAGCTGACTTAGTTTGACCGGTCAACTATATAGCTGGGCTGGTCCATTAGTTACGTGGGCCGGGCCTAACCTCTAAGGTTGACTGGTCAAAACATTAATGGGCCAGCCCACTAAGCATGTGGGCCGGGCCGAATGCACTCGTTTGACCGGTCAACAGGCAAAAGGGCCGGCCCACAAGACATGTGGGACCCACTTTCCTGTTATCGGGCCGGCCCATTTACCTAGTGGGGTCCACCTTAAAACAACTGGGCCGGCCCAAGAAGTTATTGGGCCGGCCCAATTAGCATGTGGGTCCCACTTTCCTGCTATCGGGCCGGCCCATTTAGAACGTGTGGTCCACAATAGATCAAATGGGCTGGCCCAACAAGAAAGTGGGCCGAGCCAAAACACAGGTGGGTCCCACTTCCCTGTTAAAGGGCCGGCCCATTTAGTATGTGGGGTAGCAAGTGGGCCGGCCCAACAAGACAGTGGGCCGGGCCAAAAGCGCAGGTGGGTCCCACTACCCTGTTAAAGGGCCGGCCCATTTAGTATGTGGGGTCCACCATATAGCAAGTGGGCCGGCCCAACAAGATAGTGGGCCGGGCCAAAAACACAGGTGGGTCCCACTTTCGTCTTAAAGGGCCGGCCCATTTAGTATGTGGGGTCCACCATATAGCAAGTGGGCCGGCCCAACAAGATAGTGGGCCTGGCCAAAAGCACATGTGGGTCCCACTTTCCTGTTAAAGGGCCGAAACATTTAGAACGTAGTGTCCACCATATAGCAAGTGGGCCGGCCCAACAAGATAGTGGGCCGGGCCAAAAGCACAGGTGGGTCCCACTTTCCTCTTAAAGGGCCGGCCCATTTAGTATGTGGGGTCCACCATATAGCAAGTGGGCCGGGCCAAAAACACAGGTGGGTCCCACTTTCCACTTAAAAGGCCGGCCCATTTAGTATGTGGGGTCCACCACAAAAGCAATTGGGCTGGCCCAGCTAGTTAGTGGGCCGGCCCAGTAGTGGGTGGGGTCCATCTTAAAGCAAATGGGCCGGCCCAATTAGAGTGTGGGGTCCACGGTAAATCAAGTGGGCTGGCCCAATAAGTAAGTGGGCCAGCCCGTTTAGTTGCTGTTTATATGCCGGCATAATAGGGCTTTAGGATTTTGTGGGCCGGCACATATGTGATTTCGCTTAATTGGGCCGTTTAAGGGATGGGAATTCGTGATTTAGATACTGAGAATATTTATGCAGCATTGATTTCTGTCGGATAGCCTCACTTACCACAAGCACCAAAGAAAAAATGCGCGAAAGAACTATAAAAACTAACTAAATATTACATCAGCTGCAAGGCTTTGAAAAAATATTACAGAACCCAGAGAAATTGAATGGTAATTAAACCTAGCAATACAATGAAGCGATCCGGCAATCTTTTAAGTTGTCCATGCAGCACCTATATCTGAAACAAAAACATTACAAGTTAAGACAGCAACAATGGAAAGGCAAAGACACTACAATATTGTTTGCCAAAGAATTTGGAACTCATCATTTCGTCGTTGTAAGAAGATCATTGTAATGCACACAATAAGCAAACAAAGAGTGCATGCCGCATACCAACAGCCAATATAACAGAGCATGTTAGAATGAAACATCAGACTTACTACTGTCGAGTCCCATGCAAACCAACATGTTCAGGGAGTACAAAATTGGCATGAACAACATAGTAGCAGGCTATAAATTTTGTAACAACGACTGAGCAAGATGAAGTTATGATGGCTACATCTACAGAGCAGGGAATGTAAACCAAAAATAGAAGTTACGATGGCAAAAGCTAAAGAGGAGGGAATGTGAACCAACATGTGCCAAGTGCAATTACTTCAAATTGGCCGTGAACTAAATAATACTCCTGAACTTATAGTGAAGGGGATGCAAATCAAGATGTTTCGGGATATAAACTTGTAATGAGCAACACATAGAGGACAGTTAATGATGGAGCTTAGGATGGACCAGATATACGTAATATAGTGGGATCACCTGTGAACTTGTATAAGAGGTAATGCAAACCAATATGTTCAGCTTTCCATATGTGAGCGTCATGCCAAGTCAGAGAAACAAGTCAATAATGCAGCTTTTGAAGAACAAGATGGCACGCAAAATTATTATCTAGTAGTATGACAAGTTTATTTGTACTACAGGCTAGATAGCAGAGTGATAGCATGCCAAACTAAGTCCTTACTTTGTTAGCTTACAATGAACTAGATACAAAACAATGGCATCACCTGTAGTACTTGGAATGCAAGCCAACATGTTCATGGAGTAAAAAATTGGCACAAACAACATAGTAGCAGGCCATAATTTTTGTAACAACGACTGAGCAAGATAAAGTTATGATGGCTAGATCTACAGAGCAGGGAATGTAAACCAAATATAGAAGTTACGATGCCAAAAGCTATAGAGCAGGGAATGCGAACCAACATGTGCAATTACTTAAAATTGGCCATGAACTAAATAATAGCAGGATGTTACTATAATACCTATAATTTTTGCAACAACGACTGAGCAAGATAGAAGTTATGATGGCTACATCTACAGAGCAGGGAATGCAAACCAAAATGTTCAATCGCTTAAAGTTAGCAATGAACTAGAAAATAGCAAGGTGTTACGGTCATAGCTAGGAATGAACTAAAAGAGCTTCAGACAAACAAGCATCTGAACCCAGAACATGGCGCTAAAACAAGGGACTTACATTAGGAGAAGCACTCTGTGGGAGTCACAACAGATCTTCCTGGGGTTGATAGATCCGGTGATGAAGTACGCTACATGTGCTACTTGGGGTTGGAGAGACGGCCATTACACTTCATGGTTACTCATCTCATCTGCAAAAACGTAACGGCGCGTCGTTAGCACAAACAGGTTCCCCCAAGATTAAACAAGAACTTGCAGGCAAGCAATAGAAAAGCGACAGTAGAAGAGTTTAGATCATGCAAGGCGCCGGTGAAGCAGATCCGGTTCATGCACAGCAGTGTCGGTGAGCAAGATCCGATGCGGTGGACGACGGATCCGGCGAAGCGGCTCCGGTGGGGTGGACAATACCGCAGCTGAAGCGACTGCGGTAAACTGCTGGATGAGCATATGGTTTCGAGGTTCGGCGGGGATGATCCGGTCCGGTTGATGACGGCGTCGATGAAGCGGCTCCGGCTGACAAGGGATTAACTTGTCAATGCCTATGGATTGTAGGCTAGGGTTTAGTTAGAAGTAGAGGGTAAGTAGATCTCGAAGGTTTCAGCCGAAAAGTACTCGACGATTGTGAAAACTAGGGTTTGCAGACAATGATTCCGTTGATTCTTTGTCCCTCGACTCCCCCTTATATATGAGGTGAAGCCGAGGGATCCGTGCTATACAAGTTTACAGAGTCCGGGACGGTTTCTAACTCATCCCGCCAGATTACAAACAACACTTCCTATTACAACTCTATCTTTCCTTAGTAAATCTTGGGCTCCCGAATCTTCTTATTCTTCGGGTATTGGGCCTCCAGTAAACCCCGGGTACCATCTTCGGCAGGCCCATTTGGGATGCCTATGTCAGTAGCCCCCGAGATTTTGCTTGAATCGTAGAGTCAGGGAAAATCTCCATTGTTTATTTTTACTCGAAAGCTTTAACCTTTTATATTTCTTCACATAAAATTCTATATTGTACAGGGATACTGGTAATTGGGGCTAGTTCATCTGACGGATCAGGTACTAGTTAACTGCTCTAGTGGCAATCCGCAAAAACCTACTTCAAAATCACGTCCCCGGACATGATCTCGGGATACTGGTGTAAACGTCGACAGGTGCCGCTTAAGGTCTTACCATTCTGTCGAGTCCCAGTCAAATTTATCGGGTACCTAACGCGTCCGTTAGGATTTTTCTTCGTATCTGTTGATACGGATAAAAGTAGCAGAGCGCAGTCTTTGGCGATGCCACGCCCAGCAGAACGGATCTGGGGTCTTACCTTCGCAAATTTGCGGCATTCAGAAATTGATCGCAACTTCGGCGTTCTGAGAATATATTGTCGAGTGCTTTTCCGGCTGTTGGAATGGCACATTTTATCGAGTCATATATGACTTATATTGTTCTCCCGATGGGAGTATATGTAGAGTTAATTATAACTCGAAATATACTCTCTTGTTTTTATATTTTTGTTAATTTCATCGGGCACGCGAACAAATGCTCCCCGATGGGAGTAGCCCCCGAGGCTACAACCAAGAACTTGTGCTTGGTTGTAGGCTCAACATTTTAGTCCACCTTGTCGCTATATTTTCATTACTTCCCAATATGATCTCTTTCTTCTTCTCTCTTTTTTTTTTTATCTCTCGGGTGCGCGAACAGCGTTCTCGATGGGAGTAGCCCCCGAGGCTACAGCCAAGGACTTGTGCTTGGTTGTAGGCTCCCGCAATTTCTATATTTATCATACTCGAAAATTTACTTTTTTCTGAAGTAGCCCCCGAGCATTTGGGCAAAAACTTGTATTTGACCAAAGGTTCCCGAGGTATTGAATAATTCTTTCTGTCGCCGTTTTTCTTGTCGACATACTTCCCTTAATCAAATTTACTTCATCCTCCTCGAATAGTCGTGATTTTTCTGCCCTGTGGGTCCATTGCTTCGACTACGTTGACACGTCGTGCAAGTAATGGACACACGTCCTCCGCTTTTCCTGGCGCACGTACGGTAACGCCTATTTCAGTAAAAATACTCTTTTGCCCTTGTGTCTAGAAGATCCATCCTCACCACACGATTTCTTCATCCAACGGCACACTGCTTCACCCGAATCTTATATAAACCCTTCTTCAACCTTCGTTCATCCCCTCGCTTGCGCCGCTCACCTGTTCCTCTTCGCAAAACTTCCCCTGCGCCCAACTCTCTCCAATCTTCCGTACGCACATACATTGCTCTGCCCACTGCCGTTGATGCCACCGCGCACGCGTCTGACTCGCCACAGCACGCCGGAATCCAAGATGGCCGCCGAGGATCTTGAGTGGGAGAGATCCAAAATCTCCAATCAAGACATCAACACGCTGAAGAGGCTCGGCCTCATGACGAAGGAGGACGCCATCCGCTTTCCTAGCGAAGAAAGCTACCCCAAGCCTCCAATGGAGTATCGGGTTAGTTTTGTTGATCACCTGATCCGCGGCCTTTCAACCCCAATCCACGATTTCCTCCGCGGCCTTCTTTTTGTTTATGGGATTCAACTGCACCAGTTGACTCCCAATTCCATCCTTCACATTTCTATTTTTATCACACTTTGCGAATGCTTTCTCGGAATCACTCCCAATTGGGCTCTGTGGAAGCGCATTTTCTGCCTCCGCCGTAATGGCTCCCACAACGTCACTTATAACATAGGTGGCGTTGTTATCTGTGTTCGGACTGATGTCGATTATTTCGACGTCAAGTTTCCTGATTCTGTCCAAGGATGGCGCAAAAAGTGGCTCTACATCCACGAAGAAAGCGCCAATTCTGTGGAGCACAACATAGTTCCTTTCGACGGAAGTGCCAGGATTCAGCGTCGCCGTTCCTGGGATGCCGAAGCTTCTGAAGAAGAGAAAAAGCGACAGTAGGCGCTCATGGCTCGTATCCGTCATCTTCAAAACACTCGAGGCAAAGAGCTATCTCGGTGTTCAAATTACCGCCTACTTCCTTAGGATTAGAGTGCAGCCTCTTCAAAGCTCGCAAAAATCCCCTTTGGACGTATTCTCGTGAAAATGACGCCAACAGAATCTCCAGTGATCTTTCTGTAAAGGACTTGGAAAAATTGGTTCGAAGAATTTCTCGATTAGGCAAGAAGGATCCTATTCCCTCCTCCTGTCGAGTGGAACCATACAGTGCTTCCAATCCTCTTCCCAAGGTATTTTGTCTTCTCGAAGTTTTATCTTGTTTTGAACTGTTCCTCGTATCTTACTTGCAGTGGTATCTCACTTATTCTCTTTTGTCACTATTTCTTTGTAGAATCATCCTACTATGGCTTCCCTTCCTCCTCTTCCTGAGGATGGAGAGGTCGAAGAAAGAGCCGTTGTCGATGATGTCAACCAGGAGACCCCCTCTTTTGTGAATGAACCCGCAGATTCTCGAAAATCTGCGGGATCTACTGAGAAGGATGCTGCCTCTGAAGATACAACATCAGCGCAATCTCCTCCTCCTGCTGTTTCTCCGAAGAGCAAAAGGCAAAGGAGCAATGCCGAAGATTCCGGGACCTCGAAACCCGAAGAAACTGCTCCTGCACCTCGAAAAGCAGCTTATGATCCATACATCGAGAGTATCATCAGCTCGTAGGTTCCTTGCTCTTTTCCTTTTTTATTTGAAGAATTTTATCTTGCCTTGCTTTTATGCTGCCGCTATTTTGTCACAGTGATGATGAAGAAACACCAACTTTAGATGTGGCTGCTCGAACGAGCACGTCACATACTTTAGTTATCTCAGAAAAACCAGTTGAAGGGGAGGAATCGTCGCCTCCTCAACAAAATGTTGATACATCTACTCCTTCGAGCCCCCGTGCCCCTTCACCAAAAAGGGCACGGGTTGAAAAGATTGTTGATCCTGCCCCTCAGTTGGGCAGTTCGTCGCCCCCGCTCCTAGATGATGTAAGTTTGTCGACATCTATATTTTCTTTATTTTGTTTCTTCACATCTCTTTTTTTTTATTTTTTTTTTTTATGCCGATGTTTCTCTTACTGTGTTCTCGTTGAACAGCCTATGATCAAGGATCTTCTCCGCATCGGTTCCCAATTTATTGGGTACCGTGAATATGCTAATAGAGCCGAAGGTAACGACTTCCATACTTGTCGTTTTTCCTTAATTTGTCACTCCTGTTACTTGCCGCGATTTTTTGATCTTTCTTCTCTCTTTTTTCCATATCTCGACAGAGAAACTTGCAGAGGCTAACGAACGCGCCGACGCACTGGCTCAAAAACTTGAGCAAAGTGAGGCGGCTCGCAAGAAAGCCGAACTCGCTGCTAGCAAAGCCAAGGTCGAAGCTGATGAAGCTAAGGCGAAAGCTGCTGGTGTCGAGGAACTGCAGAAGAAACTTGAGGATGCGACAACTGCCTTGGATGAGCTCAAAGCTGCACAAGCTTCTCGTGACGAAGGAATCCTCAAGCGTTTGAAGTCGCAAAGTCGACGTACTCTGAGTAATATTATCAATCCCTTTTATTTTACTGCACTTCCTGTTTCTTGGTTGTTGACTGATGTCTTGTCTCGTGTGGCAGCCCAAACAAACCAGGATTTTGATCTGGATAATCCTGTCAACGATCCTCTCCTTGACGCACTTTCTCTTCTGGAGTTTCACGGGCGCGAAATTCGTGAAGGCGTGGCAAATGCTAATGCAGGATTGTCAGCGTTGTTCCCTTATTTCTTCCCGAAGAAAGAAGAACCCGCAACTTTCCTTAACCTCGCCAAGATGTTTAATGCTTCGGAAGACCTGGGATTGAAGATGCGTCAGGAGAATATGAAGGTTCTTTGTCGAGAGTATCTTGTTGCCCTGGTTGCGACAGCCAACAGACGCTTGATTGGATGAAGGTTGGCGACACCAGTCGGATAGAGCAGCCAAGATGGAGGTCGCCGATCAAGGCGGCCAAGCCCAACACGAAGAAGATCTTGGCGTATCTGGGGATCAAGCCAGCTTCAACTCCTAGCTCCTCGAGGCCGGAGGTCTAGTTGCATGCCTCTGTTTTTCTTTCTGTTTCTTTTGCTTCTGTCGCCAAAGTAGTCATTTGGCGACACGTACTTTCTTAACTCCACTGTAATGCCCTTGTAATTATTCCAAGAGATTAATGAAGACTTCTATCTTTGCTTGTTATTTGATGTTGTCTTGTTTATTTTTCAGTTGATATTTGACAACTATACTCCATCTTCTGCTCCTTCCAATGTTTCGCCTTCTTCTTCCTGCGCGAGGAAAGCTTTTGGTGATACCGCTCCTGTCGACGATACCTTGTCGCAAGAACTAGATGAACTTCGGCAACAACTTCAGTATGCGAAGAAGCAAACACTTGTGATGATGGAGCAATCTCGTAAGTCATCTGAAGCCGAAAAAATTGCTCTTCAACAAGCTCGCGAGGCCGTAGCTGCTAAGGAAATTGCTGCTTCCGAGGCTGAAAAGGCGACTATTCGAGAAAATTTCATGCTCGAATTAATGAATGAAGCCAGTGCAGATATGTCGGGTATGCCTATTTCATCCGCTGATATCCTTTATCTGCATACTATTGTTTCTTTGAAGGTTTCCGCTTTTTTGTTTTGATAGGTGCCTTTACTGATGCTGCTGCCGAGGAAGAGAGGGTGAATGCTAGGACAACCCTCCTTGTTAATCTCTCCTTGGACCATGGTTCTTTGTTTTGGGCTACCCCGGAAAGGACCCGCCAAATTGTCAGATTTCAAGATCGCGCCTCTCAAACTCGTGATTTCCTCGACTTCTGTACCAAGACCTTGTCCATGGTTTACAACTCCATGTTTCCTCGGAACGTCCAACCAAAAACTCTTCCTGAATTGATGGAAAGGTTCAAGGATGCTCGCAGTATCCATGATTTTGTCAAAGCTCAACTAGTAGTCGGCGCCCGCATTTGCTCTTATCATGCTCCAAATCGCCACTCGAAGCTTGACCTTACCCAGGTTGTCGAGAAGGTTCACCAAAAAGTAAAACGGCGGAGAGTTGGTGTTGACAGGATTAACACGAAGGTTACGCCTATAGCCGAAGAAATGATTGAGGACCTACTTCGGATGGATGCCGACTTTTTTGCCGATGGCCATTATGCCGATTTTCTTGGTGCTGCTCCCGAGGAAAAACAGTGGTTACTCTTGATGACATATTGAATCAAGACTAGTTAGTTTCTTCTTGTAGATATTTCTTCTTTGTAATCCATGACTATATTGTAAAGCAATCATTATATTTCTCTGTTTGTTTAGCCCCCGAGTGTTTCGGTGACTCTTTACTATATTTGTATACTTGCGAGGTTTTGAACCAAGGCATTTATATGTTTAAGGCGAATATGAGCCCCCAAGCTTTTTATTGAGCACTATTTTGTATTTTTGTTGACTCACGAGGTATTTGAATACCAAGGCAAGTTTTTCCTTTTGTCGATGAACTATATTGAAATTCGTCGGAGCGAAGACTTTAGTCATGTCGATAAAGAAGAAAAGTTATATTGTCACTATCTTTATTATATTGCAGCACCGCGAGCCCGCCTCATTAAAAACCTTCTCCGGCCCCACTCGGTGCCCCGAAAAAGGAAAAGAGTGCGTCTGAAAACTCGCGGGCGTTTCAGTACATTGAAGCTTTACAAAGACTATATTTTGACTCTAGGCGTAAAAACGCCTAAGTTGCGCCACGTTCCAGGGGTTTGGCTCCTCCACCCCTGTCTTCTTGTCCTTTATTCTCGTATGCTCCTCCTCCAATTACTTCCGTGACAATGTAAGGGCCAAGCCATGGTGACTCGAGTTTTTCATGACTTTTTTGCGTGAGCCGAAGAACTAGGTCTCCCACCTGAAAAGATCTTGGCCGCAAACGTCGATCGTGGTAATTCTTCAAGTCCTGTTGATATTTGGTTACCCGAGATAATACTTCATCTCGAGCTTCATCAAGTGCGTCGACGTCGTCTTCTAGCACTCTTCTCGACGTTTCTTCATCATATTCAGCGACACGTGGAGAGTTGTGCTCTATCTCGATTGGTAGTATCGCCTCGCTCCATGAACCAGGAAAAACGGAGTTTCCTGCGTTGCTGTGTTTGGTGTTGTTCGGATGCTCCACAACACGCTTGGTAGTTCTTCTGGCCAGGTATGTCGAGCTTTTTCCAGTGGTCCTAACAAGCGCTTCTTGATACCATTGCAGATGATGCCATTGGCTTTCTCGACTTGCCCATTGGTTTGAGGATGTGCAACTGACGCAAAGTTCAGCTTAATACCCACCTCTTCGCAATAATCTTTGAATTCATGGGATGTGAAGTTGCTGCCGTTGTCCGTGACGATGCCGGTGGGGCACTCCAAATCTGAAGACGAGGCCTTTTACAAATTTTCCATCGCGGATGCTCCATCCGGTGAATTTATCGGCTTTGCTTCTATCCACTTTGTAAACTTATCGACAGCTACTAGCATGTACTCCTTTCCTCCCGGCCAGGATTTGTGTAACTTACCCACCATATCAAGTCCCCATTGAGCAAAGGGCCAAGACAATGGTATTGGTGCTAGCTCGCCGCTGGAGAGTGAGGTTTTGCGGCGAACCTTTGACATGCGTCGCAAGTTCTTACTATGTCCTTGGCGTCCTCGATTGCTGTCAACCAAAGAGAATCCTGCCCGAAAACCTTGGCTGCGATAGCTCGACTACTTGCGTGGTGGCCACATATTCCTTCGTGTACATCCTTCAGGATTATTCTTCCTTCTTCGGGTGTAACGCACCTTTGCAAGACGCCTGAAATACTTCGCTTATATAATTCTCCCTTGACCACCGTAAAGCTTTGGAGCGTCGAATTACTCGCCTTGCTTCAACCGGATCATCGGGTATTTCTTTCCTCATGATGTATGATATGTACGGCTGCATCCATGGTATCTGTATCACCATGACCAAGTCCTGATCCTCTTCTTCGTCCTCTTGCTTTTCCTTGGCAGCTCCCGAGGGTTTCTTCTCCTTCTTTTTGACTTTGTTGGCTTAGTGGATCTCTCTCGTTATCTCTTCCCCGAGAATACACCGGCGGGACTGGAAGGCACCGTGACCCGATGTTTGCAAGAACGTCGGCTTCGTCGTTGCTCAACCTCGCTAATATGATTTACTTCGCATCCATCGAATAACTTCTCAAGCTCGTTGTACACCTCCTTGTATGCCATCATGCTATCATTGATTGCATCACATTGGTTCATAACTTGCTGAGCCACCAACTCGTGAGTCGCCAAAGATTTTTAATCGAGTTGCTCCGCAGGCTTTTGCCATCTTCATCCCGTGTATGAGAGCCTCATATTCTCGCTTCATTGTTAGATGCGTTAAGGAACGTCATCCGGAGGATGTACTTCAATTTGTCGCCTTCGGGTGATATGAGTACTACTCTGCGCTGGGCTCCTTCTAGTCTCTTGGACCCAGCAAAGTTCATGGTCCAAGTTCTCGATACATCTGGAGGTCCTGTATTTTGCAACTCCATCCATTCTGCGATGAAGTCTGGCAGTATTTGCGACTTTATTGCTTTTCTTTTTTCATACGTGATGTCCCGAGGGGAAAGTTCTATTCCCCAAAGGGAGACACGACCCGTAGCTTCGGGTTATTCAAGATATTTGATAAGGGAGCTTCATTGACCACTATGATCGGGTGTGCCGAAAAATAGTGGCGCAATTTTCGTGCCGTCGTGAACACTCCATATGCTAGTTTTTGGTACCGAGGGTACCTTTGTTTTGAGGGTGACAAGACTTCGCTCACGAAGTATACTGTCCGCTTCACTCCATGTATATTCCATACTTATTCACTTTAGACAACAAATACCGTGCTAACCACTTGGGGCGTGGCTGCAATATATAGCAGGAGAGGTTCCTTTTCCTTTGGAGCCACCAGGATTGGTGGTGTCGAGATTTTTCGCCAGATCCTCGAAAGCTCACGTCGGCCTCTTCTGTTCCACCGGAATTTATCTCCTTGTTTTATCGGCGCATAAAATGGTAACGCTTTTCTCCTAACCTCGGCGACGAACCTGCTCAAAGCTGCGACTCGCCCGATTAGCTGCTGTATTTCTTTCAACTTTGTTGGCTTTCTCATTGTTACTATGGCTTGTATTTTGTCGGGATTTGCTTCAATCCCTCTTGCCGAAACTAGAAACCCCGTAAGTTCTCCCGTCGGGACGCCAAAAGAACACTTCATCGGGTTCAGTTTGAGGCAGAATTTGTCGAGTTTGTCAAAAGTTTCTTTGAGATCCTCGATCAACGTTGTCCCCTTTTTTGATGTTATGACGACATCATCGATGTATACTTGCACGTTTTTCCCGATCTCGTGTTGCTAAACACTTCGCATCATCCTCGATATGTTGCTCCCGCATTTTTTAGACCAAAGGGCATTGTCTTGTAGCAAAACACGCCGTAAGGTGTAATAAACGCTGTCTTGGCTTCATCATCTTCTTTAATCTGATCTGGTTATAACCAGAGTATGCATCCAAGAAGGAAAGACGTTCGCAACCTGCCGTGGAGTCGATAATTTGATCGATCCTTGGGAGGGAAAGTGATCCTTAGGACAATGTTTATTGAGACACGTAAAGTCGACGCACATGCGAAGGACTGTCGTGTTTTCTTCGGCACCATCACCGGGTTAGCTACCCATGTGGCTTCAGAGATATTTCTCTCGATAAAACCAGCTTCTTCGAGTCGATTTATTTCTGAAAGCATGGCTTTGCGGTTTGGTTCCGAAAAACGCCGCAAAGGTTGTCTCGATTGGTTTCGCTGTTGGATCCAAATTTAGGTGGTGCTCGGCAAGTTCCCCGGGTACTCCTGGCATGTCACCTGGACACCATGCAAAGATTTTCCAGCTCTCACGGAGGAACTTGACGAGCGCGCTTTCCTATGCGATATCCATATCATTTGCGATAGATGTCGTCTTTTTGGATCTGTCGGGTGAATCTGCACCTCCTTAGAATTTTTCTCTGTGTTGAAAGTTGATTCTTTATTTGGCCTTCCAGCACCTGGGCAAGACGTCAGAATCAAATATGCTTTTTGACGCCAAGTACTCGGCTTGCATCCCGAAAGTTTCTGCCAACCTCGTGAAAATCCTTGTCGCACTTATCGGCTAAGGCAAAGCTTCCCTTGACTCGTGATTGGTCCTCTTGGTCCGGCAACCTCCACAACAGGTATGTATAGTGTGGTACGCCATAAATCTAGCATATGCTGGTCGTCCCAACAGAGCGTGGTATTGTGATGGAAAATCCACGACTTCAAATTCGAGCGTCTCGATTCTATAATTTTCTCGGGTCCCAAATTGAACATCGAGATTGATTTTTCCCAATGGATAACTTGGTTTCTCTGGTGTAATGCCGTGGAACCTTGTGTCTGTTGGTGTCAAGTTTGCTAAGGATATGTTCATCTTCCTCAATGTATCTCGCATACATGAGGTTCAAGCTGCCGCCGCCGTCTATGAACACTCGAGAGACATCAAATCCTGCGATAATCGCTGGCGTAATAAGTGCCGACTGCCCCGGTCGAGGAACTTGCTGCGGATGATCTCGCTATTGTGAAGCCGATATCTTGTCCTGACCAATTAAGGTACTCAACTGTTGGTGGAGGCATTTTCTCTGCCATAAACACCTGTCGTGAGATTACTTTTTGAGCTCTATTGGACGGCCTTCCCTTCGAATCATCAACACTGCTCCGTTGGAATTAGGATCAACATAGGGTGGTGGTGCAGGTGCTGCCGCTATTCTTAGCCGGTGTCGATTGTCCTCTCGTAATCGCGGGAGGTGGCGGGAGATGAACCTCGCTCCTAGGCTCCCGAGGGTTTCTCTGTGCTGCTCGAGCGTGAGCATTTTCTGCGTATCCGAACATTGCTCGAAAATTTCGACGCCTTTCTGCAGGTGCCTGACCGTCTTTTCCCGTTCTTTGTCGAGGAAGAAGTGCATCCGGCACGGTCCGTTCAGCATTTCCTCGGGGGACACGAAAGGTCTTGGAAACCTCGGCCCACTATTTTGCCTCGTTGCGTGAATCATCCCTATTATCACCTCGCCGTTCACCGCTTCTCGGTAATCATCTCTGTTGCCTCCTGTATTTGTCCGAAAACCTGCCGAAATTTGTCCCTGGGCGTCGTAGTTCTGGTACGTCCGAGGAAATCTTCGCCTCGGTTGATAGTTTCGACCACGGTCCTCCTCTCGGCGACCCGTGTCGTTTGTTGTGGACAGCGTCTTCTCCATCTGCCCATTTATTTGCTATCTCCATTAACGCGGATACCGTCCTTGGATTGGTCCTTCCCAAATCCTCGACAAAGTCTCCACGCCGACTCCTGCGACAAACGCATCTATTGCTCTCTCGTCGAGATATGTTTTCTGCCGAAGTTTTTGATGATATTCCACCTCGGATGTACTTTCTCATTGGCTCATCCGGCTTTTGTCGACACGCTCTCAACTCCTCTAACGATGCGGGTTTTTTGCACGTGGATCTGAAGTTCTTGACGAACACGTCCTCGAAACTTTCCCAGCTGTCGATGGATCCTGGAGCGAGTTTCTTTATCCATGATCGTGCGGCACCACTCGTGTGCACCTGGATGCTTTGCATGGCTGTTGCCCTAGTTCCTCCCTGTCGCCTTCACTGTCTCCGGATAGTCGACTAGCCAATCCTCGGATCTTGAAGGCCGTCGAATTTCTTGAAATTATCGGGTAACTTGAATCCCGAGGGGACTCGCGTTTTCGGACTCTCCTCGTGAAGCATGGTAAGCCGCACATATCTTCGTCGTTAAGTTCGGGGATTGCCGATGATCCCTTCGCTTTGCCGCGCTCGTCGACTCTTGCTTGTGCTGCCGTGTCTCTTGCTCCACTTGGCCCTTCAGTGCTGCCGCTGTTGCTGCTTTGGGTCGCGGACTATTTTGCCTTGCCACTCCTTCGGGAGGCGTTGATATAAACGCTGTCCCCATAGCTCCAACCTCGCTACCGCCATATTGTACAGTTGTTTCCCTTGGGTCACCCGGAGGTGGTTTAGATGCAAGGATAAAAGCATGTGTCGCCATATACCCAGCCTCTGGTGTCTTAGGGATGATGTTTCCTCTTGTATCTATCGACATAAAGGACATGTCGAGGTTTTGAACCAAGTGCTCTCTTTCCGCTTCGGGTATGTGTTGCGCCTTGACCTTGCTCGTTCCGCGCCTCCCGATGGCTATCACCCGTAGTTCTAGATTGTCGACTTAGATCTGCCCTTCTCCTGCTGGATGCAGAAGCTGCCTCCTTTCTCCTGTTCAACTCAGCTGTCTGTTTTTCCAATTCCCTGGCAGCTCGTGCGAGCCTATATTGATATGCTTGCAATTCTTCTGGTGTGGCTGTGGTAGCCATTGGTTCTGTGCCGTTCATAGCTCTCGCAGCTCTATCCCACGCTGCTTGTGAAAGTTGAACTCTATCTCGCGGCTCTGGCCCGACGTATTTGTTGCCCAAGCCTTGTCGCAGATTGGAGGGATCGACGTATGGATTTCCCAAACTGTCGAAAGCCTCAGATGTCTCTTCTTGATTTTCAATGGCGTAAATCTGATGATACTTTGTACTCAGATCTATGTTGGGTTTGGTGACATCGTCGTTGAGATTGATGAAGACCTTGCCCACTGTCAAAGATTTGTCGATGAAGTCGTAACTGTCGACATTGCTTGAACCATCGCTTATATATGAATCCGCAGATGACTCAAACGACATGTCGTTGAAGATCTTGGCGAGTTTCTCTCTTGCTCTGATGCTGACGTAGCGTGTCGCCGAGGTTTCTTCTTCTCCTGATTCATTTGACGATGTATAGCTTGGAAAATCGGAATCGGCCACTGATGATTCCGACGAAATCGGAATCTCGACACGATACGATCCTTCCTTCTCGACGCGAAAGTGGAACCTTCCGAACGTCATCTCCATGGGCTCCGCCAGATACGCATATGCATCCAAACGGGAGGGTGGGTGAGGAACAAAATCGACAAGACCAGTAGCGATCTGTTTACCTCGATCCATTGTGTTGCTTGCGGTTGACGATGTCGAAGATCTTGAGCGTGCCATCGAGATCAGCTCCTTACGCCTCTAATTCCCACAGACGGCGCCAATTGACAAGGGATTAACTTGTCAATGCCTATGGATTGTAGGCTAGGGTTTAGTTAGAAGTAGAGGGTAAGTAGATCTCGAAGGTTTCAGCCGAAAAGTACTCGACGATTGTGAAAACTAGGGTTTGCAGACAATGATTCCGTTGATTCTTTGTCCCTCGACTCCCCCTTATATATGAGGTGAAGCCGAGGGATCCGTGCTATACAAGTTTACAGAGTCCGGGACGGTTTCTAACTCATCCCGCCAGATTACAAACAACACTTCCTATTACAACTCTATCTTTCCTTAGTAAATCTTGGGCTCCCGAATCTTCTTATTCTTCGGGTATTGGGCCTCCAGTAAACCCCGGGTACCATCTTCGGCAGGCCCATTTGGGATGCCTATGTCACCGGCAGGCAGCCGGATGACGAGGATCGCGAGGCCTCGGGTAGGCCAGGGAAGTCCGGCGGGGATGTTCCGGTGCGGAGGTCATGGAGGTGGGAGAGAGAGCGACTTGGGAAGTTCCGGTGGGTGTGGTTTCGGAGGAGAGACTGAGGGAAATGAATTTTTTTTCGGTTAGTTTCCGGGGCTAGGGAGGTGGTGATCGAAAAAAATGACGGGTAGACCCCCCACCAACCGACTTATACATGGACATTGTTGTCATCTTTACGAGGGTAGAATGGGAAGTTAGAAGCGTGTGAAATATTTGTATTTTTCAAGGGAAGTTTTGCCGCTGGAATGAGATTTCGAATTTGGCTACAGTCCAAGTAATACAAAAATATGAGACTGTACTAGTACGGCCAAGTGTCACATCAAGTCATCATCACGTTGAAAATCGGTTACCACGATCATAATCATGATGTATCTTGAAAATCAATTTTGAAAAGCCCTTCCGAAATATTTCGGGATTTGTAGGAGATTTTGCAGCTTGCCTGAGAATTGATTTTGAATAAGGCTATGGTCTAAGTAAAAAAAAATCTTCGAAAAGGGGATATGACCCCAGCCTCTGCATCGTGGTGATGCACACGGCCTTTATTAATAATCCAGTCGCAACAAAAGTATGTTGTACAGATGGTCTAAGTAATATACTCGTGATTGTAATATAGAGATGACAAGTCAGGTAAGCACAGTGCTTAAGTAGTGCAAAACGTAGAAGAAAATTCAGGAAACATTAACAAATAATGTATGTAGTTACTGTAGCAATCACTGTATATTTTTACTGTACAAAAAATAGTATAAATATGAAAAAAGATAGTCATAATTTTGATTGTTACTAATTATTGTAAATGCATATGGCTTACATATATTATGGAAGTTAATTTAGATCAAATTAGACTTAATCATGTAGATGTGGAGAAGGAAAATTAGAGAGGTGTAGCTTGCACGTTAGAGGATCTGCTTCCGGGGTAGACCATGCTACTTAGACTACTCATAGTGGGAGTAACTAAGGAGTATTAACATAGAGCTACATGCATTGCCAACCTACGCAGCACCGATACGGATACGTGTATCCGTATCGGATCTATACGATACGTAAATACGGCATTTTGAAAATGCGCGGATACAAGGATACCTTTTAATAGCTTTCTAAATTAGAAATAAATTTACACCAATACATTGATACAACGGCATTTTGTATTGCTCCACAACCCTTGATTTATCTAAAATTGTAACATAAATAACTTCACAGTAGAATGTTAGGATTTGTAGCTTGCTCCTGGCTTACTGGTTGCTGCCTGGCATCGGCTGCTTGCTGCAGCCGCCAGTCAAGCTTCTTGGCTCTTGCGCTGAGACGAAAAAGTTGTCGGCTCTCCGCCAGCTGGGTCGCCACCTGCTACTGGGTGCAGATCTAGTACTGCCACCACAAGAGGAAGGAGGCAGCTGTGTCGGGGTCTCGGGGGAGGGTGGGAATTGGCAAGGGAGGGTTAAAAAAGAGGTTAGGATTTTTCATCTGGGCTGGACCGTATCGGATCTGTGTCCAAACCGTATCGGGATAGGTATCTGAATTATTATCAATTATTTTTAATTTGTTAATTTAGTGATACATCACAAACCATAGGGATACGGTATCCAAGCCGTAACCGTATCGGATACCGTATCTAACACGGACACGGCCTCTCTGCCCCGTATCCGTGTAGCGGAGTTGCCAACTAGGCAAATTGATGACATGGCATGATATTAAATGAAGAAAGAGATGGTTGTGGTAAGTGGTAACTAGCTATGTTACCATAACACTTCTCAAGATAGAATGAGTCTACATGCTAACTAATACACTCATGCATGATAGTACTACATCTAAGTTACTATGCATTATATGGTGACCCTGCATACCACTGCATGTTGTAGTATGCCAGTCGTTGATATAACATTCACGAAGTACCATTCCGCAAATATTACATCCCTCAGAGTAGTACAACAGAACATAGCAGGTCCATAACTCATTCATTTATTATTACAAATATCATACACATGTCGTCTCGGAGCTCCTCTTGGGTCCTAAGAGGAATACTCCTGGGTTCGAGGCGAACCCAACTTAGCTTACAATATAAGAGTCTCATTAAGTTATACATTTATTTCCTCGAGCAGCTAAATACTAAGAGTTCGGGCTGCTCAGTTACTACTACTACTGGCTGTTGATACGTCTCCGACGTATCGATAATTTCTTATGTTCCATGCCACATTATTGATGTTATCTACATGTTTTATGCACACTTTATGTCATATTCGTGCATTTTCTGGAACTAACCTATTAACAAGATGCCGAAGTGCCGCTTGTCGTTTTCTGCTGTTTTTGGTTTCAGAAATCCTAGTAAGGAAATATTCTCGGAATTGGACGAAATCAACGCCCAGGGGCCTATTTTTCCACGAAGCTTCCAGAAGTCCGAAGACGAAACGAAGAGGGGCCACTGGGTGGTCAAACCCTAGGGCGGCGCGGCCCCACCCCTGGCCGCGCCGGCCTATGGTTTGGGCCCCCCGAGCCGCCTCTTGACCTACCCTTCCGCCTACTTAAAGCCTCCGTGACGAAACCCCCAGTACCGAGAGCCACGATACGGAAAACCTTCCAGAGCCGCCGCCAACGCCGATCCCATCTCGGGGGATCCAGGAGATCGCCTCCGGCACCCTGCCGGAGAGGGGAATCATCTCCCGGAGGACTCTACGCCGCCATGGTCGCCTCCGGTGTGATGTGTGAGTAGTCTACCCCTGGACTATGGGTCCATAGCAGTAGCTAGATGGTTGTCTTCTCCCCATTGTGCTATCATTGTCGGATCTTGTGAGCTGCCTAACATGATCAAGATCATCTATCTGTAATTCTATATGTTGCGTTTGTTGGGATCCGATGAATAGAGAATACTTGTTATGTTGATTATCAAAGTTATATCTACGTGTTGTTTATGATCTTGCATGCTTTCCGTTACTAGTAGATGCTCTGGCCAAGTAGATGCTTGTAACTCCAAGAGGGAGTACTTATGCTCGATAGTGGGTTCATGCCTGCATTGACACCGGGACAAGGATGTAAAGTTCTAAGGTTGTGTTGTGCTGTTGCCACTAGGGATAAAACATTGATGCTATGTCTAAGGATGTAGTTGTTGATTACATTACGCACCATACTTAATGCAATTGTCGGTTGCTTTGCAACTTAATACTGGAGGGGGTTCGGATGATAACCTCGAAGGTGGACTTTTTAGGCATAGATGCGCTTGGATGGCGGTCTATGTACTTTGTCGTAATGCCCAATTAAATCTCACTATACTCATCATGATATGTATGTGCATGGTCATGCCCTCTTTATTTGTCAATTGCCCAACTGTAATTTGTTCACCCAACATGTTGTTTGTCTTATGGGAGATACACCTCTAGTGAACTGTGGACCCCGGTCCAATTCTCTTTACTGAAATACAATCTACTGCAATACTTGTTCTACTGTTTTCTGCAAACAATCATCTTCCACACAATACGGTTAATCCTTTGTTACAGCAAGCCGGTGAGATTGACAACCTCACTGTTTCGTTGGGGCAAAGTACTTTGGTTGTGTTGTGCAGGTTCCACGTTGGCGCCGGAATCCCTGGTGTTGCGCCGCACTACATCCCGCCGCCATCAACCTTCAACGTGCTTCTTGGCTCCTCCTGGTTCGATAAACCTTGGTTTCTTTCTGAGGGAAAACTTGCTGCTGTGCGCATCATACCTTCCTCTTGGGGTTCCCAACGAACGTGTGAGTTACACGCCATCAAGCATATTTTCTGGCGCCGTTGCCGGGGAGATCAAGACACGCTGCAAGGGGAGTCTCCACTTCTCAATCTCTTTACTTTGTTTTTGTCTTGCTTAGTTTTATTTACTACTTTATTTGCTGCACTAAATCAAAATACAAAAAATTAGTTGCTAGTTTTACTTTACTTGCTATCTTGTTTGCTATATCAAAAACACAAAAAAATTAGTTACTTGCATTTACTTTACTTATTTCATCATGTTTCCTTTTAATTTTACCACAAAAGACATACCGGTAGGACGTGGGTCTATAGTTGGGAGAAATAATATAGAAGAATTTTTCAATCATGTTAGTACCATTGAAAGTTTTGAAGATAGACACTTGGTAGACCTTGCGCCTACTTATGAAATTGCTGCTGCGCATTTAGTTCGCCTATTGGAAACTAAATTTGTTAATCTTAATCCTATAATCCAACACATGTTTCTCACACTTGGTGATATGGAAGAAGGGGAAAAGAAAGATTTTGTTTTAGAAACCCTTCTTAGAGAATTTGGTGGTCTAGCAAGAGAAGCTAGAAAGGTCTTTGCTAAATTTAATATGCTTGGTTCTCATACTAATTTTGTTAGTCTCCTTGAAAAGATGGACATGGATAGAATAAGATGCACTAATAATATTGATGATGGTGGGGAGATCAAAGCACCAATACCATGTAAACTCTTAGCTATGAATGATGCACTAGAAAATAACTATGCTTGGCTTGTTCCTGAAAATTTGTTTGATGAGAGTAGCACACCTAAGACTAATGAAAAGGGGGATGCTAAAACTTATGTATCAAATATATTATGCCTGGTTGAGAAAACTCCGCACCCCGCTGAGAATGCACCATCTTTTGATAATACTTGATACACACTTTCTGCGCCTAGCTGAAAGGCGTTAAAGAAAAGCGCTTATGGGAGACAACCCATGTTTTTACCTACAGTACTTTGTTTTTATTTTGTGTCTTGGAAGTTGTTTACTACTGTAGCAACCTCTCCTTATCTTAGTTTAGTGTTTTGTTGTGCCAAGTTAGGCCTTTGATAGTAAAGTAAGTACTAGATTTGGATTACTGCGCAGTTCCAGATTTCTTTGCTGTCACGAATCTGGGTCTACCTCCCTGTAGGTAGCTCAGAAAATTAAGCCAATTTACGTGCATGATCCTCAGATATGTACGCAACTTTCATTCAATTTGAGCATTTTCATTTGAGCAAGTCTGGTGCCATTTTAAAATTCGTCAATACGAACTGTTCTGTTTTGACAGATTCTGCATTTTATTTCGCATTGCCTCTTTTGCTATGTTGGATGAATTTCTTTGATCCACTAATGTCCATTACCATTATGCAATGTCCAGAAGTGTTAAGAATGATTGTGTCACCTCTGAATATGTCAATTTATATTGTGTACTAACCCTCTAATGAGTTGTTTCGAGTTTGGTGTGGAGGAAGTTTTCAAGGATCAAGAGAGGAGTATGATGCAACATGATCAAGGAGAGTGAAAGCTCTAAGCTTGGGGATGCCCCGGTGGTTCACCCCTGCATATATTAAGAAGACTCAAGCGTCTAAGCTTGGGGATGCCCAAGGCATCCCCTTCTTCATCGACAACATTATCAGGTTCCTCCCCTGAAACTATATTTTTATTCCATCACATCTTATGTGCTTTGCTTGGAGCGTCGGTTTGTTTTTGTTTTTTTTTTGTTTGAATAAAATGGATCCTAGCATTCACTTTATGGGAGAGATACACGCTCCGCTGTAGCATATGGACAAGTATGTCCTTGGTTTCTACTCATAGTATTCATGGCGAACTTTCTCCTTCGTTAAATTGTTATATGGTTGGAATTGGAAAATGATACATGTAGTAATTGCTATAAATGTCTTGGGTAATGTGATACTTGGCAATTGTTGTGCTCATGATTAAGCTCTTGCATCATATGCTTTGCACCCATTAATGAAGAAATACATAGAGCATGCTAAAATTTGGTTTGCATATTTGGTTTCTCTAAGGTCTAGATAATTTCTAGTATTGAGTTTGAACAACAAGGAAGACGGTGTAGAGTCTTATAATGTTTTCAATGTCTTTTATGTGAGTTTTGCTGCACCGGTTCATCCTTGTGTTTGTTTCAAATAAGCCTTGCTAGCCTAAACCTTGTATCGAGAGGGAATACTTCTCATGCATCCAAAATACTTGAGCCAACCACTATGCCATTTGTGTCCACCATACCTACCTACTACATGGTATTTTCCGCCATTCCAAAGTAAATTGCTTGAGTGCTACCTTTAAAATTCCATCATTCACCTTTGCAATATATAGCTCATGGGACAAATAGCTTAAAAACTATTGTGGTATTGAATATGTAATTATGCACTTTATCTCTTATTAAGTTGCTTGTTGTGCGATAACCATGTTCACTGGGGACGCCATCAACTATTCATTGTTGAATTTCATGTGAGTTGCTATGCATGTCCGTCTTGTCTGAAGTAAGAGAGATCTACCACCTTATGGTTAAGCATGCATATTGTTAGAGAAGAACATTGGGCCGCTAACTAAAGCCATGATCCATGGTGGAAGTTTCAGTTTTGGACATATATCCTCAAATCTCATATGAGAAAATTATTAATTGTTGTTACATGCTTATGCATAAAAGAGGAGTCCATTATCTGTTGTCTATGTTGTCCCGGTATGGATGTCTAAGTTGAAGAATAATCAATAGCGAGAAATCCAATGCGAGCTTTCTCCTTAGACCTTTGTACATGCGGCATAGAGGTACCCCTTTGTGACACTTGGTTAAAACAAGGGCATTGTGATGATCCGGTAGTCCAAGCTAATTAGGACAAGGTGCGGGCACTATTAGTACACTATGCATGAGGCTTGCAACTTATAAGATATAATTTACATGATGCATATGCTTTATTACTACCGTTGACAAAATTGTTTCATGTTTTCAAAATCAAAGCTCTAGCACAAATATAGCAATCGATGCTTTTCCTCTATGGAGGACCATTCTTTTACTTTCAATGTTGAGTCAGTTCACCTATTTCTCTCCACCTCAAGAAGCAAACACTTGTGTGAACTGTGCATTGATTCCTACATACTTGCTTATTGCACTTATTATATTACTCTATGTTGACAATATCCATGAGATATACATGTTACAAGTTGAAAGCAACCGCTGAAACTTAATCTTCTTTTGTGTTGCTTCAATGCCTTTACTTTGAATTATTGCTTTATGAGTTAACTCTTATGCAAGACTTAATTGATGCTTGTCTTGAAGTGCTATTCATGAAAAGTCTTTGCTTTATGATTCACTTGTTTACTCATGTCATATACATTGTTTTGATCGCTGCATTCACTACATATGCTTTACAAATAGTATGATCAAGATTATGATGGCATGTCACTCCGTAAATTATCTCGTGTTATCGTTTTACCTGCTCGGGACGAGCAGAACTAAGCTTGGGGATGCTGATACGTATCCGAAGTATCGATAATTTCTTATGTTACATTCCACATTATTGATGTTATCTACATGTTTTATGCACACTTTATGTCATATTCGTGCATTTTCCTGAACTAACCTATTAACAAGATGCCGAAGTGCCAGCTTTGTTTCTGCTGTTTTTGGTTTCAGAAATCCGAGTAAGGAAATAGTCTCGGAATTGGACGAAATCAACGCCCAGGGGCCTATTTTTCCACGAAGCTTCCAGAAGTCCGAAGACGAAACGAAGAGGGGCCACGGGGTGGTCAAACCCTAGGGCGGCGCGGCCCCACCCCTGGCCGCGCCGGCCTATGGTTTGGGCCCCCCGAGCCGCCTCTTGACCTACCCTTCCGCCTACTTACAGCCTCCGTGACGAAACCCCCGCACCGAGAGCCACGATACGGAAAACCTTCCGCAGACGCCGCCAACACCGATCCCATCTCGGGGATCCAGAGATCGCCTCCGGCACCCTGCCGGAGAGGGGAATCATCTCCCCGAGGACTCTACGCCGCCATGGTCGCCTCCGGTGTGATGTGTGAGTAGTCTACCCCTGGACTATGGGTCCATAGCAGTAGCTAGATGGTTGTCTTCTCCCCATTGTGCTATCATTGTCGGATCTTGTGAGCTGCCTAACATGATCAAGATCATCTATCCGTAATTCTATATGTTGCGTTTGTTGGGATCCGATGAATAGAGAATACTTGTTATGTTGATTATCAAAGTTATATCTACGAGTTGTTTATGATCTTGCATGCTTTCCGTTACTAGTAGATGCTCTGGCCAAGTAGATGCTTGTAACTCCAAGAGGGAGTACTTATGCTCGATAGTGGGTTCATGCCTGCATTGACACTCGGGACAGGATGAAAGTTCTAAGGTTGTGTTGTGCTGTTGCCACTAGGGATAAAACATTGATGCTATGTCTAAGGATGTAGTTGTTGATTACATTACGCACCATACTTAATGCAATTGTCTGTTGCTTTGCAACTTAATACTGGAGGGGGTTCGGATGATAACCTGAAGGTGGACTTTTTAGGCATAGATGCAGTTGGATGGCGGTCTATGTACTTTGTCGTAATGCCCAATTAAATCTCACTATACTCATCATGATATGTATGTGCATGGTCATGCCCTCTTTATTTGTCAATTGCCCAACTGTAATTTGTTCACCCAACATGCTGTTTGTCTTATGGGAGATACACCTCTAGTGAACTGTGGACCCCGGTCCAATTCTCTTTACTGAAATACAATCTACTGCAATACTTGTTCTACTGTTTTCTGCAAACAATCATCTTCCACACAATACGGTTAATCCTTTGTTACAGCAAGCCGGTGAGATTGACAACCTCACTGTTTCGTTGGGGCAAAGTACTTTGGTTGTGTTGTGCAGGTTCCACGTTGGCGCCGGAATCCCTGGTGTTGCGCCGCACTACATCCCGCCGCCATCAACCTTCAACGTGCTTCTTGGCTCCTCCTGGTTCGATAAACCTTGGTTTCTTTCTGAGGGAAAACTTGCTGCTGTGCGCATCATACCTTCCTCTTGGGGTTCCCAACGAACGTGTGAGTTACACGCCATCAGCTGTCTCTAGGCTTGATCTCCTCCGGAAGCCTCCCCGGATCCGTAGACGATGAGGTAGTCTACGCCTTCTATACCTCCAGAGAGGTCTGGTTCTTCGTAGCCGATGATCTCGGCCCCTTCATTGTTGTCGTAGTCCTCCTCCAGACGATTCAGACAATCTAAGCATGGGATTTAAGAGTGGTATGAGTACGGGCGTACTCAACAAGTTCATTATAGATAAGAGGTGTTTAATGCACTAGCTACGATATTAGACCAGAAAGTCTAATACCAGTGCAAGTTTTGATAAACATTTCTTCAAGAGATTGCTTTTATTCCAAAGAGCTATGTCCGTCAGCCTTCACCGGTTTACTAGAACTTCATGGAGCTCCTTTCCGGCCGCGTTCGCAGTTCCTCATCCCGGAACAGGGAGTGACAGGTCACAGTTCTTTACACTCTGCAGAGGTGTGTTGCTTTACCCATAAGAGATCTTAACCTTGGTGCCAACCGGGCAGCTTTCCCGTCCACACTTCCTTCGGTGTGAGGCCCGGTATAAGGTCATAGCCAATCATATTCCTCCGCTACCTCGCACACCCACCCTTTGTTGCAAACCCCGACCCTGGGTCCTCGTCGGTCCACTTACACCATTTAAGGACGGACCCCGACCACGACAACAGTCTGGGATCGAACCAAACTCCTTCGCCGGTAGCTGCAACCCATCATAGACCACATTACCGTGGGGAAGTAGAGTGGGATCCCCACCCTCAAGTTGTTCCGCAAGCCGCAACCGCTACGGTATACAACTGCTACGGTAAGCGCATCCGTTGATGTACAAGAGGTGGAAATATGATTGACTAGTCCGTCCCATTTCAGATCTTATGGTTAACACGGTTATTACGGCACAAGAATCACTGGCGACATTTGTTGTTAAATCCTAGATGGATATAAACCCTTGCAATGGAACCTCCACCATATCAACACAATCCATGGTTCCATTGCCCACCACATAGTCATATTCATAGTTATGAAAATAGTGGTTTTGGTTTTTATGCAATAGTGATAATCATAGTACTTTGCAAGTAATTTGATAAAAGTACTCAAATGACATGAGCAAGTGATGAACTTGCCTGAACACTGCAAAGTTTTGCAGTTGGAAGGTGTGGACTGACCCTTGTCCTCTGTTTCTGAAAAAATAGCATCATTGTCCGATAAGGGCAATGGTTAAAGAAGCAATTATGCATGATTCCATTTTTAGGGTTTGTTTTCCCCCCTTCCGATGTCGTTGTTATTTTATGAGAGGTTAAATACTAAGAACATCTTAGAGATACTTAATTTAGGGTAAATACAACCTTCAGATATTGTCAAGGTGTTTTTGATAGTCCATTTGTATTAATGGACTTATTTTCATTATTGAAAATAGTATGTGTGATTTAAATTATTATTTAAATCATCAAAATAAGATTTATTCTTAATTGTCTTCAAAAATTATGTTTGGTATTTTATTTAAATAGAGAATTTTATGCTGATCCATTTTCATATTTTTAATTTATTTTTCTGAGCTTCTAAGCATTTCTTAATTAATTTCAAAGTTTCTGTATTTATATGAATTGTGAAATGACCTAAATGCCCTTGGGCCCCACCTGTCAGGTGGCCCAAAGGGTCAGGTTTGACCGACCCACCTGGTCCAGCCCAACCCGTTCAGTCTCTCCTTCTCTCTCGCGCGTGTCCTAACCCTAATCCTTGAGCTCTGGCGACGCGCGCGTCGCCGCCCCTTCGCCGAATTGTTCTGGCCGACTCCGGCCATCGCCGCCGGCGAGATGTGGCGCATCTGATCCGCCGTTCGACGGCGCTTCAGATCCACCGCGCCGATCTGTGTTTCGCCGCTTCCTCGACTCGTCCCCATCGCCTCAGCTCGCCTACCGTGGTGTGCCGCGGCGATTTCGTCGCCGCCGACGCTCCGGGTGCCGTGGCCGTGTGCCTCACCGTGGTGGTGCTGGCGTTGCGGCGAGGTGTGCCTGGCTAGGCTTCTATGGCCTTGCGCTTTGCCAGCCCATGTGCTGTGCTAGCTGCTGCGCCTTGCTAGCTTGCGCGTATGCTTTGCCGTGTCAGTGTTGTCTTCTTCTTGTGCATCTGCCATGGTTCTAGTTTGCTGTGATGTGCTGTTCTTTCTCAATTACTTGCTGTTGCAACTCATGAACTATTGCTCATGAGCATGCTGTGGTGCTTTGTGTAATTTAGTGGCTCCTGCTGATTCTCTGTATACCATTCCTCTCCTGTATATGCCATTGATTGCCATTGGTTTGATCATTCTGTGATGATCCTTGCCTTTGGCAAGTGCCAGTGCTCCTGATGTGCTATTATCTATGCTCTAATTCATGGACATGCTCAATTGAGCCTAACTGTTGCATTAACAACTCCATCCCTTGATGGAGTGCTTCTGGATACAATTATAATGCTTTATTCACTTATCTGTGATGCAATTGTTCAATTATATGGTTAATTTAATTGTTCCTGCCTTGTGATGATGCTAGAATTGATTCTAGCAGGCTTTAGCTTGCTTTAGCAAGCTCTGGTGATCAAATGAGCATCATATTATTGTTGATTGCTTGCTTACTCCCTGCCTTTGCCTATCTGGTGCTTATCCTGGTGACAAGGTATCACCATGCCTTGTGCTGGTGCAGGTTTTGCTTGATCAAACATCTGCTGATGCTGGCAGTGATCCTTGGGTTCATTTGCAAGTGTTCTAGTTACTGGTGACTTATGTAATTCATTTATCTGTGTAACTTGTGCTTGTTTACTGGATGAATGATGTGAACTATGGCACAGTGATGATCATTTTAATTGAATTAGCTAGGGCTAGTTGGATGACAACCACTGGTTGGTACCCTAGCCCTCTACTGAATCCAAATGGATGATGATGTGGTGGTTTTATGTGTTGGCTTGGGTTGAGGTGACCCTGGCAGCACTATGATGCTGTCAAGGGTAGCTCCCCACTCTGTGGCTGTTGTTATGACTCTCTCATGCTATCTGGTTGATCCATGTCTGGATTACCAATAGCTTTTGATGTTGAAAACAAAATAGACAATTAGATGTCTATAATCTGATGGTGTAACTAGCTGTGTGGTGCTAGGTGAGTTTGGATGGCTAGCTAGGGATTAAATCCATGTTGGATTTCTCTGGTAGTGTCACCATTCTGACACACCAATGTTCCCTTGGTGAATTCCTTCTGGCTAATCTTCAGTTTGCTTACACCAAATGGCTTAGTAGCCAGATGATGATGAAAACAGGGTTTCATACCCACTTTGCTTCTGTGATGCAAGTGTATGCTTATTTATGAGCAAAACAGGGTTTTGCTCAGGTTGATCTTGTTTATACCTCACTCCAGCTCCTAGATGGTTTGTTGGTGTAGAGGATTGCTTATGTGTTGTTCTTGTGGTTGATTTACTTGCCCTGCTCCTCCTGGTGAGCTTGATGCCTCTTGGTTATGTGGCTATTTGAGCAGGTTGAACAGCAGTGGCTATTCTTCCTGTTCTTGTGTTCTTGGTGAACTTACCCTGGTGAATTGCTGCTGATGAACTGCTGGAGTTCTGGCGGTGGAAATGGTTATATATGAACCCCTCATGGCTCTCTTGGTCGACAGCAGTGCCTGTCACTACTTGGTGACTCTCCCTATGTGTGTGTTGCTGTTGTGCATGCACACTAGCTGTGTGAGCAGCTAGTGTGTGTGTGTGTGTGTGTGTGTGTGACCTGGTGCTTGGGAACTTGAGCTGTGAGAGGATCAGCTCGGCAGCTTGATCATATCCCCTACATTTCATTTATTTGTTAACCTGCCAAGTGGCTTTGCCACTTGGCTTAATGATCTGTTTATTGTGTATGTGTGCAGGTATCAAGTACTGATCAGGATGAACTCAAGATCATCAAGATCAAAGAATTCAGGAAGATCACAATGTAGTTTAGGTCATTTAGATATCTTGTAATTTTCCTTTTTCTTTTTCTATTTATACAATTCTTGTAATGTGTTGTAATTCCATAATTCAAATTTGAATATTGTAAAGACAATGTATTATGTGTGTGTTGATCAATAAAGCTCAAGTTTCTCTCAATGAGCTTAATTTAATTGTTGTATAACTCATGTTCTTGCTTAATGATAATTGTTTGTGAAATTATCTTGAATTTGAATTATGTGATGATTATTTAATGTTTGAATTTGAAATTCAAATTCAAATATGGTTTGAATTCATTCAAACTTCTTAACTTATAATTCAATCATGCAACTTAAGATTTCAATGTAATATCACTTCTCTCTTCTCAAAACCCTAATCTAAATAAGTAGGAACCAGTTCATCGCACTCTCGAAACCCTAACCCTGTAAGGTGTCGAGAGAGAAACCTGTCCCCCTTTGATGCAATTTTGTTTTAAAAGCGCGAAATTTCCCCAGAATTTGCAATGCAATGCACATCCCTTTCTAGAATCTACCCCTCGATCGTCTCTAAACCTGGGACATTACAGCCTTTCCCCCTTAAAGAAAACTTCGTCCCGAAGTTGTGGTTGTAATACCTGAAGAGTTCGGGGTATGTTTTCCTCAGGTCTTCCTCCTTTTCCCAGGTAGCTTCCCTCTCGGGATGGTGCTTCCATTGTATCTTGCAGTATTTTATGGCTCGATTCCTGAGTTGTTTCCAGTTCTCCTCGAGAATCTTTGCTGGCTTCTCGATGTAGGTCAAGTCTGGTTGCAACTCGAGCTCTTCATGTGATACTGGTTCATCGGGGGTCTTCAGACACTTTCGGAGTTGCGACACATGGAATACATTGTGAACCTGAGATAACCTTCCCGGTAATTCCAATTCAAAGGCTAACCCTCGATTTTGACTCAAAATCTTGAAAGGTCCGATGTACCTGGGGCTGAGCTTTCCTTTTACTCCAAACCTCTGAAGTCCTTTCATCGGGCTTACCTTAAGATATACCATGTCTCCAACTCGTGGCTCCCATGTTCTCCTCTTCTGATCAGCATAACTCTTTTGCCGACTTTGGGCTATGTTGAGCCTATCTCTGATAATGTCAATGATTTGTTGTTTTTCCTTGACATAATCAGGGTTGAACTCTTTGCTTGCTCCGGCTTCATACCAACATATCGGTGATCTACACTTTCTTCCATACAGAGCTTCAAACGGTGCCATCTTGATGCTGCTTTGATAGCTATTATTGTATGAAAACTCTGCTAGTGGCAAGTGCTCCTCCCATGATCCTCCGAAGTCTAGGGCACAAGCCCTAAGCATATCCTCTAAGATCTGGTTGGTTCTCTCGGTTTGTCCACCTGTCTGAGGATGATAAGCGGTACTATAGTCCAACTTGGATCCTAAAGCTTCGTGTAGTTGCTTCCAGAATGCTGATGTGAACACGGATCCTCGATCCGACACTATCTTCTTGGGCACTCCATGCTTACTCACGATCTCTTTGATGTAAAGATCGATGAGTTTCTCTTCTTTGTCCTGCTGATTTACCGCTAAGAAGTGTGCGCTCTTCGTCAACCGGTCCACGATTACCCATATCATGTCCTTCTTTTTATTGGTCATGGGTAGTCCGGTGATGAAATCCATCCCTATTTCCTCCCATTTCCACTCTGGAATAGGTAAAGGTTGTAACTTTCCTGCCGGACTCTGGTGTTCAGCCTTCACTCTCTGGCAGGTATGGCATTCCGCCACATATTGTGCTATCTCTCTCTTCATATTATTCCACCAGAATAACTCCTTTAGGTCCATGTACATCTTTGTACTACCCGGATGAATGGAGTATGGTGTTTGATGGGCTTCCCGGAGTATTACTTCCTTAATTTCAGCAATATCCGGAACACAAATTCTTTTCTGGAACCATAATGATCCAGATTCTCCTCGGTAAAATTCTGATGGTCTTCCCTCATCTATTCTTCTCATCTCCTCCACGATGAATGGATCGTCCAGCTGACCCATCATTATCTCATTCTTCAGGTTGACATTTAGCTCATCGGCTACTTGTAAAGCCGATAGTCCTTCATGAGCTTCCTTCTCCCAAAGTTGTATTTGGGCTTGACTTATTTCCTTCCTCAACTCCGGTGATATTTCTTGTTCCACTCCTCCGGTGCTCTTCCTACTCAGGGCATCTGCTACAACATTGGCCTTCCCTGGAGTGTAATTGATAGTCAAATCATAATCCTTGATCAATTCTAGCCATCTTTTCTGCCTCATGTTGAGTTCCTTCTGAGTGAAGAAATATTTGAGGCTTTTATGGTCTGTATAGAGCTCACACTTAGCTCCATAGAGAAAATGTCTCCATGTTTTGAGTGCAAATACAACTGCTGCTAATTCTAGATCATGTGTTGGATAGTTCACTTCATGAGGTCTGAGTTGCCTCGATCCATAAGATATCACTTTCCGATCTTGCATGAGTACGCAACCCAATCCATGCTTGGATGCGTCACAGTACACGGTGTAATCCTTGCCAACTTCAGGAACTGCTAACACCGGTGCCGTGGTGAGTTTCTCCTTCAGAGTTTAAAAACTCTTCTCACACTCCTCTGACCACACGAATGGTGTGTTCTTTCTTAACAGCTTTGTCATGGGTCCTGCTATCTTGGAGAATCCTTCTATGAATCTCCGATAATATCCTGCCATTCCTAGGAATCCTCGGATTTCCTTGACAGTCTTGGGTGCTTCCCATTCTAAAACTGCTGCTACCTTGCTCGGGTTAACATCAATTCCATCTTTACTAATGACATGATCTAGCCAAAATTCACACTTGCTGAATTTGGCATAGAGTTGATGTTCCCTTAGTGTTTGCAACACTAGTCTCAGATGTTCAGCATGTTCGGCCTTATTCTTGGAATATATCAAGATATCATCGATGAATACGATGACAAACTTGTCTAGATATGGCATGAAAATCTTATTCATGAGATTCATGAATATTGCTGGGGCATTGGTTAATCCAAAAGGCACTACAAGGTATTCATGATGTCCATACCTTGAGACAAAGGCAGTTTTCGGAACGTCTTCCTTCTTGATCTTTATCTGGTGATAACCGGATCTTAGATCAATCTTGGAAAAGACTCCCGCGCCTCTAACTTGATCAAATAGATCTTGTATTCTTGGAAGTGGATACTTGTTCTTGATTGTGACGATGTTTAGATTCCTGTAATCTCCGCACATCCTTCTACCTCCATCTCTTTTATCCACGAAGATTACAGGTGATCCCCATGGTGAAACACTCTCTTGTATGAATCCTTTTTGTTCTAAGTCATCCAGTTGCTCCTTAAGTTCTTTCAACTCCTTGGGCCCCATCTTGTATGGTGCCTTAGCAATCGGAGCTATTCCTGGAATTAGGTCTATAGTGAATTCTATCTCCCTATCTGGTGGCATACCAGGTAATTCCGCAGGAAACACATCCTGGAATTCATTCACTACAGGTATATCTTCCAATTTCACTTCCTTCATGTTGTTCAGCTGTAGCTCCACTTCAATCTGTGTATGTTTGTCGCCTTGGTAAATCATTCTACTTCCATCGGGGCTTTTCAAAGATAACGTCTTGTTCACACAGTCGATCAATGCTCCATTAACTTCCAACCAGTTCATACCAAGAATGACATCAATGTCCTTCATCGGTAAAATGAACAGGTCCACGTCAAACGCGCACTTATTGATCATGATGACTTGTTTTTGTTTGGTATGGGTTACTACTATCGTTCCCCATGAAAGTATGGTTATGGGTGTATCTAACTTAGTGCAACTAATCCCACGTTTGGTGATGAATTGTTGAGAAATGAATGATGTAGTTGCACCAGTATCAAAAAGTACTTTGCCAGGATGAGTGAGTATCTGGAGCGTACCTATCACCGCCTGATCGGAGTTGGCCACCTCCTCCAGACTAGTGCAGTTCAGCTTGCCGAAGGGCTTCTTATTCTTCCAGTTCCCTCCATTATTTCCTCCTCGGTTTCCTCCTCAGTTTCCTCCTCCTCCAGATTGACCTCCTCCATTCTTCTTATTGGGGCAATCCTTCATCATGTGCCCCTCCTGACGACACCCGAAGCAAATGATTCTGGGTTTACGACAATCCTTTGAAGCATGTCCTTTAAACCCGCAGATGCGACAAACTATTTGGTTAGCAGTTTGAAACGCTTGGTTCTTCCTGCTACCGTAGTAGTTGCTGTTGTTGTTGTTGTTGTATCTTGGCTTGAAATTCAAGCTGGTGTTGGGCTTGTTATTGGAAAATCTTTTAGGCTCAAACTTGGCCTTCTTCCTCTTTTCCTCCTGCAGTTGCTTAAAATCATCTTCCAGAGTGATGGCTGCATCCACCAACTCTTGGAACTCTGTTGCCCTCATCATACGGAGCTGTACTTTGAACTGGGGACTTAACCCCCTTAGAAACCTCTTCTTCTTCTTGTCCTCGGTGTTGACTTCTTCAACCGCATACCGGGACAGCTTTAAAAATTCCCTGACATAAGTCAGGATGGCCTTGTCCTTCTGCTCGAGACTTTCAAATTCTCGACGCTTCAATTCCACGATACTTTCAGGGACATTGGATTCCCTGAACTTCCTTGCGAATTCCTCCCATGTGAATACTTTTCCGGCCGGGTAAACGGCTACTATGTTATCCCACCATGATGCGGCAGGTCCACACAGCAGGTGGGTAGCATAACGGACCTTCTCTTGGTCGTTACATCCAACGGTATTGAGCTTTCGCTCAGTATCCATAAGCCAATCTTCCGCGTCCATTGGCTCGGGCGCGTATGCGAAAGATATAGGCTTGGTGTTCTGGAAGTCTGCTAAGGTGACTCCCGGATTCTCAGGTCTCTCCACCCTGTTCTGTTGCAGCAATTCTTGGAAGAATTTGTTCTGCTGCTCCAACGTTACACGTTGTCTTTCCTCCACCAGCTGCATGTACTGTAGAAAATTCTGCTGCGTCATGGGTGGTGGTGGTGGTGGAAACTGATCTCTGGCTGCTCCCTCAGCCTCTTCCTTTTGTTTTGCTTCGCGCTCCATGCGCTGCGCTTCGGTCTCCTCTCCTAACGCTCCCGACATATCCCCCTAGTTCTGCAACACAAGATGATACTCATAATTACTCCATGCGCAAGTTTTCTGAGCTCAACATTGTGCACAGAACTAGTCACGCAATGGAAATCAAGAAGCAAATCCAAATCATACAAAACATATACCATGTATATACATACTTAAGTGGTCTTATTACAATACTCAAGTCGATGTGAGTATGCAAACTCACTTATTAAAGTATATGTACAAATTTATACAAATATTACATACTATAATACATGTGGTACTTGTGTATTATAGCCTCGCCTCCCTTGGTGGACTCTAGTCGATCTTCACTCCCGGTACATCCCAGGCTTCCATCCGGTCGAACGTGTCGTCCTCCTGATAGACCCTGGAACATAAGGTCTCCCCGTCGGCTGATAATCCAAATCAGATGATGATCCTAGAGAGAAATCAGTGTTCACAAACTGATCGTTAAGTGCATCATAGTCCACCCATCGGGTGTACTCCCCTGTAGCTCCACCATAGGTGTTTCCAACACTCGTACCCGACTCAACCTGTGTCGGATACCCTCCATAAACTCCTTCATTACTAGGATAACTCTGGTTCTGGGTTGTGGCGTCATCATTCATCTCTCCATCATAATACACTGAAGTACTATGAGTTCCCGTATCAGATCCCCAACGCCAACCCGTGGAATTTTCTATAGGAGTCTCGGAACGCTGATTGTTTCCGGATTCCTCTCCGCCCTCATATCCCCCATAGGAACTTCCCAGATAGTTCCCAGGTGTAACAGGTGTAGTTTCACGCTCAAGAGGATCAATACTAATGTAGTCACCATCTGAGTAAACTGGTGTGTGCACCACATTCTCCATAGGTTCTTTCCCCCTAATCTCCTCCTTGGGTTCAGTAAACTCCTCTAGCATCGTATCAATTGCTCCTGTCAGGTGATGGTTCAACTGAAAGAGTAATGATATGAAGTTGCGACTATTGTCCATGTATTTTGCAGCTGCTATAGGTTTGCGTTTTGCATATTTGTAGTGGTTAAGCATGGGATCTTCTTCCTCCTGCATATGAGGAATGTGGGTGAATTCGGAACCCATAAGCTCTTTTGTCTTATGCTCCCGAATGTCGGTTATGGCTCTCATAATTGCTATATGATAGGCTGTGTTGATAGTCCTGGCTTCCCCTGCTGGCATGACTACGCTCATTCCCAAAGATTCGGGAAGTCGCAGTCCTACCCTACACTTGGCCAATACAGTACCATCATAGTACATGTATTTCTTTACTTGGATCTGGGGATCACACCCAAATTCAAGTAACATGGCTCGTAGAATATCTGCAAGTCCTCCTTCGTATTCACTTAGTGTGGAATCCATCACTTTCACGTTTCGTCCGGGACGTGAACTTGCCATGTTGGCTGTAGAAATAGAAAGATTATAAGATTAATATTAAAGCATCATAATAGAGATAATAAAGAATTATCGCACTAAAATATATGATTGTTGTATTCTCAATTGAATATACACCATATTTTTAGAGAATTCTTTACTAGTCCTATTTGACTCCTAACGTTTGGTCCCATTTACTAGGTTCCAACCTAAGGTCAAAGCTTTTGCTCTGATACCAACTGTGGTGACCCTGCATACCACTGCATGTTGTAGTATGCCGATCGTTGATATAACATTCACAAAGTACCATTCCGCAAATATTACATCCCTCAGAGTAGTACAACAGAACATAGCAGGTCCATAACTCATTCATTTATTATTACAAATATCATACACATGTCGTCTCGGAGCTCCTCTTGGGTCCTAAGAGGAATACTCCTGGGTTCGAGGCGAACCCAACTTAGCTTACAATATAAGAGTCTCATTAAGTTATACATTTATTTCCTCGAGCAGCTAAATACTAAGAGTTCGGGCTGCTCGGTTACTACTACTACTGGCTGTCTCTAGGCTTGATCTCCTCCGGAAGCCTCCCCGGATCCGTAGACGATGAGGTAGTCTACGCCTTCTATACCTCCAGAGAGGTCTGGTTCTTCATAGCCGATGATCTAGGCCCCTTCATTGTTGTCGTAGTCCTCCTCCGCATTTATCTGCACAATCTAAGCATGGGATTTAAGAGTGGTATGAGTACGGGCGTACTCAACAAGTTCATTATAGATAAGAGGTGTTTAATGCACTAGCTACGATATTAGACCAGAAAGTCTAATACCAATGCAAGTTTTGATAAACATTTCTTCAAGAGATTGCTTTTATTCCAAAGAGCTATGTCCGTCAGCCTTCACCGGTTTACTAGAACTTCATGGAGCTCCTTTCCGGCCGCGTTCGCGGTTCCTCATCCCGGAACAGGGAGTGACAGTCACAGCTTCTTTACACTCTGCAGAGGTGTGTTGCTTTACCCATAAGAGATCTTAACCTTGGTGCCAACCGGGCAGCTTTCCCGTCCACACTTCCTTCGGTGTGAGGCCCAGTATAAGGTCATAGCCAATCATATTCCTCCGCTACCTCGCACACCCACCCTTTGTTGCAAACCCCGACCCTGGGTCCTCGTCGGTCCACTTACACCATTTAAGGATGGACCCCGACCACAACAACAGACTGGGATCGAACCAAACTCCTTCGCCGGTAGCTGCAACCCATCATAGACCACATTACCGTGGGGAATTAGAGTGGGATCCCCACCCTCAAGTTGTTCCGCAAGCCGCAACCGCTACGGTATGCACAAAGATAACCGTGGGGACTTAGAATGGGTTCCCCACCCACAAGTTGCTCCGCAAGATACAACTGCTACGGTAAGCGCATCCGTTGATGTACAAGAGGTGGAAATACGATTGACTAGTCCGTCCCATTTCAGATCTTATGGTTAACACGGTTATTACGGCACAAGAATCATCAAGACATTTGTTGTTAAATCCTAGATGGATATAAACCCTTGCAATGGAACCTCCACCATATCAACACAATCCATGGTTCCATTGCCCACCACATAGTCATATTCATAGTTATGAAAATAGTGGTTTTGGTTTTTATGCAATAGTGATAATCATAGTACTTTGCAAGTAATTTGATAGAAGTACTCAAATGACATGAGCAAGTGATGAACTTGCCTGAACACTGCAAAGTTTTGCAGTTGGAAGGTGTGGACTGACCCTTGTCCTCTGTTTCTGAAAAAATAGCATCATTGTCCGATAAGGGCAATGGTTAAAGAAGCAATTATGCATGATTCCATTTTTAGGGTTTGTTTTCCCCCCTTCCGATGTCGTTGTTATTTTATGAGAGGTTAAATACTAAGAACATCTTAGAGATACTTAATTTAGGGTAAATACAACCTTGAGATATTGTCAAGGTGTTTTTGATAGTCCATTTGTATTAATGGACTTATTTTCATTATTGAAAATAGTATGTGTGATTTAAATTATTATTTAAATCATCAAAATAAGATTTATTCTTAATTGTCTTCAAAAATTATGTTTGGTATTTTATTTAAATAGAGAATTTTATGCTGATCCATTTTCATATTTTTAATTTATTTTTCTGAGCTTCTAAGCATTTCTTAATTAATTTCAAAGTTTCTGTATTTATATGAATTGTGAAATGACCTAAATGCCCTTGGGCCCCACCTGTCAGGTGGCCCAAAGGGTCAGGTTTGACCGACCCACCTGGTCCGGCCCAACCCGTTCAGTCTCTCCTTCTCTCTCGCGCGTGTCCTAACCCTAATCCTTGAGCTCTGGCGACGCGCGCGTCGCCGCCCCTTCGCCGAATTGTTCTGGCCGACTCCGGCCATCGCCGCCGGCGAGATGTGGCGCATCTGATCCGCCGTTCGACGGCGCTTCAGATCCACCGCGCCGATCTGTGTTTCGCCGCTTCCTTGACTCGTCCCCATCGCCTCAGCTCGCCTGCCGTGGTGTGCCGCGGCGATTTCGTCGCCGCCGACGCTCCGGGTGCCGTGGCCGTGTGCCTCTTCGTGGTGGTGCTGGCGTTGCGGCGAGGTGTGCCTGGCTAGGCTTGGCCTGGCGCCGCCATTCGCCCAGCGTGTGCCGCCGTGCCGCCATGGTCGAGCTCCTCTCCGCTTCACCAGTAAGTTCTCATCTCCTCCGTCCTTCTCTGCTACTTGTTCTACTGCTTCTCCTTCCCTTCGTCTAGCTTGGCCACTGGCCTGCTTCTCCATGTGGAGATGCTTGCTGTGCCGATGTGCTGCTGCTGCTACTCTTCTATGGCCTTGCGCTTTGCCAGCCCATGTGTTGTGCTAGCTGCTGCGCCTTGCTAGCTTGCGCGTATGCTGCTGTGCTGTGTTGCTGTGCTGCTGCTGTGCATCTGCCATGGTTCTAGTTTGCTGTGCTGTGCTGTTCTTTCTCAATTACTTGCTGTTGCAACTCATGAACTATTGCTCATGAGCATGCTGTGGTGCTTTGTGTAATTTAGTGGCTCCTGCTGATTCTCTGTATACCATTCCTCTCCTGTATATGCCATTGATTGCCCTTGGCTTGATCATTCTGTGATGATCCTTGCCTTTGGCAAGTGCCAGTGCTCCTGATGTGCTATTATCTGTGCTCTAATTCATGGACATGCTCAATTGAGCCTAACTGTTGCATTAACAACTCCATCCCTTGATGGAGTGCTTCTGGATACAATTATAATGCTTTATTCACTTATCTGTGATGCAATTGTTCAATTATATGGTTAATTTAATTGTCTGGGCCTTGTGATGATGCTAGAATTGATTCTAGCAGGCTTTAGCTTGCTTTAGCAAGCTCTGGTGATCAAATGAGCATCATATTATTGTTGATTGCTTGCTTACTCCCTGCCTTTGCCTATCTGGTGCTTATCCTGGTGACAAGGTATCACCATGCCTTGTGCTGGTGCAGGTTTTGCTTGATCAAACATCTGCTGATGCTGGCAGTGATCCTTGGGTTCATTTGCAAGTGTTCTAGTTACTGGTGACTTATGTAATTCATTTATCTGTGTAACTTGTGCTTGTTTACTGGATGAATGATGTGAACTGTGGCACAGTGATGATCATTTTAATTGAATTAGCTAGGGCTAGTTGGATGACAACCACTGGTTGGTACCCTAGCCCTCTACTGAATCCAAATGGATGATGATGTGGTGGTTTTATGTGTTGGCTTGGGTTGAGGTGACCCTGGAAGCACTATGATGCTGTCAAGGGTAGCTCCCCACTCTGTGACTGTTGTTATGACTCTCTCATGCTATCTGGTTGATCCATGTCTGGATTACCAATAGCTTTTGATGTTGATAACAAAATAGACAATTAGATGTCTATAATCTGATGGTGTAACTAGCTGTGTGGTGCTAGGTGAGTTTGGATGGCTAGCTAGGGATTAAATCCATGTTGGATTTCTCTGGTAGTGTCACCATTCTGACACACCAATGTTCCCTTGGTGAATTCCTTCTGGCTAATCTTCAGTTTGCTTACACCAAATGGCTTAGTAGCCAGATGATGATGAAAACAGGGTTTCATACCCACTTTGCTTCTGTGATGCAAGTGTATGCTTATTTATGAGCAAAACAGGGTTTTGCTCAGGTTGATCTTGTTTATACCTCACTCCAGCTCCTAGATGGTTTGTTGGTGTAGAGGATTGCTTATGTGTTGTTCTTGTGGTTGATTTACTTGCCCTGCTCCTCCTGGTGAGCTTGATGCCTCTTGGTTATGTGGCTATTTGAGCAGGTTGAACAGCAGTGGTTGTTCTTCCTGTTCTTGTGTTCTTGGTGAACTTACCCTGGTGAATTGCTGCTGATGAACTGCTGGAGTTCTGGCGGTGGAAAAGGTTATATATGAACCCCTCATGGCTCTCTTGGTCGACAGCAGTGCCTGTCACTACTTGGTTACTCTCCCTGTGTGTGTGTTGCTGTTGTGCATGCACACTAGCTATGTGAGCAGCTAGTGTGTGTGTGTGTGACCTGGTGCTTGGGAACTTGAGCTGTGAGAGGATCAGCTCGGCAGCTTGATCATATCCCCTACATTTCATTTATTTGTTAACCTTGGCTTAATGATCTGTTTATTGTGTATGTGTGCAGGTATCAAGTACTGATCAGGATGAACTCAAGATCATCAAGATCAAAGAATTCAGGAAGATCACAATGTAGTTTAGGTCATTTAGATATCTTGTAATTTTCCTTTTTCTTTTTCTATTTATACAATTCTTGTAATGTGTTGTAATTCCATAATTCAAATTTGAATATTGTAAAGACAATGTATTATGTGTGTGTTGATCAATAAAGCTCAAGTTTCTCTCAATGAGCTTAATTTAATTGTTGTATAACTCATGTTCTTGCTTAATGATAATTGTTTGTGAAATTATCTTGAATTTGAATTATGTGATGATTATTTAATGTTTGAATTTGAAATTCAAATTCAAATATGGTTTGAATTCATTCAAACTTCTTAACTTATAATTCAATCATGCAACTTAAGATTTAAATGTAATATCACTTCTCTCTTCTCAAAACCCTAATCTAAATAAGTAGGAACCAGTTCATCGCACTCTCGAAACCCTAACCCTGTAAGGTGCCGAGAGAGAAACCTGTCCCCCTTTGATGCAATTTTGTTTTAAAAGCGCAAAATTTCCCCAGAATTTGCAATGCAATGCACATCCCTTTCTAGAATCTACCCCTCGATCGTCTCTAAACCTGGGACATCACACATTATGAAGGTAGTAACATAGAGTAGCAACAATTCAGTATAAGACAATACTAACATAGTTTCCATAAAGTACTTCTATCACATAAGAAAACAAAAGATCTAGATGATGACCCAAGAAACAACTTCCATGTATATAATAACAATCTATTGACCATATGGCAGCTTTTGCATCACCCTATCAAAATCATCTGCCTTCAAACACGAGAGCAGAATGTCGACACGTGCTTCAACATGATCCAAGATCCTCTTGATGATCTCATGGACATCTGCATCGGCCGAATTGGAATCAAAGTTGTCAGCCACTAGCTTCTGCTGAAAAAGAAACATCAGTGTTGAAGTCGTCGATCTTAGGAGTCCCCACATTTCATTACTTGCGAGACCAAGATGATCAAATTCCCTTTACTTCATAAGAATGTCTGGATCGCTGGCACGATCGAAATCTTTGCTAGTACCCTCCTTTGGCCGAATTCAAATTTGCATCAGATCTTGGTGCCCATGCCTTTGGTATATGCGGGTTATTTTTTGCCAATATGTCGTGCATTGCACATAGCGTCCTACTTTACAGGGGTACTTCTACATATCTTCTTCCAAATATAATTTAATTTATTTCGGTTTGGATTCAATTTGTTTCAAAATTCTCTGGTATAGCATTTGTATTGGTAGGAGATGCAACTTTGAATTTTAATCATTGTTTCTAGGTGCCACACTTGCAGGGTACAGTCAAGGATTTTATCCAATGTTTCATGTCTTGACATATCCTTTTCGTAATGGAGGTTGAGACCCCCAGCCTCTGCATCAAAATGATGCACATGGATTTTTAGTATGGTATTCAAGAAAATCTGATAAGATGCAAAAACCAAACCTTGGACAAATATGACACATGCTCACTTGGGTAGAAAGCCAATCAAACTGATACAAATTACATTGCAGAGTCCTTGCATGTTAAACTATATATTGCCAAACACCACATATATTAAGTGATACATATTAATTTCGATACTACAACTTTTATGATAGAAGATTTGTAACTACAAACGTTGTGGGCTGTGGCTGCCCTCCTCAATCTACTCACTTGTCTCATCGGCAACCGTCTCCACCTCTCTACATGCACATATGGGTACACTTTCTTCACACCCGAAGAAGATTACTGGAGTTTCCTGTCATGCTCCGCCACTTGTAGTAGGTGTGCTCCTTTTTCAGAGATGAATTCTCTTTTAGGATGGAGATGTTCTCCTTTTTCAGAGATGAGTTCTCTTTTAGGATGGAGATGTTATCCTTCGATAGAGATGAGTTCTCCTTTGATAGAGATGAGTGCTCATTCAAGAGTACGGCATACTCATTCCATAGCTTCACAGCACGGTTTACCAGATGTGCGTTCACATCTCGGAGCTTGGACGCATGGTCAATCAACTCGCGCGACTCATCCAGGAGCGACCGCCGGATTACTTGCATAGACGCTTCATGTTGTCGTCCTTCATTAGATGGTAGATTCACAGAGCGACCCTGTGTGACACATGATATTATACTAATAAAGTGCAAGAGTGTAACTTCAATAGTAATATAGTACTCCGAAAGTTTGCAGGACTTAAACTTCAATACTCCTAGTAATATGTACAAGACTAACTTCAATAGTAATTGTAATATGTATAAATTTCAATTGCAATACTGTAGTAATATGAGTACTCCGGAGCTTGGAGCAATAAAGTTTCAAACTAAGAACGAAACATGAACTAATAAAGTTTGCCCTATGCATCAATCGATGGAGAGGCTGGATCTCCAGTTCGAAAGGGGGGAAAAGACTGCAGTGAAGTTTGCATTGAAGTTCGAATGTGGTAATGCAGCTACTCAGTGAGTAATATCTGGGTCTTTCTTAATAAGAACACATTTTATCTGTTTGGCACGAGAGTATTGGATAGGATCAGAGTCGCGGGGATCCTCAGGAAACACTTCCACGCACGTCGGGTGGACGTGGAACCGCAACACCTCTGCTCTCGCGTTTCTGGTCGTTGCACATACGTGCTCCGATTGCTGCTTCTCCTTCGAGGCCTCCACCCCATTCTAGCATGAATCAGGCTGAGGGATTGATTCCAATGCCAAAATTACAAGTCCTGAGGCCTGCTGGCATGGATTACGTGAATAGAAATTGGACGCTTCACTAATAAGGCCCGAGGAACCCCTCAAAAAATAAAACTAATAATGCCCCAGGCCAGGCTATCTCTCAGGTTGTCCTGATCTGCCGCAAATACTCACGCCAAAACATGGTGAATGAAGTATTTTGCACCAAATCCCCTCCAGATAATACTCGGTAGGGGGCTAAGTAGTTTTAAACCAATGATTAAACTACATGAACCACTGACCTCGAAGCTCTTCTCCTTGGAGAGGACCGACTTCCCGGCGACGGTGACGTTGTCTTGCAGCTGCAGCAGGACTGTCACGTCTGAGCCCACGAAGAGGTCGTTGATCCGCTGCCGCATGGTGGGCACATCAGACTCAACGGCGAGGCCGCCATGCGCCTGCTGCAGCTGCTGTGGGGGGGCGTGCGAGTTGGCGGCGAGGTCCTGTAGTTGCTGCTGGGGGATTACGACGGTGGACCGCACACCTAACAGGCCCCCTAGTCCACTCGTGGGATTCATCGCCGGAAGATGGGGGTGCAGAGGGGAGGCGCTAATACAGAGGTTGTGGATGGTACAGCCGCCGACGAGCACTGTACAGGTTGGGGCTATAGGATTTTGAAGATGAATGGGGAGAGGCGGCAGGAGCCTATAAATCGAGAGGAGTAGCGAGAATTCCCGCCACGGGATTCAAATTTACCTCAACTGCAATTCATACAAGGGGTTGAAATTTTCAAGTTATTTTAACTAGGGAGTAGGGATCACACCGAAGGAGACGAAGCGAGAGCAGTCACGGGGCCCCTCTTATCTTATTTATGGTGTCTGACCTTTTTAGGGTGATGTTGACTGTTGTGCAGTGTTTGTCAATGCGCAGGAGGTGCGAGCGAGCGAGGCCGACAATGAGAGAGAGATTTTTTTTCGAGAGAGAGGGACAACCGAAGGATCCTGAAGGACCTAGAATTCCACTACGCATCAGAGCACGGTTTATAACAGCACACGAAATAAACAGGAAATTACATCTAACTCCCTAACTTGGTGAGAGAGTGTGTTTTTTTTTGCGAAAGAGAGAGAGAGTCTTGAGGCGTCTTCTCTTGACAAAGAAGATGGCTGGCATTTTGCCTACCTACCGCAGGCAACTTGTGCTCACTGAAGTGTGGGACCTCACGCATGGGAACCACACGTAAGTGACAGACCTGTCGGTGTCATAACTCAGGTGCTTATTATACTGTATTAGTACAAAGTTTCCTATGGTTCAAAAAAGGCAATCAAAAGGCATGGATTGTTCATCATTTTCTACATAGCTAGGGAAAATACCATACTGCCATACCAGTGTTTCAGAAAATAGCCCTTCAAATAGTTTGGCAACATGTTGGACTTCGTCCAGCTTAATTTCTCCCGACATGTAAGCTTGGTACTAGTACTACACAAGAACCATGTCAAACTTTTTAATTAGGGCCCAAGTTTATGTATATATTTGCAACTTTTCACTCACGCATCAAAACTTTGCAAAATATGTGCATTTTGGGTTGTCGCACATATAAATGTGCCTTGACTTGTCTACCACCAATCCAATTTTCATTTGTGGGGAAACATGTGACAAGATACATCATGCCGAAGTTTTGTACTAGGACAAGGACACGCTCAAACTAAACACGGTAATAGGCGATACAACATCGCACACATAAATAGACGACATGTATAGAATCATACATTTTTTGAACACAGAAAAGTCCCGAAGGACCTGGCGGCACTGCTTTTATATTATGACGGTGGGATTACAGATTGCAAGGAGAAATCTCTAAGTAAAAGGAAACTAAAGAAAAGACATCCAAAAGTACAAAAAGAACCCTAGATCTAGAAAAGGAAACTCCATCTGATCCTTCTCCAACGAGCTCAGATTTTAGCCTCGAAGCGCGATCATCTTCTCCATCGAGACCGGCAAGACCATCCACCTACCGTCTCGTTGGCTTATGCTCGCACGTCCGCTCGTGTTGCAAGTATTCGAGCAAGTCGCCGCTCATGTCGCAACCATCGTTGCTGCAATCTACCTTAAACAGGGAGGGATATCTATTAATCGAACTGCTTCCTCCTACGTCTTCGAGGATGCCGTCGCATCTCGGGCACGCGAGACTGGGCAGGTTTCTTATGCAGCTTCCGCATGTAAGGTGCCCTCGCCCATCCCTGCGAACGCACTGCTTAATACAAGGAAATTAACATTACTGTTCGCCAAAAGAAAAATACAGTTGGGTGGAACCTAACGAAGAAAGTACTAACCTGGTATAGTGGACGCCGTGCTATTTGAAAGCACAAACCGCAGGTGAACGATATTCTCGCCCCATTCGGTTGGACAAAACATCCACTGGTAAACTCCATGACTTCAGACGAGAGACTTTCACCTTGCAAGACGCCCAGGCATCCCGGGCACGCGCGACCGGACAGTATCCTAGAGCAGCTGCCGCATACCAACTTCTGGCACCCACCGCACTGCTTAATACAAGGAAATTAACACGACTGTTGGCCCAAATTAAAATACATCTGGATGAACCTAGTGAAGAAAGTACTAACCGACGATATTGCAGGAGGTTGTATGGGTTGAGAGCACACTCTGCAGCTGAACAGTCTTCTCAATTTAGCAAAGTCGACAGAAACTCTAATGCTACCAGGGGGAACCTCCATGCCCAACGATTCTAAAAGGAATATGAATTTAGAGGATGGGAAGGAGATAGGGATAGAGGGTTGTTGTCTTCGACTTGTATATAATATATAGGCGAGGGAATTGCAGATTCCACCACCTCCTACTTCGTACCTACTCCACTTCATAATTTATCTTGGAAAACCCGCATGTACACTTATTTGTGGACGGAGGGAGTATGTTGCACAAAAAACCTTGTTTATCAACTTGAATATGCTTACTATATGACATAAGAAGACTATGTACTTTGGTTTTTAATTTTTCTGATTTTTTTAGTTTTTTGCCCATTTGAATCTTGGTCAAATCCTAGGTTTGACCATGATTTAAACAGGTTTATAACATGAAATGAAAAGTAAGCATGGATCATTCTTAGTCACTCTAAAATGAAGCTTTTGGGATGTTCTTGAAATTTACATGTTTGAAACCCAAAACGACTTCACTTCATGCTAGACTTCATAAGATCGATCGAGTTTAGGGTTAGGGGGTAGATACATGATTTGTATGGTTTGAATATGTCCAACCCTTGTTAATTTATCAACTTGAATGCTTACTATATGACATAAGAAGACTATATGCTTTTGTTTTTCATTTTTCTGATTTTTTTTGAATTTTATGCACATTTGAATCTTTTGGTCAAATCCTAGGTTTGACAAAGATTTAAACAAGTTTAAAACATGACAATGAAAAGGTAAGCATGGATCCTTCTTAGTCACTCTAAAATGAAGCTTTTGGGATGTTCTTGAAATTTCCATGTTTGAAACCCAAAACGACTTCTCTTCATGCTAGACTTCATAAGATCGATCGAGTTTAGGGTTAGGGGGTAGATACATGATTTGTATGGTTTGAATATGTCCAAACCCTTGTTAATTTATCAACTTGAATGCTTACTACTCCCTCCATCCCACGAAAGTTGTCTTAGATTTATCCAAATTCGGATGTATCTAGACACTAAATAGCATTTAGATACATCCAAATTTTGACAAATTTCAGACAAGCTTCATGGGACGGAGGGAGTATATGACATAAGAAGACTATATGCTTTTGTTTTTCATTTTTCTGATTTTTTTTGAATTTTATGCCCATTTGAATCTTTTGGTCAAATCCTAGGTTTGACAAAGATTTCAACAAGTTTAAAATATGACAATGAAAAGGTAAGCATGGATCCTTCTTAGTCACTCTAAAATAAAGCTTTTGGGAGGTTCTTGAAATTTCCATGTTTGAAACCCAAAACCACATCTCTTCATGATTGACTTCATAAGATAGAGTTTAGGGTTAGGGGTAGATATATACATGAGTTGTCTGGTTTTAATATGTCTAGACCTTGTTTATCAACTTTAATGCTTACTATATATATGACATAAGAATGCTATGTGCTTTGGTTTTTCATTCTTTTCTGAATTTGTATGACCATTTGAATCTTGGTCAAATCCTAGGCGGTTTGACCAAGATGTAAACAAGTTTAAAACATGAAAACGACTTCTCTTCATGCTAGACTTCATAAGACCGAGTTTAGGGTTAGGGGTTAGATACATGATTTGTCTGGTTTGAATATGTCTAAACCTTGTTCATCAACTTTAATGCTAACTATATGACATAAGAAGACTACGTGCTTTGGTTTTTCATTTTTTTTTTGAATTTTATGCCCATATATTAGAATCTTGGTCAAAACCTAGGTTTGACAAAGATTTAAACAAGTTTAAAACATGAAAACAAAAAGGGAAGCTTGTATCCCTCTTAATTAGTCACTCTAATATGAAGTTTTTGGGAGGTTTTTGAAATTTCCATGTTTGAAACCCAAAACCACTTCTCTTCAAGCTTGACTTCGTAAGACAGAGCTTAGGTTTAGGGGGTAGATACATGATTTGTATGGTTTGAATATGTCCAAACCTTGTTAATGCATCAACTTGAATGCTTACTATATGACATAAGAAGACTATGTACTTTGGTTTTTCATTTTTCTATTTTTTTTTTGAATTTTGTGCCCATTTGAATCTTTTGGTCAAATCCTAGGTTTGACAAAGATTTAAACAAGTTTAAAATATGAAAATGAAAAGGTAAGCATGGATCCTTCTTAGTCACTCTAAAATAAAGCTTTTGGGAGGTTCTTGAAATTTCCATGTTTGAAACCCAAAACCACTTCTCTTCATGATTGATTTCATAAGACAGAGTTTAGGGTTAGGGGTTAGATACATGATTTGTATGGTTTGAATACGTCCAAACCTTGTTTATCAACTTCAATATGCTTACTATATGACATAAGAAGACTATGTACTTTGGTTTTTCATTTTTCTAATTTTTTTATTTTTCTCATTTATTTGAATCTTGGTCAAATCCTAGGGTTGACCATGATTTAAACAAGTTTATAACATGAATTGAAAAGGTAAGCATGGATCCTTCTTAGTCACTCTAAAATGAAGCTTTTGGGATGTGTGTCCTTGAAATTTCCATGTTTGAAACCCAAAACGACTTCTCTTCATGCTAGACTTCATAAGATCGACCGAGTTTAGGGTTAGGGGTAGATACATGATTTGTTTGGCTTCAATATGTCCAATCCTTGTTAATTTATCAACTCGAATGCTTGCTAGCTATATGACATACGAAGACTATATGCTTTGGTTTTTCATTTTTATGATTTTTTATGAATTTTATGCCCATTTGAATCTTTTGGTCAATCCTAGGTTTGACAAAGATTTAAACGAGTTCAAAATATGAAAATGAAAAGGTAAGCATGGATCCTTCTTAGTCACTCTAAAATAAAGCTTTTGGGAGGTTCTTGAAATTTCCATGTTTGAAACCCAAAACCACTTCTCTTCATGATTGACTTCATAAGACAGAGTTTAGGGTTAGGGGTAGATATATACATGAGTTGTCTGGTTTGAATATGTCTAGACCTTGTTTATCAACTTTAATGCTTACTGTATATATGGCATAAGAATGCTATGTGCATTGGTTTTTGATTTTTTCCTGAATTTGTATGCCCATTTGAATCTTGGTCAAATCCTAGGCGGTTTGACCAAGATTTAAACAAGTTTAAAACATGAAAATGAAAAGGGAAGTTTGTATCCTTATTAGTCACTCTAAAATGAAGCTTTTGGGATGTTCTTAAAATTTCCATGTTTGAAACCCAAAATGACTTCTCTTCATGCTAGACTTCATAAGATCAACAGGGGTAGATACATGATTTGTGTACGTGGTTTGGATGTATCTAGACCTCGTTTAACAACTTTAATGCTTACGATATGACATATAAGAAGACTATGTGATTTGGTTTTTCATTTTTATGGTTTTTTTGAATTTTGTGCCCACCCATTTGTACCTTTGTCAAATCCTAGGTTTGATAATGATTTAAACAAGTTTAAAATATGAAATGCAAAGGTAAGCATGGATCCTTCTTAGTCACTCTAAAATGAAGCTTTTGGGAGGATTTTGAAATTCCCATGTTTGAAACCCAAAACCACTTCTCTTCAAGCTTGACTTCATAAGACAGAGTTTAGGGATAGGGGGTAGATACATGATTTGTATGGTTTGAATATGTCCAAACCTTGTTAATTCATCAACTTGAATGCTTACTATATGACATAATAAGACTATATGTTTTTGTTTTTCATTTTTTCTATTTTTTTTTTGAATTTTATGCCCATTTGAATCTTTTGGTCAAATCCTAGGTTTGACAAAGATTTAAACAAGTTTAAAATATGAAAATGAAAAGGTAAGCATGGATCCTTCTTAGTCACTCTAAAATAAAGATTTTGGGAGGTTCTTGAAATTTCCATGTTTGAAACCCAAAACCACTTCTCTTCATGATTGACTTCATAAGACAGAGTTTAGGGTTAGGGGTAGATATATACATGAGTTGTCTAGTTTGAATATGTCTAGACCTTGTTTATCAACTTTAATGCTTACTATATATATGACATAAGAATGCTATGTGCATTGGTTTTTCATTCTTTTGATTTTTTCTGAATTTGTATGCCCATTTGAATCTTGGTCAAATCCTAGGCGGTTTGACCAAAATTTAAACAAGTTTAAAACATGAAAATGAAAAGGGAAGTTTGTATCCTTCTTAGTCATCACTCTAAAATGAAGCTTTTGGGATGTTCTTGAAATTTCCATGTTTGAAACCCAAAACGACTTCTCTTCATGCTAGACTTCATAAGATCGACAGGGGTAGATACACATGATTTGTATGGTTTGGGTATATCTAGAGCTTGTTTATCAACGTGAATGCTTACGATATGACATAAGAAGACTATGTGATTTGGTTTTTCATTTTTCTGTTTTTTTTTGAATTTTGTGGCCACCCATTTGTATCTTGGTCAAATCCTAGGTTTGATAATGATTTAAACATGTTTAAAACATGAAAATGAAAAGGGGAGCATCGATCCTTCTTAGTCACTCTAAAATGGAGCTTTTGGGAGGGTTTTTGAAATTTCCATTTTTGAAACCCAAAACCACTTCTCTTCATGCTTGACTTCATAAGACAGAGTTTAGGGTTAGGGGTTAGATAGCTGATTTGTATGGTTTGAATATGTCCAAACCTTGTTTATCAAGTTCAATATGCTTACTATATGACATAAGAAGACTATGTACTTTGGTTTTTCATTTTTCTGATTTTTTTAATTTTCGGCCCATTTGAATCTTTTTCAAATCCTAGGTTTGATAATGATTTAAACAAGTTTAAAACATGAAAATGAAAAGGGAAGCATGTATCCTTCTTAGTCACTCTAAAATGAAGCTTTTGGGAGGTTTTTGAAATTTCCATGTTTGAAACCCAAAACCACTTATCTTCACATGCTTGACTTCATAAGACAGAGTTTAGGGGTTAGGGGGTATAGATACATGATTTGTATGGTTTGATATGTCTAGACCTTGTTTATCAACTTTAATGCTTACTATATGACATAATAAGACTATGTGATTTGGTTTTTCATTTTTCTGTTTTTATTTTATTTTTCTGCCCATTTGAATCTTGTTGGTCAAATCCTAGGTTTGACCAAGATTTAGACAAGTTTAACACGTGAAAACGAATAAGTAAGCCTGGATCCTTCTTAGTCACTCCAAAATGTACCAATTGATAGATGTGTTAACTTTGCTTCATGGAAAAAATAATGTCATGTAAATGAGTTAACTTGGATTTCCTAGCCTTGAATCCATAGGAAACTTTGTTCTAATGCACTATAATAATCAACCGAGTTTTTACACCAACAGGTCTGTCACTTACGTGTGGTGCCCACGCGTGAGGTCCCACACTTCAGTGAGCACAAGTCACGTGCAATAATAGGTACGCAAACTCCCAGCCATCTTCTTTGTCAAGAGAAGACGCATCAGGATGCGTATTGGAAGTCTCTGGGTCCTTCAGGATCCTTCGTTTGTCCCTCTCACACAAAAAAAACAAATCTCTCTCATTCTCGGCCTCGCTCGACTCGCTCGCTCGCTCGCTCGCACCTCCTCCTACTCACTGACAAACCCTGCACAATAGTCAACATCGTCACCCGAAAAAGGGGAGACACCATAATGCTCTCCCTTCTTCTGTCCTTCCGAGTGATCCCTCTTCCTCCGAGTTTCACTAGCTAGACGGGCAAACACACATGTGTTGCATAGTAATAATAAAAAGGTAGAAAAATCGATATACGAATCTATAATTAAATAGGTTAAACTAGGGTTTTGCCCAGTACTACAGATCAAGGTTCAAAAAAATCCAACTACGGGGTTCGAACAACACGATTCTAATCCAAGAATTTTTTCTACCTCATCCAAATGGCCTCAAACTATAGGGTTAGAATCTATCTAGTGCAGTATGTATGAACATGTATGCACTATGTGTGCTATAACTTGTATGTCTTTCAAATTTGAACCAAATTTGAATAAGTTTGAAGTATTTGAAAAAGGGGCTTTTGGCTTAAACGTTTGAAACCCAAAACCACTTCTCTTCATGCTTGATTTCATAAGACAGAGTTTAGGGTTAGGGGTTAGATACATGATTTGTCTGGCTTGAATATGTAAACCTTGTTCATCAACTTTAATGCTAACTATATGACATAAGAAGACTAGGTGCTTTGGTTTTTCATTTTTTTTTGAATTTTATGCCCATATATTAGAATCTTGGTCAAATCCTAGGTTTGACAAAGATTTAAACAAGTTTAAAACATGAAAACGAAAAGGGAAGCTTGTATCCCTCTTAATTAGTCACTCTAATGTGAAGATTTTGGGAGGTTTTTGAAATTTCCATGTTTGAAACCCAAAACCACTTCTCTTCAAGCTTGACTTCATAAGACAGAGCTTAGGGTTAGGGGGTAGATACATGATTTGTATGGTTTTAATATGTCCAAACCTTGTTGATGCATCAACTTGAATGCTTACTATATGACATAAGAAGACTATGTACTTTGGTTTTTCATTTTTCTGTTTTTTTTTGAATTTTGTGCCCATTTGAATCTTTTGGTCAAATCCTAGGTTTGACAAAGTTTTAAACAAGTTTAAAATATGAAAATGAAAAGGTAAGCATGGATCCTTCTTAGTCACTCTAAAATAAAGCTTTTGGGAGGTCACTACAAGAAAAGTTCTGATAGACAATGTCTCAAAATCGTCCGCTAAGGGGTATTTTTCGTCGCCTATGGGCCTAACCCGACGATATGGGTTCTGTTGTGGAAACTGCGTCAGGCAAAGTCCTACGACGATTTTTTCGGTCCGTCGCACTTGGGCGCCCTTCCGCCACGGAAAATCGGACCGTTGCCCAAGTGTTTCCGGGAGCCCGTTGACTGCTGACGTCTGATGGCGTGTATTTCACACGTTCGTTGGGCAACCCCAAGAGGAAGGTATGATGCGCACAGCAGCAAGTTTTCCCTCAGAAAGAAACCAAGGTTTATCGAACCAGGAGGAGCCAAGAAGCACGTTGAAGGTTGATGGCGGCGAGATGTAGTGCGGTGCAACACCAGTGATTCCGGCGCCAACGTGGAACCTGCACAACACAACCCAAGTACTTTGCCCCAACGAAACAGTGAGGTTGTCAATCTCACCGGCTTGCTGTAACAAAGAGTTAACCGTATTGTGTGGAAGATGATTGTTTGCAGAAAACAGTAGAACAAGTATTGCAGTAGATTGTATTTCAGTAAAGAGAATTGGACCGGGGTCCACAGTTCACTAGAGGTGTCTCTCCCATAAGACGAACAGCATGTTGGGTGAACAAATTACAGTTGGGCAATTGACAAATAAAGAGAGCATGACCATGCACATACATATCATGATGAGTATAGTGAGATTTAATTGGGCATTACGACAAAGTACATAGACCGTCATCCAACTGCATCTATGCCTAAAAAGTCCACCTTCAGGTTATCATCCGAACCCCCTCCAGTATTAAGTTGCTAACAACAGACAATTGCATTAAGTATTGCGCGTAATGTAACTAGTGACTACATCCTTGAACATAGCACTAATGTTTTATCCCTAGTGGCAACAGCACATCCATAACCTTAGAGGTTCTTGTCACCCCTCCAGATTCACGGAGACATGAACCCACTATCGAGCATAAATACTCCCTCTTGGAGTTACTAGCATCAACTTGGCCAGAGCATCTACTAATAACGGAGAGCATGCAAGATCGTAAACAACACATAGATATAACTTTGATAATCAACATAACAAGTATTCTCTATTCATCGGATCCCAACAAACGCAACATATAGAATTACAGATAGATGATCTTGATCATGTTAGGCAGCTCACAAGATCCGACAATGATAGCACAATGGGGAGAAGACAACCATCTAGCTACTGCTATGGACCCATAGTCCAGGGGTAGACTACTCACACATCACACCGGAGGCGACCATGGCGGCGTAGAGTCCTCCGGGAGATGATTCCCCTCTCCGGCAGGGTGCCGGAGGCGATCTCCTGGATCCCCCGAGATGGGATCGGCGTTGGCGGCGTCTCTGGAAGGTTTTCCGTATCGTGGCTCTCGGTACTGGGGGTTTCGTCACGGAGACTTTTTATAGGCGGAAGGGCAGGTCAAGAGGCGGCACGGGGCCCCACACTACAGGCCGGCGCGGCCAAGGGGGGCCGCGCCGCCTATGGTGTGGCCCCTCCGTGGCCCCTCTTCGTCTCTCCTTCGGACTTCCGAAGCTTCGTGAGAAAATAGGCCCCTGGGCTTTGATTTCGTCCAATTCCGAGAATATTTCCTTACTAGGATTTCTGAAACCAAAAACAGCAGAAAACAAAGAATCGGCACTTCGGCATCTTGTTAATAGGTTAGTTCCAGAAAATGCACGAATATGACATAAAGTGTGCATAAAACATGTAGATAACATCAATAATGTGGCATGGAACATAAGAAATTATCGATACGTCGGAGACGTATCAGCATCCCCAAGCTTAGTTCTGCTCGTCCCGAGCGGTAAAACGATAACACGTATAATTTACGGAGTGACATGCCATCATAATCTTGATCATACTATTTGTAAAGCATATGTAGTGAATGCAGCGATCAAAACAATGTATATGACATGAGTAAACAAGTGAATCATATAGCAAAGACTTTTCATGAATAGCACTTCAAGACAAGCATCAATAAGTCTTGCATAAGAGTTAACTCATAAAGCAATAATTCAAAGTAAAGGCATTGAAACAACACAAAAGAAGATTAAGTTTCAGCGGTTGCTTTCAACTTGTAACATGTATATCTCATGGATATTGTCAACATAGAGTAATATAATAGATGCAATAAGCAAGTATGTAGGAATCAATGCACAGTTCACACAAGTGTTTGCTTCTTGAGGTGGAGAGAGATAGGTGAACTGACTCAACATTGAAAGTAAAAGAATAGTCCTCCATAGAGGAAAAGCATCGATTGCTATATTTGTGCTAGAGCTTTGATTTTGAAAACATGAAACAATTTTGTCAACGGTAGTAATAAAGCATATGCATCATGTAAATTATATCTTATAAGTTGCAAGCCTCATGCATAGTGTACTAATAGTGCCCGCACCTTGTCCTAATTAGCTTGGACTACCGGATCATCACAATGCATTGTTTTTACCAAGTGTCACAAAGGGGTACCTCTATGCCGCCTGTACAAAGGTCTAAGGAGAAAGCTCGCATTGGATTTCTCGCTATTGATTATTCTTCAACTTAGACATCCATACCGGGACAACATAGACAACAGATAATGGACTCCTCTTTTATGCATAAGCATATATCAACAATTAATAATTTTCTCATTTGAGATTTGAGGATTGTTGTCCAAAACTGAAACTTCCACCATGGAGCATGGCTTTAGTTAGCGGCCCGATGTTCTTCTCTAACATATGCATGCTTAACCATATGGTGGTAGATCTCTCTTACTTCAGACAAGACGGACATGCATAGCAACTCACATGAAATTCAACAATGAAAAGTTGATGGCGTCCCCAGTGAACATGGTTATCGCACAACAAGCAACTTGATAAGAGATAAAGTGCATAATTACATATTCAATACCACAATAGTTTTTAAGCTATTTGTCCCATGAGCTATATATTGCAAAGGTGAATGATGGAATTTTAAAGGTAGCACTCAAGCAATTTACTTTGGAATGGCGGAAAATACCATGTAGTATAGGTAGGTATGGTGGACACAAATGGCATAGTGGTTGGCTCAAGTATTTTGGATGCATGATAAGTATTCCCTCTCGATACAAGGTTTAGGCTAGCAAGGTTATTTGAAACAAACACAAGGATGAACCGGTGCAGCAAAACTCACATAAAAGACATATTGAAAACATTATAAGACTCTACACCGTCTTCCTTGTTGTTCAAACTCAATACTAGAAATTATCTAGACCTTAGAGAAACCAAATATGCAAACCAAATTATAGCATGCTCTATGTATTTCTTCATTAATGGGTGCAAAGCATATGATGCAAAAGCTTAAACATGAGCACAACAATTGCCAAGTATCACATTACCCAAGACATTTATAGCAATTACTACATGTATCATTTTCCAATTCCAACCATATAACAATTTAACGAAGGAGAAACTTCGCCATGAATACTATGAGTAGAAACCAAGGACATACTTGTCCATATGCTACAGCGGAGCGTGTCTCTCTCCCATAAAGTGAATGCTAGGATCCATTTTATTCAAACAAAACAAAAACAAAAACAAACCGACGCTCCAAGAAAAAGCACATAAGATGTGATGGAATAAAAATATAGTTTCAGGGGAGGAACCTGATAATGTTGTCGATGAAGAAGGGGATGCCTTGGGCATCCCCAAGCTTAGACGCTTGAGTCTCCTTGATATATGCAGGGGTGAACCACCGGGTGCATCCCCAAGCTTAGAGCTTTCACTCTCCTTGATCATGTTGCATCATACGCCTCTCTTGATCCTTGAAAACTTCCTCCACACCAAACTCGAAACAACTCATTAGAGGGTTAGTGCACAATATAAATTGACATATTCAGAGGTGACACAATCATTCTTAACACTTCTGGACATTGCATAATGCTACTGGACATTAATGGATCAAAGAAATTCATCCAACATAGCGAAAGAGGTAATGCGAAATAAAAGGCAGAATCTGTCAAAACAGAACAGTTCGTATTGACGAATTTTAAAATGGCACCAGACTTGCTCAAATGAAAATGCTCAAATTGAATGAAAGTTGCGTACATATCTGAGGATCATGCACGTAAATTGGCTTAATTTTCTGAGCTACCTACAGGGAGGTGGACTCAGATTCGTGACAGCAAAGAAATCTGGAACTGTGCAGTAATCCAAATCTAGTACTTACTTTTCTATCAACGGCTTAACTTGGCACAACAAAACACAAAACTAAGATAAGGAGAGGTTGCTACAGTAGTAAACAACTTCCAAGACACAAAATAAAAACAAAGTACTGTAGGTAAAAACATGGGTTGTCTCCCATAAGCGCTTTTCTTTAACGCCTTTCAGCTAGGCGCAGAAAGTGTGTATCAAGTATTATCGAAGGGTGGTGCATCGGCATTCTTACCAGGGATGTTGCTCTTACCTTTCTTACTCTTATTCCTACTCTTTGGTCTAGGGAATACATGACCGCATCCGGGTGTAGAAGTAAAATTTAGAGTGCCTTTCCCAACATCTATGACTGCTCCCATGAGTTTCAGCAGGGATCTTCCAAGCGTGATTTGTCCTGTCCCTACACATTCAATAACGAGATAATCAGTGGATACCGTCCTTCCAAGAAAGGTTGTGAAAACACCTTCAGCTATACCCATAGGAATTACAACAGAGTTATCCGTAAGAGTTATTTCTTCTCCCCCTTCAGTAAGTCCCCAAAGTGTCAAAGATTTATAAATTTTTTCAGGCATGAGGCAAAACTCGGACATAATATCACAACGAGCAGGAAAAGTTTCACCACCAATAGTAACTTTAACAGTAGGCGCCCACATTGAAGGTTCAAAGCTTAATGGAACATAATCATAATATTCGCGAATTCGATTATACACTTCTTTTAAACGGGATATATTTGTTTCAATAGTGTCTAATCTATTATGCATGCTAGCATGAGATGGATCAAAATTATTATCGGAGCTAAATGATGTAATCAATTTCCTTATAGCATTAAAAGCTTGATCCCCATCACAATGAAGGAAATCTCCTCCCACTATAGCATCTAAGGCATATCTATAGCGAAGAATAAGCCCGAAATAGAAATTACTAAGAAGCAAACTTAAGGTCATTTTAGGTTCAGTTTTACTATAAGCATCAAAAATTCTAGACCATGCTTCTTTAAAATTCTCTTCACCTCCTTGTTTAAAGGTGAAGATCGATTCCTCAGGTGATAAAGTAACAACTACAGGACTAGACATGATAATAAAGTAAATGCGAGTAACTAATTTTTTTTGTGTTTTTGATATAGCGAACAAGATAGCAAATAAAGTAAAACTAGCAACTAATTTTTTTTGTATTTTGATTTAGTGCAGCAAACAAAGTAGTAAATAAAACTAAGCAAGACAAAAACAAAGTAAAGAGATTGAGAAGTGGAGACTCCCCTTGCAGCGTGTCTTGATCTCCCAGCAACGGCGCTTAAAAGAGCTTGATGGCGTGTATTTCACACGTTCGTTGGGCAACCCCAAGAGGAAGGTATGATGCGCACAGCAGCAAGTTTTCCCTCAGAAAGAAACCAAGGTTTATCGAACCAGGAGGAGCCAAGAAGCACGTTGAAGGTTGATGGCGGCGAGATGTAGTGCGGCGCAACACCAGTGATTCCGGCGCCAACGTGGAACCTGCACAACACAACCCAAGTACTTTGCCCCAACGAAACAGTGAGGTTGTCAATCTCACCGGCTTGCTGTAACAAAGAGTTAACCGTATTGTGTGGAAGATGATTGTTTGCAGAAAACAGTAGAACAAGTATTGCAGTAGATTGTATTTCAAGAAAGAGAATTGGACCGGGGTCCACAGTTCACTAGAGGTGTCTCTCCCATAAGACGAACAGCATGTTGGGTGAACAAATTACAGTTGGGCAATTGACAAATAAAGAGAGCATGACCATGCACATACATATCATGATGAGTATAGTGAGATTTAATTGGGCATTACGACAAAGTACATAGACCGTCATCCAACTGCATCTATGCCTAAAAAGTCCACCTTCAGGTTATCATCCGAACCCCCTCCAGTATTAAGTTGCGAACAACCGACAATTGCATTAAGTATTGCGCGGAATGTAACTAGTGACTACATCCTGGAACATAGCACTAATGTTTTATCCCTAGTGGCAACAGCACATCCATAACCTTAGAGGTTCTTGTCACCCCTCCAGATTCACGGAGACATGAACCCACTATCGAGCATAAATACTCCCTCTTGGAGTTACTAGCATCAACTTGGCCAGAGCATCTACTAATAACGGAGAGCATGCAAGATCGTAAACAACACATAGATATAACTTTGATAATCAACATAACAAGTATTCTCTATTCATCGGATCCTAACAAACGCAACATATAGAATTACAGATAGATGATCTTGATCATGTTAGGCAGCTCACAAGATCCGACAATGATAGCACAATGGGGAGAAGACAACCATCTAGCTACTGCTATGGACCCATAGTCCAGGGGTAGACTACTCACACATCACACTGGAGGCGACCATGGCGGCGTAGAGTCCTCCGGGAGGCGATCTCCTGGATCCCCCGAGATGGGATCGGCGTTGGCGGCGTCTCTGGAAGGTTTTCCGTATCGTGGCTCTCGGTACTGGGGGTTTCGTCACGGAGACTTTTTATAGGCGGAAGGGCAGGTCAAGAGGCGGCACGGGGGCCCCACACTACAGGCCGGCGCGGCCAAGGGGGGGGCCGCGCCGCCCTATGGTGTGGCCCCTCCATGGCCCCTCTTCGTCTCTCCTTCGGACTTCTGGAAGCTTCGTGAGAAAATAGGCCCCTGGGCTTTGATTTCGTCCAATTCCGAGAATATTTCCTTACTAGGATTTCTGAAACCAAAAACAGCAGAAACAAAGAATCGGCACTTCGGCATCTTGTTAATAGGTTAGTTCCAGAAAATGCACGAATATGACATAAAGTGTGCATAAAACATGTAGATAACATCAATAATGTGGCATGGAACATAAGAAATTATCGATACATCGGAGACGTATCAACGTCATGCAAACTGACATGTGGCAGACGCCGTTAACTGGCAGTTAACGGCGTTAACCGGCTGAAACCCCGTGGTAGATGGTAGGCCCACACGAGGCCTGCCACGTCTTAAGCGGGCTGGCCCATTAAGTTTGCGGTCGGGCCGGTGACTTAGTTTAACCTGGTCAACTATATAGTCAGGCTGGTCAATTAGTTACGTGGGCCGGGCCTAACCTCTAAGGTTGACTGGTCAAAACTTTAATGGGCCGGCCCACTAAGTATGTGGGCCGGGCCGAATGCACTCGTTTGACCGGTCAACAGGCAAAAGGGCCGGCCCACAAGACATGTGGGACCCACTTTCCTGGTAACGGGCCGGCCCATTTACAAAGTGGGGTCCACATTAAAGCAACTGGGCCGGCCCAAGAAGTTATTGGGCCGGCCCAATTAGCATGTGGGTCCCACTTTCCTGCTATCGGGCCGGCCCATTTAGTACGTGGGGTCCACATTTGATCAAATGGGCTGGCCCAACAAGCCAGTGGGCCGGGCCAAAAGCACCGGTGGGTCCCACTTTCCTGTTAAAGGGCCAGCCCATTTAGTATGTGGGGTCCACCATATAGCAAGTGGGCCGGCCCAACAAGATAGTGGGCCGGGCCAAAAACACAGGTGGGTCCCACTTTCCAGTTAAAGGCTGGCCCATTTAGTATGTGGGGTCCACCATATAGCAAGTGGGCCGGCCCAAAAAGATACTGGGTCGGGCCAAAACACTAGTGGCTCCCACTTTTCTGTTAAAGGGCCGGCCCATTTAGTATGTGGGGTCCACCATATAGCAAGTGGGCCGGCCCAACACGCTAGTGGGCCGGGCCAAAAACACAGGTGGGTCCCACTTTCCAGTTAAAGGGCCGGCCCATTTAGTATGTGGGGTCCACCATATAGCAAGTGGGCCGGCCCAACAAGATAGTGGGCCGGGCCAAAAACACAGGTGGGTCCCACTTTCGTCTTAAAGGGCCGCCCATTTAGTATGTGGGGGCCACCACAAAAGCAATTGGCTGGCCCAACTAGTTAGTGGGCCGGCCCGAAGAGTGGGTGGGGTCCACCTTATAGCAAGTGGGCCGGCCCAATAAAAGTGTGGGGTCCACAGTAAATCAAGTGGGTTGGCCCAATAAGTAAGTGGGCCAGCCCGTTTAGTTGCTGTTTATATGCCAGCGTAATAGGCGCTTTAGGATTTTGCGGGCCGGCACATATGTGATTTCGCTTAATTGGGCCGTTTAAGGGATGGGAATTCGTCATTTAGATACTGAGAATATTTACGCAGCATTGATTTCTGTCGGATAGCCTCACTTACCACAAGCACCAAAGAAAAAATGCGCGAAAGAACTATAAAAACTAACTAAATATTACATCAGCTGCAAGGCATTGAAAAAATATTACAGAACCCAGAGAAATTGAATGGTAATTAAACCTAGCAATACAATGAAGGGATCCGGCAATCTTTTAAGTTGTCCATGCAAAGACCTATATCCGAAACAAAGACATTACAAGTTAAGACAAAGAACAATGGAAAGGCAAAGACACTACAATATTGTTTGCCAAAGAATTTGGAACTCATCATTTCGTCGTTATAACAAGATCATTGTAATGCGCACAATAAGCAAACAAAGAGTGCATGCCGCATACCAACAAACCAATATAACAGAGCATGTTAGAATGAAACAAATAGACTTACTACTGTCGAGTCCCATGCAAACCAACATATTCAGGGAGTACAAAATTGGCATGAACAACATAGTAGCAGGCTATAAATTTTGTAACAACGACTGAGCAAGATGAAGTTATGATGGCTACATCTACAGAGCAGGGAATGTAAACCAAAAATAGAAGTTACGATGGCAAAAGCTAAAGTGGAGGGAATGTGAACCAACATGTGCCAAGTGCAATTACTTCATTTTGGCCGTGAACTAAATAATACTCCTGAACTTATAGTGAAGGGGATGCAAATCAAGATGTTTCGGGATATAAACTTGTAATGAGCAACACATAGAGGATAGTTAATGCTGGAGCTTAGGATGGACCAGATACAGAATATAGTGGGATCACCTGTGAACTTGTATAAGAGGGAATGCGAACCAATATGTTCAGCTTTCCATATGTGAGTGTCATGCCAAGTCAGAGAAACAAGTCAATAATGCAGCTTTTGAAGAACAAGATGGCATGCAAAATTATTATCTAGTAGTATGACAAGTTTATTTGTACTACAAAGTTAGATAGCAGAGTGATAGCATGCCAAACTAAGTCCTTACTTTGTTAGCTTACAATGAACTAGATACAAAAAATGGCATCACCTGTAGTACAGGAATGCAAGCCAACATGTTCATGGAGTAAAAAATTGGCACAAACAACATAGTAGCAGGCCATAATTTTTGTAACAACGACCGAGCAAGATAAAGTTATGATGGCTAGATCTACAGAAAGGTGGAATGTAAACCAAATATAGAAGTTACGATGCCAAAAGCTATAGAGCAGGGAATGCGAACCAACATGTGCAATTACTTAAAATTGGCCATGAACTAAATAATAGCAGGATGTTACTATAATACCTATAATTTTTGTAACAACGACTGAGCAAGATAGAAGTTATGATGGCTACATCTACAGAGCAGGGAATGCAAACCAAAATGTTCAATCGCTTAAAGTTAGCAATGAAATAGAAAATAGCAACATGTTACGGTCATAGCTAGGAATGAACTAAAAGAGCTTCAGACAAACAAGCATCCGAACCTTAACATGGCGCTAAAACAAGGGACTTACATTAGTAGAAGCACTCTGTGGGAGTCACAGCAGATCTTCCTGGGGTTGATAGATCCGGTGATGAAGTACGCTACATGTGCTACTTGGGGTTGGAGAGACGGCCATTACACTTCATGGTTACTCATCTCATCTCAAAAAACGTAACGGCGCGTCTTTAGCACAAACAGGTTCCCCCAAGATTAAACACGAACTTGCAGGCAAGCAATAGAAAAGCGACAGTAGAAGAGTTTAGATCATGCACGGCGCCGGTGAAGCAGATCCGGTTCATGCACAGCGGTGTCGGTGAGCAAGATACGATGCGGTGGACGACGGATCCGGCGAAGCGGCTCCGGTGGGGTGGACGATACCGCAGCTGAAGCAACTGCGGTAGACTCGCTGGATGAGCATATGGTTTCGAGGTTCGGCGGGATGATCCGGTCCGGTTGATGACGGCGTCGATGAAGCGGCTCCGGCAGGCAGCCGGATGACGAGGATCGCGAGGGCTCGGTAGGCCAGGGAAGTCCGGCGGGGATGTTCCGGGCGGTGGTCGTGGAGGTGGGAGAGAGGGACTTGGGAAGTTCCGGTGGGTGGTCTGAAGGAAATGTATTTTTTTTGGGAGGGTTTCCCGGGCTAGGGAGGTGGTGATCCAAAAATGACGGGCAGACCCCCACCAACCGACTTTGCTGCCATCTCCACAGGTAGAATAGGAATTTGGAAGCGTGTGAATTTTGTATTTTGTGGGCGGCAAGTTTTGCCGCTATGAGATTTTGAATTTGGCCACCGTCCAAGTATAATGATAAAAAATTGTGACACTGTACTAGTACCTCTGTTCAAGGCCGAGTGCAAAATCAAATCATCATCACGTTGAATATAGGTCACTACCATGATCATGATCTATCTTCTCGGACAGAGATCCAAAGGCCCCCACGTTCACAGTGGCACAATGTGACCCGAGGCTTCCCATCCACCATTCGTTTCAATCCAACGGCAAGGAAAGCAACAGCGTGACCCGATTAATTTCTGCTGAGCTGAAGAGCTGCCGTGTTCTCTCGAACTCGAAGAAATAGAGAAGGGAACGTAAGATGATTTCGGTTCCGAGCGCATCTGTCCGGCCAAAAATGTATCTCGGTACAAACTCCAGCGGACGACGCATAGTGATTGGGCCGTTCGCAGCGACGCAAACATGCCCAAATATGTGTTTCGATCCGTCGCGCGGACGCTGCGTGGACGCGTAAAGTGTCCGCTCGCGTCCGGCGAACGTTCGTCGGGCCCGCTTGGCGTGCTGACCCAGCCGTTGATGCGTCTTCTCGCCGGCGCCGCTTCGGCAGTCTGCGGTCGCGTAAAATGGCGATGCCTCGGGTGGCATGCGTCGTCACCTACCTCTGCGAATGGCGATGCCACGCGTGCAGCGGCCGTCGCGTGCCTCCGACCTATATAAACAGGAGCGTACGCATATCATCTCCTCCCACACTAAACCCTAGCCGCTGCCGCTCAACCTCCTACTGGGTTTTGTATAGAACTAGAACGCAGAATTTAATCTCAAGTTTGATGTGCCCCGTGAACGTGGGGGCACCGGATCTATGTCCCTATCTTCTTAATCCCAATCAAAAATGCGTTTGAAATATTTCAGGATTGGTGGGAGATTTTGCCGCCCGACTGAGATTAAATTAAACCACGCGTTCGACAATTCAAACTTGAGACCAAGGCTATGATACCATTTAAGTTCGAACTGATTGAAAAAGGCTATGCAATTAATTTATATAACATCCACAGGAACAACTACCAAGTTGATCCCAACCGCAGATAAATGCATCCACCAACAAAAGTAGGAACGGTGCCTTATTCTAAGGAAACATTTCACAAGACTAATGTACTCACTATGTAGTGTTCATCTCCAATTATCTATGGCATTTTCTAAGTCTTTGGGAGATTATAACGAACTTGATTGGCCTCGTGCAATAGGGCATCACATGCTTCTAATCTCGATCTCAACATGTTAACTTTTGTTCTTAGCATAGCTGTTGCAACTCGTTCTACTTGGAGTTGTTCCTCCAAAACTTGAGCAGAGAAAGACTTGGACTTGGGCTTCAAAACCCAGCATTTCGCAGGAAAGAGATATCTTTATCTTTCCCATGTTTTGCCATCTCGAATTTCATATTAGCATGACAAGTTTTGAGTTGTGTAAAAAGAAAAGTTATTACAAAGAAAAATGCAGATGGTAGATTTAATGTGTACGAACTACTTTTAATCCTACAAGTTGGCATGCCTGACTATAATAAGGACCGTCTATCTTGCTAGCAGGCATAATTATTAAGGTATTATTAATGGGCTACCATGTTCATAGTCTTCGAAGAAACAGCCTTTATTGCATTACGAGCAGAAAACAGTTCACACGTGCGCTCAGATTCAAATTTTCAGCATGCAGCCGATTTATGGTTTAATTGAAGTACACATCATTATATTATTTCACACAAAATACAGCAGCCACATGGAACATATCTAATTTTAGTACAACAAAATATTTGCAATTATTACAGACCAGGAAATTTTGAACGAAATTTTGAGCAGTAATTAATTACAGCATTGGCATCAAAGAAATTAACTTGACTCAACAATGTAATCAAAGTTTATTTAGACACCTTCAATTCCTGCACACATCACAACCGGCTTACCATGACAAGTGCATAGGAGATTCTTTAGAACATTTTCTCGTCAAAGTTTGCCTATTTTTCAATTCATGTATCTCTTGGCGTGTGTTGGCAATTATTTCATCAAGATCTTTGTTTTCCCGCCCAAATATATCAATCGCTTCTTGGAGTGCATCCCCCAAATCTCTTTGTGCCGGATTAAGTTGAGCAATAGATACCATGGGCCTATGCGAGCAATATGCACTCTCACTGCTGCTTTGTGAAACATCAATACTTGAGGCATTGGCCCTTGCTTCTGGCTTTGTAGCTTTATTTGAAGCCTGAAATTTAGATAAAACAAGTTACAACATCACATGATGCAATAAAAGACCTCCAATTTCAAGAGCATCATTGAGCTGATATAACATAGCAAGCAATCCAAAATAGAGCCTCGTACATCTATTTCTTCTGGAACAGTTGGTGTACTGGACTCAGTGGACCAATGAGAGCACGTGCCATCGCCATCGTTGCTCGTGAAATGACCGCAACACTTGATAAATGGGTTGTCCCTACCGACATTACAGCTTTGTTTGAGAAATGTGCTGAAACTAAGACAAAACAAGTTAAAATGCAATACAATACACGGCAAACAAACAAAGATCAAGTTGACATAATTTTGAAAGAACCATGGGCAGATATAACAAATAAACCAGTTAAGCCACATGCCTCTTAGAACAAACCAAACTACTCCCTCCGGTCTCTTTTAATTGACTCGGATTTAGTACAACTTTGTACTAAATTCGAGTCAATTAAAAAGGACCGGAGGGAGTAGATCATGGCGATGATGTATACAATGAACCAAGAAACTAGACATCATGTGCCCAATAACGAAGCCAGGTCACTGCACAGAAGAAATCTAGCAAATAGCCAAATACAGTCAAAACATGTGCATGTTGGATTGGATACAAGTAGGAAAATAATGTATGATTGATTTAAGCATGCTCAGATAGTGCCTTCGACAACGTAGAAGGTCAATGCAACAATTAATTGTATGGCTTGTATGAAGTGCCATAACATTTAAATTAAGCATAACGAGGCATTGCTTAATCTGAGAACTGAGTGCTAGCTCAGTGGCAAGGCTTGCGAGTGCACAGCCAGCCCACCCCGGTTCGAGTACCAATGGGACCGAATTAAACAAGAATGAAGCGAGATGTCAGTACAAGTAGTGGCAATAGAAATGCAAAATCCATAACAGGGCCAATGACAACATTCACTTGCCAACAAAATCTAAGGATTTAGGGTCTGTTTGTTTGGGCTGCAGCTTTTGAGAAGCAGCTATAGCTGGTGGGCTGTGAAAAAGCAGCTGTGAGAAGCAGCTGTTGGAAGCAGAGATTTGATGTCTCGGTTGAAGTGCTTTTTATGGCTGTCGCTGTTGGTTTAGGAGTGAAATGTCCTGAAATGCCCCTGAGTGCTGAAGATGTTGAATATATGCAGATTTGAAACGAATTTGCTATTTATAATAGTTTCATTACATAATTATCATGTTTAATAACCCCAAAATACTTCAATTTATCTTACTAATATGCTAAAATAATTTTGAACACTTTTTGTATCGGAATATTTTGGAGTGTTGTTTAGAATTAAATATAGCTTTTGGCTTCTAAGTTAAAGTTTTTACGGCTTTAAAAAAAGTGTAAACAATATCACAAGACATCTCACTAACCGTTAATTGATCGATCACCTTAATTTTAGGAATTAATCAACATTGTTAATCAGCGAGGTTGCTTTAAATGGGCAGGCTCTAAGCTCTAAAATATGCTACTGTATATTGAAAAGTAAGATTTGCAAAATAGCGCACAAAAGGATTTTTGCAGAAGTATTGCCTTGATTGCTTGAAGTAAACGATGACATCCAAAATAAAAATATATATGAATAGGATTGTCAAATCCTTCTCATCTTCACCGTCATGTGAAACTGGTAGCTACCATATACAAGACAGAGAGGAAAATAAAATTGCATCGCATGAACACCGTGCTCTGTACCAAACTACCAATTACTCGTACATCAATACTTCAATACTGTGGATTGGACGGAACTGTGGAGGAAGAATTTCCTGCAGTAGCCGAGCGGGTAGTGAAGAGCCTCGCGTCGGAGTGAAGATGGACCAACCGATGGAAGAGCAGCTCCAGGCGGTCTGCTGAATGACAAATTGCGACCCCGCGACGCCTCGAGCACCTCCTGTCGCCGGCGGCCGTGCTCAGATTCCTCCTCCTAGGTCGCGCCTCCCTGCTCAGCGTCCTCCTCCTAGGCCGCGCTTCCCTGCTTGTCCGCCTACGCGCAGAGGAGGCGGTCGACCCGGCCCTCGGCCTCGAGGCTGACCATGGGGCCATGCATGCTATCGCGGCGGAGGCGCGCCCCGCCGCAGAGCTCCTACACCATGCTCTCTCGGCTTTCCCGATGAGCTTGCAAGTGGGGACGGACTACCGGGACGGCGGCGGCGGATATCGGCGACGATGCCGGCCGGAACGACGACGGCGGCCGGGCAGAAACCCTAACCCTATCCTTTCATTGAACGGGACAGAAGAAGGGGAAAATGGGCACCGGGCTCTCGGCGGGGAACGATTGGAAGGCGGGCCAGAGTTGTACGTGAGGGCGCTTTTTCGTTGTTAGCGGCAAGTGTTAGGGGCATTTTGGTCCACCGCCGCTCGGGGAGCGTAAGAAGCTCGGGAAGCAGTGTCTCGCCCAACTTCCGGATTGCTAGTTCATTTAGGCACATCGCTTCTTCAAAGCGCTTTTCTAATTGTTGGTGTTTGTTTGGGCTGCTACTTTTGGACCTCAAAAGCTCTAAAAGCGTATGTAGCCCAAACAAACAGTGGCCTTAGCTTTCATATACCCTCAAAATTTAAAATAGTGTAATCCCCCGAAAGGGTATCATGGTATCATTTAATCTCAGCTATCTCACCCCTAATACCAAACATGTATCATTTAATCTCAGCCGTTCTTTTGTTTTACTCAAGAAAACATTTTTATTTTGGGAGTTTATAGAAGCACAAGCCATCGTCTACATTGGCACTGTGTTATGAAAAATATCATCTTCATCGTACATGGTTATGTGAAGATATTGATATATAATTACGTGCTAGGAAAACAAATAGCAATTACTATGTTACAAGAACCATCTTCAAGCTCGAAGATACGAAGTTCATTGGTCCACCAACCAAGGCTGATAAAATATTATATATTAATTTAGTACTAATATTTCGTATTTACTCATATTAAGGTCTAACTTTTTTCCCCATGACAACCCAGTTTTGATATAAAATCTAACGGTGGCCATGTGTGGGTCACATAAAAGTATTGAGGTAGTAAATTTATACATAGATATTGGATAATGTATTTTAAATTTCAAAAAATATGGTAGAAATATATAAATTAGATAGTCTTGCCGTGCAATATGCATGCCGCAAAAGGTAAGATAGATCCTTAAAAATTCTCAACTCTAATCACAAAAATATACATAATCCTAATGGGGTGTCCATGAAAAAGTTTTGTCACTTTCGTATTAGGGTATACTTCTATTTCATACTGACTAAAAAACTTAATTGTAATGAACTCACATATTACTCCTTCCATTACTTCTTTTAGGGTGTATTAGTTTTTCAAAAGCCAAACTTTAGGCTTTGTGACTAATTTTAGCAAAAAATAATAATTATCAACATCAAATAAAATATGGAAATATATTTTAAAATTATATATGTCGTGACGTGCAAAGCACGTGCTACTTACTAGTAGATTACTAGAAAATGAATGAAGCAATTGAACATGGAGCGTATTATATAAACAGCCAGATCATTTGAATATGGATATACCACATCATGTCAATGGGACTCAGAAAAACAAAGCTAGACATTTAAACAAGTAATATAACTATTTTTTCACAATGTTTCAAGTAGAATAGGAAGCTAGGTTAGGAATAAAGCAATCATGTTTCAAGTAGAATAGGAAGCTAGGTTAGGAATAAAGCAATCATGTTTCAAGTAGAATAGGAAGCTAGGTTAGGAATAAAGCAATAAAAAAACACGAAGTGCATCATTTCAGCTAGGATCATCTCTATCAAACTTCATGCACTAGCCATGGAATAACACGCAAACACAATGAACAAACAGGCAAAAAATTAACATAATAGAATTTAAGGACTTGTTTAACATAGCAAAATCATGTAACTTATACCCGTGCATGCCGGATGCCGATGGGTCAAAGGCAGTGTGCAATGTTCCATATGGTCATTGTTTATATTTTATTAGATTCCATTAGGCAACTTAGGTAGTGCAACATACAGAAAATGATGCAATTGAACTACGCACAGGAGGTAAATTAACATTCCAAAAAAAAAACAGGGAACTTACGTGAGCTTTTTTTTGAGTCACACGGACCTCATCGTGTACTTGGGCGTAAGAACCTGGTGCCACACTGTTTCTCCTCTCGCATGAAGGAGAGGCCAATTGTAAATGTAAACAGGATCCAAGATATAGAAGTTTGCATTAAGCAATATACAAAAAACAGCAGTACTTACATGATTATAGGCGAGCTTTACTCTACGTTTCGAGTGTAAGATGTGCCTGCTGCACGTGTAATAACAACAAACGATTCTGAGTCAAGGATTTGCTATAATTAAATTGACACCAAACAGTAGTAGAAACATTATGACGTGCATAAACATGTAATACAGGATCGCAGAAAGATATCAAACATGATGTAACTAGAGCAGTAGCCTACGGCCAAATAGTGAGAAATTGTAATCGTGTCAATGGTGGACTTGTATAGCCTACCCCAACTTGTTTGGGAATAAAGCTTTGTTGTTGGTGGTGTTGTTGTTGTTGTCAATCGTTTGACATGTAGAGCATTCAACGGCTCATGATTGGTGGCTCATATTTTGTAGAGTTTCAGCGAATGGGTGGGTTAGGTCACTCAGACCACGACACTCTGTATTTATATCATCTGAGTTAGGGTTACAATACCACTAGACATGGGCCTCTATGGGCCTCACACTGGATACAATATTACTACATCGCTACTACTAAACTCACTCATGGTCCAACACACCCCCTCAAGATGATCATGGGTAAACAACCATGGCCATCTTGCAACAACATGACACATATGACAACTACGAGTAATGAACTTTCAAAGATAACTCCTAGGATACATGACAGCATTGCACTTTCCATCATCTTGTCATCTCGATTCATCTCTTCATCAGCAGCGAAGACATCCAGCTTCAACCATCTGGGATACGCACAACTCCTAACCATACACATCCTCAACAACCCCGGCTGCCTCACCACACAAGTTCCGCAGAACCATCCACACTCGCCTCAATGTCCTCAGCCTCTCTTCTCCACTCTGCCCGGCCACTGACCTCTTCCGTCTCTCCCACAAACCCCCAGCCAACTCCTGCCTCAACCATCCACTCCTCAAGCACCCATGCCTATCCCCCGGTCAGGCCTCAACCAGTCTCACCCTCGTGCATGCATGCCTTTCCCCTGGACATATCCACAACCATCACCATCACCACTAAACCGCAGCCTCATCAACTCCATCACGACTCAATCGCAGCCTCATCAACTCCATCACAACATATCCTCACTGCCTCACATCTCCATTTTCTCCTCACTTCCACTCGGATGGCGCCTCGTCTGCGTGCCCTGGCCAACCTGGCAGACCGCACCTGGCCACATCGACCGGCTCGCGCTGGTCAACGTCTAGCACCAACCTCCGGCTCCGCCCTGCGCTCAAAGGCTCGGCCCACTCCGCACGCCTCCAACATCTCCCCCTCGCACGGATCCAGATCTCTCTGCCACGGATTCACTTCCTCTTCTCTCCTTTCTAAACCAAAATGATCTTGACCCTCTTCTTTGTCCCCGCGCGAGCAGCCGCCGATCTCACACAACTCGCATCGCTGTGTGTGATAGCCGCAACCCACGCAGAGCACCTGATGCGGCCTCCCGCCGCCTGGATTTGTACATCTCAACGGTGGTTTTTGTGGTCAAAGGAAGAACTTGTATGGTACTGTTTGGGGCGGCTAGCACTAGCAGGAAGGAAACCTAGGCTCTGATACCATGTAGAGTTTCAGCAAATGGGTGGGTTAGGTCACGGAAAAAAAATACTTATGCATCGTGTTTAAATCTAAAGGATGAGGTGGTTACAAACGAAAGCACTTGTAAGTTAAAAATATACTAGCACGAATTCAGAAATACGATCAGGTCAATACTCCTAACGTAACAAAACGCGCAGGGATGTCTGGTTACCTATTTCTGGGCGGCGTTTAGACGTGTTCCGCGTTCTTACGGGTGACGTGGAGGTCGGCGAGGGGACTGCTGTTGCGGTGGGTGCCGGGGAAGCAGATCTTGGGGGGTCGGAGAAGGACATGCTGGGCGGTCGATGAAGTGTTCAGCGCGCCGGCTGATGCGTGTGGTTGACACGTCCGTTGGGAACCCCAAGAGGAAGGTGTGATGCGCACAGTGGCAAGTTTCCCTCAGTAAGAAACCAAGGTTTAATCGAACCAGTAGGAGTCAAGAAGCACGTTGAAGGTTGATGGCGGCGGGATGTAGTGCGGCGCAACACCAGAGATTCCGGCGCCAACGTGGAACCTGCACAACACAACCAAAGTACTTTGCCCCAACGAAACAGCGAGGTTGTCAATCTCACCGGCTTGCTGTAACAAAGGATTAACCGTATTGTGTTGAAGATGATTGTTTGCAGAAAACAGAAACAAGATTGCAAGATATTGTATTTCAGTATAGAGAATTGGACCGGGGTCCACAGTTCACTAGAGGTGTCTCTCCCATAAGATAAACAGCATGTTGGGTGAACAAATTACAGTTGGGCAATTGACAAATAAAGAGGGCATGACCATGCACATACATATTATGATGAGTATAGTGAGATTTAATTGGGCATTACGACAAAGTACATAGACCGCTATCCAGCATGCATCTATGCCTAAAAAGTCCACCTTCAGGTTATCATCCGAACCCCCTCCAGTATTAAGTTGCTAACAACAGACAATTGCATTAAGTATTGCGCGTAATGTAATCAGTAACTACATCCTTGAATATAGCACCAATGTTTTATCCCTAGTGGCAACAACACATCCATAATCTTAGAGGTTTCTGTCACTCCCCCAGATTCACGGAGACATGAACCCACTACGAGCATAAATACTCCCTCTTGGAGTTACAAGCATCTACTTGGCCAGAGCATCTACTAGTAACGGAGAGCATGCAAGATCATAAACAACACATAGACATAAATTGATAATCAACATAACAAGTATTCTCTATTCATCGGATCCCAACAAACGCAACATATAGAATTACAGATAGATGATCTTGATCATGTTCGGCGGCTCACAAGACCCGACAATTAAGCACAATGGGGAGAAGACAACCATCTAGCTACTGCTATGGACCCATAGTCCAGGGGTAGACTACTCACTCATCACTCCGGAGGCGACCATGGCGGCGTAGAGTCCTCCGGGGAGATGATTCCCCTCTCCGGCAGGTGCCGGAGGCGATCTCCCGAATCCCCCGAGATGGGATTGGCGGCGGCGGCGTCTCCGGAAGGTTTTCCGTATCGTGGCTCTCAGATCGGGGGTTTCGCGACGGAGGCTTTAAGTAGGCGGAAGGGCAGGTCAGGAGGCGGCACGAGGGGCCCACACCATAGGTCGGCGCGGCCAGGGCCTGGGCCGCGCCGCCCTGTGGTTTGGCCACCTCGTGGCCCCACTTCGTCTCCTCTTCGGTCTTCTGGAAGCTTCGTGGCAAAATAGGACCCTGGGCGTTGATTTCGTCCAATTCCGAGAATATTTCGTTACTAGGATTTCTCAAAACCAAAAACAACGATGTAAAACAACAACCTGCACTTCGGCATCTTGTTAATAGGTTAGTTCCAGAAAATGCACGAATATGACATAAAGTGTGCATAAAACATGTAGATAACATCAATAATGTGGCATGGAACACAAGAAATTATCGATACGTCGGAGACGTATCAGCATCCCCAAGCTTAGTTCTGCTCGTCCCGAGCAGGTAAAACGATAACAAAGATAATTTCTGGAGTGACATGCCATCATAACCTTGATCATACTATTTGTAAAGCATATGTAGTGAATGCAGCGATCAAAACAATGTATATGACATGAGTAAACAAGTGAATCATACAGCAAAGACTTTTCATGAATAGTACTTCAAGACAAGCATCAATAAGTCTTGCATAAGAGTTAACTCATAAAGCAATAATTCAAAGTAAAGGTATTGAAGCAACACAAAGGAAGATTAAGTTTCAGCGGTTGCTTTCAACTTGTAACATGTATATCTCATGGATATTGTCAACATAGAGTAATATAATAAGTGCAATATGCAAGTATGTAGGAATCAATGCACAGTTCACACAAGTGTTTGCTTCTTGAGGTGGAGAGAAATAGGTGAACTGACTCAACATAAAAGTAAAAAGAATGGTCCTCCATAGAGGAAAAGCATCGATTGCTATATTTGTGCTAGAGCTTTGATTTTGAAAACAAGAAACAATTTTGTCAACGGTAGTAATAAAGCATATGTATCATGTAAATTATATCTTACAAGTTGCAAGCCTCATGCATAGTATACTAATAGTGCCCGCACCTTGTCCTAATTAGCTTGGACTACCGGATCATCGCAATACACATGTTTTAACCAAGTCTCACAATGGGGTACCTCTATGCCGCCTGTACAAAGGTCTAAGGAGAAAGCTCGCATTGGATTTCTCGCTATTGATTATTCTCAACTTAGACATCCATACCGGGACAACATAGACAACAGATAATGGACTCCTCTTTAATGCATAAGCATGTGGCAACAATTATTATTCTCATATGAGATTGAGGATATATGTCCAAAACTGAAAATTCCACCATGGATCATGGCTTTAGTTAGCGGCCCAATGTTCTTCTCTAACAATATGCATGCTTAACCATAAGGTGGTAGATCTCCCTTACTTCAGACAAGACGAACATGCATAGCAACTCACATGATATTCAACAAGGAATAGTTGATGGCGTCCCCAGTGAACATGGTTATCGCACAACAAGCAACTTAATAAGAGATAAAGTGCATAAGTACATATTCAATACCACAATAGTTTTTAAGCTATTTGTCCCATGAGCTATATATTGTAAAGGTGAATGATGGAATTTTAAAGGTAGCACTCAAGCAATTTACTTTGGAATGGCGGAGAAATACCATGTAGTAGGTAGATATGGTGGACACAAATGGCATAGTGGTTGGCTCAAGGATTTTGGATGCATGAGAAGTATTCCCTCTCGATACAAGGTTTAGGCTAGCAAGGTTATTTGAAACAAACACAAGGATGAACCGGTGCAGCAAAACTCACATAAAAGACATATTGTAAACATTATAAGAATCTACACCGTCTTCCTTGTTGTTCAAAACTCAATACTAGATATTATCTAGACTTTAGAGAGACCAAATATGCAAACCAAATTTTAGCATGCTCTATGTATTTCTTCATTAATGGGTGCAAAGCATATGATGCAAGAGCTTAAACATGAGCGCAACAATTGCCAAGTATCACATTATCCAAGACATTATAGCAATTACTACATGTATCATTTTCCAATTCCAACCATATAACAATTTAACGAAGAAGAAACTTCGCCATGAATATTATGAGTAAAGCCTAAGGACATACTTGTCCATATGCTACAGCGGAGCGTGTCTCTCTCCCACAAAGTGAATGCTAGGATCCATTTATTCAAGCAAAAACAAAAACAAAAACAAACCGACGCTCCAAGAAAAGCACATAAGATGTGATGGAATAAAAATATAGTTTCAGGGGAGGAACCTGATAATGTTGTCGATGAAGAAGGGGATGCCTTGGGCATCCCCAAGCTTAGACGCTTGAGTCTTCTTAGAATATGCAGGGGTGAACCACCGGGGCATCCCCAAGCATAGTGCTTTCACTCTCCTTGATCATGTTGCATCATACTCCTCTCTTGATCCTTGAAAACTTCCTCCACACCAAACTTAGAACAACTCATTAGAGGGTTAGTGGACAATAAAAATTAACATGTTCAGAGGTGACACAATCATTCTTAACACTTCTGGACATTGCATAAAGCTACTGGACATTAATGGATCAAAGAAATTCATCCAACATAGCAAAAGAGGCAATGCGAAATAAAAGGCAGAATCTGTCAAAACAGAACAGTTCGTATTGACGAATTTTATCGAGGCACCAGACTTGCTCAAATGAAAATGCTCAAATTGAATGAAAGTTGCGTACATATCTGAGGATCACTCACGTAAATTGGCATAATTTTCTGAGTTACCTACAGTGAAAATAGCCCAGATTCGTGACAGCAAAGAAATCTGTTTCTGCGCAGTAATCCAAATCTAGTATAAACTTTACTATCAACGACTTTACTTGGCACAACAAAACACTAAACTAAGATAAGGAGAGGTTGCTACAGTAGTAAACAACTTCCAAGACTCAAAATAAAAACAAAGTACTGTAGTAAAAACCATGGGTTGTCTCCCATAAGCGCTTTTCTTTAACGCCTTTCAGCTAGGCGCAGAAAGTGCGTATCAAGTATTATCAAGAGACGAAGTGTCAACATCATAATTTGTTCTAATAATAGAATCAAAAGGTAACTTCATTCTCTTTCTAGGGAAGTGTTCCATACCTTTCTTGAGAGGAAATTGATATTTTATATTACCTTCCTTCATATCAATGATAGCACCAACGGTTCGAAGAAAAGGTCTTCCCAATATAATGGGACAAGATGCATTGCATTCAATATCCAAGACAACAAAATCAACGGGGACAAGGTTATTGTTAACGGTAATGCGAACATTATCAACTTTCCCAAAAGGTTTCTTTGTAGAATGATCAGCAAGATTAACATCCAAATAACAATTTTTCAGCGGTGGCAAGTCAAGCATATTATAAATTTTCTTAGGCATAACGGAAATACTTGCACCAAGATCACATAAGGCATTACAATCAAAATCTTTAACCTTCATCTTAATGATGGGCTCCCAACCATCCTCTAGCTTTCTAGGAATAGAGGCTTCGCGCTCTAGTTTCTCTTCTCTAGCTTTTATGAGAGCATTTGTAATATGTTGCGTGAAAGCCAAATTTATAGCACTAGCATTAGGACTTTTAGCAAGTTTTTGCAAGAACTTTATAACTTCAGAGATGTGGCAATCATCAAAATTCAAACCATTATAATCTAAATCAATGGGATCATCATCCCCAATGTTGGAAAAAATTTCAGCAGTTTTATCACAGTGCAGTTTAATGAGTTTTAGCAGCTTTCGGGCAGTTTTGTACGCTTTGCACTAGGAGTAGAAACATTGCCAACACCAATTATTTTACCATTAATAGTAGGAGGTGCAGCAACATGTGAAGAATCAACATTACTTGTGGTGGTAATAGTCCAAACTTTAGCTACATTTTTCTCTTTAGCTAGTTTTTCATTTTCTTCTCTATCCCACCTAGCACGCAATTCGGCCATCAATCTTATATTCTCATTAATTCTAACTTGGATGGCATTTGCTGTAGTAACAATTTTATTTTCTATATCCTCAGGTTTAGCAGCCATTTTATTAATTGAAGAAGATTGTGACGCAGACATATATGAGATTCGGTTTTCAGCATTCGCAAGTTTAGTTTGCAACCCAGAGATTTCCATATTCAGATTTTCAAGTTGATTTCCTATATTCTTCAACAAGGTAGATTGCTCATTCATAGTTTTAGTAAACAATTTATTTTGCTCATATTGTGATTGCATAAAGTTCTTGGTGGATCTTTCAATTTCTAACATCTTTTCCTCATTAGGTGAAGCGTATCTACCATAAGAGTTACCTTTAGCAGGATATGGCATAGAGTTATTGTAATTGTTATTCTTAATGAAATTCACATCAACATAATCTTTTTGAGCAGCCAACGAAGCTAACGGAACATTATTAGGATCAACATTAGTCCTACTATTCACAAGCATTGACATAATAGCATCAATCTTATCACTCAAGGAAGAGGTTTCTTCGACAGAATTTACCTTCTTACCTTGTGGAGCTCTTTCCGTGTGCCATTCAGAGTAGTTGATCATCATATTATCAAGAAGCTTTGTTGCTTCACCAAGAGTGATGGACATAAAGGTACCTCCAGCAGCTGAATCCAATAGGTTCCGCGAAGAAAAATTCAGTCCTGCATAAAAGGTTTGGATGATCATCCAAGTAGTCAGTCCATGGGTTGGGCAATTTTTAACCAAAGATTTCATTCTTTCCCATGCTTGTGCAACATGCTCAGTATCTAATTGTTTAAAATTCATTATGCTACTCCTCAAAGATATAATTTTAGCAGGGGGATAATATCTACCAATAAAAGCATCCTTGCATTTAGTCCAGGAATCAATACTATTCTTAGGCAGAGATAGCAACCAATCTTTAGCTCTTCCTCTTAATGAGAAAGGGAACAATTTTAATTTTATAATGTCACCATCTACATCTTTATATTTTTGCATTTCACATAGTTCAACAAAATTATTAAGATGGGCAGCAAGATCATCGAACTAACACTGAAAATTGCTCTCGCATAACAAGATTCAAGAAAGGTGTTTAATTTCAAAGAATTCTGCTGTAGTAGCAGGTGGAGCAATAGGTGTGCATAAGAAATCATTATTATTTGTGGTTGTGAAGTCACAGAACTTAGTATTTTCAGGGGTGGCCATTTTAGCAGTAGTAAATAAAGCAAACTAGATAAAGTAAATGCAAGTAACTAATTTTTTTGTGTTTTTGATATAGCAAACAAGATAGCAAATAAAGTAAAACTAGCAACTAATTTTTTTGTATTTTGATTTAGTGCAGCAAACAAAGTAGTAAATAAAACTAAGCAAGACAAAAACAAAGTAAAGAGATTGGGAAGTGGAGACTCCCCTTGCAGCGTGTCTTGATCTCCCCGGCAACGGCGCCAGAAATTTGCTTGATGCGTGTGGTTGACACGTCCGTTGGGAACCCCAAGAGGAAGGTGTGATGCGCACAGCGGCAAGTTTCACTCAGTAAGAAACCAAGGTTTAATCGAACCAGTAGGAGTCAAGAAGCACGTTGAAGGTTGATGGCGGCGGGATGTAGTGCGGCGCAACACCAGAGATTCCGGCGCCAACGTGGAACCTGCACAACACAACCAAAGTACTTTGCCCCAACGAAACAGCGAGGTTGTCAATCTCACCGGCTTGCTGTAACAAAGGATTAACCGTATTGTGCGGAAGATGATTGTTTGCAGAAAACAGTAAAAAAGTATTGCAGTAGATTGTATTTCAGTATAGAGAATTGGACCGGGGTCCACAGTTCACTAGAGGTGTCTCTCCCATAAGATAAACAGCATGTTGGGTGAACAAATTACAGTTGGGCAATTGACAAATAAAGAGGGCATGACCATGCACATACATATTATGATGAGTATAGTGAGATTTAATTGGGCATTACGACAAAGTACATAGACCGCTATCCAGCATGCATCTATGCCTAAAAAGTCCACCTTCAGGTTATCATCCGAACCCCCTCCAGTATTAAGTTGCTAACAACAGACAATTGCATTAAGTATTGCGCGTAATGTAATCAGTAACTACATCCTTGAACATAGCACCAATGTTTTATCCCTAGTGGCAACAGCACATCCATAATCTTAGAGGTTTCTCACTCCCCCTGCATTCACGGAGACATGAACCCACTATCGAGCATAAATACTCCCTCTTGGAGTTACAAGCATCTACTTGGCCAGAGCATCTACTAGTAACGGAGAGCATGCAAGATCATAAACAACACATAGACATAAATTGATAATCAACATAACAAGTATTCTCTATTCATCGGATCCCAACAAACGCAACATATAGAATTACAGATAGATGATCTTGATCATGTTCGGCAGCTCACAAGACCCGACAATTAAGCACAATGGGGAGAAGACAACCATCTAGCTTATTCAAGACATTATACCAATTACCACATGTAGCATTTTCTGTTTCCAACCATATAACAATTAACGAAGCAGTTTCAACCTTCGCCATGAACATTAAGAATAAAGCTAAGAACATATGTGTTCATATGCAATAGCGGAGCGTGTCTCTCTCCCACACAATGAATGCTAGGATCCAATTTTATTCAAACAAAACAAAAACAAGAACATACAGACGCTCCAAGTAAAGCACATAAGATGTGATTGAATAAAAATATAATTTCACTAGAGGTGACCTGATAATTTGTCGATGAAGAAGGGGATGCCTTGGGCATCCCCAAGCTTAGATGCTTGAGTCTTCTTGAAATATGCAGGGATGAACCACGGTGGCATCCCCAAGCTTAGAGCTTTCACTCTCCTTGATCATATTGTATCATCCTCCTCTCTTGATCCTTGAAAACTTCCTCCACACCAAACTCAAAACAAACTCATTAGAGGGTTAGTGCATAATCAAAAATTCACATGTTAAGAGGTGACATAATCATTATTAACACTTTTGGACATTGCACAAAGATACTGAAAGTTAATGGAATAAAGAAATCCATCAAACATAGCAAAACAGGCAATGCGAAATAAAAGGCAGAATCTGTCAAAACAGAACATTCTGTAAAGACGAATTTTCTGGGGCACTTAACTTGCTCAGATGAAAATGCTCAAATTGAATGAAAGTTGCGTACATATCTGAGGATCACTCACGTAAATTGGCAGATTTTTCTGAGTTACCTACAGAGAATACTACTCAGATTCGTGACAGCAAGAAATCTGTTTTTGCGCAGTAATCCAAATCTAGTATGAACCTTACTATCAAAGAATTTACTTGGCACAACAATGCAATAAAAGAAAGATAAGGAGAGGTTGCTACAGTAGTAACAACTTCCAAGACTCAAATATAAAACAAAATTACTGTAGTAAAATAAAAACATGGGTTATCTCCCAAGAAGTCCTTTCTTTATAGCCATTAAGATGGGCTCAGTGATTTTAATGATGCACTCCCAAGAAATAAGAGTTGAAGCAAAAGAGAGCATCAAAAAGCAAGTATGAAACAAATTTAAGCCTAACTCACTTCCTATGAGAAGGAGTCTTGTACACAAATAAATTCATGAGGAGCAAAGTGACAAGCATAGGAAGATAAAACACAAGTAACTTCAAAATTTTCAACATGTAGAGAGGTGTTTTAGTAACATGAAAATTTCTACAACCATATTTTCCTCTCTCATAATAATTTCCAGTAGCATCATTAACAAACTCAAAAATATAACTATCACATAAAGCATTCTTATTCGCATGCATAAAAGTATCATTACTCTCCACATAAGCATAATCATTACTATTAATTGTAGTGGGAGCAAATTCAACAAAATAGCTATCATTATTATTCTTATCACCATAATCATGATATATAGGAGGCATATTGTAATCATAATTAATTTTCTCCTCCATGCTTGGGGGACTAAAAATATCATGCTCATCAAAACCAGCTTCCCCAAGCTTAGAATTTTCCATAGCATTAGCAACAATGGTGTTCAAAGTATTCATACTAATAACATTGCTACTAGCATGCAAATAAGGTTCCATAGGTTTTTTAATTTTCGCATCAAACAATCCATGTCTTAACTCAGCAAATAGATTAAAAAGCTCACTGTTATTTTCCATTATGCCTAACTAGCGAACAAGAAACAAAAAAATGCATGGAATTAAGTAAAGTAAAACAAGTAACTAAATTTTTTTGTGTTTTTAATATGGATAACGCAAACAAGATAGTAAATAAAATAATGCAAGTAACTAATTTTTTTTGTATTTTGATATAAGAAATCAAACAAAGCAGTAAATAAAGTAAAGTAAAGCAAGACAAACACAAAGTAAAGAGATTGGAAGTGAAGACTCCCCTTGCAGCGTGTCTTGATCTCCCCGGCAACGGCGCCAGAAAAACATTTGCTTGTGACGGTAAAGCACTCGTCCGTTGGGAACCCCAAGAGGAAGGTGTGATGCGTACAGCAGCGAGTTATCACTCAGTAAGAAACCAAGGTTTATCGAACCAGTAGGAGTCAAGAAGCACGTTGAAGGTTGATGGTGGCGGAGTGTAGTGCGGCGCAACACAAGGGATTCCGGCGCCAACGTGGAACCTGCACAACACAATCAAGATACTTTGCCCCAACGTGACAGTGAGGTTGTCAATCTCACCAGCTTGCTGTAACAAAGGATTAGATGTATAGTATGGAAGATGATGTTTGCAAAGAACAGTAAGAACAAGTATTGCAGTAGATTGTATTCGATGTAAAAGAATGGACTGGGGTCCACAGTTCACTAGTGGTGTCTCTCCAATAAGAAATAGCATGTTGGGTGAACAAATTACAGTTGGGCAATTGACAAATAAAGATGGCATGACAATGCACATACATATTATGATGAGTAGTGTGAAATTCAATTGGGCATTACGACAAAGTACATAGACCGCTATCCAGCATGCATCTATGCCTAAAAAATCCACCTTCGGGTTAGCATCCGCAGCCCTTCCAGTATTAAGTTGCAAACAACAGACAATTGCATTAAGTATGGTGTGTAATGTAATCAACACAAATATCCTTAGACAAAGCATTGATGTTTTATCCCTAGTGGCAACAGCACATCCACAACCTTAGGGGTTCTTTGTCACTCTCCTGCATTTAATGGAGACATGAACCCACTATCGAGCATAAATACTCCCTCTTGGAGTTACAAGTATCAACTTGGCCAGAGCCTCTACTAGCAACGGAGAGCATGCAAGATCATAAACAACACATAGATGATAGATTGATAATCAACATAACATAGTATTCCATATTCATCGGATCCCAACAAACGCAACATGTAGCATTACAAATAGATGAACTTTATCATGATAGGCAGCTCACAAGATCTAACATTGATAGCACAATGAGGAGAAGACAACCATCTAGCTATATGGACCCATAGTCCAGGGGTGAACTACTCACACATCACTCCGGAGGCGATCATGGCGATGAAGAGTCCTCCGGGAGATGATTCCCCTCTCCGGCAGGGTGCCGGAGGTGATCTCCTGAATCCCCCGAGATGGGATTGGCGGCGGCGACGTCTCTGGAAGGTTTTCCGTATCGTGGCTCTCGGTACTGGAGTATTCGCGACGAAGGCTTTAAGTAGGCGGAAGGGTAGGTTTAGGGGCGACACGAGGGCCCCACACAACAGGGTGGCGCGGCCCCACCCTTGGCCGCGCGGCCCTGGCGTGGCGGCGCCTCGTCGCCCCACTTCGTTTCCCTTTCGGTCTTCCGGAAGCTTCGTGGAAAAATAAGACCCTGGGCGTTGATTTCGTCCAATTCCGAGAATATTTCCTTTGTAGGATTTCTGAAACCAAAAACAGGAGAAAACAACAACTGGCTCTTCGGCTTCTTGTCAATAGGTTAGTGCCGGAAAACGCATAAATATGACATAAAGTATGTATAAAACATGTGAGTATCATCAATAAAGTAGCATGGAACATAAGAAATTATAGATACGTTTGAGACGTATCACCCACCTGCAGAAACTGAATCCGATGAAGTAAGGAATGTTTACGAGACTCAGAAAACTTGGTACTCTCAAGTTCAGTGTGCCATCCTATGCAGTCTGGAAGCCGATCTTCAAAAACGTTTTGAGCACCACGATCCGTATGAGTTGGTCAATGAGATGAGAGCTATCTTTGAAACTCATGCGGCCATGGAATGCTATGAAGCATCGAAACACTTCTTCAGTTGCATGATGGAAGAGGAAGCTCCATTAGTGAGCACATGCTCGCCATGACCGGGAATGCGAAGAAACTCAGTGACTTGGGGATAGTGATTCCTAACAAACTGGGGATTAATCGTGTCCTCCAATCACTGCCACCTAGTTACAAGAACTTTGTGATGAACTACAATATGCAGAACATGAACAAAGAGTTACCTGAACTTTTCTCCATGCTAAAATCTGCTGAGATTGAGATACAGAAAGAGCACCAAGTGTTGATGGTCAACAAGACCACCAGTTTCAAGAAACAAGGAAAACCTAAGAAGGGCAACTTCAAGAAGGGCGGCAAGAAAGCTGCCGCGCCTCCTGAGAATCCTAAAGGTGGCCCTAAACCTGATACTGAGTGCTATTACTGCAATGGGAATGGACACTGGAAGTGTAATTGCCCCAAGTACTTGGCTGATCTGAAGAGTGGCCTTGTCAAGAAGAAGAAAGGTATATCTAATATACATGTTATAGATGTTTATCTTACTGGTTCTCGTACTAGTGCCTGGGTATTTGATACTGGTTCGGTTGCTCACATTTGTAACTCGAAACAGGAACTACGGAATAAACGAAGCCTATCGAGGGATGAAGTGACGATGCGCGTTGGAAATGGATCCAAGGTCGATGTGATCGCTGTCGGCACACTCCCTCTACATCTACCTTCAGGATTAGTTTTAAACCTCAATAATTTTTATTTAGTGCCTGCGTTGAGCATATGAACATTATATCTGGATCTTGTTTAATGCAAGACGGTTATTCATTCAAGTCTGAGAATAATGGTTGTTCTATTTTTATGAATAATATCTTTGGTATTTCTATTTTCGTGCCCTCGGTTCCTTAGTTGTGCTCAGTTTTCCCCAGCTCCTTAGTTTTTCCTCAGTTTTCCCCAAGTGCTTGTGTGAAACCCGCAGAAGCAGCTCAGATGGCAGGATTCCCGTAATGTTGACCGTTCCGTGCTGACGTGTGGGGCCGCGTCGTGTGGGCCCGCGTCGCGTGGGGCTGGTAGAAAGGGACCGCGTGGGATAGGATGAGATAGCGTTTGGTTGCACGTGAGCAGGAGCTGGGTTTTGTCTCTCTCGGCCATTGGCATTTCCCTTTTAAGAGTACCCTTTCTGCCTCCTTCTCTCTGCCTTTTTTCACCTAATTAGTATCAAATCTAGAGAAGCTTGCATTTCTGTCTTTCTTCAATTATTATTTGTGCCTTTTGGCCCTCGTTGTTTGCCCAATATGGCAGCAAATCTAGTAGGGAGCCCAATCTAGTACTCCATCTGGTCCATATGTATGTAGTTAAATCTAGAAGCAAATCTACAGGGAATGTACGATAAATTCACAAGGTCATATAGTAGAATAGGGATAGATAATAGGGATCCCTCCCTACATAATAAGCTGCATTCAGCAGCCAAACATAGTAGGTTTTGAGGTTCTTCACAGCACCATCATACTAACAACATAACAACGAGGGATCCCTAGCTAACAACAAAGGGATCCCAACAACAAAATGGAGGAGGCAGCAGCAGCACACGTCCAGGACTCCGCCTACCCCATCTGCCTCTGCCTCCACTTGTTGCTCCCCTTGGGAGCCTTGGGCTTGAGCGGAGGCATGCGCCCGTCGGAGATCTCCACCCGCTGGATGCTGCGGAGGTGCATGCCGAGCGCCAAGTGCTTGGCGCGGAAGGAGTGGGGGTTCACCGACGCGCCGACCTTGGGGTTGGTGTTGCCGATGTTCTCGGCGTGCGTGAGGAGGCAGTTGAAGTCAGTGCCACCGAGCCTCCTAGTGCAGAAGGGGCACCTGTAGACACCCTTGTCGATGGCGAAGTAGGAGACGTACTTGTCGACCTGCAGACTCCGCAGCACCTGGCGAGTCTTGATGTCATGGTGCTTGTCGTCGCTGCCGACGTCGCTGCCAGACAGCTGATCCATATCAAACGGGGACTATTAGTGAATGAGTTGCAACGATGACTAACGTGCATGGTAACAAAGTTAGGAAAAACAGAAGCAGCCTCAGTTAGAGTGGACACGATTATATGTCTACAGGGATGGTGTAAGCGAACCAAAGCTCATGCACAACAGATTTGTACACAAAAATGGTTCGCTGAACCCTCCCTGTAAAAATCTGTGCCCACCGATTCATCATAGGCAAAGAAACAGATTCCAGATCTGAACTTGAACACATTCCAGATTATTTGCAAAATTAAATGGTTGATATTTTTTGATTCGTGCATAAAATAACTGATTGAGACCCTATGATTACTTGCATAAATTAACTGATTGAGATCCCATTATTACTTGCATAAATTAACCGAACGGCCGAACCCCAAATCTTAAACGAAATCAAGGAGGGATCAAAGCAAAATGGAATAAAATCGGCGCAAATATTAGCCCAATACTCATCCATCCACAGATCCATCTACACCAGCAAAAATAGGGTTCAAAAAGGAATGGGGAACAAAAAAGGAAGCAAACCGTAGTTACCTCGTTCCATGGGTCCTCCATGGAGGTGTCGTAGGGGTTCGGGGGCGGGACGTACGGCACCTGCTCGTAGGGGTTCCATCCCGGCGGGATCTGAGCGCCACCGGCGGCAGCAGCCTCCGATGCACCGGCGGAGGAGGCGGCGACGTCCGTTGAGGGGACGGCGTCGAAGAGGGAGGCATCGCGCTTGGAGCCGACGGCACCGTGGACGATGGGATTGGCATTCTCCTTGTCCATCTCGCCGGCAGAGGAGAGGGAGAGGGAGAGGGTTTTTTGCTTTGGAGAAGATGATGGGACGTGAGAGAGGCGGCGTTGCGTAGGCGAGTGAGAGTGACAGAGATAGTGGGAGGAGACGTCTATAAAGGCAAGGGGTGGTTAATGCGACCCGCGTCCTACGCGTCCACCGCTGCACGTCTGCACGTCTTGGACTTCTGCAATGTGACACGCGTCCACGATTGCACGTCTTCGACTTCTGCACCGCGACCGGCGTCTACGCGTCAACAATTGCACGTCTTCCATTTCTGCACCGCAACACGCGTCCTCGAGTCTAACCCTGGAAATTTAGATATACTCAGGTATAACCTCGAGTATTATACTAGCATTTTTTGTGTGCTCAGTTTTCCCCTTGAGTGCTAATACTGGCTAGTGCAATATGCTCAGTTTTACCCTCAAATAGCTGGTCAACAGACGGTCAACAAATGAGATTAACTAGTTAAATGAGTCATTTAATGTGCAAAAAATTCCAAAAAATAGTGGCACATACTCATGGAGTCTTTACCACAAATTGCCAGTTCTCAAAACATAGATAAGTCATAGATAAATCAAGTTCTACCACAAATTGCCACTTCTCAAAGGCCTTCTCAAATCACCTAGTAGCTATGAAGGTGCATGGTTTTCCACAATAAGCCCCTCCCAAAACAGCTTTCCACAAAACATACTTTGTCTAAATGAGGCCACAATTCTCACACTCATGTATATTTGTATTAAAATAGTTTGAGATAGGCCAAGATGGGTTTTATTGTACAAAACACGCATTTTCCATTTTTTAAATATCATATTTGAATCCCTTAGTCTGTTTATTACATAGGTGCCCTTGGTTTCTTGATACTACTCTGTTTTGCCCTCTCCCTCCACAAATTCTCTCACACGTGCAACATTGACCTGATTGATCTAGCCCATGTCACGCGGATCGTGCCCGCCGACCGTTGATCGTATGATCTAATGGGCAGGATAACCCCTCTCTCTCTCTCTGTCGGCGGTTACCTTCCACTCTCTAAGTATGCTAAAGGGCGGTTTTCTGTATTCATTTTCACGCGCTAAAAATTATAAACTCTTTTAGGCATTACTTTTCACGCAAAAAATGATAAACCATCACCGATTTGTTGTAGCCATTAATTTTCACGCAAAAAATGATAAACCATCACCGATCTGTTGTAGCCATTAATTTTCACACAAAAAATGATAAACCATCACCGATCTGTTGTAGCCATTAATTTTCACGGTAAAAATGATAAACGAACCAATCTATCTATCTCTGTATTTGAAGTTTGGAAGGGTTCACCATCTAGTTATGTTAACTTTCGAGGTTTTGACCTGAAAACAAATGGGTATTATAAAGGGAAATAAAGTTCAAAAAAATGTAAAAACGAAACAATCTACCTATCTTTGTATAGAAGATCGTCTGTATGATTTTTGAGGTCATTTAGAGAAGGTAGAAAAAAATCCCTTTTGAGACGGTCGAAAAAACCTAACTTGTTACAAAAGCTGGTTTCAGTGAGACCTAACCAAATTTGGCATACATTATGCCATATCTATAACAACAAGGAATATCTAAAAGGGAAAGTTTCACAAAATTTGAAATTTATGGCGAAAATGATGCCATACATGATGCTGTTTTTCGAGGTTTTGACCTGAAAATCAATTGGTTATTATAAAGGGAAATAAAAAGTTCGAAAAATATAAAAACGAAACAATCTATCTATCTATGTATAGAAGATCAGCTGTATGAAATTTGAGTTCATTTAGAGAAGGTAGAATAAATCACCTTGTTAGAAAAGCTGGTTTCAGTGAGACGAAACGGCATGCGTTTAAGCAAAGTGATTTTTTCGAACATCGCCAAATGACCCCAAATTTGCCATGCGTGATGCCATACGTGTAACAACAAGGAACCCTATCTAAAAAGTGTCAAAAAAGTTTGCCCAACCGTATAGCTCTATCAAAAAGAACCTCATCATGGCGCTAGTATAATTTTGGGCTTAGTTACAAACTTTCGTTACGTAACCTTCAACACGAAACTTGTTTCAAATCACTTTTGGCGTACAAGAAACAAATCCCTCCTTGATTCGAGCACCACAGCCTCCAAACTTTGCCGATGCCGATATCGGCATGGTCAGAACGGCTATGCTCGCCGCCACTGCTAGGTCACCGTCGGGATGCACCCTCAATCCCGTCCCCTCATTCGATCACTGACACACCAGAGATACCGCCGAGGCCAATGCCGAACGTACATGCTGATGCCAATGCCGAACATGCATCCACGCCGATGTGGGCACGGCCACGCCGCCCCGCTATGCTGGACGCCACAGACCACCGCGAGGTCTTTCCCTTCGCCACCACACTCTTCTAGCACCCATCTATACACGCCAGAAAGGAGAGACACTAGTTTTCTCTACATTGCTCGCGTTCGTGTCGGACACGGTCAGTCAAAGTTTTGAGGTAGTCGTTGATGTCGTCGACCATTTCTTCTCTTCTTTGCATGGTTAAACGCGTCTAGTTCATATCTATCTAATGCGTCTGGTCTCGCCTCTTGCAGTTCTTTGTGGACGTCGATCTCATCTCGGCACCCCGCAGGCCACCTCCTCCGTGCCATCGCTGTAGAGCTCCGTTTAAAAATCTATTCCTACCCGTGTATTGCCCCTTGTATCAGCGCCATGTCCCACTTGTCATTCGATATACCGAAGCCCCACTCGTGCACGTTTTGGTCAGGGATACAGCGATGCTTACGGTCAAACAAAGATGGATGGTCTGACGTGTCTTTGCGGGCTCTATGTGGCCCCACTAGTCAGAAGATAACGGTCAACCGTCGGGCAACCGGCCGTTACAGCATCTGTGATAGTTTCAGACAAGGTCTTGGGGAAAACTGAGGAAAAACTAAGGAGCTGGGGAAAACTGAGCACAACTAAGGAACTGAGGGCACGAAAATAGAAATCCCAATATCTTTTATGGTCAAGCGCCTGAGAAGAATGGTTTATTTCTATTAAATCTCAATAGTAGTGATACACATGTTCATAACATTGATGCTAAGCGAATTAAATTGAATGATAATTCTACTTATATGTGGCACTGTCGTCTTGGTCATATTGGAGTGAAACGCATGAAGAAACTCCATTTCGATGGACTACTTGAGTCACTTGACTTTGAGTCACTTGATAGATGCGAAGCATGTCTAATGGGAAAAATGACTAAGACTCCATTCTCTGGTATTATGGAGCGAGCTACAGACTTATTGGAAATCATACATACCGATGTGTGCGGACCAATGAGTGTAGCCTCGCGCGGTGGTTATCGTTATGTTCTAACCTTCACAGATGATCTGAGTAGATATGGGTATATCTATTTCATGAAACATAAATCCGAAACTTTAAAGAAGTTTAAGGAATTCCAAAGTGAAGTAGAAAATCAACGTAACAAGAAGATCAAGTTTCTGCGTTCTGATCGCGGAGGCGAATATCTGAATTATGATTTTGGCATGCAGTTAAAGAAATGCGGAATACTTTCACAGTTGACATCGCCGGGAACACCACAACGCAATGGTGTGTCCGAACGTCGTAATCGAACTCTCTTAGATATGGTTCGTTCTATGATGTCTCTTACTGATTTGCCATTATCATTTTGGGGTTATGCATTAGAGACAGCTGCATTCACTTTAAATAGGGCTCCATCTAAATCCGTTGAAATGACACCGTATGAATTATGGTTTAATAAGAAACCTAAGCTGTCGTTCCTTAAAGTTTGGGGTTGCGAAGCCTATGTAAAAAGTTACAACCGGACAAGCTAGAACCCAAAGCGGAGAAATGCGTCTTCATAGGATACCCTAAGGAAACTATTAGGTATACTTTCTATCACAGATCCGAAGGCAAAATCTTTGTTGCTAAAAACGGAACCTTTCTTGAGAAAGAGTTTCTCACTAAAGAAGTGACTGGAAGAAAAGTAGAACTCGACGAGGTTACTGAACCTTCTCTCGTTGATCAGAGTAGCGCAGTACCGGAAGATGTTCCTGTGCCGCCTGCACCAATAACAGAGGAAGCTAATGATAATGATCATGAAACTTCGAGCGAGGTAGCTACTGAACCTCGCAGATCGACAAGGGAACGTACCATTCCTGATTGGTATGATCCTTGTCTAAATGTCATGATTGTGGACAACAATGATGAGGACCCTGCGACGTATGAAGAAGCGATGATGAGCCCAGAATCCAACAAATGGCAAGAAGCCATGAAATCCAAAATGGGATCCATGTATGATAACAAAGTGTGGACTTTGGTAGACTTACCTGATAGCCGCAAGGCTGTCGAGAATAAATGGATCTTCAAAAGAAAAACATATGCTGATGGTAATGTTACTGTCTATAAAGCTCGACTTGTCGCAAAGGGTTTCCGACAAATTTAAGGTGTTGACTACGATGAGACTTTCTCACCTGTAGCGAAGCTAAAATCTGTGAGGATTTTGTTAGCAATAGCTGCATTTTTCGATTATGAGATTTGGCAGATGGATGTCAAAACGGCGTTCCTTAATGTTGACTTTGAGGAAGAGTTGTATATGGGACAACCCAAAGGTTTTGTCGATCCTAAAAATGCTGACAAGGTATGCAAACTTCAGCGTTCTATTTATGGACTGAAGCAAGCATCCAGGAGTTGGAATCGATGCTTTGATAAGGTGATCAAAGACTTCGGGTTTATACAGTGCCATGGAGAGGCCTGTATTTACAAGAAAGTGAGTGGGAGCTCTGTAGCATTCCTGATATTATATGTAGATGACATATTATTGATTGGGAATGATATAGAACTATTAAGCAGTGTAAAAGGTTATTTGAATAAGTGTTTTTCAATGAAGGACCTTGGTGAAGCAGCATACATTTTAGGCATCAAGATTTATAGAGATAGATCAAGACGTCTATTAGGGCTTTCACAGAGTACATACCTGGACAAGATTCTAAAGAAGTTTAGAATGGATGAAAGTAAGAAAGGATTCTTACCTATGTTGCCAGGTAAGGTCTTGAGTAAGACTCAAGGTCCGGCTACGGCAGAAGAAAGAGAGAGGATGAATCAGATCCCCTATGCCTCGGCGATAGGCTCTATCATGTATGCCATGCCGTGTACTAGACCGGATATAGCACATGCTGTTAGTTTGACTAGCAGATATCAAAGTGATCCAGGAATGGAACACTGGACAGTGGTCAAGAATATCCTGAAGAACTAAGGATATGTTTCTTTGTTATGGAGGTGACCAAGAGCTCGTTCTAACCAGTTACACCGATGCAAGTTGGAACACTGATCCTGATGACTCTAAGTCTCAGTCTGGGTACGTGTTTATATTGAATGGTGCTGCAGTAAGCTGGTGCAGCTCGAAGCAGTGCACGGTGTCAAAATCTTCAACAGAATCGGAATACATAGCGGCTTCAGAGGCTTCATCAGAAGCGGTATGGATGAAGAGGTTCATTGTTGAGCTTGGTGTGGTTCCTAGTGCATTGGACCCACTAGTCATTTATTGTGACAACATGGGTGCCATCGCCAATGCACAAGAACCAAGGTCACACAAGAAGCTGAAGCATATCAAGCTGCATTTTCATTCGATTCGCGAGTACATCGAAGATGGAGAAGTAAAGATTTGCACAGTACAGATTGATCTGAATGTGGCAGATCCGTTGACTAAAGCTCTCCCTAGGGCAAAGCATGACCAACACTAGAATGCCATGGGTGTTAGGTACCTTACAATGTAATCTAGATTATTGACTCTAGTGAAAGTGGGAGACTGTTGCAGATATGCCCAAGAGGCAATAATAAAGTGTTTATTATATATCTTTGTGTTTATGTTAAATGTTTATATACCATGCTATAATTGTATTAACCGAAACATTGATACATGTGTGTTATGTAAACAACAAGGAGTCCCTAGTAAGCCTCCTATATAACTAGCTTGTTGATTAATAGATGATCATAGTTTCATGATCATAAACATTGGATGTTATTAATAACAAGGTTATATCATTATTTGAATGATGCAATGGACACACCCAATTAAGTGTAGCATAAGATCACGTCATTAAGTTAATTTGCTATAACCTTTCGATACATAGTTACCTAGTCCTTCGACCATGAGATCATGTAAATCACTTATACCGGAAGGGTACTTTGATTACATCAAACGCCACTGCGTAAATGGGTGGTTATAAAGGTGGGATTAAGTATTCAGAAAGTATGAGTTGAGGCATATGGATCAACAGTGGGATTTGTCAATCCCGATGACGGATAGATATACTCTGGGCCCTCTCGGTGGAATGTCGTCTAATTATCTTGCAAGCATATGAAAGGTTCATAAGAGACCACATACCATGGTACGAGTAAAGAGTACTTGTCATGAGATGAGGTTAAATGAGGTATAGAGATACCGATGGTCAAACCTCGGACAAGTAAAATATCGCGTGAAAAAGGGAATCGGTATCGTATGTAAATGGTTCATTCGATCACTAAGTCATCGTTGAATATGTGGGAGCCATTATGGACCTCCAGATTCCGCTATTGGTTATTGGTCGGAGAGAAGTCTCAACCATGTCTGCATAGTTCGCGAACCGTAGGGTGACACACTTAAGGTTTGATGTCGTTTGAGTAGATATGGAATATGGAATGGAGTTCGAAGTTTTGTTCGGAGTCTCGGATGGGATCCAGGACATCACGAGGAGTTCCGGAATGGTCCGGGGAATAAGATTTATATATAGGAAGTCATTTTATAAGTTTGAAAATGATCCGGTGCATTTATGGAAGGTTCTAGAAGGTTCTAGAAAAGTCCGGAAGAAATCACTATGGAAGGAGGGACTCCACTAGCATGGCCGGCCAACCCTAAGGGGGAGGAGTCCCAGGTGGACTCCACCTAAGGTGGCCGGCCACCCCACCTCAAGGAAAGGTGGGAGTCCCACCTTGAGTAGGACTCCCCCCTTGATTAGGTTTCCCACCATATGGGAAGTTTTGGGTTGGGGTCTTATTCAAAGACTTGTAGTCCAACACTTGGGGGTTCCACCTATATAATGAGGAGCAAGGGGAGGGGGCCGGCCACTCAAGCCTCCCACCTTGGCCGCACCCCCTTGAGGCCGGCACCCAAGACCCCCCTCTCCCCAAACCCTAGCGCCCCTCCTCCACATACAACTCCCGCAGCGCATAGGCGAAGCCCTGTCGGAGTTCTCCACCACCACCGTCACCACGCCGTCGTGCTGCCAGGATTCCGAGGAGGATCTACTACTTCTGCTGCCCGCTGGAACGGGGAGAAGGACGTGTGACCGAGTACGGATGTGCTGCCCGATTGTGGCACCGTCAAGATCTTCTACGCGCTTTTGAAAGCGGCAAATGATCATCTTCTGTAACAACGAGATCTAATCTCGTAGGCTTTGGAAATCTTCAAGGGTTAGTCTCGTGATCCCCTCGTTGCTACCATCTTCTAGATTGCATCCTGGCTTGGTTTTCGTTCTTGCGGTAGGAAATTTTTTGTTTTCTATGCTACGAATCCCATCAGTGGTATCAGAGCCGTGTCTATGCATAGATTGGTTGCACGAGTAGAACACAATTGTTTTGTAGGCGTTGATGCTTTGTTGTCTTTAGTTCGAGTACTTTGCATCTTTGTGGCATAGTGGGATGAAGCGGCTCGGGCTAACTTTACATGACCGCGTTCATGAGGTTTGCTCCACACTCGACATGCAACTTGTATTGCATAAGTGGCTTTGCGGGTGTCTGTCTCTCCTACTATAGTGAAGATCCAATCTACTCTTTCTAGTGAAAACACTAGTATCACCGTTGTGGTTCATGTTCGTAGGTAGATTAGATCTTACTCGAAAACCCTAAACCACGTAAAATATGCAAACCAATTTAGAGACGTCTAACTTGTTTTTGCAGGGTTTGGTGATGTGATATGGCCATAATGTGATGATGAATATGTATGAGATGATCATTATTGTATTGTGGCAACCGGCAGGAGCCCTATGGTTGTCTTTAAATTTCATGTTGAGTAGTATTTCAAAGAATTTGTAATAGTTGCTACATGGGAGAACAATCATGAAGACGGCGCCATTGACCTTGACGCTACACCGACGATTATGGAGATCATGCCCGTTGATGATGGAGATCATGTCCGTGCTTTGGAGATGAAGATCAAAGGCACAAAGACAAAAGGGCCATATCATATCACAAATGAATTGCATGTGATGTTAATCCTTTTATGCATCTTATTTTGCTTAGATCGTGACGGTAGCATTATAAGATGATCCCTCTCACTAAATATCAAGATAATAAAGTGTTCATCCTTAGTAGCACCATTGCTAAGACTTGTCGTTTTGAAGCATCACGTGATGATCGGGTGTGATAGATTCAATATGTGCATACAACGGGTGCAAGCCAGATTTGCACACGCGGATACTAAGGTTGCCTTGACGAGCCTAGCATGTACAGACATGGTCTCGGAACACGGGATACCGAAAGGTAGAGCATGAGTCATATGATTGATATGATGAACACTTTGAGTGTTCGCCATTGAAGTTACATCTTGTCTCGTGATGATCGTACTTGGTGTAGTGGATTTGGTTCGTGTGATCACTAAGACAATACGAGGGATATTGTTTTGAGTGGGAGTTCACCTAGTTTTTAATTTTGTTGAATTAAAATTTGAACTCAATTTGTCATAAACTTAGTCTAAACTATTGCAAATATATGTTGTAGATCATGGCGTCCCCATCAATCAATTTTAACCAGTTCCTAGATAAAGAAAAGCTTAAGAGCAACGGTAGCAACTTCACCGACTGGTTCCATCATGTGAGGATTTTCCTCGCTGGTGGAAACCTGCAATATGTGCTCGATGCACCGCTAGGTGCCCCACCTGCAGAAACTGAATCCGATGAAGTAAAGAATGTTTACGAGACTCGGAAAACTCGGTACTCTCAAGTTCAGTGTGCCATCCTATGCAGTCTAGAAGCCGATCTTCAAAAACGTTTTGAGCACCACGATCCGTAGGAGTTGGTCAATGAGCTGAAAGTTATATTTGAAACTCATGCGGCCGTGGAATGCTATGAAGCATCGAAACACTTCTTCAGTTGCATGATGGAAGAGGGCAGCTCCGTTAGTGAGCACATGCTCGCCATGACCGGGCATGCGAAGAAACTCAGTGACTTGGGGATTGTGATTCGTAACAAACTGGGGATTAATCGTGTCCTCCAATCATTGCCACCTAGTTACAAGAACTTTATGATGAACTACAATATGCAGAACATGAACAAAGAGTTACCTGAACTTTTCTCCATGCTAAAATCTGCTGAGATTGAGATACAGAAAGAGCACCAAGTGTTGATGGTCAACAAGACCACCAGTTTCAAGAAACAAGGAAAACCTAAGAAGGGCAACTTCAAGAAGGGCGGCAAGAAAGTTGCCGTGCCCCCCGAGAAGCCTAAAGGTGGCCCTAAACCTGATACTGAGTGCTATTACTGCAATGGAAAGGGACACTGGAAGCGTAATTGCCCCAAGTACTTGGCATCGCTACGGTGGCACTCGGTCTATCCACATTCTTCGGGTGAAAACCCAATATCTCCGGATCGGGTGGTAGTGGCACATCTGCGGCGTGATCTTCTTGAAGATGCCACCTTGGAGTTCTCATGCCGAGCGGTTCTCCGTTGTTTGGTTGGCGGAGGTCCTCCTCTGTCTCCCCCATCGGCAAGTCTTTCTTCGTGTTCTGCACCCTCGGTGTTGTCTCATCGATCGCTGTGGTTGTCGGTTTGCCCGCGGGGGGTAAGTACCGGTTCGACAACGTATCTAGCCCTGCGTTTGCTCTTCCTCTCCATAGACTGTAATAGTCGTTGTCGGTAGTTCTCATTTCCGGTGGTTGTTACCGTGTGAGGCCCTACTTTTGTGTGTGTGTGTGCGTAGTGCATCCTTGTAAGCTGGGTTCAATATCTTGTATCTTTTTCGCAGCTAAGGGCGTTATTAATTTAACGTTGGGCCTTCGGCCTTTTATCTAAAAATCTCATTAGATGGATTATGGTATTAATTTATATATTGTAGATGTTAATATTTTTACTATAAATTTAGTTAAACTTTACAAAGTTTGACTTAGGAAAACTCTTATATGCGGAGTGATCAAAGAATGGAGGGAGTACCAAACTGGCAGGAGTATCATATTTTCATACTGTACCAAAAGCTAAGAAATAATAGCAACAAAATATTCAATCCGGTTATGTTTTTCTCGTTGGTTTTGATTTGCACAGCCTTAAACAGACGTACCAAAATACTGAAAAGTGTGTACGGGATCTCAGTGGGTGGCCTTGTCCACGCTGGCCCTGTTCATGATGGGGAATCTAGCCACGTTAGCTCGGCCCTCGGTCAGCGCGGTGGCGCCGTCATGGTTGTTGGAGTCGACGCCTAGACCATGCTTGAGGAGCTCGCGGGTCGCCCTCCACGCAGCTAGGCATAAGAGGTTTTTTTTGGAGGTAGCTAGGCATAAGAGGTTGCCACCCGCATGTGGGGTCTGTTGGAATTTGGTCTTAGCTCAATATAAATTCTAAAATTCTCTTGCCTCATGTGGGTATGGAAGATGATGGAGTAAAATTTAGTCCCAGATTGTTAGGTTGAGGGAGATGTGGAGTGATTTATAACGAGGTTGTTATAGTCCTTTTAAGTGAGTGAGAAGAGAGAGCCTCGCCCACTCCTCTCTGTCATAGTTTTAGGGTTTAACCGGTGAACCTTTTGGATCCCGGGTTGCGTGTTTATATAGGATGGAAAAGCCCCAGCCGAAGCATTACAGAGGTATGACCTGGGTCGGTGTACTACACCGTACCCAGGGCCATATACGGTATACAAGTATTCTAATAGCCCCCATTAATTTAAACTTTGATGAAGATTTAGATTACGTCTAAACTCATGAAGATTTTTAATTGGAAGTGCCTTAGTAAAACCATCTGCAACTTGATCTTTACTTGACACAAACTTAATATCTAACTTCTTTTCAGCCACCCGTTCTCGAACAAAGTGGAAATCTATCTCAATATGTTTAGTACGTGCATGAAATATTGGATTTGCTGATAGGTATGTAGCACCAACGTTGTCACACCACAAACACGATTTTTTTTATTTAGCTAAAATCCAAGTTCACCAAGAAGCTAGTGCTTCCATCCCAATCATTTCAGTAGTTGCATTGGCTAATGCTTTATACTCAGCTTCTGTACATGAACGTGAAACTGTTGCCTATTTTCTGGCACTCCTGTAGACCTTCTATCATCAAAACAACTAGCCCAATCAGCATCAGAGAAAGCACTCAAGAGTGTAGATGATGATGGCTAGAAAGTGATATCAATGTCAACAGTGTCTTCAACATATGTGAGAATTCTCTTAACAATTTTCCAATGAATTGTGGTTAGAGCATGCAAGAACTAACATACTTTATTTACTGAGAAAAAAATATCAGGCCTTGTAAGTGTAAGATATTGCAGCCCTCCAACAATACTGCGATATTTTGTACTATCTTCATGACCAAGGGGATCCCCATCTACAAGAGAGAGGGGATATGTGGAAGAAAGTGGCTTAGGAGCCAACTTGCATATACGCATACCAAGCTTCTCAAGTAGATCGTTAGCATACTTCTCTTGTGTTAGCAATAGACCATGCTGAGTTTTCTTGACTTCAATTCCAAGAAAGAAATGCAAGTCACCGAGATCCTTAATAGCAAAATGATCATTGAGATCCATGACTAAGGAAGTTATATCATCAATTGAGGAACTTGCCACAATAATATCATCAACATATATTAACATGAATATTGTGATACCTGATTTCTGATATAGGAACAGGGATGTATCTGCCTTTGATGGTATAAAACCAAAATCATGTAATTTGGAGTTAAGACAAGAGTACCATGCTTGAGGGGCTTGTCTAAGACCATAAGTATCTTTATCTATTTTGCAAATAAAATCAGGAGCTTTAGGATTTACAAAACCTGGGTTTGTCTCATATAAACATCCTCTTCCAGAACACCATGCAAAAAATGCGTTCTTGACATCCAGCTGCCGCAAATTCCAACCTCTAGAGGCTGAAATTGCTAAAAATGTTTTGATAGTGGCTGCTTTAACAACAGAACTAAATGTATCTTCATAATCAATTCCATATCTCTGCTTAAAACCTTTTGCAACAAGACAAGCTTTATACCTATCAATAGTGCCATCTGCACGTTTCTTGATGCGATATACCCATTTGCAATCAATCACAATTTTATTGGAGCTAGGTGGTACCATGTGCCATGTCTGATTTTGAAGCAATGCCTCATGTTCCTCCTCCATTGCTTGTCTCCAATGTGGATCCTCAAGAGCATCAGTAAGAAATCGAGGCTCATCTGAAGATGCAAGCATGCCATAACGAACGGTACTCCTTATAAATTTTGGGTTGTTTTATACCTTTTTGGAACCTGGTTTGAACTCCAGGTGTAGAAACAGCTGCAGTAAGAGGTGCCGCAGAGGATCTAGCATGCTAGCGGAGATCTTCTCGGGATCAGCGCCTCCAACAGCTGGTGCAGCAGCCCGTGGCGGAGATTCTCCTGACGGGGACTGGCTGCGGCCAATGGGAGATGCCGAGCAGCACACACGACTAGCTGGCGACAGGGACCGGGACGGGGCCCGCGATAGCTGGTGGTGCGGCAGGGCGTGTGTCATGGATGCCTTGATGGTGGGCGGGGCCCACGACGTCGACTGGCGACGCGTGTAGACGCGTAGTGGGGCGGAGGATGGTGGTTGCTGGTCCTCGACAGCAGGGCTGACAGGAGGGCGGGAGGTAGGAGGATCCTTCTCGGGATTAGCGCCATCGGAGTCTGAGGTGGCAGGGTGATCAGCATCGGATCTGGTGCCCGCGTTGTCTTCCTCTGCAGCATGAAATAGGCTGCTATTTTCACTTGTTTCTTCATCATTTTCGCTCGAATTTTTTCCAGTATGTTCATCTTCAAAACCATTATCTTTAGCACCAGCAGGTGGGGGATTATCCTGGGTAGGATTAGTGACAATAGGAATAATAGGCAATGGCATATGATCATCAGGTTGAGTATCCCCATGAGTATATGCATTATGTTGTGTGGGTAAAAGAAGGATATCTTGGCTAAGACGATCTACCAGCATTAGGATGGAGAGATGTAAAGGGAAATACATTCTCATCAAAGACTGCATCTCGAGAAACATAAACATGACCAGTAGTCACATCCAAACACTTGACACCTTTGTGGAGTGTGCTATATCCCAAAAACACACAACGTGTGGATCTGTAAGCAAGATTTCTTTTGTTATAGGGACGATGGTTTGGCCAACAAACACACCCAAAAATCCAAAGAGAATCATAATTTGGTTTGATTTGGAGAAGGCGTTCTACATGAGTCTCATTGTTGATAACTTTACTGGGAAGAAAATTTATAAGAAAGGTGGTTGTGAGGAAAGCTTCATCCCATAATTTTAAAGGCATGGAGGCATGTGCAAGTAGAGAGAGACATACTTCAACGATATGACAGTGTTTTTTGTTCAGCAGAACCGTTTTGTTGATGGGCATGAGGGCAAGACACATGATGAGTAATGCTATTTTTCTGAAAGAAGCCATTGAGCTTCTCATATTCGCCTCCCCAATCTGTTTGTATAGTAACTATTTTCCTCTCAAACTTACGCTCAACATAGGCTTGGAAGTTAAGAAAAACTTGATAAACATCAGAACGCTTTTTCAGCAAGTAAGTCCATGAAAATTTACTAAAATCATCGATAAAGCTTACATAGTATGAATGTTTGCTAACAGAAGCAGGTGTTGGACCACATGCATCAGAGAATACAAGTTCGAAAGGAACTGTGGCCACACTGGTAGACACATGATATGGCAACTGATGACTCTTAGCAAGTTGACGAGAATCACAAACATAAGGATTTATTTCTGGACTATATGAAAGATGATTTTTCCTAATAATCTGCTGCACCACAAAGGAGGAGGGATGTCCTAAGCGGCGATGCCATGTGGATGAAGATGGCTTGATTATGATGAATGCTTGCTTGGATGACCCGGTAGAGAGCGGCACTAGCGGGTAGATACCACCATAGCATGGTCCCTTAAACAGAATGCTTTGCTTGTCCCGATCCTTAATCAAAAAGAACCAAGGGTGAAATTCAGTATAACCATCATTATCAAGGCAAAGTTTATGAATAGATAGAAGGTTTTTGGAAGCATTTGGGACATGGAGGATATTATTTTAATGCAAGGTACTATGGGGAGTATGCAACATGGAATGACCAACATGCGATATAGCCATACCATTGCCATCGACAGCATGGATGCGGTCCTGGCCCTTGTACTTGTCGGAGGTGGTGAGCTTGTTCAACTGGCTTGTAATGTGATCGATAGCTCCTGTGTCGGAGTACCAATTGTTGTCCACCCCTCTTCCCACGTCCAACATCATCCTCATCATCGTTGTAATCATTCTTGAAGCGGCACCAACAGTCGGAGGTGGGGTGGCCGTGGATTGTGCAAATCTAACATGTCACGTCAATGAAGGGAGTGGGGGCACGACCGTGACCACGACGATGGTGTCCCCCATTATCACGGCAGTGCTCAGAGCCACCATCATCACGCCATGCAGGGCGGCGGTCTTCCCAACGCTGGACACCATCACGGCGGCCTGGGCCGTCGTCACGACGGCGATCTTCCTAGCGGGTGCCATCATCACGGCATCGTTCTTCATGTTGTCCACGCCCACGGTCACCACGGTCACCGCGATCTGGCGAGCGTGCATGTCCACGTCCAACGTCTTGGCCACGACACATAGCAGCGTTGGCAGAGGAGCTGAACCCGGCGTTCTGGCCGGTTTCAGAGAGCATATCCCGACACCTATCATGGGCAATGATCTGATCATAAACTTCTCCAAAGTGATTTCATTATTGCCGTTGTTGGCGGCGATGACGTCGTTGTAGGAGCTGTCGAGGCCATTGACGATGTACCCTATCATCTCATCTTCTGGAATGGGTTTACCCGCTGCAGCGAGCTCGGATGCGGACCCCTTCATCTTGGAAAAGAAGGCAGCTGCGGTTAGCTCCAGCTTCTTAGTGCCACCGAGAGCCCCTCTGAATGGATCGTAGCGAACAAGAGGGGGGGGGGTGAATGGGCGCTAAACAATTTTGATGTCTTTTTTTAGTTTTTATGCGATGCGGAAGTAAAGGTGATAGCTTTGGTGATAGGGGTGTTCCTAGTATGATCCTAGAATAGTGCAACAAGCAAAGGAACCAAACAAGATAGTAAAGTTAGGGAGCGGGACAACCGGGGACGCGGAGACGAGGCGAGGTTTGTTTCCCGCAGTTCCTCCTACAAAAGGGAGTACATCTGCATTGAGGAGGTGCTAGCCACGAAGGCTAGGCGGCCACACCACGAAGGAAGGCCTCACCTTGTTCCTCGAGAAAGCCCCACGAAGGAGCTTCCCCTTCTCCACTAAGTAGTCGGTCGAGGCGGCGGTTCCTTCACAAGGTTGGGGCGAGCTCCACAAACATCGGAGGCTCCCAACACCCTATTGGGCTAGCACAACTCCAAGCTAGCCTCCATAAGAGCACTTCCTCCAAGATCCCACCATAGGAACCCTTACTCCAAGATCCACTAAGGACTAGCTGGTATTGGTGAAATCTCTCTTGGTAAAACTATAGATCGGGGCCTCCTCAACCACTCCTCAAAGTTTGGGCAAGATTGGTTTGGTAGGTGGGGAGATCCTCAAGCTTTGAGCTCGGCAACAATGGAGGAGAGAGAAGGAGAAGAGATAAAATCGAGCTGGGGAAGAAGGGGCCCTTTTATAGTCTCCTCCAAATCCAGCCGTTATGTGCAGATCCCGCACAAACGGTAATACCGCTTGGGTAAGCGGTAGTACTGCTCTGGGTTCGAAATTATACCACAGATTCTCCACGTGGGCTCGAAGCGGTAGTACCGCTGGCGGTACCGCTGATGGTACCACCATGGCCTCTGCGAGCCCCGGACTCCATCCGGTACCTCGGCGGTACTGGAGCGGTAGTGTCTTAACTTGTATTACGGTACCTAGGCGGTACCATGATGGAACTACCGCTTGCGAGCGGTACTTCCGCTCATGGTACCGTAAAGGTACCGTAATCCACTCTGTGGGTCTTTTCGCGTGTAAAACCCAGAGCGGTACTTCAGGGCGGTGCCAGTAGGGTAGCGCTACTACCGCTTCTGGTACCGGTAGTAGCGGTCAGGTAGATTCTGCATTTTTCTCTTTCCCTCTCCAACCACGTCACCTCACGACACACACACAAAACCAGAAAACCTATAAACTACGCTTGATTCTTCCGATCATGAAGTGTTCAGAGAGGGCACCGTGCACCTGCAAATCTATCAAAGACAATCTATGCACATGGTTGAATTTATTCGAGTGTTGTTATCAAACACACAAAACACGAGGTATATAGACCTTGCTCTTTCAACCTCGCTGCTGGTTGATCTTGGAGCGAGAACTTGACCCAAAGACCTTGGTGATGATTGGCCCAGACTGCGGCGGTCGAGTCGATGCCGATGGTGTGGGCAAGGATTTCCGGTGAGAGGGAGTTGAGGATTGATACGTCTCCAACGTATCTATAATTCCTGATGTTCCATGCTAGTTTTATGACAATACCTACATGTTTTGTTCAAACTTTATAATGTTTTGATGCATTTTCCGGAACTAACCTATTAACAAGATGCCGAAGAGCCAGTTGCTGTTTTCTGCTGTTTTTGGTTTCAGAAATCCTACAAAGAAAATATTCTCGGAATTGGACGAAATCAACGCCCAGGGTCCTATTTTCCACGGAAGGTTCCAGAGCACCGAAGAGGGACCAGAGGGGAGCCAAGGGAGCCCCACCCCACATGGCGGCGCGTCCAAGGGGGGGCGCCCCCCTAGTGTGTGGGTCCCCCAGGACCCCTCCGAGGCTACCCTTCCGCCTATAAAGTCTCTCCATCGCGAAAACCCTAAAAAGATAAGCCACGATACGGAAAACCTTCCAGAGCCGCCGCCATCGCGAAGTCAAGTTCGGGGGACAGAAGTCTCTGTTCCAGCACGCCTCCGGGACGGGGAAGTGCCCCCGGAAGCCATCACCACCGCCATCTTCACCGCCGCTGCCGTCTCCTATGATGAGGAGGGAGTAGTTCTCCCCCGAGGCTGAGGGCTCTACCGGTAGCTATGTGGTTCATCTCTCTCCCATGTGATCTTTATGTGATCATGAGCTTTGTATCACTATTAATCTATGTGCTACTCTAGTGATGTTATTAAAGTAGTCTATTCCTCCTCCTCCATGATGTAATGTTGACAGTGTGTGCATCATGTAGTACTTGGTGTAGGTTATGATTGTAATCTCTTGCAGTTATGAAGTTAACTATTACTATGATAGTATTGATGCGATCTATTCCCCGTTTCATCACTATTGTTGACAGTGTGTATGCTATGTTAGTACTCAGTCTAAATTGCAACGGTCTATTATGCACTCTAGAGGTTACTTAAATATGAACTCCGGATGTTGTGGAGCTTGTTTACTCCGGCTTGAGGTGTGCTTTTATAGCCCTACACAATGAATGGTATTTGTTATCCAACAAGAGAGTGTAGAGTAGTTTTATTATGTGATCATTGTTGAGAGTGTCCACTAGTGAAAGTAGGATCCCTAGGCCTTGTTTCCAAATATCGAATCTCTGTTTATTTACTGTTCTACTGCATGTTTACTTGCTTCCATATTTATTTCAGATTGTTATTACCACTCATATTCATCCATATCACTTGCATTTTACTATCTCTTCGCCGAACTAGTGCACCTATACATCTGACAAGTGTATTAGGTGTGTTGGGGACACAAGAGACTTCTTGTATCTTAATTGCAGGGTTGCTTGGGAGGGATATCTTTGACCTCTACCTCCCTGAGTTCGATAAACCTTGGGTGATTCACTTAAGGGAAACTTGCTGCTGTTCTACAAACCTCTGCTCTTGGAGGCCCAACACTATCTACAGGAATAGAAGCGTGCGTAGACATCAAGCTATTTTTTGGCGCCGTTGCCGGGGAGGTAAGGTAAAAGGTATTCACATCCTCCGACTACTAAGCTATTTCCTAGCATTGTTGCCGGTGTGTGAGTGCTCAAAGCTATTTCCTTTAGATCCTGCAATTGCATCTTTTTGTTTCTTGTTTTTATTTCACTAGTTAGGCTTAATGGAAAACAACAAAAATATTAGAGATCTTTATAGTATTTATCTTGAGTTAGGACATGAGGTGTTTGAAGAAAAAATTAAAAAACCTATGGAACTTTATATGCATGCTAATGGCAATATTATTAGTATGGATGCTTTGAATACCATTGTTGCTAATGCTATGGAAAATTCTAAGCTTGGGGAAGCTGGTTTTGATGAGCATGATATTTTTAGTCCCCCAAGCATGGAGGAGAAAATTTTCTTTGATGATACTTTACCTCCCATTTATGATGATTATAATGATAATGGTATTTTGGTGCCACCTACTATGGAGGATAAAGTTTATTATGATTATACCATGCCTGCAATTTATGATGATTACAATGATGGTTGTGATAGTTTTACTCCCACTATTACTAATAAAATTGATTATGCTTATGTGGAGAGTAATGATACTTTTATGCATGTGAATAAGAATGCTTTATGTGATAGTTATATTGTTGAGTTTTTTCATGATGCTACTGAAAGTTATTATGAGAGAGGGAAACATGGTTATATGCATCTTAATAATATTAAGTTTCCCCTCTTTATGTTGAGAATCTTGAAGTTGCGCTTATGTTGTCTTCCTATGCTTGTCACTTTGTTCTTAATGAATTTATTTGTGTACAAGATTCCTTTTCATAGGAAGTGGGTTAGACTTAAATGTGTTTTGAATTTGCTTTTTGATGCTCTCTTTTGCTTCAACTCTTATTTCTTGGGAGTGCATCATTAAAATTACTGAGCCCATCTTAATGGCTATAAAGAAAGCACTTCTTGGGAGATAACCCATATTTTTATTTTGCTAATGTTTTGGAAGTTTTTACTACTGTAGCAACCTCTCCTTATCTTTATTTTATTGCATTGTTGTGCCAAGTAAAGTCTTTGATAGTAAGGTTGATACTAGATTTGGATTACTGCGCAGAAACAGATTTCTTACTGTCACGAAATTGAGCAGCCCCGTCTGTAGGTAACTCAGAAAAATCTGCCAATTTACGTGTGTGATCCTCAGATATGTACGCACCTTTCATTCAATTTGAGCTTTTTCATCTGAGCAAGTTAAGTGCCCCAGAAAAATTCGTCTTTACGGACTGTTCTGTTTTGACAGATTCTGCCTTTTATTTTGCATTGCCTGTTTTGCTATGTTTGATGGATTTCTTTGTTCCATTAACTTTCATTAGCTTTGTGCAATGTCCAGAAGTGTTAAGAATGATTATGTCACCTCTGAATATGTGAATTTTTGACTATGCACTAACCCTCTAATGAGTTTGTTTTGAGTTTGGTGTGGAGGAAGTTTTCAAGGGTCAAGAGAGGAGGATGATATAATACGATCATGAAGAGTGAAAAGTCTAAGCTTGGGGATGCCCCCGTGGTTCATCCCTGCATATTTCAAGAATATTCAGGCATCTAAGCTTGGGGATGCCCAAGGCATCCCCTTCTTCATCGACAACTTATCAGGTCACCTCTAGTGAAACTATATTTTTATTTCGTCACATCTTATGTGCTTTACTTGGAGCGTCTGTGTGTTTTATTTTTGTTTTGTTATTTTCATTCTCTGAATAAATTCATGCTTGTGTGGGAGAGAGACACGCTCCGCTCGTTCATATGAACACTGGTGTTCTTAGTTTTACTTTTAATGTTCATGACAAAAGTTGGAAGCTATTGCACTTATTGTTATTTGGTTGGAAACAGAAAATGCCTCATATTGTCTTGGATAATTTGATACTTGGCAATTGTTTTGAGCTCTCAAGTAGATCATGATTAAGCTCTTGCACCATGTAGTTTAAACCTATTAGTGGAGAACTACCGTAGAGCTTGTTGAAATTTGGTTTGCATGATTGGTCTCTCTAAAGTCTAGATATTTTCTGGTGAGGCTTTTGAACAACAAGGAAGACAGTGTTGAGTCTTATAATGCTTGCAATATGTTCTTATGTAAGTTTTGCTGTACCGGTTCATACTTGTGTTTGCTTCAAACAACCTTGCTAGCCAAAGCCTTGTACTGAGAGGGAATGCTTCTCGTGCATCCAAACCCTTGAGCCAAAACCTATGCCATTTGTGTCCACCATACCTACCTACTACATGGTATTTTTCTGCCATTCCAAGTAAATACTTCATGTGCTACCTTTAAACAATTCAAAAGTTATTATCTCTTATTTGTGTCAATGTTTTATAGCTCATGAGGAAGTATGTGGTGTTTTATCTTTCAATCTTGTTGGGCAGATTTTCACCAATGGACTAGTGGCTTCATCCGCTTATCCAATAATTTTGCAAAAAGAGCTGGCAGTGGGGTTCCCAGCCCCAATTAATTAACTTTCATTAATAATTCCCTTCACATGTTTTGCCCTGATTCATCAGTAAGCAACTTAATTTTGCAAATAGACACTCCTCCATGGTATGTGAAATGTTGGAAGGCACCCGAGGATTCGGTTAGCCATGGCTTGAGAAAGCAAAGGTTGGGAGGAGTGTCATCTCTAAATAAAACTAAAATAAATAGACACTCCTTCATGGTATGTGAATGATTGGAAGGCACCCGAGGATTCGGTTAGCCATGGCTTGTGAAAGCAAAAGGTTGGAAGGAGTGTCACCCAAAAATAAAAATAAACTAAACTAAAGTACATGTGTAAACAAAAGAGAAGAGGGATGATCTACCTTGCTGGTAGAGATAACGTCCTTCATGGGAGCCGCTCTTTGAAAGTCTGTTTGATGAAGGGGTTAGAGTGCCCACTACCATTCGTTGACAACAACAAACACCTCTCAAAACTTTACTTTTATACTCTCTATATGATTTCAAAACCTGAAAAGCTCTAGCACATGATTTTATCCCTGCTTCCCTCTGCGAAGGGCCTTTCTTTTACTTTTATGTTGAGTCAGTTTACCTACTTCTTTCTATCTTAGAAGCAAACACTTGTGTCAACTATGCTTTGATTCTTACATACTTGCTTATTTGCATTCATTATATTACTTTGTGTTGATAATTATCCATGAGATATGCATGTTGAAAGTTGAAAGCAATTGCTGAAACTTAATCTTTCTTTGTGTTGCTCCAATGCCTTTACTTTGAATTTATTGCTTTATGAGTTAACTCTTATGCAAGACTTTTTGATGCTTGTCTTGAAAGTACTATTCATGAATTTTTTTGCTATATGTTATCTATTTGTTAGCAAACTATAGATCGTTGCCTTGAGTCACTTGATTCATCTCATATGCTTTACAATAGTATTGATCAAGATTATGATAGCATGTCACTTCAGAAATTATCCTTGTTATCGTTTACCTACTCGAGGGCGAGTAGGAACTAAGCTTGGGGATGCTTGATACGTCTCCAACGTATCTATAATTTCTGATGTTCCATGCTAGTTTTATGACAATACCTACATGTTTTGTTCACACTTTATAACGTTTTGATGCATTTTCCGGAACTAACCTATTAACAAGATGCCGAAGAGCCAGTTGTTGTTTTCTGCTGTTTTGTGTTTCAGAAATCCTACAAAGGAAATATTCTCGGAATTGGACGAAATCAACGCCCAGGGTCCTATTTTCCACGGAAGGTTCCAAAGCACCGAAGAGGAACCGGAGGGGAGCCAAGGGGGCCCCACCCCACATGGCGGCACGGCCAAAGGGGGGGCGCGCCCCCTAGTGTGTGGGTCCCCCAGGACCCCTCCGAGGCTGCCCTTCCGCCTATAAAGTCTCTCCGTCGCGAAAACCCTAAAAAGATAAGCCACGATACGGAAAACCTTCCAGAGCCGCCGCCATTGCGAAGTCAAGTTCGGGGGACAGAAGTCTCTGTTCCGGCACGCCGCCGGGATGGGGAAGTGCCCCCGGAAGCCATCACCACCGCCATCTTCATCGCCGCTGCCGTCTCCTATGATGAGGAGGGAGTAGTTCTCCCCCGAGGCTGAGGGCTCTACCGGTAGCTATGTGGTTCATCTCTCTCTCCCATGTGATCTTTATGTGATCATGAGCTTTGTATCACTATTAATCTATGTGCTACTCTAGTGATGTTATTAAAGTAGTCTATTCCTCCTCCATGATGTAATGTTGACAGTGTGTGCATCATGTAGTACTTGGTGTAGGTTATGATTGTAATCTCTTGCAGATTATGAAGTTAACTATTACTATGATAGTATTGATGCGATCTATTCCCCCTTTCATAGCTATTGTTGACAGTGTGTATGCTATGTTAGTAATCGGTCTAAATTGCAACGGTCTATTATGCACTCTAGAGGTTACTTAAATATGAACTCCGAATGTTGTGGAGCTTGTTTATTCCGGCTTGAGGTGTGCTTTTATAGCCCTACACAATGAATGGTGTTTGTTATCCAACAAGAGAGTGTAGAGTAGATTTATTATGTGATCATTGTTGAGAGTGTCCACTAGTGAAAGTAGGATCCCTAGGCCTTGTTTCCAAATATCGAATCTCCATTTATTTACTGTTCTACTGCATGTTTACTTGCTGCCATATTTATTTCAGATTATTATTACCACTCATATTCATCCATATCACTTGCATTTTACTATCTCTTCGCCGAACTAGTGCACCTATACATCTGACAAGTGTATTAGGTGTGTTGGGGACACAAGAGACTTCTTGTATCTTAATTGCAGGGTTGCTTGAGAGGGATATCTTTGACCTCTACCTCCCTGAGTTTGATAAACCTTGGGTGATTCACTTAAGGGAAACTTGCTGCTGTTCTATAAACCTCTGCTCTTGGAGGCCCAACACTTTCTACAGGAATAGAAGCGTGCGTAGACATCAAGGATCCACCCAAGCACCGTGGAGTCCCGTGAAACCCACGACGCATAGTCGGGATTCAGGATCTTTTTCTTCTTTCCGTCTCCGTCCTCAGCCTCGAGGTGTGTTTCCGGGGCGGCGTCAGTGCCATCCAAAAGATCAAGCACTTGAGCACCGCGAAGGGGAGGGTGCACCAGGGTCTTCCAGAACAGGAAATTGGACCGGGTGAGCTTCTGGGAGGGAGGAGACCCCAAGGCAGCAGCCAGAGCAGGGAAAGCAGATGATGATGACGCCATTGCACCGAGCGGGTGGTTTTCGATTAGATGATCGTGGTGGGTTTAGGAGTTCTCCGATCCGTAGATCGTGAGGTGGGTTATTGGCTTCCGATCAGAAGATCGTGATAGAGGGTTTTGGGAATTTCCGATCGATGAGATCGTGGGGAGGTTTTGGGTTGTGGTTTTTCCGATCTGATGATCGTGTGAAGTTCTTCAGCTGCGGTAGCTAGATCATGGGAGAGGAGGGCTCTGATACCATGTCATAGTTTTAGGGTTTAACCGGTGTACCCTTTTGGTCCTGGGTTGCATGTTTATATAGGCTGACCCCAGCCAGAGCATTACAGAGGTAGGACCTGGGTCGGTGTACTACACCGTACCCAGGGTCATATACGGTATACAAGCATTCTAATACTCTCCTCCTCCGCCCGCCTCGTCACGCATGTCAGGAAGCGTCACGCCGCAGGTTGCGGGAACCTCGCCGAGCCAAGTTTATCTTTTTGCTATTCAGAAAATTAATTACGATATTAATTACGTGTCATTAGCGGACGCGTTATGGTAGCCGTTTCGTTTCGGATTTTCTGGATCGTGGCTGTGCCAACTCGGACGTGGGCCGCCCCACGATCTTCCCGATCCGCACTGTATAAACCGGGACGTGAATCCTAGCATGTACGAGACACATATGTGACCGCCTCTTTCTAGATCCTTGCGCCGCCACCTTGGTCTTCCTCATCATGTCCTTCGACGTGTACCGACCGATGCGCAGTAGGTCTTCAGAACCATGTCTCTCCTAAATCTGTACGGGTGAGGAGCAATCCGATTTTTGGGAAGCACTTACGCACGACCACTAGCAACATGATATTGCCCGACAACGATTTTCCTGATGACGTCACTGTTGATCGAATTGCACCTTACGGGTTTCTGTCTATCATGTTTCAACCTTTACTAGAATTTCTAGTTCTAGTTTCTACGGTAGATGCAATCCATCGCTTATCTAGATGCTATTTGTTTATCTACTCTGCTGATCTACATACATGTTTAGTTTACTTGAGATTTCTGTAGTCATGATTTATCAGTTATTTATTACTTCCTCTTATCCATATTACTTTATGTTAAAATAGATGTATCTACACCTAAAATATGTTTAGATATATCTATATTAACATCACCGATATTGGAGTGTCTTCCTTATGTTGGTCTATATGGAGGGCGAGAAATGATATTATTTTTAACAAAAACAATCTTTTCACTTTTTGCAGGTTATCCATATGGTGGTACATTGGGTTCAGTTGTGGGCTCTACTGTCACCGGAGGGGCAGCGGGATGCTATGGTTACTGGCTGCACACGACGGTCGCTCAGGATATCTTGTGCCAGGCTGGTTGGCGACACACTAGGCGTCTGCATTGATGTGTAGTCTTTTTTTGTTTTGTTTCTTTCGCTGGTTGATTCTTGTATCAATCCTTAGTCATGATTGAGATGGTCTAAAAACTCGTAACTTCTTAATAAAAGGCCGTGTACATCATCATGATGCAGAAGCCGATGTTTTAATCCCCATTTCGAAAGAAAAAAATATATTAACATCAAGTTTAAATAATATTAAATGTAATTTACTTATATATTCAACAAGATCGAGACACGGCAGGTGGTACATGATGCTGAACAGCTTGTGATGCCGCGCCGCGATGGCCTGCCACAAGCGTGTTGGCCTGCACGTCTGTGTTCGCTACCAATCACGAGCCGTTGAAATTATTTTTCTTAGGGCATCTCCAGCGGCGCGACGTAAACGGACGCTGAGCGACCATTTGTGTCCGCCATGACCGAAAATGCGTCTGGCACCACCTCCAGCGGGGCGACGCAAAGTGACCGGGCCGTCCGCGGAGACGCAAACCTGGCCCAAATATGCGCCAGGTTTGCGTCGCGGCGGACGCTCGGCGGTCGCTCCAAGCGTCCGCTCGCGTCCCCACGGGCCCTCATGGCAGCAATCTAGGTTCGATCGGCCTCCAATTCACAACCGCCGGCGACCAACCGCCACAATGGAGCGCCGAACCGCCGCGGAAGAGCAACCGCCGACCTCTTCGTTTTACGCGCCGCGTTAATCCGCGCACATTATAACCCCCGCGTCTACGGTAATTCAAGTTCAACCGTCTCCTTCTTCTTCCTCTTCTTCTTCTTCTCCAACACCGGCACGCCATGAGCGACTACACGCTGCCCTCCGACTCGGAGAGCGAGGGCAAGTCGCCCGGATTCCTGCATTGGTGGGAATCGCCGGCGACGCCAAGCGATCCGGGCTCCACGCCCACCTACCCTACCTCCACACCGAGTGAGGACGAGGAGGAGGGAGGCAGCAATGGCAGCAAAGGCCAGGAGGAGGACGGAGGCGGCGCTGCCAGCGACGCGGACGACGAGGAGGAGGGCCAGGAGGAGGAGGAGGAGGACTCCGACACCAAAGCGGACGACAAGGCGGCGGCAACGAAGAAGTCCAGGGCGCTGGCGTGGGTGGCGCGTCGTCGTCCGTTCACCGATGACGACGACGAAGACGTCATTTCTTCCAGCTTCAAGTCCTCGACGGTCGCGTCGTCCTCCAGTTCGGACAACGAGGTGACAAGCAAGAGGCGGAGGAGTTTCCACGACGACGACGACGCAGGGCCTTCGAAGAAGAAGGCCAAAAAATAGTTTTAGTTTATATGTTTTTAAATTTATTCTTATTTGTATGTTAAATATGTTTGAATCTAGTCGATTGACGTATCCGGTTAATTGTTTAGGCTATAATCTATTCGATTGGACCAACATGACATCATGAGTACATCTTTTTCGCGTTTAAACTTGATCATTCAACTATAAAAGTAGCACACAAAAAAAAAACACTTGCATGTCCAAAATGCGTCGGACCGCTGGAGGTAGCCCCCGACGCAAACGGACATTTCTCCCCTTGCGGGCAATTTGGCGTCCGCGGGACGACGCAAACGGACGCTCGCGACCACTTTTGAGCGTCCGAAATACGTCGCGTCGCTGGAGATGCCCTTAGGCCGAAACGTATTGATCGTGAGAAATGATCAAGATGACGATAAGTGATCTGTTACCTTTGCAGACGTGCCTGAGAAGAACGAGCATACACTCCTCGTACCCCTTTGAGGCTGCGATGTGCTGCCAGTGGCACAGATCAGCTGTTCTGTGCACCGTCTCGCGAGACAAATGGTTCGAATCGCTGGAATGGAAAATGTGTTACTCTGCTCTACTTACCAACGCGGTTCTTCCATATGAGTCGCCGACGTCAGGGTCCATCCCAGCGATTTGATCAAGGAAAAATTACTTAATGACAATTGAAGTACTTTATAATCCTCATTTTCGGATATCGGACGCAGACGCTCCTCTCCCCCGACTAGGGTTCTTCCCCGCGCAGCCGCCGCCGCCAGGCCCTTCCCGCCTCCGTCCTCCCCCTCCCCCCTCCTCTCCCCCAACGTCCCCGTGGGCACCAGGAGGGCGACCGAGCCTAGCTCCTCCGCGTCCCCTCCTCCGTCTCCCCTGCCGCCGCCGTCGGCGCAGGCCGCCGGGCAAAGCCCCGTGCGATGCCGGCGGCGGTGGAGCTGCTCGTCCCTGTGTGCTTGGAGGGGGTGGCGCGGGCCCTTCTCCTTCGGCGAAGGTGCACCTCGGTCTAGGAGGTTCCGGCGGCGGCGCGGTTCTTCGGACTGCACAACAACGGGCGGCGGGCTGGCGCTGCTGCTTGGCGGCGGGGTGGCGAGGTGGCGCGCGGCGGTGCTCGCCCAGACCAAATTCGGGCCCTTTGTGGCTCATCTGGGGCTGGGCGGGCCGGACGTGGGCGCTGCCGGACTGCTTCGGGCGGATGGGGGTGGTGGCCGGACCGGAGGTTGGATGAGGTGGAGGCGCGCGTCCAGCAACATCCCGACAGGGGCTTCACGAGCATGGACTAGCTGGGTATGTGCTTGGCCGGGCCAGGTGGACCTGGTATGCCCCTTGTCGGTGTGTCCGGACGGGTACCACCATTGGCGGTGGAGGCGATTCCCTCCCGCGTGGCCACTACCTCGTTGCTCCTCGGTCTCGAGATCCCCATGTGTCCCGCTGGCCTCGGTTCGTTGGCGGCGGTTAGGCGGCGATGGTGGTTCTATAGCTGTGGTGGCGCACGGTGGTGGGCGATGAGCTTGGTGGAGCACAATGGAGCGTCCGGGGCAAGGTTATGAGGGTCGGGAGAAACCTCTATCGGGCTGGCTGACACCGACGTGGTGACACCCGCGGGTGCCACCCTTCCTTCCTGAAGGGCGTTGGGTGAAGCCCTTCTCCCTTGTCCATGTGCGTACCAGGGGAAACCCTAGGACCTGTCCGGTAGCAACGTCGTTGTTGTCGCATTCATTCTTGAAGGTGCTACTTGGTACGCGGCGCTTCAGAGTGCTAGGAGCGTGGTGGGAATTCTCCGAAGGGCGCAACGGCTACGGGATGCCTTCGTTTTCGCCCGATCCGACCTTTTCAATTTTCTTTCTCTTTTCTTTCTTTTATGTTTTCTCTTGAGCATGACTGTGCTGATGCCTCAGCAGTTGTATCGTGTGGTTGCTATATTAATATAGTTGGGCGAAAGCCTATTTCGAGGAATCCTCATTTTCATACACCTAACTTGTTGATAGATATGTTACTATATAACTTGCTATCATTTTCCTAACGCACATATAAATAACACTATAACACATTATTACCTCGAGATAATAGTTTACACTGGATTATATATTACTCTAGAACCTACTACCATTCTTATAGAAACATACCCAATAACCTCTATGTTTCTTGAAAATATGAATACTCAAGGATACTATATATGGATATCACAAATAGATATCATCCTACCACACAAAGGATCATAAGTTAATATGAGCGTTCCTATGATATGTGTGGTTTGACTAGATTTAAAGTGAATCCCATTGTGATGGAAATAATTTATTTGAACACCTAAACTATAATAACATTATTTTTACAAAAATATTTTTTATGCTAGAAAATAAAAAAATATTTATAATGAAAAGAACAAAGTTAAAATTGTGTAACAAATATGCACCTTGCTATATAGAAGCACGACTACATAATTTATTGTGCAACTTATGCCATTAGGTAGTAGTTGACATAGTGTATCAAAGAATGCATATCAATAAAAATGACATAAGATTAGTGGTGAAAGGAGTTTCGAATGAAGTAAAACAAATTAGTATAAAGTATTGCACGGATGACGCTCCCATCTGACCTGTCTCCTCCCATGGCGGCTATAGATCCGTCTCCCATTTCTCACCTTGCGCTCTCTCCAACTCACTTTAACATGCTATCCCAACAACACAGATGGAGCGAACCACTGTGTCAGGTTTTCCAATAATTTCAATTTTTTATCTAAATATTCGGTCTACACCAATTTTTATTACATCAAGCAAAGAAATTAATTCATTAGTGTTATCTTTAGACTAATAAAGCTACAACTCATCTTCCTACGAGTGGTTTCTGTATTAGGCTATATGCTATAATTATATTCATGTTAATATATACCTTTGATTTTCGTAACTGGTGTGGTAACTACTCAAAAAGGCACATTTAATTAATGTGTAGTGTATCATAATATCTTGCAATGTTCACCACACATAATAAAATTTAAATACACTATACGTGATGAAAATGTTGCTTAGGGCATCACCAACAGTCCGACGCAAACATACCAAAAGTATTTGTTTGTGTTCGATCGGTCAGAATATAGGTGAAATCCCATCCCACCGGCCCGACGCAAACTAACTTGCATGTTTGTGCTGACACATGCGTGGCCTAAATTTTGGCTCGAAGCGCGTCGCCGCGGACATCAAGCGGGTCCGCGAGCATCCTCCTTTACTCAACCCGGGGATCCGCGAGCATCCTCCTTTACTCAACCCGGGGATCGCCAACCAGAGACACCAAACCCACCATACTAATTGGCGTACATCCATTCCATAGAGTGAGGATGCTGTCTGCCCTACCGTTCGCCATTGCCGGTACCTTTTGTTCGGCCCACGGCTCGCCTGAGGAGACCACTGATGGCGGCATTGTAGAGTGCCCTTGGTGGCCTCGTTGTAGCCCCTGTCCCGCCGCCCATCCACTCAGAGCCGCCTACCGACATCGGCGCATAGGAACTATTCGGCCAATTGCTCAGTAGGAAACCCTGGACTATTTTTGGCCATTTTGCGGCAAGTAGACAGGCCATTGATCCATTATTATTGCCCCTCAGCTGGACCTCAGCTAGTCGATCAACTTCTTTGTCAAGGAAGACCTCTACAACTCGTCGGCTGATGAGTCGGCGGCTCTTCGGAGCTCATGGTTGGCGCGGCCTCCCTCATCCAGAATGAGGCCTCGCAGGGCATCCTGAAGTGCTATGAAGAGGGTGGCCACTAGCGGCTGTATTAGGACTACTTTCACCCCACCAAACCAGTCTTCATAGGTAGCGCTATCGGATGCCAAGAGACTTGTTCTTCACTATAGTACGGGATATGAGACTACAACCACTACTTCGGATCTAGGCTCGATGCCGCTGGTAAGCTAGGCTTCACCTTTTATTAGAAGTGTTCCACAACTTTTTGTATGCTTGCATATGGTGTGGCTCGAGATCTCCTTGATGAGCGTATAAACGAGACCACCTGCCTTGAGGCGATGTACAGATTAGCCAAGCTATAATTGCAGTGTTTGGCAATATTTAGTTGAGCAAACCAACTGTTGCCAACACTATCCGGCTATTGTCGATCAACAAAATCAGAGGGTTTTTAGGGATGATCAGAAGCATAGACATTGGGAACTGGGCACCGTTGCTCAACAACAACTGTACAGGAGGCTGTGGGCGATGATGACATGAACAGAACTTCATTTGCGAAGGTAAGCCTCTAGTTTGATCATAACCTGCATGATAAACGCACAGGCTGAGATATTGAACATCTGCAGTTTAGGTTCCTTGTGGTGGAAACCATGTTCAAATTCTAGACTTGGCATGAATGTTCGCATTTACATGGATTATTCCAAGATTTAACAACGCTATTCTATCAGTGGTAAGTGATGTGTCCGTCAACAGCGAGGCACCTGTGGTGACTTCGTCAATCTCAAGATTTGTTGGATCAGTCTCTCGGAGGTACTCATATGGGTAGGGTGCAAATGCGTATGTTCATATGGGTGAGTGTACTTGTGTGTTTCTGAGTGTCTGCGTTATACTATGTTTCTCAACAACAACAAAAAAGTAACACCATGTAACCCAAAAACAGTACTAGACATGGCTACGTTGCATTTGCATGTGTTCATAACTTCATAATATAGTATTATCTCAATTTCAAGATATAAACCTTTTCAGAAAGCTAAACTAGCTTTCTAAGAAGTATTATATTTCGGAACGGAGATAGTATGTAGCAGCTGAAATATTGCGACTCACAATTCATGTTTACAACAACGGTCGAGGCCTATTTACGGCCGATTTTCCATTCAAAAATGTCTACATCATTCGTGCGTTTGCACTACGAGTCACTATCTGTACTCTGCTAGCTAGTCTCCGTTTAAGAACGGAAAACATCACAGGTTACTCGTGTGGCACTCATCACGTTCCTTGAATTGTTGCCACAGTTCGATATGACTGGATTATTCAGACTTTCAGAGCAAGAGAACAGGTATTCCATCAGCCAGCACAAGAACCGGCAGACAAGGTCCTACAAAGCAGCCGCGGAAACGGAATCCATTGACGCCAGCATCTTCATATGCTCTTCGGTGACAATGAACAGCTTGTCGTTGTCCCGGATCACGTCCACCGAGTCGATCTCTGATCCTTCGTGGTTCAGGACCAGCGCCTTCTCCCCATCGACTTTCAGTTTCTCTCCTGGGAGAAAACAGACAGACGTTTCAGCTACGAATTCATTGTCCAATGCGCTTGGGGAACGATGCAGTATGCTGATATATGTTTCAATTTCTTGGTGTCTAATGAGTACGTACCAATGATGGTTTTGAACTCTTCCATCGTGGGTGGTAGATTGATGAGCTTGCCGGCCTCGGAGCTGTGGTTCCTGACGAACGGATGACCCCTGTATATGCTCACCCGAGGCCAGTGCGCGCTGTCCGATCTCTTGCTCGGGAGCTTCCTCTGACTAAGGTCCCCTGACGAGCCGACCACCGTGACGCTGTCCGCTGGCGAGTCGTATATGGTTATCGGGTGGCCGACCTCCCGCCTCTTCGCGAGCTCGCGCAGCTCCGCCACCAATGCCGTGGGGGTGGCGGCGCCAGCGCTGTCGTGGCTGGCCTTGTCCACGCTGGCGCCGTTCATGACAAGGAACCTGGCCACGTCGGCTCGGCCCTCGGTCAGCGCGACGCGCAGGGCGGTGGCGCCGTTGCGGTCCTCGCAGTCGACGCTCAGGCCGTGCTTGAGGAGCTCCCGCAGTGTGTCGATGTCGCCCCGCCGCGCGGCTAGGCAGAGGAGGTCGCCGCCGGCGTGCGGGGTCGAGACGCGCGCAAGGTGGTAGAGGATGCTGAACACCTTGTGGTGCCGCGCCGCGATGGCCTGCCACATCGCCGTGTTGCCCTGCGAGTCTGCCCTCACCACCAATAGAGAACAGTTAGCCAATTTATTTTAGGGTGATCGCCGAAAATGATCAGTGATAAAGTGATCCGCTACCTTTGATGTTCACGTTGCAGCCATGCCTGAGTAGTACCAGCACGCACTCCTCGTACCCCTTTGATGCCGCGATGTGCTGCCAGTGGCACGGATCAGCTGCTCAGTGCACTGTCTCGCAGTTCGAACTGGAGATGAAAAATGTGTTGTTCTGCTTACCAGCGCAGTTCTTCCTTTGGAGTCGCCTACGTCAGGGTCCATCCCAACCCTGAGGAGGTCCTCAAGGAAGCTGCTGTTCCCAGTGGCGGCGACCGTGAGGAGATTGCACGGAATGTTGACGCCGCTGCTGTCCTCACCGGCGCTCTCACCCAGCAAGTCCTTCATGTCATGCACTTCAATTTGATGCTGAACAATAAAACACAGCAGACAAGGATCGATTTGTTTCAGTTATCATCCACAGAACTGAATTAGATGTGTCACGCTGACAGACACAAGAAGATATGCATTACCCTGAGGAAGTTCTTGATGATGATGACGCTGTCGTCGGGCTTACTCTGCATGGCCTCCTTGAGCGTGGCCTGCTTCAGCCTCAACAGCTGGCTCAACGTCCTGGTCCGGAACGTGAAGCACTGTGCGCGGTCGCTCAACGCGCTCACCTCGCCAAAGATGTCCCTGGTGCCCAACGTGCCCACCACCTGCTCCCGGTCACCATCGAAGTGGATGATCTCCACCTCCCCGGACACGATGATGTACACGTCGTCCGCCGCCTCATTTTGCACGATCACGTCCTCCTTGGGCGGAATGTACTCCGGCTTCGTCCTGGTGACCAGGAGCAGGAGAGTCTCTCTTGAGACGTCCTTGAAGAGGTACACCTCCTTGACGACGGGGAGGAAGAGGTGCTCGCAGATGCTCTTGCAGATGGACTTGGGTAGCTGGTCGATAAGCTGCTGCTGGTTAAGGCTCTCCGCCCTGAACTTAAGGCACATGTAGGCCAGGATCTGCTGCTGCAGCCTCGGCGGCAGGCGGTTCCTGCTCACGAAGTTGGACGCCGCCCGAATGCTGTTCCTCTGCCAACCAACGGAAAATGGACACATGAGATTCAGGCAAAAGTAGTGCTTCTGTTGCGTGGTGGGTTACACAGTACACGGAACTTACGAATTCCATGGTGCGGCGGGTTCCCTCGACGACAAGATTGGTCATGTTGCCGATGAGGTAGGCGGTGAGGCCGAGGTTGAAGAGCATGTAGAAGATGTTGAAGATCATCTCGACGTTGTTCTGGGCGTGCAGGTCGCCGTAGCCGACGGTGGTCATGGTGGTGATGGACCAGTAGATGGAGGAGATGTAGCGCATCCACAGGCTCTCCTGCCGGAAGTTGGGTGTCACCGCGCCGATCCACGTCTTGTCCCGGTTTGGGTACCGGTCTGCGATCATGTAATACAGGCAACCCGCGTAGTGCACCAGGAACAGAGTCACCTGAACCATCACAACCATCTCTTTCAGAATTTCTCCACAGTTCTTCAGACAAATACGCTGCAAGTGTCTCCAATGTTCTTCAGACCAATACATTCCCAACGCGATCTTACCGCAATGAGCCGTGCACAACGAATCCAGAAGTAGCTGAATCGGATGTCCTTCTCTAGCCTGAAGATTGATCGAATAGTTTAGGCTCTGATTGTTCTGCATTTAACTGTTGGTTTATCGAGTGCTTCAAAAGGTAGTGTCTCATCGCTTAATTACCTTGTGAAAAACTGTTTGACCTTCCTGAGCCGCCACAGCCGGAAGACACCGAGCACGGTGTACACCCAGCCTTCCCTAACCTTCCCGGTTGCGAGGTAGGCCAGGCCTTGGAAGGGGATCGTCGACGCCACATCCAGGATGAAAAATGTCTTCAGGTACCTACATTTACAAGGTTATTACGGCAATCCATAGAGACCAAAACCAAAAAATCAAATAGTATAACATAAAAGTAAAAAAACTTTGGACAGATTTTGCCCGCGAACGTGCCGATTCTAGCATGCTGGCGCGCTGGGATGTGAAACGGTCGATATAGGCAGAACCAGGACTGGAACATGGCCCGGGCCAAAAACTAACTGCAATTTTTCATCTAAAAGAACTCATGTTTATCACAAAATCTCTTCTAGGAGCTTCTTCGAATTGAGGATTTCATGACTGTTTGTGTGTAGAGATTAATGGATAAAATGCATTTGTCTTCTGTTGATCTAATCCTAGAACATGAAATCCATAATGTTTTTGTTAAATCAATGAATCACTTCAATTCTGGACAGTGACATATATCAATTCAAGTGAACTTTGAAAACAGTGATTTTGAAAACAGTAAACTTTCTAAAAACACGTGTATCACGAAATCTCTTCGAGGAGCTTCTTCAATTTGAGGATTTGCTGACTGTTTCGGTGTAGAGATTAATGGATAAAATGCATTTGTTTCTATTGATCTATTCCTAGAACATGAAATTAATAATAAATAAATAAATAAATGGATCACTTCAATTCTGGACAGTGACATATATCAGTTCAAGTGAACTTTGAAAAGATTGAGATGGACAGAAATACTTAGCTCCTACAAGGGGGAGCCGTTCCGTAACATTACCGTCCGGCTCCTCCTCCCCGGATCTTCCCTCCACCACCAAACCTGCAGCATAGAGCCGGCGCGGGCGCCTCCCAGATCCACCTCGAAGCCACCCTCCCGGACCTGCAGCTGCCTCCCCCTGACCTACACGTACATCTGGCCAGCAGGATGTGTTCATGTCCGAGGAGGCGATCAATCTGCAGCTAGAGCGTCGAGCTCACGCAGGTGGTCTGGTATCAGTGTTCCCAGGTGAGGATTTTCGGGAAGATCCCGACCGCCTCTCCGCCTCCAAGGTCTCCCCAATCCCGCCGGCCCTGCACGTCCAGATCGCGAATTCGATCGGATCGAAGAACTGGAGTTCCGTGGGGCGTGATGGGGCCTGCGCGTGATGGGGCGGCTCGGTTGGATCCTGCGCGTGCCGCCGGCGCATCGGCTCCTCCCTCGCCGGCGCAGCCAACCATTGGATCCAGATTCTGCTGCTTAGCGGAGGACGAGGATTCTGACGAGAAGACGCGGGAGACGGCGGAGGAGGCGGTGTGGTCGGTGCTTGGGTTTGAACAAGCAGTGCAGCAGATCAGGCGGTTGCCGGAATTGCCCCTAGAGGAGGTGAGAGAAGACTTCTGGACAAAGATCGGATTCCCGACGTCTGAGTCCAGGGAATGGTCAAGGTCTGCGTCACCGGTGGTACGTTTTTCGTCGTGCAGGTTGTCGGAGCGGGCAAGGTCTGCGTCGCCTCCGCCGAGGGAGAAGGTCAAGAGGTCTGTGATGAGGGCGGCGTCCTCATCGCCGGTAGGCCTGCGGCTTTCCCGGATGCCGCGGATGAAGCCCTGGAGAGGCCCGCTTCCGCGTCGTCGAGTCACGCCGGCGCCTGTCTTTCGGGACTTCCTCGCTGCAGCCACGGCACGTCGGCCGGCGGCGATCGTGCCGGTGGATCCTTCGTTGGGGTCTGCTACCTCCATGGTGCTTGGGGCGTCTCCGACGCTGAGTCGCGTGGTGGTGGAGGCGACGCCGGCAGCTTCGCCTTCGGTGACGGCCGAGGAGCGGCGGTGCGGCCGTTGATCGCGGAGGGTCTCGAGCCGCGATTCATACGGGCGGATGCGCACCGGAGGCCTCCTCTAGCGGGCCGCAAAGTCGATGGGCCTGGTTCGGTCGGGCCGTGATGGTCGTGCGAAGGCGCCTCGCTGCGTCCCTATCGACAACAGCATACGATCACGGGAGATCGACCAGGTCCCGTATCGTTCCAGAGTCATCTTCACCGCCGCCGCTCGCCCTTGCGTGGTGGTGGAGGCGACGCCGGCAGCTTCACCTTCGGTGACGGCCGAGGAGCCGGCGGTGCGGCCGTTGATCGCGGCGGGTCTCGAGCCGCGATTCAAACCGACGGATGCGGCACTGGAGGCCTCCTCTAGTGGGCCGCAAAGTCAATGGGCCTGGTTCGGTCGGGTCGTGATGGCTGTGCAGAAGGCGCCTCGCTGCGTCCCTATCGACAACATGCAGCGGTCGGCTGCGGTGACCCCAGCGTCGCTGCAGCTGACCACGGGCCTACTGGCATTGGGGCCGATGCATCGGCCGGCTATGCAGCAGCCGGCCATGTCGCCACCTTCGTCGCAGCAGCCGACTTCGGAGGTCGATACGCAGCTGCATGTTTCGGCGGAGGACGCTACGCTACCGCGCCATCTGGATGCGGGGCAGCGGACCTTGAGGGTCTCGTCGTGTCCCGCGGACGGACCCGTTGAGCCTGTGATACCGCCTCCATGGGCGGAGGGGCAGGCTGATGGGACGAAGGGCGCTTCTTCTTCGACACCCTCTTCCCTCGCGAAGGGGGACTCGCCATGGGGCTGCTGTGATACAGGGGGCTACATCACCTTCTACCCCTGTATCGGTGACCTCTTCTCCCTCACCGTCTTGGTCTCCACAGCCCTCGACTTCTCCATCGCCTGTATCCACCCTGCAGCAACCGCCACCCACGGTCCCTCCTCCCGTTGTTCAACCAACGGTGAGGCGGAGTGGGAGGTACGCTCTTGCGGTGGATGGGGCGGGGCCGACGGATGAGGATGCCATGCAGAGAGCCATGCGGCGTAAGGCTGAGAAGAACCTCGACACGGTAGGTAATAAGCAACCATCCAAGTCGTTTAGTTCGTTTTCAGATACTCGTATTTCTTCAAATTTGAGTAGCATAGGAGTTAATATGGGTAGTAGGTCTGATGAGATTTCAGTTTCGGCCAATGTGTTGAGACAGACAGAGCTTGACCGTCTAACGGTTGTTCCGAATGTTTCCACTGGGCATGAAACAACAGTAGTAGACGATGAGGAAGAGGATGACATCCTAGATGGTCAGAAGTCGATTTAGAATACGTGGAGCTTAGTTCTGATCTACAAGCTTCTGAACGTGGTTCTCGATCGTCGGCTGGAAAGAAATCTCGTAGATATAGCAAGAATACTAAATCTAAAATAGTTTCTCGATGAATGGCATGTTTCGAAATAGCAGAGGTCTTGGTGACTTGGCTAAACATTCTCACATTGCCGATGGTTGTAGAGATTATGATTTAGATTTCATTGCTATATCGGAGACGGGTAGGCGAAATTTCACACAAAGTTTTCTCGACCGACTGTCAGGCGGGATTAACTTTCAGTGGTTTTCTCGCCCGCCACGTGGTAGGTCCGGTGGCATTTTACTTGGAGTCCGTATAGACACCATGACTGTCTTAGCTAGTTCTGATGGAGAGTATCACATTAAGCTCGACATTCAGAATAAAGCAGACGATTTCACGTGGAGTCTGTTTGCTGTGTATGGTGCCGCCCAGGATGCTTTTAAGGCTGACTTTTTACGTGAGTTGGTAAATCTTACAAAAGATAATCCTTATCCAATTTTAATCGGAGGCGATTTTAATTTGTTGAGATTTCCTCACGAGAAAAGTAAAGGCCGTTTCGATGGACATTGGCCTTTCTTGTTCAATGCTGTCATTGATAGCCTTGATTTAAGAGGGGTGTTTATGTCCGGTCGACAGTTTACTTGGGCCAACAGCTTGCCTAAACCCACATACGAGAAACTAGATCGCGTGTTGATGGATACCGAATGGGAAAATAAATACCCTATGGTGTCAGTCCGTGCACTAGAACGTATTGAAAAACTGTCTGACCTTGCTCCCATCCTCCTAACTACTGGGAATCCCCGTCCTGTTTGTAAACGGCCGTTCAAATTTGAACTTGGCTGGCTACATCGAGAGGGATTTCATGATATGGTTAAGAATGTTTGGGAGAGACCGGTCGGGGGCAGCACTCCAATTTTGAGATGGAATAATAAGATGCGGACAATGCGCAAACATCTCTCTGGTTGGGCTGCCCATACGGCCGGTATCCTTAAAAAGAGAAAGCTCGCTTATCAAATGTAATTGATGAGTTTGAGGCTATTGCGGAGGTTAGACTGTTGTCTACGCAAGAGATTGAACTTAAAAATCAATCAAATGCGCAGATGGCGAGTCTTCTTTGCGAGGAGGAACTCAAATGGTATCAACGTTCCAAAGCTCAATTCATATTAGAAGGAGATTCAAATACGCGATATTTCCATGGCTTAGCCAATGGGAGACATCGGAAAAAACTTATTCATTCTCTTATTCAAGATGAAGGGTTGATTGAAGGCCATGAGCAACTCAAATCTTACATTACTAATTATTATAAAGGTCTATTTGGTCCTCCGGAGGAAAGCACCTTCTCTCTTAATGAGGACTTAACGGACGATATACCCCAAGTTTCTATGGAAGAAAATGGTCTACTAACCGCACCTTATACTGAGGAAGAGGTTCAGAAGGCAATTTTCCAGATGGAATGCAACAAAGCACCGGGTCCTGATGGTTTTCCAGCGGAGTTTTATCAATCTTTCTGGGATACGATTAAATCGGACCTTCTAGATTTGTTCAATGACCTACATATTGGACAACTAGAATTATTTCGTCTAAATTTTGGTGAAGTAATCTTGTTACCGAAAGTTAATGAGGCAGAAAGGATTCAACAATATAGACCTATTTGCCTCTTAAATGTAAGTTTCAAGATTTTCACGAAAGTGGCCACCATTAGACTTAATACGGTTGCGGATCATGTTGTCCAGCCATCACAGACAGCCTTTATTCAAGGAAGGAACATCCTTGATGGAGTGGCGGTCTTGCATGAGACGGTACATGAGTTGCATTCTAAGAAATTACATGGGGTTATTCTAAAACTAGATTTTGAAAAGGCGTATGATAAAGTTAAGTGGTCTTTCCTACAGCAGACACTCAGGATGAAAGGTTTTTCTCCAGAGTGGCGCGCTCTAATAAATGATTTTGTGTATGGAGGTAGTGTTGCAATCCGGGTTAATGATGACACCGGCCACTATTTCCAAACACGAAAAGGGTTACGCCAAGGGGATCCGTTATCACCGATGTTGTTTAACATTGTAGCGGATATGCTGGCTATACTCATAGAGCGGGCCAAGGCTGATGGCCAGATTGAAGAAGTGATTCCACATCTGGTTGATGGTGGTCTATCTATACTTCAATATGCCGATGATACAATTCTGTTTATGGATCATGATCTTGAAAAAGCTCAAAATCTAAAATTAATTTTGGCGGCTTTTGAACAGTTGTCAGGATTGAAAATCAATTTCCATAAAAGAGAATTGTTCTGTTTCGGTGATGCCCAAAACGATACGGCTCTGTATACAGAGTTGTTTGGTTGCGGGCAAGGCCAATTTCCTATTCGTTATTTGGGTATTCCGATTCATTATCGGAGACTTACAATCGCGGAATGGAAATTAGTGGAAGAAAGATTACAAAAATGCCTTAGTAGTTGGAAAGGTAAATTGTTGTCCCTGGTAGGAAGATTGGTACTCATTAATTCGGTACTCACAAATATGGTCCTGTATATGTTATCATTCTTCATCCTACCGAAAGGAATTCTGTATAAACTCGATTACTATCGATCCAGATTCTTTTGGCAAGGGGACAGCGAGAAAAAAAAATATCGACTGGTTGAGTGGAGTATAGTTTGTAGTCCCAAAGATCAAGGAGGGCTTGGAGTTCATGACCTGGAGGTCAAGAATTCAGCTCTTCTGGGTAAATGGATGTTTAAGCTACTTACTGAGGATGGGACTTGGCAAACTATTCTTCCGAGAAAGTATATCGGTTCGAAGACATTATCCCAAGTGGTTTGGAAACTTGGGGATTCTCACTTCTGGGCTGGTCTTATGGCGACAAAAAATGTATTCTTTCGCCATGGTACTTTCTCAATCAGGAATTTAGCACAGATACGGTTCTGGGAAGATACTTGGCTAGACAATGCACCCTTAAGTGAACAGTATCCTGCTTTGTATAGGATTGCTCGTCGCCAAGGTGATACCATTGCTACTGTAATGGCTACCTCACCTCCGAATGTGACGTTCAGACGGGTTTTACTTGGATAAAGACTTGTGGCATGGAATACACTAATTCAACGGCTCGGAGATATTCATTTATCACCTGAACTAGACGAATTTAGATGGAACCTTCATGTAGATGATACCTTTTCCGTAAAATCTTTCTACAATGCGATCCTTCTTTCTGACTTACCAGTTGACAACAGTAAGAAGATTTGGAAGATGAAGATACCATTAAAAATTAAAATTTTTGGATGGTATCTTCGTCATGGGGTTATTCTCACCAAAGACAATCTTGTTAAGCGGAATTGGCATGGAAGTACACGGTGTGTTTTTTGTCATCAGGACGAAACAATCAAACACTTATTCTTCCAGTGCCAGTTCGCGAGATCTATATGGTCTGTCATCCAAGTAGCGTCTACCTTGTATCCTCCGACTAGTGTCGCCAATGTCTTTGGCAATTGGCTTCATGGTATAGATTTAAGGTTTAAGTTGCTTCTTAGGGTGGGGGCGCTAGCAGTTATCTGGGCGCTTTGGCTATGTAGAAATGACAAGATCTTTAATGACAAAAATTGTTCTTTGTTGCAGGTCATCTACAGATGTACATGTATTCTCCGTTCATGGTTACCTCTACAGCGAGTGGAGAACCGACAGCTATGTACGGAGGTCTGTACACGGTTGGAGGCTACGGTGAGGGATACTTTTTCCCTACATGGGTGGCAGCATAGTCTACGGATAGATGCCCCACCTACACTTTAGACGTTATATGATTCATCGTTCCGATATGTATCTCGCCTAGTTTTTATTATTTATCCTTTTGGACTTAAGACAACAAAATGGCTGTGTGCATCCTGGTTATGCAGAGGCTGGATGTAATTGCTTATTAAAGTAATAAATCATCCTTTATCGAAAAAAAGGGGGAGCCGCAGCTGAATCCCAGTGGCGTCTGCACTAGGATTCAAGGAGAGAGTGAGAGGTAATGCCGCACCACTCGAGCATCACACGTGCGCACCAGCACCAGAGGTCTAGAGCGCGGCGCCAACCGACGGTCGCGCGGAGGAGGGTAGGAGGCGGCCAGGCAGGGCGGGGCCAGCAGCCGAGCAGCATGGCGTCAAGCGGCGCTGCGCCAGAGAAGGACGAGGTCAAGCCGCATTGAGCTAGGGGAGGGACGAGGGAGGGAAATCCTATTCATCACCCGTGAGTGATGGATACAAACCATCGCCCGCGTGGTTTCCTAACGGGGAGAGTTTGGGCCACGGCCCATCAAAAGGCAGGGAGCCAGTAGGTCTCGGGTTTTTCCGGTTTTTGTAGAGTTCTTTCTGGTTTTTTTGGGTTTCGGTTTTCTTTCGATTTTTCTTCAATTTTTTTGATATTTTTTCCTTTTTTAACAAATTTTAAAGTGGAGCAAATTTTAAAGTTAAGCAAATTTCAAAGTAAGCAAATTTTTAATTTGAGCAAATTTCGAATCTGGGCAATTTTTAAACTAAACAAATTTTGAATTTGGGAAAATTTGAAATCTACGCAATTTTCGAATATAAGAAAATTTCAATTCTGAGCAAATTTCAAATCTAAAGAAATTTCAAATTTGGAAAATTTTGAAACAACCAAACTAATGGGTCAGGCCCATTAACGGTTTCCCCTTAGGGGTGATGGTTAGCTGCTCCCGATGAGGGAGGGGCTAGGCAGAGGCTTCGAGCGTTGCCCGAACGGGCCTGGTTTCGGTCGTGTTGGAAATATTGGGCTAGAAAAAACTGGCCCCGTACTGCTCTGTGCCGCATGCCAGGTCAAAAAATCCACATAGGCAAGTGGACGGAAATAAAGATGGCAATGGTATGGTATGTGCAGGCTAAAGCAATACCATACTCATATCCGTATAATTAAGGACATGTACAGTGCTGAACGCGGTTAAGGGGAGGGAAAAGGAAAATTAATCCCAGCATTCATACGTAAGAGTCTATAGCTCCAACGCTGGCCTCCAATTTGAGGCGCTTATTTCTACACCAGATTCGATTTGATTTGCATGCCCCAAGCGAACTGAAAGGAAGCGTCCGGCGCCAAATCTTGCATCGATGTTATTATCTCAACATCTAGCGGCCGGGAACATACGAAGCAACTGCCGATCCAGCGGAATTAGGATCCTGGTGTCCCTGGTTAGCGTTGTAGATGTCTTAATGGGTATAAATTTCTACCCATACCCGTACCTATGGGTCCACATCTATACCTGGCGGGTACCATACCTATTGGGTACATGATGGATATGTTAAATTATACACAAGTTACTCACAATTTTAAATTTATCAATAATAAATTTAATTAAAAATGAATTATCTCAACTCAATAACAAGTAGCTGAGTACATAACAATTAACAAAAAAATCATATTCTCATACTCTAACTCATAAGTCAACAAAAGTAGATGTGTCACATAAGAAATTTACAATAAACGGGTAAGGTATGGGTATACATGTGGGTACGAGGCTATATCCGTGCTCTACCCATGATTTAACATGTATTATATGGGTACTACTCATGTGCATAAAAGTGTACCCATACCCTGCCCATGCGGGTACGGTACCCATGGGTAAAATTGCCATCCTTCAGCGAAAAGGGTGTTTATTAAAACCATATACAGATTTTTTAATTAATTTTCATGAATATTACGCGATTTGCGAAAAAATTGAATCGCTAGAACACCGTCGATTAGACCGTCGCCCGAACTAGCACCTGGCTTTTCGTGAAAAGACAGACAACCGATCTACAGAGTGGCCACCGAGGGGACCAGATCGGCCACGCAACGGCTGATCAACCTATGCACCGTTGACTACCTGCATGATTACTGCACACATAGTTAGCCTAATAATTGATCATTGTTTTCCCGCTAAATCCTTTCGCCTCCGTTTCGGCCATTCTCTCCCGCCTCCATATTCCGTCAATACTCACCGTCTCTCTCTCTCTCTATTAAACCGGATATCACTTTGTTGGGATGTGCCAGTTCTTCCTCTTCCTCCCACCGACGAAATTCCACCTTGGGTGTACCTTGCTCCGACCCAGAATTTAGGTTGAAGAAGGCAAAGAATGGAAGCTTGCCACCGCGGGTGGGAGCGTAGCGGTATTGGTGCGTTCATCTTACAAAGGTGAAGGAGGGTGAAGATTTTAAGTTGGTCATGAAGTTTTTCATGTGTGTCAACTATGACATTTCTCCACACCCTCGCGCAAGTTCGTCGTCGATGATCCCTCTGGTATGTTATGAAAGCATGTTGAAATTTCTTTCGATGTTTTTAAACTTGCTTATTTATGTTGTATTCTCCTCCCCTCTACAAATGGTACCATTGGATTGACAGGAAACGACCGGTGTGGACACTGTAGGAGATTGAGGATAGGCATTGGCGTGCAGGGGAGCAGTTTTTTGTGGAGGAGCGTGCGGAAAAGGCCGCTGCACGGGAGAAAGAGGAGCGAGAGAAAGCTAAATGAAAACAGCTAGAAATCGGGGCAAACCCATGGTTTCCTATGGAAGAACTCAAGGGAAAGAAGAGAGAAAGAACATAGGAAGAAGAAAGGAGAAGGTCCACACGATTTATTCCATGTCTGTGGCTTATCGGCAAACACGTTGCCGACCAAGCCTGTCAGTAGGGAAGTGGGCGACTCCTAGCTACATGTGAACGACATCGCTGTCAGATGATAGTGGGATCCAGGACGCCTAGTCTGCCACTTGTCAACCGATCGGCGGTTGTTTTGTCGATTGAATCACGAGTATGAAACTTTTAAAGAACATGTATTATTCCTATACAATAAAAACTTATTATTTAAAAATAAACGACAGAAATGGTGCCGCACCCCGGGCCATTGGAAATCAAAAACAAAAAGATTGAAAGGGACCGGATTAATAATTGGCAAAATCATCAAACATTCAACGGCACAACAAATAAATCAAAATTATTTGATTATTGGAGTAAGATTCTGAAATCTGTGACATGACAATGCAACTAAAATTCTTAGATGTATCCTTGTGGACCCTGCCGCGATCTGAAAAGATAGTGCCATATCTTCAATCTCTAATCCATCAAAAAGAAACAGAAGCTATACTATTCGGTCACACGATGTGGTCCCTGCCATGTCCCGGAACCTCGCGCACATCACGGTACATGGTACTCGTGCAAACGTGCAGTCTGTTTCGCACCTTTGCCCCTTATAACTCATAAATCAAACCATAGTTATTTATAAATCACAAATGTGTTTTACCTATAAAAAATCGCAAATGGGTTTAAAAATCTGTAATTTGTTAACGTCATAATAGTGCGGTTTGGTCAGGGTTCTGTACTGGTTTTAGAAGTCCTTTTTTTTCTTTCAAACACGCAAAAGCTGCATGTCATTGCATTAGAAGAAAAAAAGCAGACTGCAGCGGTTTCGGCATTCGAAAGGGAATGCGGGTACATGGCGTGTGATAGTGGTTGGGCGACCACGAGCATGCCGATAGAATACAACACCCCACGAGGGAATGCGGGTTTTAGAAGTCCCACATCTACTTTCTTTTTCTCCCACTTGCCATTTCTTAATATAGCTTGTGTCGCCACGATAAGGTATTTCATCAAGTCTCCCGAGTATGTCATAATTTTTTGGTGTTATGACAAGCGTCAAGATTCAAGACACGAAACAACTATACATATCACCAATGACCTGCCATGAACATATATATCAGGCAGTTCACGATTCTTTTTGAAAGGAAGGCAAAATATTTTCCTTAATTCACTGGATAAGAAGAAGATAGAGTATCAAGTTTTAAAGTTACAAACCACGCATGCACCAAAGCCTACTCTCCTGGCAAAATATGACCTATTTTTTTGTGCCTGCCAAAACCCCACCACTTGGCATCTAGCTTAATTGTATTTAGCATAATCACCGCCATGGTGCTCTTGCTCATAAAGGTTGGATGCTGTGAGAAGGGTAAGTGCCGATACATGAAGAAACCTTCACCCAAGGAAAGTTGAGGTATTGAAGTTTTGGAGTCTAATCCAATCTTTAATCGTATTCCAAATTTGGACGGAGTAGCTACATTTGAAAAGTATGCGAGTCGGCTTCTCATTTTCACGCCGAAAGAGGGCAAAGCCAACTACTTGGCCAATCCCTTCTCTCCAACCTATCTGTCATCCAAACCAATGAGTAGAATAGGGCCAAGTCCTCCTTGTTGCACGGTTTTTCCATCCCAACCCAAGGCCTCTCTGGGGCCATCCACTCCATCTATGACGAAGATCTCTTGCGAACTTGTCCGTGTTGAGAATGCCAAGACCTCCTCAAGAAGTTTGTCTAGCAATTAAAACTTTCATTGTCTACCAGAGACCCTATCGGTGCATGCCCAAAATAAACTCCGAAGTAATTTTGGATTGCTTGAAGGGGCTCAACCGGAAAGGCAATGGCAGGTCGAAGTGTTTTCCATTCCAAGGGACAAGACTGTCGCCTTATCAACGAAATATTGAAAGTGAATTTCTTTTATCCTCTTCACCGAAAGTGGAAGGCCAAGGTATTTCATTGGGAAGCTCGTTTTCATAGTCAGAAGGTCGAGAGGACATCATCAAGGTCTACCGTCCCTCATTGGATGGGATCCACTAAGCTCTTCTCAAATTTTGTATAGGGGATCTGATGTATTCCCGAAGTTATCTAGTATTTAGGCTATGGTCGAGATTTCTTCGCAGATAGGACTCACCCATATTTTGTCATTTGGTTTCTTGCCACCCAGATGGCAACACGAGAAAAAAAGTAGAGCAGAGAAAGATGGTAACGCTTGAGTATACTCCTAGAGAGCAATGCTCCTCTGTCCTGTGTCGGGAAACTTTTCAAACCGTGAAGTGCAGTCACTAGCTTAGCATATACTGTCACCACAAAGAATTTAAAGTTGATAAGAAAAGTCGTAAAGGTTGGATGTTGTGAGAATGATCAAGTGTGGATACATGACAAGATCGCACCCATGACTTTTTGTGACAACATTCTCTTATATTTATCCCTTATATGTTTACTTTTGGAAAAGGGCATAGCTTTATTAACATGAAAACATATATCTTCTCGACAGATCTGGCCCATTTTTAGGAGAAAAAGGAGAGAAGAGAAGTGGGGAAATGCTTGTACCAAAAACAGGCAATGGAGCATGGGTAACACGCACGGCAAAGCTAACGGCGTTTTGCAACTCAAACAAATGCAAATACGAGAAGAGAAAGAGGGGAAGCTTGTGGGTACTCCGAAGGGCAATTATCCTGTGTTTGGAAGTTTTCTAAACCGTGAAGCCTAGTCCCTGACATACTATCACCACAAAGAATCTAACTTTCTAAGAAAAGCCATAAAGGTTGGATGCTGTGAGAAGAGTAAGTGCCGATACATGACAAGATACCACCCATGACTTTGCGTGACAACAATTATGCTTATATTTGGTATGTTTACTTTTGTGAAGGGCATAACTTTATTTACTATACAAGAAACCATATATCTTGTCATATCCTGCCCATTTTTAGGACAAACAAAAGGACAAAAAAAGGAAGAAGAAAAACAAAAAGATTCAAAGGAGAAGTGTGGAAATGCTTGTATAGCAAAATCAGGCAATGGAGCATGGCTGCATGGGTAACACGCACGGCACAACAAAGGTTGTTTTGCAACTGATATACAGCGTATATAGCGATATGATAAGGATGTATGTCGTCATGCAACTCAAAAAAGGAAGAAGAAAAACTATATTGTACGTACGCAGGTAGGCATGGTGTATGTAACGTACCTGTGGGTTATCCTCTTCCTGTCGCGGACGAGGAGCTGCGTGCTGGAGTCGATGTAGGCGACGAAGAAGGTGAGGACGATGTCAATGGCGAAGAAGAGGTCGACGACCATGTCGGTCACCTCCAGGCCGCCCTTCGGGGAGGCGTTCATGAAGGCGACCTCGAACGGGTACACCCACGCCGAGTACGCCACCAGGATCACCATGAACGTCTCCCAGCACCTAAGCCACATATATGCATTATCAATCTATCATACCATACCACGCCGATCAAGTGAAGGTCATGTCGTACGTAGCAGCTGAAGAGAACCTAGCCATGGTGGCCGGTGTCACTCACTCACCTGTATCTGGAGTCGAGAGGCGAGACGACCCACTTGTCGGGGCGGCCGGTAGGGGACTGGCTGTAGCCTAGGGGCGGCAGCAAGAGCTTGGACAGGTTCCGAAGGTTGAATGAGCGGTTGAAGGAGCGGGAGGTGCCATAACCGGAGCCGGAGCCGCTTGTGGCTCCGCCGCTGCTCGTGCTCGTGCTCTGGAAGCTGGAGATCTTCATTGCTCCCGCGTCGAGAAAGAGCTACCACTGAATTCCTTCTTGGCAACCCCAGCTAAATCAAAGAACCAGGGAGAACCAGCCGAGATGGGCACGTACATACTACGTGCTAGCTAAGAGAAACCGGCCAAGACGTGCATATGGTGCGGTCGGCCGGGGAGGGAGATCGAAGCAAGAGAAACGAGAAAGGCAAGGATCAAATCAAGGCATCGAAATAATGGAGGCGAGCATCCATCGATCCATCAATAATGGAGGATAAGCTAGGAGGGGGTCCTGTCCGGAGACGAAAGTGACCAGGCACGGTCCGCCGGCCTCTGGATTCAGCCAGAGCTAGCGCGTGCACGCGGGCATTCACCCCTGGTCGATGCAGATGGTAGTAGTAGCTTGAGACGAGCCGACGACTGGTGGTTGCTGTTGTCCTTGTGGCCAAGAGAATTCACCGTAGTACCTGAGCTATTTGTATGTGTATGGAATGTTCATTGATGTTGATCGATGCCCTGGGTCCATGCAAATGCCTACTTGTCTGTCTGCCTCGGGCGCCAAGCATATGTGCTCAACTGCTGACTCCTCTGGCCCTTTTGGATTTGGAGCTTTCTAGCGTGGAATTGATTGGCGACACTGCACGCTGCAGTGACTGCGGTCTCGATCGATCGCGGGTCGATGCTGGGCGCAAAGTGTAGCTTGGCTTCTCCATGTTTATCACGACAGATGGCACTGTTGGGAATTTCAGATGGATTTTTTTTTCTAGTTTTGGGGTTGATACACACAACTATCATGCGCACATATTTCTAGCTAACGTGCGCTACTGTATCGATCGATCGACGCCGTAAGAAGCTTCCAGCTTTCCGTGTATTAATTTCAAGATTAGCTGACCGACATGTGTAGCTCGAGAACAGAAAAGGTTTGCTCATCGAGCGACACATTTCCCTTTCAGAGGATCGAGGATTCGACCGGGGTAGGTGATTTCGTGATATCGTGAGAAGCTTGGGTCTCTGAGAGAGAAGAAGATAAAAGAGCATGGTTGTGCAGTGTCGTGATCACTGCAGATTATGACGGGGTGGACTTGACTCTGAAACTGAAGAATCAGACAGGTGAGCCAACATCAGGGTAGCCAACACGATGCTGCAAACAATTACTGGAAGCTCACACTGCTGGCCTAAGTCGAAGTGACAGGGTGTGGGCACCCTTAAATAGGCAAAACATATTCACATCACATCGTGATCTTGAGTCTCTGATTTTGCCTAAACTTGTTGGCTCTCCTCTGCCGACGTAGTACGTAATGATCGTGGCTGGGGCTATACGTGAATCCAACTGCAATTTTCTTGGCCGAAACCAGTTGACTAAATTGGTGGCTTAAGGACGGCAAATTGGTGGCCTAATTCGTGAAGTTAGAGTGATAGAATGTATGCAATATGTTGGAAAAAACGGATAACACCTGTTAGATGTATATATCTGTCAAAAACGGATAACTTCGTGGGGGCGCTGCATGCGCCGGAGGGCCACACTTCGCGGGCGGACGGGCCGTTTGGATCACCGGTGCCGCCTCCACGGGCGGAGGGGTATGCTGGTGATCATACGCCCACGCTGTCTTCGCCCTTGGCGGGGGATTCGCCACGGTCTGGTTCTGTACGGGGGCCTGCACCGCCATCTTCCCCTGTATCGCCAGACTCTTCGCCTGCTTCGACGGTTTCTTCACCGCGTTCGACTTCACCTTCGCCAGTCTCTACCTTGCAGCAGCCTCCTCCCGCTGTCCCTCCTCCTGTCGTTCAGCCGACGGTGAGGCGGAGTGGGAGATTTGCGCTTGCGGAGGATGGGTCGGGGGCGACGGACGAGGACGCCATGCAGCGTGCCATGCGACGCAAGGCGGAGAAGAATCTTGACACGGCAGGTATGAAACAACCTCCTAAGTCTTTTACTTCTTTTTCAGATTCACGTATTTCTTCTAATTTGAGTAGTCTTGGGGTCTCGTTGGGTACTACGTCTAATGAGATCTCGGTTTCGGCTAATGTGTTGAGACAGACGGAACTTGACCATTTAACGGTTATTTCGAATGATTCCACTGGGCTTTAAACTTCCGTGATAGATGATGATGAAGAGGATGACATCCTAGATGGTCAGCTTCTCTCGGCTATCATTGGTAATGTTTCAGAAGTCGACCTAGAACACTCGGAGCTTAGTTCAGTATATGATCTAAAAGCTTCAGCACGAGGTTCTCGGTCGTCTGCTGGAAAGAAGTCTCATCGATATAGCAAAAGTTCTAAATCTAAAATAGTCTCTCAATGAATGGCATGTTTCGGAATAGCAGAGGTCTTGAAGACTTGGCTAAGCATTCTCACATTGCCGATGGTTGTAGAGATTATGATTTAGACTTTCTTGCCATATCAGAGACTGGTAGGCGGAATTTCTCACAGAGTTTCCTCGACCGTTTATCAGGCGGGATTAACTTTCAGTGGTTTTCTCGCCCGCCTCGTGGAAGGTCTGGGGGCATTTTACTTGGCGTCCGCATAGACACTATGACTGTTCTAGCTAGTTCTGATGTGGAGTATCACATTAAGCTCGACATTCGGAATAAAGCTGACGGTTTCACTTGGAGTCTGGTTGCTGTGTATGGTGCCGCCCAAGATGCTTTTAAGGCTGACTTTTTACGTGAGTTGGTAAATCTGACTAAAGATAATCCCTACCCGATTTTGATCGGAGGGGATTTCAATCTACTAAGATTTCCTCATGAGAAAAGTAAAGGTCTTTTTGATGAACATTGGCCTTTCTTGTCTAATGTTGTCATTGACAGCCTTGACTTAAGAAAGGTGTTTATGTCGGGTCGACGGTTTACTTGGGCCAACAGCTTGCCTGAGCCCACATACGAAAAGCTAGATCGCGTGTTGATGGGTACCGAATGGAAAGATAAATACCCTATGGTTTCTGTCCGTGCACTAGAACGTATTGAAAAAATGTCTGACCATGCTCCTATCCTCTTAACTACTGTGAATCCCAGACCTGTTTGTAAGCGGCCTTTCAAATTTGAACTTGACTGGTTACATAGAGAAGGGTTCCATGAGATGGTTAAGACGGTTTGGGAGAGGCCAGTTGGGGTACCACTCCAATATTGAGATGGAATAATAAAATGCGTGCAATGCGCAGACATCTCTCTGGTTGGGCTGCCCATACAGCTGGTCTTCTCAAAAAGGAGAAGGCTCGCTTATCAACTGTGATTGATGAGCTTGAGGCGGTTGCTGAGGTTAGACCGTTGTCTCCGCATGAGATTGAACTTAAGAATCAGTCCAATGCGCAGATGGCGAGTCTTCTTCGCGAAGAGGAACTCAAATGGTATCAACGTTCCAAAGCCCAATTCATTTTGGAAGGAGACTCAAATACACGATATTTCCATGGTATTGCCAATGGGAGACATCGCAAAAAACGTATTCACTCTCTTATTCAAGATGAGGGGTTGATTGAAGGCTATGAGCAACTCAAATCTTATATTACTAATTATTATAAAGGCTTGTTTGGACCTCCGGATGAAAGTTCATTTTCTCTAAATGAGGACTTAACAGCTGATATACCCCAAGTTTCTATTGAAGAAAATGGCTTACTAACTGCACCGTATTCTGAGGAAGAAGTGCAGAAGGCTATTTTCCAAATGAAATGCAACAAAGCACCGGGTCCCGATGGTTTTCCAGCAGAGTTTTATCAAACTTTCTGGATACAATAAAAGCGGATCTTCTAGATTTGTTCAGTGCTCTGCATATTGGACAACTAGAATTATTTCGTCTAAATTTTGGTGAAGTAATCTTGTTACCGAAAGTTAATGAGGCAGAAAGGATTCAACAATATAGACCTATTTGCCTCTTAAACGTAAGTTTCAAGATTTTCACGAAAGTGGCCACCATTAGACTTAATACGGTTGCAGATCATGTCGTTCAGCCATCACAAACTGCTTTCATGCAAGGAAGAAATATCCTTGATGGTGTGGCAGTTTTGCATGAGACGGTACATGAGATGCATACTAAGAAATTAAATGGGGTTATTTTAAAATTAGATTTTGAAAAGGCTTATGACAAGGTCAAGTGGTCTTTCCTTCAACAGACACTCAGGATGAAAGGTTTTTCTCCTGAATGGCGCGCTTTAATAAATGATTTCGTGTATGGAGGTAGTGTGGAAATTCGGGTTAATGATGACACCGGCCATTATTTCCAAACACGAAAAGGGTTACGCCAAGGGGATCCGTTATCACCAATGTTATTCAACATTGTGGCGGATGTGTTGGCTATGCTCATAGAGCGAGCCAAGTCTGATGGTCAGATTGAAGGTTTGATTCCACATCTTGTTGATGGTGGTTTATATATCCTTCAATATGCCGACTTTATGGATCACGATCTCGAAAAAGCTCACAACCTGAAATTAATTTTGGCGGCTTTTGAGCAGTTGTCGGGATTGAAAATCAATTTCCATAAAAGTGAATTGTTCTGCTTCGGTGATGCCCAAGATGATACAACTCTATATACAGCGTTGTTTGGTTGTGGGCAAGGCCAATTTCCTATTCGCTATTTGGGTATTCCGAATCATTATCGGAGACTTACGATTGCTGAATGGAAAATAGTGGAAGAAAGATTACAGAAGCGTCTAAGTAGTTGGAAAGGTAAATTGCTGTCCCTAGGAGGAAGATTGGTACTCATTAATTCGGTATTGACAAATATGGTACTGTATATGTTATCATTCTTCCTATTGCCAAAAGGAATTCTGCATAAACTCGATTATTATCGATCCAGATTCTTTTGGCAATGGGACAGCGAGAAAAAGAAATATCGACTGGTTAAATGGAGTATAGTTTGTAGTCCCAAAGATCAAGGCGGGCTTGGAGTTCATGACCTCGAGGTCAAGAATTCAGCTCTGCTGGGTAAATGGCTTTTTAAGCTCCTTACCGAGGATGGGATTTGGCAATCTATTCTTCGGAGAAAATATATCGGCTCCAAGACGTTGTCCCAAGTGGTTTGGAAACCTGGGGATTCACACTTCTGGGCTGGTCTCATGGTGACAAAGAATGTTTTCTTCCGTCATGGAACTTTCTCAATTAAGAATGGAGCACAGATACGGTTCTGGGAGGATTCTTGGTTAGACAATGCACCCCTAAGTGAACAATATCCTGCATTGTATAGTATCGTTCGTCGCAAAAGGAGATACCATTGCCACAGTAATGGCTACCTCTCCCCCGAATGTGACGTTCAGACGAGTTTTGCTAGGACAAAGGCTTTTGGCATGGAATGCCTTAATTCAAAGGTTGGGGGATATTAATCTATCACCTGAACCAGATGAATTTAGGTGGAATTTACATGTAGATGGCTCTTTCTCGGTCAAATCTTTATACAGCGCCATGCTTCATTCTGATTTACCAGTTGATAATAATAAGAAGATTTGGAAGATATTTGGATGGTATCTTCGTCGAGGTGTCATCCTCACCAAAGACAATCTTGTTAAGCGGAATTGGCACGGAAGTACTCGATTTTTTTTTGTCATCACGACGAAACTATTAAACACCTTTTCTTCCAGTGCCAATTCGCGAGATCTATTTGGTCTGTCATCCAAGTAGCGTCTACCCTGTATCCTCCGACTAGTGTGGCCAATGTCTTTGGCAATTGGCTTCACGGTATAGATCCAAGGTTCAAGTTGCTTCTTAGGGTGGGGGCGCTAGCAGTTATCTGGGTGCTTTGGCTGAGTAGAAATGACAAGATTTTTATGATAAAAATTGCTCTTTATTGCAGGTCATCTACAGATGTACAGGTATTCTCCGTTTGTGGTTACCTCTTCAGCGCATGGAGAACCGAGACCTATTTACGAAGGTCTGTACACGGTTGGAGGCTACGGCGAGGGATACTTTTTCCCTACATGGGTGGCAGCATAGTCTACGGATTGAAGCCCCACCCACACCTTAGGCGTTATATGATTCATCGTTCCGATATGTATTCCGCCTAGTTCCTTTTTAGTTTGGCTTTTTTCGACTTAAAGACTCTTAAACGGCTTCTAAAAAGTAATAAAGCATTCTTTATCGAAAAAATCTGTCTATTGTAGTTTTCCCATATGTTAGGGGGCTTTCTGCATATGTGCACATGTACATGTACTATATATTGTGGCCTTTGGCCCCCTGGTAATACAACAAGCATATTGCCCTAACATGGTATCAGAGCAAAATTGGTCCTTCTGAAAACTTGTTCTCGGCCGGCTTCTCCCTGATCTAATCTCGATTCCCCGGCCGGCTTCTCCCCGATCCCGATCCGATCTCGACTCCGTCCGCCTTGATTCCGCTGCTCCTACTCGATCCCCCGTGCGAGGCTGCCCCTGCGCGTGGCCTTCCTGCCGCTCTGCTCCCCTGCTGCCCGCCCTGCTGCGCGGCCGCCCCAACGGCTCTGCTCGCCGCCCGGCCAATTCTCCACTGCTCGGGAGGCCGATTCCGCCCGGCCTCGCCGCCCGATTCCTCCCGCTCAGGAGGCTGATTCCGCCCGATTCCTCCCGCTCCGATTCCGCCTGGCGCCCGATTCCTCCCGCTCGCCCGGCCGATTCCCCACGCGCCGGATCGATTCGGCCCTGCAGGCCCGGCCCGCTCTGCTCTCTGCCCCGTCTTCCGCCTGCTCGGCTCCCAATCTGCGCCGCCAGCCTGTTTCTTGTCTACTCTGCAAGTTGACTTCGATATGTTCCAAAAAAAAATCAAAAAAAAATAATAAAAAAAGGCTGTTGTTACCCGATGTCTTCTTCCGCTGATCCCGCCTTATCTTTGGGCCTCCCTTCGGTACTTGGTATTTGTCCGCTGCCTCCGTGTATGACGGCTAGCCATTCTTCGTCGCCGTTTGCGGCCTCTTCACGCGGCTCTGCCCGCGCTTCACCGACTCCGTCTACGTCGGCTCACCGCTCTATACCGACTTTTGCGGCCTCTTCATGCGGCTCTGCCCGCGCTTCGCCGACTTCGTCTACGTCGGCCTGTCGCTCTACATCGACTTTTGCGGCCTCTTCCCGCGGTTATGGCCGCGCTTCGTCGACTCCGTCGGCCTGCCGCTCTACATCGACTTTCGCGGCCTCTTCACGTGGTTATGACCGCACTTTGCCGACTCTGTCTTCATCGGCATGTTGCTCTCCGTCGCTCCCTTTGGTGGCCTCTGTGCGTGTGGGTGATAGCTCCTCGTCGGCACCTGATTGTACGTCGACCTCTCCAGTCGCGCCCCTCTCTGCGCATGAGATAGCGCAGCTTCACTGCCTGCTTGATGCTTGGGATTCCAGTTTATGTCAGCAGTCTCGCGGTCCGAGTCTCCGCCCTCGTCCTCATTGCACCTACTGTGGCAAGGTTGGCCACACTTCCTCCACCTGCTGGACGCGGGATCCCAGTTTACGTCAGCAGTTCCAGGATCGTCAGCAAGCTGGCTCTTCAGGATCTTCTGCAGTTGCACTCTCTGATCAGGACATTCTCAGGGGTCTTCGTGGTCTGCTCGCTACTCCAGACTCTTCCTCGCCGGGCGCCATCGGTTCTCGTGGATCGGCTCTTCTCGTAATCGCGTGACCACCACTTTATACACAGTCAGGTACGTCCCCGTGGTATCTGGATTCTAGAGCTTCCTTTCATATGACCTCTGAGTCTTCTATTCTGTCTGCTCTTCGGTCTCTTATTTCTCCTGTCCGTGTTGTCACGGCTGATGGTACCTCTATTCCTGTTTCTAGTACAGGCACCCTTTCTACTCCCTCTTTCTCTGTCCCTGATGTTTCTCATGTTCCTCGCCTTCAGATGAACCTTTTCTCTGCTAGCCAGCTCACTGATTCTGGTTGTCGCGTCATTCTTGACGCTGAGTCTTGTGTGGTTCAAGATCGTCTCACACAGGCCCTGGTTGGAGCTGGCCCTCGTAGCCGTCAGTCTCCGGGGCTTTGGGAGTTAGACTGGCTTCGTGTTCCTTCCGCTGCCACTTCATCTGCCAGTTCTCCTCCGGTTGTTGCCTTTGTCACCGGCTCTTTTCAGCAGTGGCATCATCGTCTTGGTCACCTTTGTGACTCTCGCCTGTCGTCTTTGGTTCATCGTGGCCTTCTGGGGTCTGTCTCTGGAGATGGGTCGTTACACTGTCAGGGTTGTAGGTTAGGCAAACAGATTCAGCTTCCCTATCCTACTAGTGTGTCTGTCTCTCAGCGACCGTTCGATTTAGTCCATTCAGATGTTTGGGGTCCGGCTCCCTTCGCTTCGAAAGGGGGCCATCGATACTATATATTATTCATTGATGATTTTTCACGGTACACCTGGGTGTTTTTCATGAGCTCTCGCAGTGAGGTGCTCTCTATTTATCAGCGTTTTGCGGCCATGGTCCGCACTCAGTATTCCTCACCCATTCGCGTGTTCCGTGCTGATTCTGCTGGTGAGTATATCTCTCAGCACCTTCGTGGTGTCCTTGCTGAGGAGGGCACCCTCGCTCAGTTTTCTTGTCCCGACGCGCATGCTCAAAATGGCGTCGCCGAGCGTAAGCATCGTCATCTTCTTGAGACCACCCGTGCTATGATGATTGCCTCTTCTCTTCCGCCACATTTCTGGGCTGAGGCTGTCGCTACGTCGGCCTACCTCATTAACATTCAGCCTTCCGCTGCTCTACAGGTGGCATTCCTCTCGAGCGTCTCTCTGGTGTTTCACTCGTCGCCTTTTCTTTCCCCTTTCCAGCTCTCTCCAGCTCCAGTGCTATTCGGATGCTACATGGGCGAGTGATCCTACGGATCGTCGTTCGCTTTCTGCTTACTGTGTGTTTCTTGGTGGTTCGCTTGTTGCTAGGAAGACGAAGAAACAGGTCGCAGTTTCCCGTTCGAGTGTTGAGGTTGAGTTGCGGGCTATGGCTTTGTTGATTGCTGAGGTGACTTGGTTACGGTGGTTGCTTGCAGATTTTGGGGTCTCTGTTACGACACCCACTCCACTTTTGTCTGACAGTACAGGTGCTATCAGTATTGCACGTGATCCGGTCAAGCATGAGCTGACCAAGCATATCGGTGTTGATGCTTTTTACACACGTGCACGGGTACAGGATGATGTTGTTGCGGTTCATTATGTGCCTTCAGATTTGCAGTTGGCGGATTTCTTTACGAAGGCACAGACTCGAGCGCAGCATGATTTCTTACTCTCCAAACTCAGTGTTGTGGATCCACCATGAGTTTGAGGGGGGGTGTTAGATGTATATATCTGTCTATTGTAGTTTCCCCATATGTTAGGGGGCTTTCTGCATATGTGCACCTGTACATGTACTATATATTGTGGCCTTTGGCCCCCTGGTAATACAACAAGCATATTGCCCTAACAACACCAACTTTAGGACATGCAAAGCCACCCCTCCCTTATATCTAAGGGTGCATGAAACAACTAAGGCGATCGCATCACCACCGTAGTAGTTGCGGCTCCCGAAGGGCGCCAATGATCATCGAGAGTCTTGGTGGTGTGGTGTTGGAAGTCACTTCACACCACACGTGTGTGATACTTGAAATTTTGTCAAAAGAGACCACCTACCTCTGTTCATTGACAAAAAGGACCACCTCTGAATTAAATTGGCAAAAAAGACCACCTCCTACGTGGCGGCAGGCCCCCCAGCCGACACGTGGAGCTTGCCACCGGCTGCTGTGGCGGCATGGACCCGCCGCCGACCGGCGTGGCGGCACGTTAGCTGCTCCGGCTCGCCGTCACTTGCCGTTTTCTCCGGTGGGCCATGCCGCCGGTGCATGGGGCGGCAAGCTAACGTGGCACTTGCCGCCACACCAGATGGAGGCAGGCCTCGACTTTGCTAATTGAGCGGGAATCAACCGACAGGTCCCATCACATGACTTTGCTAATTGCACTGATTTTGATGCTGATGGAGGCAGACCTCGACTTTGCTAATTGAGCGGGAATCATCCGACATGTCCATCACACCGACTTTGCTAATTGCACTGATTTTAATGCTCTTTAAGTGCTCGGTGTATGCAGCAGTTCCCGCGCGAGAGAATCTGTCCGGACAAACCGACATCATCGCACTGATTTTTAGGCTATACTGTTGCAAATTGGTCTGCTGTCGGTGGTGCTCAAACTGTTGCAAATTAGCCAGCTTTCGGCACTTAAACTATTGCTAATTGTTGATTTCGTCGAGATGAGCTGAGTCTAATTAAAGGCAGTCACTGTCCGCGCACTCTCACTCTCACTCTCTGCACTCTCACTCTCTGCACTCGCACTCTCACTCTCTGCACTCTCACTCTCACTCTGTGCACTCTCACAGCATCTCACTCTCACATCTCTTTGGATACTTAGTATTTCCTCGCGTAGTTGATGTCTCCTGCTCGCAGCTGAAGATTTGTTGGCTGATTAAGTGTTTGCTCAATCTGTGATATCAAGGTAAGGATTTGAAGAAGCAAGCATAATTAGTTGTATAGTGTAATTAGTTTATGTAGTTGCATGCATGCATATGATTCTGTAGTTTATGTAATTGCATAGGTATTATTGAGTCTGTAGTGTAATTAGTTAATGTAATTGCATGCATGTAATTAGTTTAGTTAATGCATGTTTTGTAGTTGCATGCATGCATGCATAGGTATTATTGAGTCTATAGTTTATGTAATTGCATAGGTATTATTGAGTCTGTAGTGTAATTAGTTTATGTAATTGCATGCATGTAATTAGTTTAGTTAATGCATGTTCTGTAGTTGCATGCATGCATAGGTATTATTGTGTCTCTCTAGTTATGTTTTATTTATGCAACATGCATAACATATAGGCTACGATTTTATGTGCGTAGAAATATATCACGTACGAACGATGAACTTGTAATTAGAAATATGACGCTGAAAAATTAATGGTCTAAGTAAATATGTTGAACGTGTATTTTAGATCTGAAGGAGATATGCCCTAGAGGCAATAATAAAGTGGTTATTATTTATATCTTTATGTTTATGATAAATGTTTATATATCATGCTATAATTGTATTAACTGAAACATTAGTACATGTGTGATATGTAAACAACAAAGAGTCCCTAGTATGCCTCTTAACTAGCTTGTTGATTAATGGATGATTAGTTTCATAATCATGAACATTGGATGTTATTAATAACAAGGTTATATCATCGTATGAATGATGTAATGGACACACCCAATTAAGCGTAGCATAAGATCATGTCATTAAGTTATTTGCTATAAGCTTCCGATACATAGTTACCTAGTCCTTATGACCATGAGATCATGTAAATCACTTATACCGGAAAGGTACTTTGATTACATCAAACGCCACTGCGTAAATGGGTGGTTATAAAGGTGGGATTAAGTATCCGGAAAGTATGAGTTGAGGCATATGGATCAACAGTGGGATTTGTCCATCCCGATGACAGATAGATATACTCTGGGCCCTCTCGGTGGAATGTCGTCTAATGTCTTGCAAGCATATGAATAAGTTCATAAGAGACCACATACCATGGTACGAGTAAAGAGTACTTGTCAGGAGACGAGGTTGAACAAGGTATAGAGTGATACCGATGATCAAACCTCGGACAAGTAAAATATCGCGTGACAAAGGGAATTGGTATCGTATGTGAATGGTTCATTCGATCACTAAAGTCATCGTTGAATATGTGGGAGCCATTATGGATCTCCAGATCCCGCTATTGGTTATTGGTCGGAGTGAGTACTCAACCATGTCCGCATAGTTCACGAACCGTAGGGTGACACACTTAAGGTTTGATGTCGTTTAAGTAGATATGGAAATATGGAATGAAGTTCGAAGTTTTGTTCGAAGTCCCGGATAAGATCCCGGACATCACGAGGAGTTCCGGAATGGTCCGGAGAATAAGATTCATATATAGGAAGTCATTTTATGAGATTTAAAATGATCCGGAAGGTTCTACAGAAGGTTCTAGAAGGTTCTAGAAAAGTCCGGAAGAAATAAGGATGGAAGGTGGAGTCCCAAAGGGACTCCACCCACCTTGGCCGGCCAGCCTAAGGGAGGAGGAGTCCCAAGTGGACTCCCCACCATGGTGGCCGGCCACCCCACCAAGGAAAGGGGGGAGTCCCACTTCCCCTAGGTTTGGACACTTGGAAGGTTTTTGTTGGGGTCTTATTCGGACACTTTGACCTAAACCTTGGGGCTTCCACCTATATAAAGAGGGGGAGAGAGGGGCTGGCCGGCCACTCAAGCCACCACCATGGCCGCACCCCTCAAGGGTGCCCTAGCCAGCGCCCCTCTCCCCAAACCCTAGCACCTCTCCTCCACTACTTCTCCCGCATATGCTTAGCGAAGCTCCGACGGAGATCTCCATCAACACCGCCACCACGCCGTTGTGCTGCCGGGATTCCGAGGAGGATCTACTACTTCCGCTGCCCACTGGAACGGGGAGAAGGACGTCGTCATCAACACCGAACGTGTGACCGAGTACGGAGGTGCTGCCCGATCATGGCACCGTGATCAAGATCTTCTACGCGCTTTTGCAAGCGGCAAGTGATCGTCTACCGCAGCAATAAGAGCCTACTCTTATAGGATTTGGAAATCTTCAAGGGTTAGTCTTGATCATCCCCTCGTTGCTCCCGTCTTCTAGATTGCATCTTGGCTTGGATTGCGTTCTCGCGGTAGGAATTTTTTTGTTTTCTATGCAACGAATCCCTACAGTGGTATCAGAGCCGTGTCTATGCATAGATGGTTGCACGAGTAGAACACAATGGTTTTGTGGGCGTTGATGCTCTTGTTATCTTTAGTTTGAGTATTTTGCATCTTTGTGGCATAGTGGGATGAAGCGGCTCGGACTAACTTTACATGACCGCGTTCATGAGACTTGTTCCTCGTTCGACATGCAACTTGTATTGCATAAGAGGCTTTGCGGGTGTCTGTCTCTCCTACTATAGTGAAGATTCAATTTACTCTTCTATTGACAAAACTAGTATCACCGTTGTGGTTCATGTTCGTAGGTAGATTAGATCTTACTCGAAAACCCTAAACCACGTAAAATATGCAAACCAAATTAGAGACGTCTAACTTGTTTTTGCAGGGTTTGGTGATGTGATATGGCCATAATGTGATGATGAATATGTATGAGATGATCATTATTGTATTGTGGCAACCGGCAGGAGCCTTATGGTTGTCTTTAAATTTCATGTTGAGTAGTATTTCAAAGTAGTTATAATAGTTGCTACATGAGGTGAACAACCATGAAGACGGCGCCATGAACCTTGATGCTACGCCAACGATGATGGAGATCATGCCCGTTGATGATGGAGATCATGTCCGTGCTTTGGAGATGAAGATCAAAGGCGCAAAGACAAAAGGGCCATATCATATCACATATGAACTGCATGTGATGTTAATCCTTTATGCATCTTGTTTTGCTTAGATTGCGACGGTAGCATTATAAGATGATCCCTCACGTTAATATCAAGATAATAAAGTGTTCTCCCCTCGTATGCACCGTTGCATTGTTCGTCGTTTTGAAGCATCTCGTGATGATCGGGTGTGATAAACTCAACATACAATGGGTGTAAGCCATGTTGCACACGCGGAATACTTGGGTTTGCTTGACGAGCCTAGCATGTACAGACATGGCCTCGGGACAACGGAAACCGAAAGGTTGAACACGAGTCATATGGATGATATGATCAACATGTTGATGTTCACCATTGAAGCTACATCATCTCACGTGATGATCGGTTTTGGTGTAGTGAATTTGGATCGTGTACCACTTAACAACTACGAGGGATGTTGTATTAAGTGGGAGTTCATTAGTAATTAGATTAAAACATGAACTAATTATCATAAACATAGTCTGAGTAGTATTTTGAATTAATTTTTTAGTATTGGCATCCGTTTTTCTACCATGCGCTAGTCTTGTTATTGAGCTAGAAATACTGTTAAAATCTGACAAGAAACTTTACGGATTGGTACCGTATTGTTAAAAGAATCAAGAATTGATTAAGTCCTATTGCAAACTTTTAGTAAACCTCACATTGTTGATTCAAAGAGCTATGGTTTCAATTAGTACCTAAAGTTATCTTGTCTCCGTGAAACATGAAGTTCAAATCAGTTTGAAAAGTAAGGAGCTGAAAATTTAGTTTTCGGAAATAATCAAGGTATGAGATATATGTGATATCTAAGACCTTATTACAAGATGATAGAATATAATTTGGTGAGACTACATAAACTCATAAGATTTATGGGAATGTACGAAGGTTGAAGACGCAAGGCGTCCCAATCCTCCAACTATTGGGGCACTAACGATATTCGCATATCCATGAAGTGATTGTCCTTAGTATGCACCGTTACTATGACTCGTCGTTTCGAAGCATCACGTGATGATCGGATGTTATAGATTCTACGTATGCATACAACGGGTGCAAGCCAGATTTGCACATGCGAATACCAAGGTTAAAACTTTATGAGCCTAGCATGTACAGACATGGTCTCAGAAAGTCATCATGATACAATGGATAAAATTATGAGTGAAATTGTTCATCATATTACAAGGTTACTAATAGTGAAATCCGGAACACTTGTCATATGATGATCAACTTCAAAGTAAGAACCTCAAGGTTATTGGTATTTGACCAACAAACCGAGAAGTTATTGAAGTTGATGTGTTTTTATGAATAATGAGGAAAGCTAAAAGAGAAACTACAAAAGATTATTGGCAGAAAGAAAGAAAAGACTAGAATGTCTAGCTCAGGTGTATATAAATGATATACATGTTATGGTTATATTCCTAGTTAGGTCACACTATGAAATTCTTGGGTATTAGTACTATATTGGTTGGTATGAAGTGTCATACAAAACAACGCAATACAGGAATACAATGGCCTAAGTGACTGATAAGGAATATGGTAATAATGCACGTCTGGAACATAATAAAGTGTTATTATGTTTTTCATTGGCATTCTACCTAGCCCTTAGAATTTATAATAAAGAACTTAATAATAGTTATTTTGTTCTGGTCAAATAAAAACAATGAGTTGTTCAAATTATGACATTACTCCATATACGATGGATAAGTTATTATAAATCTTAATGGTGAATCATACATACATAATACGGACGCTAAAATGCCATAAGGCAAATGATTTGAATTCCACTTATTTGTGGAACCGCCATTTAGGTCATGTTAGAAAGGAACGCATGAAGGAACTCCATGCAAATGGATTTTTGGAGTCATTTGATTTTTGAATCATTTGGCGCTTGCAAATCTTTTCTAAAGAGAATGACTAAAATACCGTTCATAGGCCAAGTTTTGAACGGGCAACTAATTTAGTGAAAACATACATGATGATGTATGTGGTTCACTGGACATAGTTGTGTGCGGGAGATTCTTCTACTTCATGAAAACTTCAAACAATGAATTGAATATATATATGTGGATATATTCGATAAGGAAGAAGTTTGAAACATTTGAATAGATTCAAATAAATTTCAGCATGAAGTGGAAATCATCGTAATAGAAAAGTCAAATATCTATGATTGGATCATGGTGGAAATATTTGAATTACGAGTTTTAGTGAACATCTAAGAGAGTTATGAAGTTGTTCTACAACTCACGTTTCTTGGAGTATCATAGTGATGATGAAGTATCCAAAAGACGTATCCAAACCTTGTTGGATCAATGATGAGATAAAATATTGATGCCATTATATTTTTTGTGGATTATGCTTTAGTGACTACTGCTTTTACACTTAATAGAGCATCATCATGATCTGTTGAAATGACACCATACGAGTTATGGCATGGGTATGAATCCTAATAGTCTTTTCTTAAAATTTTGGTATGCATAGCATAAGTAAATAAGTTTTACAATCAAAATCGGATGAATGTCTTTGTTGGTTATTCCAGAGAATTGATTGGGAATTCTTCCCACTATGTAGACAAAGACAAAAGTGTTTGTCAATGTTTCTTATTTCCAAGAAATTGTTTCTAGCGAAGTATTTGAGTGGGAGGACAATAGAACTTGATAAGGTTTATAAACCTGAGCATAATGATCAGAATAGCGCAGCATCGGAATTGGTTCTGGAAGCGGCCACGACGATCATGGCTCCCATGACTACAAAGTGTTTTAGCCATGGAGATCGAAGTACATATTGAACCTTGTAGGTATGGTTTACTTTGTGATCAAATAAATGATTTGTGGACAAAGGATTGATTTTGAACAATGATAAACCAACTACAAACAAAGAAGTTATGATGGACCCTGACTCCGTTAAAATGGCTATACGCCATGAAATCCAAGATAGATGAATACTTTTTGAAAGTAAATGAATCTATAAAATTGATGGACTTGGATGAAATATCCTTGAAGAAGCTTGACTTGTCGAAAAGTTGTTTACGACAAAGTTCAAAGAGTTGACTACGATAAGATTAGATCTTCCATAGCAATGCTTATAGTCTATGTGGATTATTCTAGAAATCACTACATATTTCTTTTATGAGATATGCTAGTAGGATGGCAAAATACATTACTTAACAGAAGTGTGTATTAAAGGTGTATACAAGATACAACAAATTGTTTTGCTAGTCCGTGGAATACTAGATAGATATACGAACTTCAATTGGATGAAGTGAGTATTACGGAATTGGAATCTTCACCGGATGAAATAGTCAAAGAGTTTTTGATTTCATTAGAGATGATGAAGAGGCTTGCATTTGCAAGAAATTAAGTGGGAGCACTGAGACATATTTATAATACTTATGTAGATGACATATAGTTGGTTATAAATGATGTAATTATATACTTGATTTAAAAGGTTTCATTGAGAAATTAACTTCAATGAAAGGATATGGACTGAAACATATCTAGTGTCAAGATCTATGAAGATAGATTGAAACACAAAATAAGTTTAAGTTAAAGTACATAGAATGGATATTGAAATAGTTCAATATAGAAATATTAAGAAAATGTTCTTGTCATGTGAAGTTTTAACAAGACTTGAGTGTATCTGACACTCAATGAGTAAAAACACATGAGTGATTATAGATCACGGATAATATGTACACAATCAGATGTCCTGTGCTCTAAAAACTGTTATGAGCATGTACCAGAATGATTCATGTGATGATCATTGAAAAACAGTAAGAATATTCTTGAGTATTTGAGAAGAACCAAGGATATATATATATATATATATATATATATATATATATATAGTTTTGTATGGAGAAATGACAAAACAAATCGCTGTAAGGTGTTGCACCGATATTGGTTTTGTCACATATAAAATATAATTTCAATCTAAAATTTGACTAAGTGTTGTTTAAAAGGTAGCACAATGAGTTAGAAGTTGTCTATATTAGATTTAGAAGAGTTCTAAATATTGTGACGGATTCTACAAATGAAAGGCAGAGTATGTTATTGTTTTGACAATGACTGAGGATGTTAAAGTCAAGAAGTTCTTTGAGAACTTGGTGTAGTTCCGATAGTGTCAGAACTTTGAAGCTATATTGTGTGTGACAATATTAGTGACATATTTCAGACAGCGGAATTAAGGTTCCACCAGAAGACCAAACATATTTAATGCCGACTCATTTGGAAATGAGTGATGCGTTGAGACGCAAATGAATTACAAAATATATACGGTTCTGAGCATGTCAGATCCGTTGACTAAAGCTCTCCCTAGGGCAAAGCATGACCAACACCAAAATGCCATGGGTGTTAGGTATATTACAATGTAATCTAGATTATTGACTCTAGTGCAAGTGGGAGACTGAAGGAGATATTCCCTAGAGGCAATAATAAAGTGGTTATTATTTATATCTTTATGTTTATGATAAATGTTTATATATCATGCTATAATTGTATTAACTGAAACATTAGTACATGTGTGATATGTAAACAACAAAGAGTCCCTAGTATGCCTCTTAACTAGCTTGTTGATTAATGGATGATTAGTTTCATAATCATGAACATTGGATGTTATTAATAACAAGGTTATATCATTGTATGAATGATGTAATGGACACACCCAATTAAGCGTAGCATAAGATCACATCATTAAGTTATTTGCTATAAGCTTTCGATACATAGTTACCTAGTCCTTATGACCATGAGATCATGTAAATCACTTATACCGGAAAGGTACTTTGATTACATCAAACGCCACTGCGTAAATGGGTGGTTATAAAGGTGGGATTAAGTATCCGGAAAGTATGAGTTGAGGCATATGGATCAACAGTGGGATTTGTCCATCCCGATGACGGATAGATATACTCTGGGCCCTCTCGGTGGAATGTCATCTAATGTCTTGCAAGCATATGAATAAGTTCATAAGAGACCACATACCACGGTACGAGTAAAGAGTACTTGTCAGGAGACGAGGTTGAACAAGGTATAGAGTGATACCGATGATCAAACCTCGGACAAGTAAAATATCGCGTGACAAAGGGAATTGGTATCGTATGTGAATGGTTCATTCGATCACTAAAGTCATCGTTGAATATGTGGGAGCCATTATGGATCTCCAGATCCCGCTATTGGTTATTGGTCGGAGTGAGTACTCAACCATGTCCGCATAGTTCACGAACCGTAGGGTGACACACTTAAGGTTTGATGTCGTTTAAGTAGATATGGAAATATGGAATGAAGTTTGAAGTTTTGTTCGAAGTCCCGGATAAGATCCCGGACATCACGAGGAGTTCCGGAATGGTCCGGAGAATAAGATTCATATATAGGAAGTCATTTTATGAGATTTAAAATGATCCGGAAGGTTCTACGGAAGGTTATAGAAGGTTCTAGAAAAGTCCGGAAGAAATAAGGATGGAAGGTGGAGTCCCAGAGGGACTCCACCCACCTTGGCCGGCCAGCCTAAGGGAGGAGGAGTCCCAAGTGGACTCCCCACCATGGTGGCCGGCCACCCCACCAAGGAAAGGGGGGAGTCCCACTTCCCCTAGGTTTGGACACTTGGAAGGTTTTTGTTGGGGTCTTATTCGGACACTTTGACCTAAACCTTGGGGCTTCCACCTATATAAAGAGGGGGAGAGAGGGGCTGGCCGGCCACTCAAGCCACCACCATGGCCGCACCCCTCAAGGGTGCCCTAGCCAGCGCCCCTCTCCCCAAACCCTAGCACCTCTCCTCCACTACTTCTCCCGCATATGCTTAGCGAAGCTCCGCCGGAGATCTCCATCAACACCGCCACCACGCCGTTGTGCTGCCGGGATTCCGAGGAGGATCTACTACTTCCGCTGCCCACTGGAACGGGGAGAAGGACATCGTCATCAACACGGAACGTGTGACCGAGTACGGAGGTGCTGCCCGATCGTGGCACCGTGATCAAGATCTTCTACGTGCTTTTGCAAGCGGCAAGTGATCGTCTACCGCAGCAATAAGAGCCTACTCTTATAGGCTTTGGAAATCTTCAAGGGTTAGTCTTGATCATCCCCTCGTTGCTCCCGTCTTCTAGATTGCATCTTGGCTTGGATTGCGTTCTCGCGGTAGGAAATTTTTTGTTTTCTATGCAACGAATCCCTACAAGATCGATTATTTAAAATTGTTAATCATATATTAGTGTTGTAATCTAAAATTACTTTAAAAATATGGTTGTGCGGTAGGTACGATGGAAACGGTGTTAGTGTTTTATGGAGACGTCGTACGCGACGAATTTTCTGGTGTCGATGTGTCGCGCTGCGACTCGATGAAAGTTGTAGTGACAGACATGGTCAATAGAGAATTTTTGGATGTTAGAAGATGCATCTGAGCACAGTTTGGGCGTGAGATGCGTGGGAAGAAGATGACCGTTGAGGCTCTAATCGTCGTAGGAGGGAATGATGGGACACCTGCCCGTTGGGGTTTGCGGGAGGTAAAGAGTGATAAAAATTGGGGAACATACATGAGGTTTGCAAGCACACCTGGTGCTGCTATGTACGGAGAGCCCATAGTGTATGTTTAGTTTATATCAGGTGATGATGGTGCCGGAAGCAGTACCGGCGCTGGTGAAGAGGAGATGGCCATCATCACAGGACCGAGCACCGTTCAATCGGAGCTTTTGGCCCTGACTGTAGCAGGCATGATAGGCCAATCAGAGCATGACGCACTGACTGCAGGCCATAGCACCGGCCCATCGGAGCATATGGTCGCCCAGTTTGCAGCCGAGCCAGGATACTGGTCCGCGTTCGTTGACAGTAGCGAGCGTGTGGAGGGACTGCCGGAGGTGTTGGACGATGACGCTCGTTCTTCTTCGTCTGAATCCTCCTCGGACGAAGAAGGCGTCGGTCCTTCCCGGAGGACGGTTGCGGCACCAATGGACCCTGAGTTCTTAAAAACAATGACCATCAACAATGAATTCTGCTCTGTTCTAGGCCTAGGGGAGGCGAGTCTGCAGGTTGGGCAAACTTTCCCAAACAAAGACTCGGCTGACCAAGCAATCAAGAGGTATGCCTTGGCCATATCTCGGCAACACAGAGTGAAGCAGTCTGATCGAAGGCAGCTGAAAGTCATATGCGTCAAATTGAATGAGGGTTGCAGGGGAGAGTTATCGCTCGGGTGAGCCCTGGGGTATGTCAGCCATGGCATATCTCAAAAATAGAACACCATAGCTGCGAGCAATTGGGGCCTCTTGACAAGCACCGCAACGTCACTGCAAAATATATATCACATATCATGCAAGTGGCGGTGGAAGAAGATATAACCCTTGGTACAAAGAAGCTGCAAAAAACTGCGGAAGATCTGATAGGCTTCCCGGTCAGCTTTAGTAAGGCAAGGCGGGCGAAGGAGGAGATTTTCTAGAGATTGTATGGCACCTCCCTTAATCTCTTCCTCTCCGCTTCACGGGCCTCTCTGCGCACCTCTTCCTCTGCATACCTACGTGCAGCCTCATCATCCATCCTCTTCTGATTCACCTCACGATTTCGAGCTTGCTCCGCCCTTAATTTTTGTATCTATCTATGTCTCTCTGCTTTAGCATTAGCAACAGCCATTTCCCTACGATCTTCCTCATGGAACATTGCCCATGCACACCGCTGTTTTTCCTCCACCTCACGGCGTGCCCAATCCGGCTGCTCCTGGTCTATCCAATGAAACCACATGCAAAGGGGCGGGGGAGACTACAACACAAATAATACGGTTAATAAACAAAAATTAATGACATACAATTAAAAAATTTAATTATACTGTTAGAACATACCGCAGGCCTCGAGGACGATGAACTTGATTGTCTGGGTGGATCATGATCATAGCTCGCGCACATGAAATATTTCATGCCGAATGACATAGGCATCCCCAATGGGCCTGCCGAAGATAGTACCCGGGGTTTATTGAAGGCCCACTACCCGAGGAATAAGAAGATTCGGAAGCCCAAGATATTGTTAAGGAAAGCTAGAGTTGTAATAGGAAGCATTATTTGTAATCTTGCGGGATGAGTTAGAAACCTTCCCGGACTCTGTAACTTGTACAATACGAATCCCTCGGCTCCGCCTCCTATATAAGGGGGAGTCGAGGGACAAAGAAAGCATCGAATCATTGTTTCTCAAACCCTAGTTTCATAATCGTCGAGTACTTTTCGGCTGAAACCTTCGAGATCTACTTGCCCTCTACTTCCAACTAAACCCTAGTCTACAACCCGTAGGCATTGACAAGTTAATACCTTGTCAATTGGCGCCGTCTGTGGGAACTAGAGGCGTCAAGGATCCGATCTCGATGGCACATTCAAAATCGTCGACTTCATCAACCGCAAGCAACGCGATGGATCGAGGTAAATAGATCGCAACTGGTCCTGTCGATTTTGTTCCTCACCCGCCCTCCCGTTTGGATGCATATGCATATCTGGAGGAGCCTATGGAGATGACGTTCAGAAGATTCCACTTTCGCGTCGAGAAAGAGGGATCGTATCGTGTCGAAATTCCGATTTCGTCGGGATCGTCGGCGATCGATTCCGATTTTTCAAGCTATACATCGTCAACCGAATCAGGAGAGGAAGAAACTTCGACGTCACGCTTCATCAGCACCAGGGCAAGAGAAAAACTTGCCAAGATCTTCAGCGACCTGTCGTTTGAGTCATCTGCGGACTCCTATATAAGCGATGACTCAAGCAGTGTCGACAGCTTCAACTTCATCGACAAATCCACTACAGTGGGCAAGGTCTTCGCCAATCCTCATGATGGTGTCACCAAACCCAACATAGATCTGAATACAAAGTATCATCAGATTTATGTCATCGGAGAGCCAAGCCGTGACCAGGAGGAAACATCTGAGGCTTTCGACGATTTGGGAAATCCATACGTTGATCCCTCTGATTTACGGCGAGGCCTAGGCAATAAATATATCGGGCCACAGCCGCGAGATAGAGTCCAACTTCCGCAAGCAGCATGGGATAGAGCCGCAAGAGCTATGGATGGCTCAGAACCAATGGCCACCACAGCCACGCCAGAAGAATTACAAGCATATCAATATAGGCTCGCACGAGCTGCAAGGGAATTGGAAAAACAGACAGCTGAGTTAAACAGAAGAAAGGAGGCAGCCTCTGCATCAAGTAGGTGAAGGGCAGAGCTGAGTCGACAATCTAGAACTTCGGGTGATAGCCACAGGGAGGCTCGGAACAGAGCAAGATCAAGGTTACAAAATGTACCTGAAGGAGAAAGAGAGCACTTGGTTCAAAACCTCGACATGTCTTTTATGTCGATAGACACGAGAGGGAACATCATCCCCAAGACACCAGAAGCTGGGTATATGGCGACACAAGCTTTCATCCTTGCATCCAGGCCACCACCAGAAGATCCAAGGGAGGCACTGTATAACATAGCAATGGCAGGAGTTGGTGCCATGGGAACGGCATTTGCGTCAACACCTCCCGAAGGAGCAGCAAGGAAAAATAGTCCACGACCTGCGGCAGCAACAGCAGCAGTTCCCGAAGGACCAAGTGGAGCAAGGGACACGGCAGCACAAGCAAGGGTTGACAGGGCGCGACAAAGCAGAAGGGAACATCGGCAGTCCCCGGAGCTAAACGACGAGGATATGTGTGGTTTGCCATGCTTCACAAGGAGAGTTCGAAAAACTCGAGTCCCTTCGGGATTCAAGTTACCTGATAACTTCAAGAAATTCGACGGCCTTCAAGATCCAGAGGATTGGCTAGTTGATTACCTCGAGACAGTGAAGCTCACAGGAGGAACCAGAGCAACAGCTATGCAAAGCATCCAGGTGCATTTGAGTGGAGCCGCACGATCTTGGATAAAGAAACTTCCTCCAGGATCTATCGATAGCTGGGATAGCTTTGAGGACGTGTTCGTCAAGAACTTCCGGTCCATGTGTAAAAAACCTGCGTCATTAGAGGAGCTGAGAGCGTGCCGACAAAAGCCAGATGAGCCAATGAGAAAATATATCCAAAGGTGGAATATCATCAAAAACTCGGCAGAAAATATATCCGACGAGAGAGCAATAGATGCGTTTGTCGCAGGGATTAGGCGTGGAGATTTTGTCGAGGATTTGGGAAGGACCAATCCAAAGACAGTATCCGCGTTAATGGAAATAGCAAACAGATGGGCAGATGGAGAAGATGCTGTTCACAACAAACGGCATAGGTCGCCAGAGGAAGACCGCGGTCGAAATTATCAACCAAGGCGACGATTTCCTCGGCGATTTCGAGCTATGACGCTCCAGGTCAAATCTCGGCTGGCTTCCGAGCAAGCGCCGGAGGAAACAACAGAGATGATTACCAGAGAAGCAATGAGCAACGAGGCGACAATAGAGATGACTCTCGAAACAATAGGCAAAATAGCGGGCCAAGGTTTCAGAGACCTTTCGTGTCTCCCGAAGAGATGATGAACGGGCCATGTCAGATGCATTTTTTCCTCGACAGCAACGGAAAAAGACAGTCAGGACATCTACAGAAAGATTGTAGAAATTTCCAGGCAATGCTAAGGTATGCAGGGCATGCTAATGCTCAGGCGGCACAGAGAAATCCTCGAGAACCCAGGAGTGAGATTCACTTGCCACCGCCTCCCGCGATTACGGACGACAATCGACATCAGCTCAGAATAGCGGCAGCACCTGCACCACCGCCTTATGTTGATCCTAACTCTAGCGGAGCGGTCTCGATGATTCAGAAGGGAAGGCCATCCAACAGAGCTCAGAAAGTAATCTCGCGACAGGTGTTGATGGCAGAAAAAATGCCTCCACCAACAGTCGAGTATCTTAATTGGTCAGGGCAAGACATTGGCTTCACCATAGCGGATCATCCACAGCAAGTTCCTCGACCAGGGCAGTCAGCACTTATCCTACCAGCAGTCATCGCAGGGTTCGACGTCTCTCGCGTGTTCATAGATGGCGGCAGCAGCTTAAACCTTATGTATGCAGATACACTAAGGAAGATGAACATATCCCTAGCAAACCTGAAGCCAACAGACACGAGATTCCACGGTATCACACCGGAGAAGCCAAGTTATCCGCTGGGGAAGATTAATCTCGACGTTCAGTTTGGGACCCGAGAAAATTTCAGAATCGAGAACTTGGAGTTTGAAGTCGTAGATTTTCCGTCACAGTACCACGCTCTGTTGGGACGACCAGCATATGCTAGATTTATGGCAGTACCACATTACACGTACCTGTTGTGGAGAATGCCTGGACCTAAGGGACCAATCACAGTCAAAGGAAGCTTCGCCCTAGCCGATAAATGTGATAAGGATTTTCATCGAATATCAGAAACTTTCGGGATGCAAGCTGAGTATTTGGCGTCAAGGCTCATGACTGACTACGACGTGCTGCCAGACGTTGGAAGGCCAAATAAAGAATCAACTTTCAATACTGAGAAAAATTCTAAGGAGGTGCAGATTCACCCGACAGACCCGAAAAAGACGACGTCCATCGCAAACGACATGGACCTCGCATAGGAAAGCGCGCTCGTCGAGTTCCTCCGTGAGAACTGGAAAATCTTCGCATGGTGTCCAGCTGACATGCCAGGAGTACCCAGGGAACTTGCCGAGCACCACCTAAACTTGGATCCACTAGCGAGACCAATCAAACAACCTTTGCGACATTTTTCGGAACCAAACCGCAAGGCTATGCTGTCAGAAATTGATCGACTGAGAGAAGCTGGTTTTATCAAGGAGCTGCACACAGAGGCCACATGGGTAGCAAATCCAGTGTTGGTGCCGAAGAAAAACACTATGGTCCTTTGCATGTGCGTCGACTTTACGTGTCTTAATAAACATTGTCCAAAGGATCACTTTCCCCTCCCGAGGATCGACCAAATTATCGACTCCACGGCAGGATGTGAACGTCTTTCCTTTTTGGACGCATATTCTGGTTATAACCAGATCAGATTAAAAGAACAAGATGAAGTAGAAACAGCGTTCATCACACCTTACGGCGTGTTTTGCTATAGAACAATGCCCTTTGGTTTGAAAAACGCGGGAGCAACATATCAGAGGATGATGCAGAAGTGTTTGGCGACACAGATTGGAAAAAATGTGCAAGTGTACATCGACGATGTCGTCATAACGTCAAAAAAGGGGACGACGCTGATCGAGGATCTCAAGGAAACCTTCGACAACCTCGACAAATTCTGCCTCAAGCTAAACCCGACGAAGTGCTCCTTCGGCGTCCCAGCAGGAGAACTTCTTGGGTTCCTAGTTTCAGCAAGAGGGATTGAAGCAAATCCCGACAAAATACAAGCTATCGTAACAATGAGGAAGCCAACAAAGTTGAAAGAAATACAACAATTAACTGGGCGAGTCGCAGCTTTAAGCAGATTCGTCGCCAGGCTGGGAGAAAAAGCGTTACCGTTCTACGCCTTAATAAAGCAAGGGGAGAAATTCCAGTGGAACGAAGAAGCTGATAGAGCTTTCGAAGATCTAAAACGCACAATCTCAACACCACCAATCTTGGTGGTGCCGAAGGAAAAGGAACCTCTCCTGCTGTACATTGCAGCCACACCCCAGGTGGTTAGCATGGTGCTAGTTGTCGAAAGAGAAGAAGAAGGAAAACTCCATGGAGTGCAAAGGCCGGTATATTTCATCAGTGAAGTTTTATCGCATTCCAAACAGCGGTACCCGCAGTACCAGAAACTAGCATATGGAGTGATTACAACGGCAAGAAAGTTGCGCCACTATTTTTCGGCACACCCGATAATAGTAGTCAATGAAGCACCTCTCTCAAATATACTGAACAATCCAGAAGCTACAGGGCGTGTCTCCCTTTGGGGAATAGAACTTTCCCCTCGGGACATCACGTATGAAAAAAGAAAGGCAATCAAGTCGCAAGTTTTACCAGATTTCATTGCAGAGTGGATGGAGCTGCAAAACACGGGACCCCCAGATTTGTCGAGAACTTGGACTATGAACTTTGATGGATCCAAGAGAGTAGAAGGAGCTGGCGCAGGAGTAATACTTATATCACCCGAAGGCGACAAGTTAAAGTATGTCCTACGGATGACGTTCCCAAACGCATCCAACAATGAAGCAGAATATGAAGCCCTCATACACGGGATGAAGATGGCGAAAGCTTGCGGCGCAACTCGACTAAAAATCTTTGGCGACTCACAATTGGTGGCTCAGCAAGTTATGAACCAATGTGATGCAGTCAATGATAGTATGATAGCATATAAAGAGGTGTACAATGAGCTTGAGAAGCTGTTTGATGGATGCGAGGTAAATCACATCAGTAGGTTGAGCAATGATGAAGCCGACGTTCTCGCAAACATCGGGTCGCAGTGCCTTCCAATCCCGCCAGGTGTATTTTGGGAAGAAATAGCGGAGAGATCCACAAAGCCGAAGAAGGCGCAGAAAAAAGCAAAAGAGGAAAAAACTTCGGCGACCCTCGGAGAAGCCGTGGATGCCGAAGAAGACCAAGAACTTGTGATGATGGTAGAAGTTCCTTGGATGCAAGCGTACATATCGTATATCCTTAGAAAAGAAATACACGACGATCCAGTTGTGGCAAGGCGAATTATTCGACGATCCAAAGCTTTCATAGTGGTCAAAGGGGAGCTATACAAGCGAAGTATTTCAGGCGTCCTGCAAAGGTGCGTCACACCCGAAGAAGGAAGGATAATCCTAAAGGATGTGCACGAAGGAATATGTGGCCACCACGCGAGCAGTCGAGCTATTGCAGCCAAGGTTTTTCGGGCAGGATTTTACTGGTTGACAGCAATCGAGGATGCAAAAGAGATAGTACGAACCTGCGACGCGTGCCAAAGATTCGCCGTAAAACCTCACTCTCCGGCGGCAGAGCTGATGCCAATACCACTGTCATGGCCCTTTGCCCAATGGGGACTTGATATGGTGGTCAAGTTGCACAAAGCTTCGCCAGGAGGATATGAGTACCTGCTGGTTGCTGTCGACAAATTCACCAAGTGGGTAGAAGCGAAGCCAATAAACTCACTAGATGCAGTGTCGGGAATAAAGTTTGTCAAAGGCCTCGTTTTTCGGTTCGGAGTGCCTCATAGCATCGTCACAGACAACGGTACTAACTTTACAGCTAAGGAGTTCAAGGCATACTGCGCAGAAGTAGGCATTAAATTGCACTTTGCGTCAGTAGGACACCCACAAACCAATGACCAAGTCGAAAAAGCCAATGGTATCATCTGCAACGGCATTAAAAAACGTCTGCTAGGACCGCTTGAAAAGGCTCGACATACCTGGCCAGAAGAATTGCCAAGTGTTTTGTGGAGCATTCGAACAACACCAAATACGGCGACACAAGAAACTCTGTTTTTCCTCGTCCACGGAGCCGAAGCAGTACTACCAATTGAAATAGAGCATGATTCTCCAAGAGTAACAGAGTATGACGAGGAAACATCACGAAAAGCTCGGGAGGACGATATGGATGCACTCGATGAAGCTCGAGATGAGGTACTATCACGAGTTACCAAGTACCAGCAGGACCTGAAAAACTACCACAGTCGACGATTGCGGCCCAGATCTTTCCAGGTCGGCGATTTGGTCCTACGGCTCAACGAGCAAAGTACTGAAAAGCTCGAGTCACCATGGTTGGGACCTTACGTCGTCACGGAAGTCATCGACGGAGGAGCATACAGGATCAAGGACAAGAAGACAGGGGTTCCTGAGAAAAACCCCTGGAACGTGGCGCAGCTCAGGCGGTTCTACGCTTAGAGTCGAAATATAGTCCTCCTCTGTAAAAATACAATGTACTGAAACGCCCGCGAGTTTTCAGACGCAATCTTTTCCTTTTTGGGGCACCGAGTGGGGCCGGAAAGGTTTTTAATGAGGCGGGTTCGCGGTGCTGCAATATAATAAAGATAGTGGAGATATACTTCTTATTCTTCGACATGCTCGGGGGCTCAATGCCTTCAAGTTACAAAATATACACAATATAGATAAACTAGACTTACCGAAATATTTCGCCTTGGTACAAGAATACCTCGCTAAATAGAACATCGGGAGCTAACAACTATAAATATAGTATACTCATCAAAATCCTATTGCTTTGGTCTGAAAACCTCGCAACAAAAATATAGAACTTCGCCACCAAGACACTCGGGGGCTCGTAACCCATCGACGGAAAAATAAATATATCTTCTTGCAACAAGAGAAAAATCTATGAGATAGCAAAACAGTATAAACTCCAGCCAGAGGCTCGGGGGCTCCAACAATATAGGCCACTTTACAATATAAACAAATTCTTCGGAACAAAAAGAGATCGACAAGATATAGACATAATTTCTCGCAATATAGTACAGCTCAGTTAAGGCCTAAAATACTATCTATGGATAAACCTCTGGTTGTTTTGTGTTCAGCATAGGTCCCCTTGACGAAGAATTCTAAATCCATCCGAAGAAGTTCATCCATCATCGACTCGGCCACAGGAGTCACCATGTCATTGATTGTGTCAATATCATTTTTTCGCCGCGATTTCTTGGCCAAGCAATCAGCAACAATCTTCGTCAATTGAGCTCGCACAAAGTTATGAATGCGAGGGGCATCTCTAAATTTCTCCATCAGTCCAAGAAGAGTTTCGGGAGCCTCATCTCGTGGAAATAAAGTCTTGTAAACAAGGGTTAAGGTTCTCGTGCAGAAATTGAGAAATTCGCGCACCTGATAAGCGCGATCTTGGAACCTGACAATTTGCTGGGTTCGCTCAGGGGTGGCCCAGAACAGACAGCCATGGTTAAGAGAAAGATTGACGAGGAGATTCGTTCTGACATTCACTCTTTCATCTTCAGCGGCAGCGTCGAGAACCGAGCCTATTAAGCGACAAAGCAAGAAATCTAAGGGGAGGCACAGTAAAACAAAAAAGAAGCAGTGTGAGGTTGGAAAAACATACCTAGCATATCCACGCTAGCTTCAGACATTAGCTCGAGCATGCTATTTTCTCGAGTAGTGGCTTTCTCAGCTTCCGACACAGCAGCATCCTTGGCAGCTATGGCCTCTTTGGCCTGTTGGAGAGCAATTTTCTCTCTCTCGGATGCTTTTCGAGATTGTTCCATCATTGCCAGAGTTTGTTTTTTCATGGATTGAAGTTGTTATCGAAGTTCTTGCAAATCTTGCGACAAATGTTTTCTTGAAGAACCTTCGACCAGTGTTTTCTTCGAGAAGGAGGAAGCAGGAGAAGTATCGGCAGGATGAGGATTGGCAGAGTAGTTATCAAATATCAACTGGAAAAGAAAATTTCAATATCAAATGAGTGCACAAGACAGAATTCCATTGATCTTCAGGAAATTTACATGGATATTACAGAAGGAGTTCTTCAAAGGGACTGCTAAGGTAATTGTCGCCAAAGCTAGTATGGCGACAATAGCAAAAGAAACTGAAAAAACAAAGAAAGAAAAAGAAGGGGCATTCAACTAGACCTCCGGCTTCGACGAGCTAGGAGTCGAAGTTGGCTTGATTCCAAGATAGGCAAGAATTTTCTTCGTATTGGGCTTTGCCGCCCTGATCAGTGCCCGCCACTTCGTGGTCTCCATCTGTTCGGTGTCGCCAACCTTCATCCAGTCGGTAGTTTGTTGGCTGTCAGCGACCAAGGCAACAGTGCTTTCGACAGCAATCTTCATGTTTTCTTGGCGCATCTTCAGTCCAAGATCCTCTGGTGGATTGAAGTCCTTGGCAAGAGCAAGGAAAGTCTTGGGTTCCGCTTTCTTCGGGAAGAAGTAGGGGAACAGCCGTGACAATCCTGCGTCAGCCTGTTCAATGCCTTCGCGAGCTTCGGTTCCATGAAACTGAAGGACAGAGAGCGCGTCAAGAAGAGGATCGTTGTTGGGATCTTCAAGCTCAAATTCTTGGTTTGTTTTACCTATCGCAGAAAATATATGTTGGTCGACAGTAAGTAAAGAAAAGCAAGTCTAAGAAAAATAGAATGGATCGACAAAATTACCGACAAAGCGCAGATTCTGCGTGTTCAAGCGCTTGATGATCGCCTTTTCACGAGTAGCCTGCGCGGCTTTGTGCTCGTTCAAAGCAGTTTCGGCATCATCAAGTCTTTTTTGCAGATCTTCGACACCAGCAGCTTCTGCCTTGGCCTTATCAGCCTCCGCTTTAGCTTTGCCAGCATCAAGTTCAGCCTTCTTGCGAGCCGCTTCACTTTGCTCTAATTTCTGAGCAAGCGTGTCGACAAGCTTGTTGGCTTCCGCAAGTTTTTTTGCCAAAATAGTTAAGAATCGTCAAAATTGCGACAAAACAGGAGCAAGAAGTTATAAACAAGGGCCAGCAAAGAATTATTACCTTCAGTCTTGCTGGCATACTCACGGTACCCAATGAATTGGGCACCGATGCGAATAAGCTCTTTGATCATAGGCTATCAAAGAAGGATAAAGAAAGAAAACGTCGGTATGGGGAAAATATGATGGCATAAAAAAGCAAAGAGAGGAAATATAGATAGTAACAAGAAAATTAAGAACTTACATCATCCAAGAGAGGACTTGAGGAGCTACCCAATTGGAGGGTAGGCTCCGGGATAGTATCAACCCTTGTCCTTTTTGGTGAAGGGACAAGGGGGCTTGAAGGAGGAGTAGGAGAATTGAGGTTTTGTTGAGGAGGCGAGGATTCCTCTCCTTCGACTAGCGTCTCCGAAACAACTAGCGTATGTGACGTACTCGTTCGAGCAGCCACATCAAAAGCTGGTACTTCTTCCTCATCATCACTGCGATTAAATGTCGGCAGCATAAAAAGCAAGATAGACAAAAATCTTCGAGTACAAAAATAAAGGGAAATAAAAAGTGACTTACGAGCTGATGAGGGCCTCAAGGTATGGATCATAAGCTGCCTTCTGACATGAAGGAACAGCTTCTTCGGCTTTGGAGGTGCAGGAATCTTCGACATCATCCCTTTTCCTTTTGTTCCTTGGAGAAACAGCAGGAGGAGGAGATTGTGCCGATGCACTGCCTTCAGAGGCAGCCTCCTTTTCAGAAGATCCCGCAGATTTTTGAGAATCTGCGGGTTCATTCACAAAAGAGGGGGCATCTTGGTTGTCGTCGGTGACAACGGTCCTTTCATCGACTTCTCCACCTTCAGGAAGGGGAGGAAGCGAGACAAGATTTGGATGGTTCTATACAAAAAACAGGGGAAGATGTCAAAAAAGGAGTTACAAAAAAGATAGCAAGGCAATAAACAAATCAATCGACAAAGGTTACCTTGGGAAGCGCATTGGTGGCACTATACGGTTTTACACGACAAGAAGAAGGGACAGGATCTTTTTTGCTGAGAGAGGAGATTTTTCGGACAAGCTTCTCTAAGTCCTTGACCTCTAAATCCGCTGACAACCGATCTGCGTCCTTGTCGCCAGCATACTTCCAGAGAGGGTATTTGCGAGCCTGAAGAGGCTGCACTCTGGTTCTAAGAAAATACGCTGTGATTTGGATACCTGACAACTCTTTGCCGCGACTATTTTGCAACTCATGGATGCGAGTCATCAGGGCCTCTGTCGATATTTTTTCTTCCTCGGTAGCCTCTGCATCCCAGGAGCGGCGGCGAAGGATTTTCTCGGCACCATCGAAAGGAGGGATGTTGTCTTCAGCACATCCATGGTCCTCCTCCTGAATGTACAACCACTTCTTGTGCCACCCTTGAACTGAGTCAGGGAGTTTGACGTCGAAGTAATCGACTGTGGGGCGAACGGAAATAACAACGCCGCCTATATTATAGGCGACATTGGGAGAGCCATTGCGGTGACAAAAGAAAATGCGCTTCCATAGCGCCCAGTTAGGCTGGACGCCAAGGAAGGCTTCGCAGAGGGTGATGAAAATGGAAATATGGAGGATAGAATTGGGCGTGAGGTGGTGAAGTTGCAGACCATAAACAAAAAGCAATCCACGGAGGAAAGGATGAATGGGGGCAGAAAGACCGCGGATGAGATGGTTGACGAAACTTACCCGATACCCCATTGGAGGGGTTGGGTAGCTTTCTTCACTAGGGAAGCACAGCGCCTTGGGCTTCTTGCTGATCCCCAGCTTCTTCAAGAGGTTGACGTCCTGGGTGGAAATTTTGGACCATTCCCACTCCGCGCTTCCCAGATCTACAGCAGCCATTGACGATTCCGGCGTGCTGTGTTTGATCAACCGACGTGGTGGCATCAACAATGGCGCGGGAATGCAGCTTGGAGAAGATGAGCTCAGGGAATTGTGGGGCGCAGGAGGAAGTTTTGCAGAGGAGAGCAGGAGAACGGTGCGAGCGGAAGTGCTCGAGGAAGAAGAAGGGGATCTTATATAGAGGTGCAGCGAAGCGGCGGACCGTTGGATGGGAAAAATGTGCGGCAGATGATAACCACGTGGAAACAGGGGTAAAAAAGTATTTTAACATTAGAGAAGTTACAGTACGTGCGCCAGGAAAAGCGGAGGACGTGTGTCCCCCACCTGCACGACGTGTCAAGATAATGGATAAATTGGGCCCGCAAGGCAGCGGGAGAAGACTTCTCGCGATTTACGGACTCGCAATCGTGGCTATCGTCAGCAATAACGTCACCTTGGCAGGAGAAAAATTTGACTCAACAGCTGCATAAAAAGGCGACATGCAAAAATATTGGAGAGCCTCTGATCAAATACAAGTTTTTGATCAAATGCTCGGGGCCTACTTTAAAAAAATGAAAAGATCAAGAAAGACAAAATAGAAATGGCGTGAGCCTATGATCAAATACAAATATTTTCTCATAGCCTCGGGGGCTACTCCCATCGGGAGCGCTGTTCGCGCACCCGAGAAATTATAAAACTTCGGGAGAGAAAGAAAATATAGCAGCATAAGGCGTGGAGCCTACACCCAAGCACAAGTCCTTGGCTGTAGCCTTGGGGGCTACTCCCATCGGGAACGCTGTTCGCGTGCCCGATGAAATTATAAAAAAGAAAGAAAGAACGGGAAAAAGAAAGATAGAAGAGCAAAAGAGTATATTTCGAGTTATAAATAACTCTGCATATACTCCCATCAGGAGAGCAATATAAGTCATCCGTTGACTCAATAAAATGTGCCATTCCAACAGCCGAATAAGCACTCGACAATATATTCTCAGAACGCCAAAGTTGCGATCAATTTCTGAATGCCGCAAATTTGCGAAGGTAAGACCCCAAATCCGTTCTGTGTGGCGTGGCGCCGTCTCTGACGTCGGTTTGCTGCTCTTATCCGTATCAACAGATACGAAGAAAAATCCTAACGGACACGTTAGGTACCCGATAAATATGATTGGGACTCGACGGAATGGTAAGACCTTAAGCGGCACCTGTCGAAGTTTACACCAGTATCCCGAGATCATGTCCAGGGACGTGATCTTGAAGTAGGTTTTTGCGGATTGCCACTAGAGCAGTTAACTAGTACCTGATCCGTCAGATGAACTAGCCCCAACTACCATTATCCCTGTACAATATAGAAATTTATGTGAAGAAATATAGAAAAGTTTTAAGTTGTCGAGTAAAAATAAACAGTGGAGATTTTCCCTGACTCTACGATTCAAGCAAAATCTCGGGGTCTACTGACATAGGCATCCCCAATGGGCCTGCCGAAGATAGTACCCGGGGTTTATTGAAGGCCCACTACCCGAGGAATAAGAAGATTCGGAAGCCCAAGATATTGTTAAGGAAAGCTAGAGTTGTAATAGGAAGCATTATTTGTAATCTTGCGGGATGAGTTAGAAACCTTCCTGGACTCTGTAACTTGTACAATACGAATCCCTCAGCTCTGCCTCCTATATAAGGGGGAGTCGAGGGACAAAGAAAGCATCGAATCATTGTTTCTCAAACCCTAGTTTCATAATCGTCGAGTACTTTTCGGCTGAAACCTTCGAGATCTACTTGCCCTCTACTTCCAACTAAACCCTAGTCTACAACCCGTAGGCATTGACAAGTTAATACCTTGTCACCGAACTTATCAGAAAAATCAACCACCTCCTTCACCTTCGCAAGGCGGCCGCACCAACACCTCTCTGCTCTCACCCCCGGTGGCAAACTTGCATTCTTCCCCTTCATCGGTCTAAAATCCTGGTCCGAGCAAGGCACACTCATACTCACTCCAATATTTTGCGCACGAAAGAGAGACGCGGAGAAGGCAAACTCGATCCTGCTGCTTCGATTTGTATGCGGGGAAGCCGACTTATATAGCCTTCAATTAGTGGGAGCAGTACCAAAAATTAGTGCAGAATTATTGGTATTGGCTATCGGTGCTCTAATTGCTGTATCAGCACAGAATTCCTACGCATATAGGCCGCTTGCGGTGATCAATTTCCTGTATCGAGCGGGAATCTCCGACAGCCACACGTCTCGTCGCACGGAAAGCAAACTGTCAGTCGCGTGGTAATTAGTGTCGTCGATCACCGGGCCCTGCCTCCACCGGAAGCGGAGGCAACCTCCACATCATCCTGCCGCTAGGCCATGGGGCGGCATGGCCCACTCCGCATAACGGCGACGGACGGACGACTCGGCGGGCTAACGTGCCGCCACGCTCTTCGACGGCATGCCCTGCCGCCACACCCTCCGGCGGCATGTGGCCACGTGTCGGCAGGGGCGCTGCCGCCACGCCAGAGGGGGTCTTTTTTGCCAATTCCATTCACAGGTGGTCCTTTTTGTCAATGAATTGTGGAGGGTGGTCCGTTTTGTCAAAAATTTGTGATACTGAGCACTATGATCTTGCTCCAAGATGGTGTCACTGGGAAAGGGAGGGTGGGGTTGTGCCACTGGTAGCTATCTTGCTGGACAACCGAGTGGATTCCATAGGGGTATAATATTCAATACATGTTTTCATTTTCGAAAAAATTCAATACATGTTTTTTTCTATTGCAATAGGTGACGAGGCGGTTCCTCGGCAATGCCCACCATGAGGGGCTTGAGTTTTAGAGAAAGGCGACGATGAAAGTTCCGGGAGCGAGGCGGTACACGACGTACCCAGGTTCATGTCCCCACGGTGGAGGATCGCTACGTCCTGCTAGCAATCCAGTATATGAATATATGGGTACAGGGGGCCACCATAGGCGGAGTTGTTGGATCTAGTCTAGTTCTAATCTGCGGGTTGCGGTTTCTAGGCGTGTCGCCTCTATAATTATGTTTCTGATTGTGCCCCTAAGGGGTGCCCCTGCCTGGCTTTATATATCAGCCAAGCTAGGGTTTACAAGAGTCCTAGTAGGATTCGTGTTAGAGTCTACTTTCCTTGTAGCCCAAGTTGAGGCGCGTGCAGGTCCAGCTCGTCGAGTCCTTGTGCTGGTCCAGCTTCATAGTTTGCACCGGGTATGGCAATGTCAAGTACCCGAAGGGTTATGCCCACGTCAATAGATGCATCCTTGATGTGCTAATAATGAAAAATTGTTAACCCCTTGTTTTGTTACCATATATAACTTCATCCTATTGGTGCCTAAGTCAAGTGTGTCTCTTTCGATAGATCACAGATAATTTGTTCCAATACCAAGTCGCTATAACCTACTCATGAGTTGTATACTATCATCCCGCAATGAGCACAATAGGAGGCAACAATCGCTACGGTGTACAAGTGAAAGGATCGTATGCCGCACCTAGAGGGGGGGTGAATAGGTGCTAACCAATTTTTAGGTCTTTTTCGATTTAGGCTTGACACAAAGGTAAATTCTCTAGATATGCAACTAAGTGAATTTACCTATATGACAAGATAAGAAACTAAGCAAGATATAGCTACGCAATATAAGAGATAGAATAGGATAGAGGTAACCGAGAGTGGAGCACGCGATGACACGGAGATGATTCCCGTAGTTCCCTTCCTTTGCAAGAAGGTACGTCTACGTTTGGAGGAGTGTGGTTGCTACGAAAGCCAAACCAACAGCCACGAAGGCTTCACTCAGATCTCCGGTGAGCAACGCCACGAAGGCCTAGCCCACTTGCACTAAGGGATTTCCTCGAGGCGGAAACCGGGCCTTTACAAGGTTCTTGGGGAACACATCCACAACTGAATTGGAGGCTCCCAAATCTGTAACAATACAACAATCAACAACAACACATCAACACAAATCAACTAGGGAACCAAATAGGAACACTAGCATGAGATCCCTCAAACAAATGAGGGGGAAATGAAAAACGCTTCGGTGAGGATGTAGATCGGTGTCTTCTCCTTCGAATCTCCAAAGATCAAGACCTTTGGTTGGGGGAGGAGGGAGATCTTGCAAATCTTGTGTTTCTTGAGGTGGCTCTAATGGAGGTGAGGCTTGGCTGATTTTTGAGCAATGATTGAGCAAGCTTCCAAGGTAGAAGAAGGGGGGGTTTTATACCCCCCAGAAATCCAGCCGTTGCAGTCTTCGGGGTGCCGGATAATCCGGCCTAAGTTGGGGCCGGATAATCCGCCCCTCACCAAAAATCCGGCCTATGGAAAAATCCGGCCAAATTGTCCGGCCAAAAGTCCGCCCCATGTCCAAGGCTGCTTCGCGTCTGGTCCTTAGCCATTTTTGAGAGGGCCGGATATTTCGAGAAAATCCGGCCCGGATTATCCGGCCCTGGGGAATTTCCGGGCAAAAGTCCGGCCAATAATCCGGCCCCTATACTGAGCCACATTTCCTCTGGTCCTTAGTCGTTTCTTGGGGGGCGGATATTTCAAGAAAATCCGGCCCGGATAATCTGGCCCTATGGAATTTCCGGCCAATTATCTGGCCAAAATTCCGGCCCCTGTACTGAGCCACAATTCCTCGAGTCCTTAGCCAGAAAATGGGGGCCGGATATTTTGCAAATATTCGGCCCGGATTATCCGGCCTGGTGGTCCTTTTTCAGCTGTCTTTTGACTCGTGTTTCCACACAAGACACACACATATTCATGTACCTATATACATCCTGCACCACTTCATCAAACATTAGAGTATCGCATACATTGACATCAAACACACAAAACATATTGTGAGAGATGTTCTTTCAATCTCCCCCTTTTTGGTGTTTGATGACAATATACGGATTTGCAAGAAAATCACTATAGAGAGCAAGCATGTTGGCATAAACAAAGAGGCACTCCCCCTACATGTGTGCATACAAGTAATTTGCATTTGAATACAAATACACAACATATAGGTGCGAGGTGCCTCAACACTAGATATATCCAACATGACAAATATGTAGTTGAGACAAGTGATAGAAATCATACCCATATGGAGATATATAGTACCGGATATATAATATCACACACCATATGATAAATCTTGGTCTCAACATACACTACAAGAAAAGTTGCCATGGCCGACGAAGTTGAAGTCGCGCCGTGGTTGCTGGTGTACCATGGCCGATGATTTTGGGTCCCTCCGTGGTGCATGTCAAAACTTTTTTTTTTCTCGTTTTTGAGGCCACCTAGCCCGACGAAAGCGGCCAAAACGTCGCGTATGGTGGCCCGGGACGTGGTGCATCTCGAAATCTCGGGTTCGCCGGCCGAGTCAACGCAAATCCGCACCGCCGAGGGATGTAGGGCCCAGATGGCAGCCTCTCTGGCATTGTTTTTTTTCTCGATCGCGCCATCTCGTTCAACGTTCTCCGATCGAGCCGTTTATGATGCAGGATCATGGGTCCCGCATGTCATCCTCTATGAACCAAAATTCTTTCTATTCTTGGATTTTTTTTGACCCCCTGATTTCTGGCTACTTCCTTTTTCTTTTGATCCCTTGCCGCCTTGGAAACGTTGAGACCGCTGCTGCTAAATGGGACCCGCATGTCATCCTCTATGTGCAATCAACTTTGTTTTCTTGGAGTTTTTTTTGGCACCTCATATTTGGTCACTTGCCTTTTTTTTTTGATCCCCTGCCGCCTCTCAAACGGTGATACCGCTGCTGCTAAATGGGACCCGCATGTCATCCTCTATGTACTATAAAACTTTCTTTTCTTGGATTTTTTTGGCACCTCATATTTGGTCACTTGCCTTTTTCTTTCGATCCCCTGCCGCCTCTCAAACGGTGATACCGCTGCTGCTAAATGGGACCCGCATGTCATCCTCTATGTACTATAAAACTTTCTTTTCTTGGATTTTTTTGGCACCTCATATTTGGTCACTTGCCTTTTCTTTCGATCCCCTGCCGCCTCTCAAACGGTGATACCGCTGCTGCTAAATGGGACCCGCATGTCATCCTCTATGGACTATAAAACCTTTCTTTTCTTGAATTATTTTTGGCTCCTGATATTTGGTCACTTGCCTTTTTCTTTCGATCCCCTGCCGCCTCTCAAACAGTGAGACCGCTGCAGCTAAATGGGACCCGCATGTCATCCTCTATGAGCAATCAACTTTCTTTTCTTGGAGTTTTTTTGGCACCTCATATTTGGGCACTTGCCTTTTTCTTTCGATCTCATGCCATGTTTGAATAGTTGAGGAACCTGCAGGCTCATGGGACCCGCATGTCATCCTCTATGTACTATAAAAGTTCATTTTCTTGGTTTTTTTTCACCCTCTGATTTTTGGCAATTTCTTTTTTCTTTTGATCCCCTGCCGCCTCTCAAACGGTGATACCGCTGCTGCTAAATGGGACCCGCATGTCATCCTCTATGTACTATAAAACTTTCTTTTCTTGAATTATTTTTGGCTCCTCATATTTGGTCACTTGCCTTTTTCTTTCGATCTCATGCCACGTTTGAAACGTTGAGGAACCCGGCTCATGGGACCCGCATGTCATCCTCTATGTGCTATAAAAGTTTATTTTCTTTATTTTTTTTTCACCCTCTGATTTTTGGCTATTTCCTTTTTCTTTTGATCCCCTGCCGCCTTGGAAACGTTGGGTAAGCTGCTGACTCATGGGACCCGCATGTCATCCTCTATGTACAATCAACTTTCTTTTTCTTTTGATCTCAAGCCGCATTTGAAACGTTGAGACCGCTGCTGCTAAATGGGACCCGCATGTCATCCTCTACGTACAATAAAGTTTCTTTTCTTGGATTATCTTTGGCTCCTGATATTTTGTCACTTGCCTTTTTCTTTCGATCTCATGCCGCCTTTGAAACGTTGAGTAAGCTGCTGGCTCATGGGTCCCGCATGTCATCCTCTACGAACAATAAAAGTTTCCTTTCTTGGAGTTATTTTTTACCCCTAATTTCTGGCTATTTGCCTTTTTCTTTTGATCTCCTGCCCCCTCTGAAACGATGAGGACGCTGTTGGCAGGTCGGTCCCACATGTCATCCTCTATGAACAATAAAAGTTTCCTTTGGTGGATTTATTTTTGATCCCTAATAAATTTCTGGCTATTTCCTTTTTTTCTTTTGATCCCCTGCCGCCTTGGAATTGTTGAGAATGCTGCTGCCTCATTTTTCTTTTGGTCCTGTGCCGCCTTGGAAATGTTGAGACCGCTGCTACAAAATGGGACCCGCATGTCATCCTCTATGTACAATAAAGTTTCTTTTCTTGGATTATTTTTGGCTCCTGATATTATGTCACTTGGCTTTTTCTTTCGATCTCATGCCGACTTTGAAACATTGAGGATGCTGCTGCCTCATGGGTCCCGCATGTCATCCTCTCAGAACGATAAATGTTTTATTTTCTTGTATTTTTTTACCAACTGATTTTTGGCTTTTTTTTATTTTCGGTCCCCTGCCGCCTTTGAAACGTTGACGACGCTGCTGGCTCATGGGTCCCCGATGTCAGCCTCCCCGTACAAGAAACATGTGATATTTTATTTTGCAGACAATAAACGTTGTATTTCGCTCTGAGCTATTGCAAACAGATAAATTAAATCTTTATATCTACATAAACAAACTTATATGTTGAATCTCCTTGTTTTTTGTTTTTGCGAAGCATAGGACTTTCCTGTTGTTTTTTTGAGAAAAATCCGACCTTTCCTGTTTTGGAGTGGGCTGAAATTGTACGAGTCAAAAGGCCCAGCAGGATAGTTCGAAGGCCCAGATGTCCAGATACAGCCCAATTGAAATCTTTCTTTTCTTGGATTTTTTTTCACACCCGGATTTCTCGGCTACTTCATTTTTCTTTCGGTCCTGTGCCGCCTTGGAAGCGTTGAGACCGCTGCTACAAAATGGGACCCGCATGTCATCCTCTATGTACAATAAAGTTTCTTTTCTTGGATTATTTTTGGCTCCTGATATTATGTCACTTGCCTTTTTCTTTCAATCTCATGCCGACTTTGAAACGTTGAGGAAGCTGCTGGCTCATGGGTCCCGCATGTCATCCTCTATGAACAATAAAAGTTTCCTCTGTTGGATTTATTTTGTTCCCCTAATTTCTGGCTATTTGCCTTTTTCTTTTGATCCCCTGCCCCCTTTGAAACGATGACGACGCAGCTGGCAAGTCGGTCCCACATGTCATCCTCTATGAACAATAAAAGTTTCCTTTGATGGATTTATTTTTGACCCTAATTAATTTCTGGCTATTTCCTTTTTTCTTTTGATCCCCTCGCCTTGAAATAGTTGAGGATGCTGCTGCCTCATGGGTCCCGCATGTCATCCTCTCAGAAAGGTAAATGTTTCTTTTCTTGAATTTGTTTACCAACTGATTTTTGGCTTATTTTTTCTTTCGATCTCCTGCCACCTTTAAAACGTTGATGACGCTGCTGGCTCATGGGTCCCCAATGTCAGCCTCCCCATACTGCAAATCCTCTTTCTGCAAAGGTTGTATTTCTAGATAGATAAGGTGGATTCGAATCTGCCATGGTTCAGGTAGCTCAGGTAAGCCTTCTTGCACTGATTAATGGAAGTAGTGTATAGCAAGGTCAAGACATGTGGCTCGGTGTAATGAATCTATTTGAATCATGTTGTGGGTTCAATCTGATAGTTCTCTAACAGGTCAGCCAAAATAGAAATTAAGTTTTTTTCTAAAACGGAAATGCAAATTAAGATGAACACAAACATTAGTTATCATAATAGCTGATCATACATACATACTTGCTAAGAGCAAAAGCTTGCCAGAGTTTTACCACCCATACAATTAATTAGCAGTTCAGATAAGATAACCTTATATAAGTATAACTACAAATGCATTTGCTAAGGGCTCATGGGGCAACAGAACTAGACAACCGCGAACTTTATGACCAGCATGTCACAGTGGCATCGAAAGATCTTGACCTTCAACTTTGATCCAATGCGAAGTTTGGCACCGTCAATGAACTTTTTCCACCTGGAAGTAACAGCCAAGCGGCCATCTGTGGGACTGACGGAGTACCGTCCCTCCACGGTGAGACCTTCACTCTCCATGACGAGGGATATCTTGCCCCTTCGGCCAGCATTGAGATCCTTGGAGATACTTTTAGGCAATTTCTGATTCAAAGCAAGAGATACCACCAAAAATTAGTCAATGGCACCAATGCACTGAACCATGTGAGACTTTGAGCAGAGAAGACATCAAGATAAGAGCAGTTATGTTGTCATATACTCACGAACATAGCCTTCAGATGCGTCCTGGTCACCACACGGGTGGCCACAGCAATGAGCTGAGACCTCGGTGATCTGGCTGGGGCAGGTGCAGGAGCCTGGGCTGGTACACGAGCTGGTGCTGATGCAGGAGACTGCTGGGCAGGTGCGAAACGGTGCCTCTAGAGGAACCGGTGCTGATGCAGAGACTCAGGCGAGGTGCAGTAAACGGTGCAGCTAGAGGAACCAGTGCTGATGCAGGAGCCTGCTGGGCAGGTGTAGTATATGGGGCCTCTACAGGAACCAATGCTGATGTAGGGGACTGCTGGGTAGATGCAGTAAATGGAGCTGGTACAGGAACCGGTGCTGATGCAGGAGAGTGGGAAGCCGGTGCCGGTGCTGGTGTGGTTGCCCTTTGTGACATCCGCTCATGTTCCATCAGGGGATCTGCAGCTTTGATCATGTTAAACCCAGCAAGCTAGAACAGAGGGAATGGTTTAGAACAACTGCTCAGAACAGTTATCAAAAGATATGAGTAGAAAAAAGTTACATATTATATATTTGGAAGTGTCTCCAACTCTGTAAGCAATTACGTATATCTGCCCGTTTGAGTTTCTGATCCTCAGCTCGTCGCCCTTCTTCAGACCGTAGTCAAAAGTAAACTTTCTCCAATCATGTCCATACAAATATGTGATGGCCTGCGTCTTGTAGACATACACCTCATAGACCGTGTAGGTGTTCATCAATTTGCCATTTCCATGCATAGTGAAAGACCCTTCATGCGGACACATCTGGTTAATCATTGGATGAAGTTCACAAGGTACGATCGCATGTGAAAATTGATACAAATGTAAGAAGCAGAAGACTAAAAACAAGACTTTACTATATGCCAATTCATGCTAAACCACTGAGAATACATACCTGTAACTCTGTGAAGGAGCTACTAGAAAGGTAGATAGAGCCATAGGAGGTGTTATATGCGGGGTATGTACATGGGCCCGCCATATTCCCGCAAGCTCGGCATCGGGATGGTGAAGGAAACATGGGAGGTACTACTGGTGCGTAGCGCTGAATGTAAGTGGAAGAATTAGGTTGTGTAAAGTGCATAGTTCAGGGCAATGCAAATGTTGACAAGCGAGTGCATAACACTATGTTACAACCTGAACAGTGAAAAATTAGTGTATGATGAATAAAAGCATGCTAATTTGGTGTTTCCGAATTCCAAAAAGCATTAGAAAGAGTCGGTGATAAAATCATACATAAATCATGGCATGTATATGTGGCTTAATAAAATATACACGAACCCTTGGATGGTTACGTCCCGGCTGGTCCATGGACTTGAGCTTATATAAGCATCCGTAAGGTGGGGCCGATAAGAACTTGGTGGCAGCCTCTGCAGATGCCTCATCGCCAGCAGCTTGCAATCCTTTTGACCAATGAAGGGTTAGCAGTTTGATGCATATGAAAATTGAAGAGCAACAGACATCAAAGTGATATATAAACTGAATCTATGAGACACGTATGCATATAGTGCTGGATGTAAGTGTAAGAATAGGTGTGTGTGTTTCTGAACTATTGGTAAGCATTAGACAAAGCCGGCAATAAACAGACAAAAATCAAATCATGTATGAGGATTAAGAAAATATACCTGCTTAATGAAAAGGGTACCACCCAGCTGGCCCGTGGCCTTGTGCTTGAGGAGGTTTTCAGAAGATGGTGGCGGCACCATCGTCTTCACAGCAGCCTCATCGGGATCATTTTTTATCCATTTGAGTAGAGGCACAGAAGTTTCATCCTGCATATGAATAGCAACAGAACTCATCATTGATATTTAATAAATCTATGAGATAGACTGATGCAAATAGTGCGGGTGTAAGTGGAAGAATAGGGTTGTGCATAGAGAACAGTCGACAACAATGCAAATGATTACAAAACAAGCCAATGGAAATCAACAGTTTATATACTGGATGAGACAGACTGAAAAGTGAAAAATTAGTGTATGATGATTGTAAGCAAACGCAGTGTTTCTGAACTTTTGGTAAGCATTAGACAAAGCCAACAGTAATTAAACAGATAATAATGAAATCATGTATGTGGATTAAGAAAATATACCAGATTCATTAAAAGGTCACCACCAACCTGGCCCATGGCCTCGTGCTTGTAGAGGTTTTCTGAAGATGTTGCCGGCACCATCGTCCTCACAGCAGCCTCATTAGCCTCATTTTGCATCCACTTGAGTAAAGGCGCAGCAGTTTCAGCCTGCATAAGAATGGGAACAGATCTCAGCAGTGATATTGAATGACTATGAGACAGACTGATGCATATAGTGCTGGATGTAAGTGGAAGGGTATGGCCATGTATGGACAACAGTTCACAACAATGCAAGGGTGTGTTCGGTTCTGAAACAGCGTGGAATGGAATGGAATGGTTCCATTTCAGAGGAATGGAATGGTTAAATTTTTGTTCGGTTGGGATAAATGGAGAGCAGAAGAGATCGAGGTTAAACTAACCATTTGTCTCAAAATTGTAATTAACAATTGCAAATGACATTTTAATCTCAAAGTCGTAATTAACAGCGCCTAATGGTGCTCTTTTAATCTAAAAATCGTAATTAACATAATTTTTTGTTGGGTTAGGGGAACTGGAGTAGATGAACATTACTGTATGATGATTGTAAGCAAACGAATTTGGTGTTTCTAAACTTTTGGCTTCGAGATCTTATGGGTTTCAACTCTAGCCTACCCCAACTTGTTTGGGACTGAAAGGCTTGGTTGTTGTTGTTGTTGTTGTTGTAAACTTTTGGCAAGCATAGAAAAAACCGACAATAAACAGAGAAAAATCAAGGCATGTTTTGTGGATTAAGAAAATATACAATATTCATTAAAAGATCACCACCACCGGCGCGTGGCCTTGTGCTTGTAGAGGCATTTAGAAGATGGGGCGGCATCAACATACCGGCAGCCTGATCAGCCGCAGTTTTGATCTTCCTTTTGAGTAAAGGCCCTAAAGTTTCAGATGCATATGAATAGCAAAACAAAAGGCAGACCTCAGCAGTGATATTGAATTACTGTATGAGATAGACTGATGCATATAGTGGATGCTCTTAGCCTTTTGCAGCGTGAACACTAGCTATGGACAGACAAAAAACTAGTTAACTCAGCTTTGTCTAGATATGAATGTACTACCACCATCCAAAAGCTTAAGCCTTATTTATTTTTGAGAAATCAAAACAAGCAAAGTTTGACCAAAATTTTAGAACATTCTATCAACAAATATAATACCGTGTAGATACCGTAGGAAAATATATTTTATTATCTATTTAATGATATTAATTTTGTATTTTGCATGTTACTGATTTTTGGTAAAAGCTTAGTCAAACATGGTATAGTTTGACTTTCTAAAAATAATATAAGCCCAAAGCTTTGGGATGGAGGCAGTAGTATCTAGAGCTAAAACACATCTAGATACATCCGTATCTGAGATAGTTGAGTCAATTAATTTGGATCTGAGGGAGTATCGATTCAGACTACATCATGGTAAGTTGGTTAAAAAAATTACCCTCGGGCGGTCCCCGCCCAGCTCGGCAATGGCATTTCGCTTCTTGTGTCTGCAGATCGGGCCATGCTCCTGCAGCAGGTGGGGCGCTATTCTCGTTCCCCATAGCCTCAGCACGGAACCTGGAGGTACCAACCTGATACAGAGAATATAGAGCATGGTGTCACCGAGGCTTTACGCACAAACACCTGAAGTCCTGTGCTACTTTAAGCATATTCCAGAACAGATTGAGGATGCAGAGAGACACTTAAAAGGTAAAGAGTGGATAAGCAAACGGAGTACACCTTCGCTGGCTGGGGACGCAGCTCAGGCTCGCCCAACTGCCCACATGCGTGGTGGCCTTACGCTCCATTGCCCCCACCGCCGAGGTCTTACCTTTCCTGTACAAGCTGACAAAAGATACAGTGAGGATCAGCAGAAACTACAAAGGTTGCAAATGTCGACAAATAAAGGAAGAACACCCCAATCCAAGCAAAGGTAGCCCCCGCCCCCACCCCCATCAAACACTCCCAGCTCGAGGGGGACCAGAAAGACACCCCTTCGCCCATGATAGGAAAGAGATGCGCAAGATATCGAGGAGAGGAAAAAGAACCGATCTCGAGAAAGGAAAGAACATTACTAGTCCTACCTAATCCGCTTGGTCTAGATGCAGCTTGCCCTCCAAGCTGGATGCCAGGACGGTGGAGGCGAAAGGTTGGGATCGAGCTAGCGGCTTGCATCCTTCGGCAATCGGCACTCGATCGGGAGAGAAGGGGTGGTACATAAAGGGGAGGGGTAACATATTTTATTACACAAAGGAACTTACCGATGTGACTATAGTCAGTACCTGTCTCACTGAACCGAGGCCCCCGAGCGTGGCACCCCAAATTCACTTGAAGCTGCCCGGCGGGACGCATTGGCGCGTCAAGAAACCCCCGAATTGTAGCGGGGAAATGAAACATTTCACAAAAATTCGAAATTCAAGCACACCGCCACGCGCCAAGCATGCGGCTGTTCCTTCCTCTTCCTCGGTTCCTCCTCCCCTATCCGAAAAAACCCCAAATCCCAAGCTCAAACCAAAAAAAACAAATCCCACAGCCGCCATGCATGTCCTCGTTAACCCGCTGGAGATCGTTCTGGACGATGCGGACCCCCGCCCCTGAGATCCAGAATTCCGTCCACCTCGAGGCACTGCGTGCTGTCTCACAGCAGCGGCTTGAGGGCGCTGAAGAGGAAGTTCCGCCGGAAACTGCTCATGGCAACCGTGCAAGCTCACCGGCGTGCTGCATCCCGAGAGGAACTGGTCAAAGCTTTGCTATTCGCCACACACAAATAATTGCGGGCCAAGATCTGGTCAAAGCTTCGTCGATGGCTTGCCGCGAGAGGCTTGGAGTCCAGAGTCAATAAACTAGCTGCTCGAGGATCAAGGGCGGTTTACACGGATTCATATTAACCGACTCAAGTTTGTTAGTCTAGTTAACAAATGCATCTAGATACATCCATATCTAGACAGAATTGAGTCAATTAATATGAATCGAGGGGAGTACCGAAAGTGTTTCATGCTACCAACTAATGCGCTGGCAGGAATCGCTGTAGAAGTAATTGTGCTACTACTCATACGATGAACTGATTGTGTGGGTGTCGAATTTTGCAACGCGATCATCCACCGAATGCTTAATCTAGGCGCCAAAGGCGTACAAATCATAACATACTACAGCACCGTAACATAAGAGTACGAATCATAAAGTAGCTCAACATTTTGCATCGTGGCTGGGTGGTCCTGAGACTACCGGGACGCCCCTGATGATCTCCGGGTGTGCATCCTCTTCAACGCAAAGCTGTGTACTCGGTCCACGGCCTCCTTCTGTAGGCTGGATAATCTCAGGTGCAGGACCTTCGTCTATGAGAGGCTCGTCATCAGTACCATCCACAGGTGCATCAGGGCTGGGTGGTCTTGAGACAACCTAGACGCCCCTGATGATCTCCGGGCGTGCATCCACTTCAACGCAAAGTTGTGTACTCGGTCCACGGCCTCCTTCGTAGGCTGGATAATCTCGGGTGCAGGACCTTCGTCTATGAAAGGCTCGTCATTAGTACCATCCACAGTGCATCAAACTGAGATTCATCTTCAAATCTCCCATCAAACCGAGAGACCTCTTCAACTCTATGCTTCGCAATTAGTACATCAACCGATTAGACAAACATCTAAGGGATGCAACCTGAACAAATGCCGTTTTACATATTTACCTTCTCATCCGGCACAAGACATGTCCCAGCTGAAACCCGTTTCCCGAAGCAAGCGCTTTTTCTCTCCTTCCCGTCCATCCATCTGCAACAAGTTAAATTTGAGTACGTAACCTTGCACAAAGAATGCAAACTATTGATTGAAACAGCGGCAGCATCAATATAAATAATTAACTACATATGCCAGCACACATACAGTGTGAGCAAGATCTCGCTTCTCCCGCTAAAGGATCATTATATGGTTCACCATGCTAAACCCGCCTAACATATGTGCGGCCCATCCCAAAAATGTGTAAATGATCTGCCACTACAGTGGTGAGGCCTCTTCTCACCATTCATACATGTGCAGCGCGGGCAATACACGTCCAGGTTGTGACCTTCATGAGCTCTAATAAACCCCATAAAGGGTTGAACACCATTTATATATGAAGGGGGACATAAGTGTCCATGCAGTATCCAAGTTCTGTCCATCTGTTTAATTATGAGATACAGTGGTTGGTGATTAATTTAAGGCGAAGTAGGAAATGTATATCCATCGAGTACAAAACTATACTACATGATTATGCATTTCAGCAATCATGTCGAGTACAAAACAAAAAATGCCCATCGACATTTTAGCAAACAGATCGTGTACAAAACTCTGCCATGGCATTTCAGCAAATTAACGGATCGAGTGCAGAACTGACTCTATATGCCCACGCAAATGAACAAATTGATCGATGACAAATCGAGCGGAAAACTATAAAGTGCCAATTAGTTCGAGCATACTGACGAATTTTTTTAGCAGCATCAAGAAAATATAAATCGTTAGGCCGTCTTGCCCGATACATGATTGAGCTAGAGATAGCAGCCCTACCGTGGATCAACTTGACCGCCGGTGCGTCTCGAGAAGAACGACGGGGAGGGGAAGCTTCTTCTTCGCACGGACGGGACGGGGAGGGGAAGCTCTTCGCACGGACGGGGATAAGTTGTGTAGGGGTGGGTGGGGGGTCATGCGGCCGGGCCGCCGGGGTGATAATTAAGGTCGGTAGGTGGCGTTTAATGGAGTTGCGTGTGTAATTTGCCGTGCACAAGGTTGAGGAATAGGCGGTTCCCTTTGCCGCGCGCACAATTCAAACTATCCCGCCCATGTAGTTTAAATTCGCCATATTTTCGTTAAATCGACATAAAGTCATGTGACTGGGGGAAAATTAGCAAAGTTGCTTGAAAAATAGTAAAACTCTGGAATTATCCTTTAAATATGCTCTACTTCATGTGGAAATCGGGGTGTGGAAGCATGTTGAGCGGTTTTATTTGTACTTTCTTCATTAAAACTCCCATTTTATGCACTTTGGATGGAAAGAAATCATTTGTACATAAATTTTGACAACGCCATTTGCAAACACTAATTGTTTTACATGCCAAGATGCACCCATCCACCAAATATATATGGGGCAAAAGTTTATCACAATCTAGCAGATATGCACAATTAGTGAGGCACCCCTTTTGATTTTGTGCAATTTCCACTAATTAGGTAGAGAGAAGGGGTTAATTAATTAGGCCATGTTAGGGGTTATGTGTTTTAGATTAGGTTGTGTCGATTCAAATACAACTTCTTTATTTGTGTGCTATGATTAATCAAAACTAGATTGATCGACTGCGCACACATTATTAGAGGCGCATGCCTTTGCGCACAAAGTGCATGTGTGTGTTGTTGGCCACCAATTAACGAGAGAGAGAGAGAGACAGAGAGAGAGAGAGGTAGAGAGAGATCTACATACGAGAGAGCGATTGAAATCCCCAAATTAAACACATATATATATGCATGGCACATTTAATTTAATTTGAGGACCGCGAGCTAAGGCACCCCTGGCCTGCTTGATGCACAATTAAGTGTCATTGGCCTATATATAGGGTTTAATTAGGGTTTAGGGTTTAGGGTTAGGAGGTTAGGGTTTAGGGTCTAGGGTCTAGGGTTTAATGTTTATGGTGTTTAGGGGTTTAGGGATTAGGGATTAGGGTTTATTTAATTAGGGTTTAAGGTTTATGGATCATCGATCGAGTGCGCACACACACATTATTAGAGGCACACGCGCCTTTGCGCATAAAGTGCATGTGTATATGTGTGTGTTTTTTTGGCCAACAACGATATATAGATGATCGAGAGAGAGAGAGAGATTGAAATCCCCAAGAATATGTTCGATCAAATATATATTAAAATATATGCACGAATGCATGCATGGTAGTCCATGCATGCACACTAATTATATATATATATATTATGAGGAAACTTAATCAAATGTGTTTTCATTCGAGAGAACTTGTCAAAATTCAAGTTAATTAATTTATCATCGATAATTATATAATTAATTAATGAATCTCAGGGAGATGTTATACAACATATGATCGATATAGGCCATGTCGTATATATTAATTGGTGTTAATCTACCGTTTAATTTGCTAGCTAGCTGCTATATATAGATCGAGCATGTTTTTATTAGATCGGGTTATAGCTAGCTAGTATAGTTTAGGGTTATGTGTTTTAATGAACTAGGGTTTGATTAGCTAGGGGTTAGTTATATATATGGTTTAGGGTTAATGCATGGCACATTTAATTTAACTAGAGGACCGCGAGCTAGGCACCCCTGGCCTGCTTGATGCACAATTAAGTGTCATTGGCCTATATATAGGGTTTAATTAGGGTTTAGGGTTAGCTAGGGTTTAGGGTTTAGGGTTTAGTGTTTAGGGTGTTTAGCTAGGGTCTAGGGTTTAGTTTAGGGTGTTTAGGGTCTAGGGTTTAGGGTTTAATTAGTGTTTAGGGTTTTTAGGGTTTAGGGTTTAGGGTTTAGTGTTTACGGTGTTTAGGGTCTAGGGTTTAGGGTTTAGTGTTTAGGGTGTTTAGGGTCTAGGGTTTAGTGTTTAGGGTGTTTAGGGTTTAGGGGAGTTTTAGGGTTGTTTAAGGTTTAGGGATCATCGATCGAGTGCGCACACTAATTATATATATATTATGAGGAAACTTAATCAAATGTGTTTTCATTCGAGAGAACTTGTCAAAATTCAAGTTAATTAATTTATCATCGATAATTATATAATTAATTAATGAATCTCAGGGAGATGTTATACAACATATGATCGATATAGGCCATGTCGTATATATTAATTGGTGTTAATCTACCGTTTAATTTGCTAGCTAGCTGCTATATATATAGATCGAGCATGTTTTTATTAGATCGGGTTATATATAGCTAGCTAGTACAGTTTAGGGTTATGTGTTTTAATTAAGTAGGGTTGATTAGCTGGGTTAGTTATTACATATATATGGTTTAGGGTTAATGCATGGCACATTTAATTTAATTAGAGGACCGCGAGGCACCCCCTGGCCTGCTCGATGCACAATTAAGTGTCGTTGGCCTATACATAGGGTTTAATTAGGGTTTAGGGTTAGCTAGGGTTTAGGGTTAGGGTTAGGGTTAGGTTAGGGTTTAGGGTCTAGGGTGGTTTAGGGTCTAGGGTTTAGGGTTTAGGGTTAGCTAGGGTTTAGGGTTAGGGTTAGGGTTAGGGTTAGGGTTTAGGGTCTAGGGTTTAGGGTTTAGTGTTTAGGGTGTTTAGGGTTTAGGGATTATGGATTATTAGGGATTAGGGATTTAAGGTTTTAGGGGTTGTTAAGTTTAAGGTTTAGGGATCATCGATCGAGTGCGCACACACATTATTAGAGGCACCCGCGCCTTTACGCATAAAGTGCATGCGTATATATGCGTGTTTTTTGGGCCACCAACGATATATAGATGATCGAGAGAGAGAGAGAGAGAGAGATCGAGACTGAAATCCCCAAGAATATATATGTTCAAATATACATTAAAATATATGCACGAATGCATTGTAGGCCATGCATGCACACTAATTATATATATATTATGAGGCAACTTAATCAAATGTGTTTTCATTCGAGAGAACTTGTCAAAATTCAAGTTAATTAATTTATCACGATAATTATATAATTAATTAATGAATCTCGTGGATATGTTATACAACATGATCGATATAGGCCATGTATATTTTAATTGGTGTTAATCTACGGTTTGCTAGCTAGCTGCTACATATAGAGCATGTTTTTATTAGATCGGGTTATAGCTAGCTAGTATAGTTTAGGGTTATGTGTTTTAATTAAGTAGGGTTGATTAGCTAGCTAGGGTTAGTTACATATATATGGTTTAGGGTTAATGCATGGCACATTTAATTTAATTAGAGGACCGTGAGGCACCCCCTGGCCTGCTCGATGCACGTACAATTAAGTGCCGTTGGCCTATACATAGGGTTTAATTAGGGTTTTAGGGGTAAGCTAGGGTTTAGGGTTAATTAGGGTTAGGGTTTAGGGTCTAGGGTTTAGGGTCTAGGGTTTAGGGTTTAGGGTTAGCTAGGGTTTAGGGTTAGGGTTTAGGGTTTAGGGTTTAGTGTTTAGGGTGTTTAGGGTTTAGGGATTAGCTAGGGATTATTAGGGATTAGGGATTTAAGGTTTTAGGGGTTGTTTAAGGTTTAGGGATCATCGATCGAGTGCGCACACACATTATTAGAGGCACCCGCGCGCGCCTTTACGCGTAAAGTGCATGCGTATATATGTGTGTTTTTTGGGCCACCAACGATATATAGATGATCGAGAGAGAGAGATCGAGATTGAAATCCCCAAGAATATATATGTTCAAATATACATTAAAATATATGCACGAATGCATTGTAGGCCATGCATGCACACTAATTATATATATATATTATGAGGCAACTTAATCAAATGTGTTTTCATTCGAGAGAACTTGTCAAAATTCAAGTTAATTAATTTATCACGATAATTATATAATTAATTAATGAATGTCAGGGATATGTTATACAACATGATCGATATAGGCCATGTATATTTTAATTGGTGTTAATCTACGGTTTGCTAGCTAGCTGCTACATATAGAGCATGTTTTTATTAGATCGGGTTATAGCTAGCTAGTATAGTTTAGGGTTATGTGTTTTAATTAAGTAGGGTTGATTAGCTAGCTAGGGTTAGTTACATATATATGGTTTAGGGTTAATGCATGGCACATTTAATTTAATTAGAGGACCGCGAGGCACCCCCTGGCCTGCTCGATGCACGTACAATTAAGTGTCGTTGGCCTATACATAGGGTTTAATTAGGGTTTTAGGGTTAGCTAGGGTTTAGGGTTAGGGTTAGGGTTAGGGTTAGGGTTAGGGTTTAGGGTCTAGGGTTTAGGGTCTAGGGTTTAGGGTTAGCTAGGGTTTAGGGTTAGGGTTAGGGTTAGGGTTAGGGTTAGGGTTAGGGTTTAGGGTTTAGTGTTTAGGGTGTTTAGGGTTTAGGGATTAGGGATTATTAGGGATTAGGGATTTAAGGTTTTAGGGGTTGTTTAAGGTTTAGGGATCATCGATCGAGTGCGCACACACATTATTAGAGGCACCATGCGCGCCTTTTTACGCATAAAGTGCATGCGTATATATGTGTGTTTTTTGGGCCACCAACGATATATAGATGATCGAGAGAGAGAGATCGAGATTGAAATCCCCAAGAATATATATGTTCAAATATACATTAAAATATATGCACGAATGCATTGTAGGCCATGCATGCACACTAATTATATATATATATTATGAGGCAACTTAATCAAATGTGTTTTCATTCGAGAGAACTTGTCAAAATTCAAGTTAATTAATTTATCACGATAATTATATAGTTAATTAATGAATCTCAGGGATATGTTATACAACATGATCGATATGGGCCATGTATATTTTAATTGGCGTCAATCTACGGTTTGCTAGCTAGTTGCTATATATAGAGCATGTTTTTATTAGATCGGGTTATATCTAGTATAGTTTAGGGTTATGTGTTTTAATTAAGTAGGGTTGATTAGCTAGGGTTATTTACATATATATGGTTTAGGGTTAATGCATGGCGCATTTAATTAATTTAATTAGAGGACCGCGAGGCACCCCTGGGCTGCTCGATGCACAATTAAGTGTCGTTGGCCTATACATAGGGTTTAATTAGGGTTTAGGGTTAGCTAGGGCAGATGGTTAGGGTTAGGGTTAGGGTTTAGGGTCTAGGGTCTAGGGTTTAGTGTTTAGGGTGTTTAAGGTTTAGGGATTAGGGATTAGGGATTTAGGGTTTTAGGGTTGTTTAAGGTTTAGGGATCATCGATCGAGTGCGCACACACATTATTAGATCGAGGCACCCGCGCCTTTACGCATAAAGTGCATGCGTATATATGTGTGTTTTTTGGGCCACCAACGATATATAGATGATCGAGAGAGAGATTGAAATCCCCAAGAATATGTTCAAATATACATTAAAATATATGCACGAATGCATTGTAGGCTATGCATGCACACTAATTATATATACATTATGAGGCAACTTAATCAAATGTGTTTTCATTCGAGAGAGCTTGTCAAAATTCAAGTTAATTAATTTATCACGATAATTATATAATTAATTAATGAATCTCAGGGATATGTTATACAACATGATCGATATAGGCCATGTATATTTTAATTGGTGTTAATCTACGGTTTGCTATCTAGCTGCTATATATAGAGCATGTTTTTATTAGATCGGGTTATAGCTAGCTAGTATAGTTTAGGGTTATGTGTTTTAATTAAGTAGGGTTGATTAGCTAGGGTTAGTTACATATATATGGTTTAGGGTTAATGCATGGCACATTTAATTTAATTAGAGGACCGCGAGGCACCCCGGCTCGCTCGATGCACAATTAAAGTGTCGTTGGCCTATACATAGGGTTTAATTAGGGTTTAGGGTTAGCTAGGGTTTAGGGTTAGGGTTAGGGTTAGGGTTAGGGTTTAGGGTCTAGGGTTTAGGGTTTAGTGTTTAGGGTGTTTAGGTTTAGGGATTAGGGATTAGAGATTTAAGGTTTTAGGGTTGTTTAAGGTTTAGGGATCATCGATCGAGTGCGCACACACATTATTAGAGGCACCCGCGCCTTTACGCATAAATTGTATGCATATATATGTGTGTTTTTTTGGCCACCAACGATATATAGATGATCGAGAGAGAGATTGAAATCCCCAAGAATATGTTCAAATATACATTAAAATATATGCACGAATGCATGGTAGGCCATGCATGCACACTAATTATATATATATTATGAGGCAACTTAATCAAATGTGTTTTCATTCGAGAGAACTTGTCAAAATTAGAGTTAATTAATTTATCACGATAATTATATAATTAATTAATGAATCTCAGGGATATGTTATACAACATGATCGATATAGGCCATGTATATATTAATTGGTGTTAATCTAAGGTTTGCTAGCTAGCTGCTATATATAGAGCATGTTTTTATTAGATCGGGTTATAGCTAGTATACTTTAGGGTTATGTGTTTTCATTAAGTAGGGTTGATTAGCTATGGTTAGTTACATATATATGGTTTAGGGTTAATGCATGGCACATTTAATTTAATTAGAGGACCGCGAGGCACCCCTGGCCTGCTTGATGCACAATTAAGTGTCGTTGGCCTATATATAGGGTTTAATTAGGGTTTAGGGTTAGGGTTAGGTTTAGGGTATAGGGTTTAGTGTTTAGGGTGTTTAGGGTTTAGGGATTAGGGATTAGGGTTTCAGGGTTGTATAAGGTTTAGGGATCATCGATCGAGTGCGCACACACATTATTAGAGGCACCCGCGCCTATGCGCATAAAGTGCATGCGTATAGTTTAGGGTTTTTGTTTTAATTAAGTTGGGTTTGATCAGCTAGGGTTAGTTACATATATATGGTTTAGGGTTAATGCATGGCACATTACATATAGTTTAAATCTCAAGAATGTTTATACATGATAGGCCATATGTGCAAAGGATTTTTTTTCCCTGTGAACTTGTCAAAATTCAAGTTTATCAGTGCCAATGGAAACTAGTCCAAAAAATTACATAGAGGACCAAAAGTACTAGACAATAACTAATAGAACCTGCAACTTTACAAAAAGGACCCCAAAACATATAGAAGAAAATCAATCGAGTCCTTCTCGACCGCACATCAGATCTCTGCTCCGCATCCTTTCCAAAGAACTCCGTCGCCGGGGACGCACCACTTGGGACGGTGTCGCCGTAGTCGCCAGACGAAGGAGAAGAAGGGCCTCAGAACGGCATATTGGCTCTGAGAAGGGCCGCTGAAAGGCCAAGATGTGCACGGGCAAGACGGATGACGCCGTCGTATGCCCCGAGCTTGTGAACTTTAGCAGCTTGACTTCCCCATTGACCAGATCTGAAGCACTGACCAAAGCAAGACTCACCGTTAGCGCCATCACATTGATGGCACCAGATCGGGGTTTGGCCGGCAAGATCCGCCAGATTCACCATAGGCCAGATCTGAAGCCGATGACGAGATCCCCGACTCCATTGCGCCATTCTGCTCATGGGAAACACTGGATCTAAGCTTACAACAACACTAACTCCCTCGGATCCAAATTAGCTGACTCAACTTTGCTTATCTAAATATGGATGTATCCACACATGTTTTTACTCTAGATACATACACGTCTAAGGAAAGTTGAATCAATTAATTTAGTTCGGAGGGTGTACAATATACAGAGAGAAGTCGGCCTCGTCTCCGGCCGGCGAGGCCACCGGAGAGAAGGGGGAGAGGAGCCGGGGGAGTGGGAGAGACTCGAGAGAGAAAGAGAAGAGGAAGAAATGAGAGCTCCTGGGGAAGAACATTATTTTTGTCGTTCGCTCGTAGCTTGAAACTGAAAATTTCGGCCGCGCGCCACATCATCCCGCCGCAGCCATTCGACAATCCCGTGACCAGTTTTACCCTTTTAACCCCTGGTCCAGGAAGCTACAACCCACCGACCATGGAGGGCTCATTCGGTAACAATGAAATATCTTGCCTAGATCCCGAACCCTCCCCACAGGCCCACACCCACCCACCAACCATTCGCCCCATTAGCTCAAAAATACTCTCACACGCCAAAGCTCTGACTCTCTACAGTACTAGATCTGCTTCGCCGCGGCATACTCCTCCACGGCGTAGCCTTGATCGTGTTGGCTGTCCACCCACCGATCCGCTCCCCGCCGCCCTCGTCACCGACGGATCTGCTTCACCGCCGACCTCGCCACCGACGGATCTGCTTCACCGCCGACCTCGCCACCGATGGATCTGCTTCACCGCCGACCTCGCCACCGACTACCTCGCGCAGCGGCCGTATCAACTTCACCGAATCCCTTGCCAGACCAACCAGATCTGCTTCACTAACGCCCGCTTCTACCGAAACAGGTCGATTCATCGTCTCCCGCGTTCGCCGCTGGAATGCAAGTTGCCGCCCCCGTCCACCCCGCCGCAGCTTGGTTAGTACGCTGGCCCGTTAGATCGCGGTGTTTCTTTAGCCATGTTTTGTGTAGTTATTTGCAGATCTCATATGCCGTTAACTTTCTTGATGTGTTGCTTCGCATGAAGTTTGTTTAAATATTGTACAGTACAAAATCATTATCCGGTCGCTACAATCCTGAACATTCTACTGACACCTGTTTTCATCCACATATTTATAGCCTTATACCCATTCATTTGCTGCCTACTGTTTTTGTACTGCATGCTATTGTCGCACTGCTTTTATAGTCATGCTATGGGCATTTCCAATCTGCTTGTTCTTATACCACATCATTAGCTCACCGCTAGCTGCTAGCTGTTTTCTCGTGTCTGCTATTCTCACACTGCTTTTATAATCATGCTATGCGCATTTCCAATCTGCTTGCTCTTATACCTCGTCTTTAGCTTATATAGTTATTGCTGCGTGCATGTCTGGTCTTTGTATTATCGTAGACTGACTTGTCAATGTTATTTTTCCTAGGGATTGATCATGCGAACCACTTATTAGAACATCCAACATTAACAGCGGGGACGCTAGGGAAGGTTGGAATCTGAGTTCTTGGTTGGTAATTTTGGCAGTTTACTTCCGTTATTATCTATAACCTATATGCATTGTTCCTTATGCAAGAGATTAACACTTGGAACCCTGCCATAGCAATGCCATTCATGCTTTACTATGTTTCTGCCTATTTGATATGCTTGTCTTGGAGAAACTGCGAAGGTGATTTGAACCTGACATTTGGTCATTCTTAATGCCAGTTTACTTTATGTGGAAAACCTTGGCATTACCCTACTCTAAATCTGAATGTCTGAAATTCGTATCTCATGCAAAGCAACATCTAGTTGGTTTTAATCTGATATCTGGTAAATATTGGCTTATTCATTTGGCAGCTCAAGTTTTTTGTTATTTGAAACCATTGACTTGGTCTTAAATGTGATATCTAAACACAGATTAAGGACAATGGAGCAGGAGGATTAGCATTTCACTTGATGGCTGAACCTAAAATGACAGGCATGTTGACCACGACTAGTGCACGCAAGAGAAGGACCTGCAATGAGCCAAGATGTGCTTAGTACATGCATCTTATCTTATCTTGTGCTTATTTCTGCTACATGTCGTTATCTGATCTCTACATTGCGTAATACATGTTTGAATAGTTAATTGTTGTAACTATGTTTGCAATGTTACCGAATGCGCTTAATGAAGCAGTCATCATTAGAAGATAGTCGCCAAAAAAGGATCTGTAGCGACCCCGTGCAACATTATGATGTAAGTTTGTGCTTAGTACAAGTTCCATACATTGTCTTATTTATGCAACTTGTTATTATCTTATATCTACATTGCATAATAAATGTTTGCATAGTTCATCGTTTAACTCTTTTTGCATTATTATCGTAATGCGCTTGTGATGAAGCAATCTTCATTAGAAGTGAGGCCCACAAAAAGTTCTCGATATTTCTTCTCGATGCATCTTCTCATAGCCGTCAACCTAGACCATTGCTTTCATCAAACAAGAATATCTCAAGGCTGTACTTTATAAAAGACATGGTATTGCTGCTTTAAGATCTGTAGCTGATATGTTGACAAAGAGTACACAAGATTCAATCAAGGCGATTGCCAAATGTCAACGTGTTATTGATGATGCTAATAGAAGTCCTCAATGATTCTATGTAATTATTTTTGTTTGGGCACATTAATTGCCTTGTAATTTTCCTACCTGTTTTATTTGTGTATGTAATTGTGTGTATCATTGATATCAGATTTTAGGCTCATGAAATGTAATGCAAGTTGACTAGTCAAACAAGTAGGGCACTACAACAGATTGGGCCGGCCCACTTACAGTAGTGTGGGACCCACTTTCATTTTGGGCCAGCCCACTTCTTTAGTAGGCCGGCCCGGTTACACGATAGTGGGATCCACATGCTTATTGGGCCGGCCAACTATCTTGTTGGGCCAGCCTATTTGCTATATGGTGGTCCCACATGGTAAATGGGCCGGCCCTTTAACAGGAAGGTGGGACCCACCTGTGTTTTTGGCCCTGCCCACTATCTTGTTGGGCCGGCCCACTTGCTATATGGTGGACCCCACATACTAAATGGGCCGGTCTTTTAACTGGAAAGTGGGACCCATCTGTGTTTTTGGCCCGGCCCACTATCTTGTTGGGCCGGCCCACTTGCTATATGGTGGACCCCACATACTAAATGGGCCGGCCTTTTAACAGGAAGGTGGGACCCACCTGTGCTTTTGGCCTGGCCCACTATCTTGTTGGGCCGGCCCACTTGCTATATGGTGGACCCCACACACCAAATGGGCCGGCCCTTTAACAGGAAAGTGGGACCCACCTGTGTTTTTGGCCCGGCCCACTATCTTGTTGGGCCGGCCCACTTGCTATATGGTGGACCCCACATACTAAATGGGCTGACCCTTTAACTAGAAAGTGGGACCCACCTGTGTTTTTGGCCCGGCCCACTTGCTATATGGTGGACCCCACACACTAAATGGGCCGGCCCTTTAACAGGAAAGTGGGACCCACCTGTGTTTTGGCCCGGCCCACTTGCTTCTTGGGCCGGCCCATTTGGTTATAGGTGGTCCCCACATGATAAATGGGCCGGCCCATTTAAGTTTTGACCAGTCAACCTTAGAGGTTAGGCCCGGCCCACGTAACTAATGGACCAGCCCAGCTATATAGTTGACCGGTCAAACTATGTCGGCCCGGCTCGGCCCGCTTAAGACGTGGCAGCCTCGTGTGGGCCTACCATCTACCACGGGGTTTCGGGTTAACGCCGTTTGCGCTTAACGGCGTACGCCACGTGTCGGTTGCATGACGTCGCGGCCAACGGGCTCCCGGAAACACTTGGGCAACGGTCCGATTTTCCGTGGCGGAAGGGCGCCCAAGCGCGACGGACCGAAAAAATCGTCGTAGGACTTTGCCTGACGCAGTTTCCACAACAGAACCCATATCGTCGGGTTAGGCCCATAGGCGACGAAAAATACCCCTTAGCGGACGATTTTGAGACGTTGTCTATCAGAACTTTTCTTGTAGTGATATAGAAATCTGAAATCCATAGCAAAATAGCATAAAGTCTCACAACCACAAATATCACATAGTTTTAAACGATCACACCAACAAGCAACATAGTTCAAATAAAACACATAAAGGACACAAGCAGTAAGAGAATGATAAACGCGTATGCTTGTGCCCTATCCACCATGCAAATACCCGTGAGATCCTAATAGAACACTTCTCCCCCTTTGGCATCGAAACGCCAAAAAGGGAAAAAGCGCGATGCTAGTCGCCCCATGAAGATCACTCGGAGTCCTCTTCGTCTTCGGATTCATGTTCCTCTTCCTTTTCATCTTCTGTGTCAGGAGCAGGAGGAGACCTGCGAGTGTAGTTGGCCCTCTGGATGCAGTCCTCAAGATCAGCCCACGGAACCTGTGAAGAGTGCCACCCACTGTAACCTGGGTGAACTGGAGGCTGAGGTGGAGGACCTTGCTCACCACTGAGCTTGTGAAGAATGAGTGCCTGCACAGGAATCTTTGGATCTCAGAACGCTCTCGGCTGGCCGCATAATTCTCCTTATGGATCTCAATGTTCATGCACAAGGTGTGGCGCTGGAACCAAGTGAGCTTCTTCACATGTTGCTTCATGGTAGGAATATCAGCATGACGAGCGGGGGCAAAGCCACTAGCACGGGCATCTCCCATGAAGGAGTCAGTGGCCGGGGCAGCACGGGGAACCGACTTCTTCTTGTATGCCTTCTTGAGAGAGTGCGTCTCCTTTGGGTACTGGCTCAAATCTTCGTCCAAAGCTGCAACGTTGTTGATGAGGAGCTGGATATAGGGTGCATATGGCATGGTGGTCCGGGAGACCACGGCATCATGAATCTCGTTGAAGATGTAGTGCATGACATCAAGAGAGTAGTCTTCCTCCTCATCACTATCACGTGCACACTTAAGGCTGAGGTGCAAGAGGTCCACAAGTGCTCCACGAAGTGCATCATTGTTGCCACCACTAGGAGCAATGGTAGCTCTAAGGAACCGGATGCGGTGACCCAACGTACCACTGCATGATGTAGTACACAAGTCGTTGACATAACACAAGTGAAACACCGTTCCACTCATATTACATCTCTCAGAGTGGTACAACAGAAACATATGCGAGTCCAAGGTATATCTATAGAAGTACACACGAACTGTTTACATAAGATCAACACAGCCTCCTACTTTACAGTGAGGTAAAACCTCAAATAAGCTCCAGAAGAACGACTCGTAGTCTATCTTATAGCTAACTCAAGTTTAAGAGCTAATTGGCTTGCTATAGAACTCTAGCTATTTAGGTGCTAGGATTAGGGAAAGGTTCCCTTCTATTACTAGTCTAGGTTTTCATTATAGCTGATGCGGAAGTTGACTCCATTGGCTTCTTTGATTGAATTCTTCATCTTGTTGCAGTTGACTCCTTTGTCTTCGAGTTCCACAGTAGTTTCTCCTTCGGTGCCTTGATCTAAGAAGGGGGTTCAAACGAGATAGAATGAGTACGAGCGTACTCAGCAAGTTCATATTAGGAAATATGTGTATCATGCACTAGCTACAGCCATAGACCAGAAAGTCATAGGCCAATGCAAGTTTTTGTGATCATTTCTTCAAAAGGTTTATTTTATTCTGAAAACTATGCCCGTCAGTCTTCACAGGTTGACTAGAACTTCGTGGAGTTCCTTTCCTGCCGCGTTCGCAGTTCCCTTCCCGGAACAGGGAGTGACAGTCACAATTCTTGATACCCTCTGCAGAGGTGCGTTACTTTACCCCACAAGAGATCTTAACCATGTTGCCGGCCGAGAGTATGTCCTCAGCTCGTCCACACTTCCTTTGGTGTGAGGCCCAGTATAAGATCCAAGCCAATCACTGCCTTCTCCGCGACCCTGCAAACCCACCCTTTTGTCCAACCGTACACCTCCAGTAGACTTCCCCCGATAATACGGCTTTACTCATGGTGTACTCCGGACAATCTATCATAGATCGTAGAGCTTATCATCACTAATGGATGGGGATTTAAAAGGATTTCCCAACCTATTGCGGTAGTGCCTCCAACACCCCACCGGCTCTCCGATCCGTTGGCGTGCAGAAGGGAAAAGATACAGCTGACTTCCCCAGAGCCATTATAGATCTTATGGATAACGCGATATGTACGGCGCTAGAATCACTGGACGGCATTGGTAATTAATCCTAGGGTGATATAACCCATGCAATGGAACCTCCACCATATCAACACATACCATGGTTCCATTGCCCACCACATAGTCATATTCATAATTGTAAAATAATACTTTGCTTTTCAATGCATGAGTGATAAGTATAGTACTTTGCATATAGTTTGATACAAATAATCAAATGACATGAGCAAGCGATGAACTTGCCTTTCTTGACTGCAAGATTATGCAGGCAAAAGCTTCGATACGTGATAACTCCAAATTCTGAAATACCATCATCGTCCGGTAAGGACAATGTTTAAAGAACTGACAAAGATGCTATAATGCATAGTATGAGATGCAATCGTCCCGAGCGTAACCTAACCTCGATGATTTAGGATGTATGAGTTGTAAAGATTTCTTTAGGGTTGGTTGCACTTTTAGAATGGTTCTCAAACAAGGTTCTTATTAGGGTTTTGTTATATTAGCATCATAACCAAGTGATATAAGACATCATAACAATCATACACATAAAGAATAGTGGTGGAATAATATGTAAAGAACATTTGTCAATTTTAAGTTCTACATGTCATGGTTGATTATTACTTATACTATACTTCAAAAGAGTAACTTTTGAAGAACATGTTGTTTAAGAAATATTTAGTATTTCAAAGAAGGATTAGGGCTTCTAATGTTTGCTTGTCATTTGTACTTCAAAAGAATAACTTTTGAAGAACAGGTTAAAATAAGAATATGAACTACTATATATAGGTGCTATGGCTTCTAGGGTTTACTATTGGATTCATTTAGTTCCACTAATAGGAACTAGTTGGGTTCTTTAATAGAATTGGTCTATATGTAGCAAGTATTAGCAGATTTATTACTAAGGTTGGTTATGATATTATATCAAAGGATGGTTATTGAGATGGTTCCATAGGTTTGCTATTAGGTTTACTATGGCTTCACATTTGCTTTACTAAATAATCTCTAATGGTTTCTAGCTAAGTGGTTTATCATTTACTAAGTAGGGTTGAGTGGAATAGGAGCATGTGATATGAATTGCTACACAAGATTGGTACTAGGGTTCATAATTATGGTTCTACTAAATTATGCTGGTTGAGGTTGATCCTAATGGTATGGTATATAGGATTGATGATCAATGGTGCTAACATGTAGTAACAAGCTAGGGTTTATACCTATGTGATACTAGTGAATCATATAGGTTTTAATTGAGAATAGGAACATGAAATGATAATCTCATGTGACTTGGTTTATACTAATGGATCATAAGAATGCATTCATTGGTCACATAATATGGTTCTCTATGTAAGGTGAAATTCACATGATCACATGTGATAAGCAACTAGGGTTTTTTTAGGGTTAAAGCATTTTCAAATGATCACATAAAATAATGGGATCCAGATCTTACTCAAATTGAAACTAGGGTTTCTAAATTATGGTATAGCTCCTAAAATGATGAGTGGTAATAGAGTTGTGGTTACTAATTATTTTGAATCAAAATTAGTAATGGTTTAACATTTTATTAATGTTTACCAGATTTAATAATTAGAGTAACTCCTATTTAGGTTTAATTAAGAATCAGGGTTTAATAATTGTTATTAGGTTTAAAATATTTAACTTGTTAACTAAAGAGGTTTAAGTAAATAATTTTTGATTTACCAAAATAATATTAGCTTATAATATTTTCTTGAGTTATTACTATTTAAAGAAAATGGTAATTTGCAAATTAGGGTTTATGAATTACCACTAATAATTAAGTTAATGAAAATATGATAAATATAATTAATCCTAACATTTTACTTAGTTACTGAATAGTTAAAATTTAATTTTTGAAACTTCATTAATTATTGAATTCAAATTGTATTTTAAATAAATGAAATGGCATAATTTATAAGGTTAAAAATAAGTGAAATTTTATTTTGACACACATTTTTGTTTTATATTTTATTTGAGTAGAGTTTATTTTTGTGACCATTTTGATATATTATTTGCATTTTTCTGAGTTGAAATGAATTTTGTATGATTTTACAAAGTTTTAACAATTTACTGGAATTTGAATTAAAGTAAAAAAAACTAAACATACCGATTCGGTTACACACCCAGAGACAGACAGGTGGGGCTACTGCCACGTTGGATGCCATGCAGGCAACGACTGGTCAAAGTGGAATGGGGCTGTTGACCATACCGGCGTTTAACCGCCGGCGGCCAGAGTACGGTGGCGCCGCCACTATATGGCCTCCCTGGATGTGCGGTTGATACTAAACGAACGAGAAGAATACAAGGAACACGATGGTGGTGGTGGCTTGGCGAGGGGATCACAGGAGCTACGCCGGCGACAATGTCCTGCGGCGGTGCTCTCCGGCGAATGATCGATTGAGAGCTACAGATGGTTCCAGGAAGCAAAGGTAGGTCCAAATGATGCGCAAGCTTACCGTGAATACGACGGTGTGGTCCGCGACGACGATAACCGCCGGAGACGACGGCGATTGATCCTTTACCGGCGAACCCGAGAGAAAGGGAACGGCAAAATTCTTCATCAGCTTGGCTTCCCTTGATGCTAGACTCCTCCAGGATGCTCTACGCAGCCAGGCGCTTCCAACGAGCCACTGCACGGAGCTAGGGGTGGTCTCCTCCGTCGAACTCGTCCACGACGCCGGCGACAGTACGTGGAAGAATGTGAGAGATAGAGAGCGTCTGAGAGAGAATGGTTGGGCGGCGAGGTACTAGGGTTTCTTGGAGAAGCTCTTGCCTATTTATAGAGCTCGGCGAGGTCAATTTAGGAAGTTCACCGCCGGCGACGGCCGAGATGTGGCGGTGCCATTGTTACTGCAAACGAGCACGAATCGGGACGCAATTCGATAGGCTCGGACGCGAGAGATATAGGGGAACGTTCTGGAATCCTCTGCAAGGTCCGGAGCCATCCCTATCCCCAGCGAGGAGGTGGCAGGAGCTCGCCGGCTCGCTGTCGAGCGTGGAGAAGACGACGGTTTCATTTTTCCTCTCGCACGATTTTTAAAGCAACTGAAACGGTATCTGGGCTATTTTCGTTCGTGGGCTGGGCCGAGTTGATGGGCTACTGTGGAGATGGTTTGTTGGGCTGCTGCGATGGCTGAGGTCCACCAGGTAAGTTTCCCTCTCTTTCTCTTTTTCAAATTCTATTTTTATATTTTCTGTTTTCTATTTACTGGTTTGAATTCAAATTTGAATTTAGTTTCTTTTTGCAGGTTCTAAATTATTTGAGTATCAAGATAACTTAATACTATTACTTACTGCCTAGTGTTACCTTTTAAATACATATTCAATTTATTATTAGGTTGATATTGTGTGGGGTTTTAATTGAAATAGAAATGGGTTTTGATATCCATCTCAATTCCTTTTTAATTTAGGAACCAGATCCATTTCAATGGTTTGAAATTTAGAATATGTGAATGGTGAAAACATTATTAGGTATAACTAATGTATTGTTTACATGTAATGTAATTATGGTTGAAGTTTTAATTAAATGGTGTTGAGAGTGGAATGAGTTTATGATTTCATGTGGGTTCTTAGGGTTTAAGAAGATGGTTGGATAACTTTATATTCATTAATCTTGGTTAGCAAATTTCTAACTTGAATCATTTAAAATAGATCCTAGGGTCATTATGGTTAATTCACTTGTTAAGGTGATGGTTTAATTATGACCCAATATTCCATTTGGGCAACTAAACAAGGTGATTGGAAATCAAAGTGAAATTGGTTATTGGTTTCACTCTACTCACCAAATGGAATCTAGTCTGTAGGTATATATGGCTTGGTTTATACTTGTGATCCATGATACATAAGTTAGGGCATAATATTTCATGTGGGATGGATTCTATTTGAAAGGTTTAGAGCTTTAGTGATGCTTTACTAATTGAAGTATAAAATAGGCATGAGGCATGGCAGGGTTATAATTATAATCCAAAGTAATCCATAGGTTGGAATTCACATGTAGTTTAGGGTTTAAGTAGTGATCACCAATATGATACACAACTAGAATTAGGATATGGGCATAAGCTTTGATTATGTTTCACTAATGGAACATGGCTCTCACCTCAAAGATTAAAGGTTGGTTTGAACAAGTATAATTTAATACTACTCTAATATTCTCTAGGATAGATATGGATATGGTTAGCATCTATAACCTCACTCGCTTTTCAATGTCTTTTAATAACCTAAGGTTCTACTCAGGAGATGATGATATGATCCTCTAAATATATGGTTTACCTAGGAATTCTACCTTGGTATCTTCTGAAGCTTGTTCTTCAGGAAATCTGATAAACCTACATCTTGTGGTATGCCTCCACCTCCTAGCTTCTTCATCTTGATCCTAGCTAATTCACATGGAGTGGCTCTATGTATTTGTTCCCATGTATCATGGTACTTGATGAGCAAATGGATGAAGGGTGTGGCTCTATTTATAGGCTTGGGCAAGCTCTAGCATCATGACACATAGGTGGTGACTCTTGTGTTGGTTAGATGACTAAGGTGCTTGGTTGTCATGCACTTATCCATAGCAATCCTTTGAGCATGAGGTGGCATAACTTAGAAAGCAAGTCATGTAGATATTTTCTTCCTATGTGGCAAGATCATTATCCTCTCATATGATTTATTTTTGGATAGCCAAGTGGCATTTGTTACTAAATATCTTGTGGATGGTTTTATTATTGTGGATGAGTCACTATATCATATTGGATTGGATTTATATTATAATATTGATAAAAAGATCAAGGTTGAAGGTTATTCCTCAAATTTGGATAGTTGGTGTTTGATTTCACCAAGGCATGATCATATGAGTTTCAAAATACTCATAGTCAGTTTGATTCAAATAGTTTGAACTATAAATCGTAATGTAAATGGATTTAGTTTTATGATATTCCATATACTTAATAAGTTATGATTTAAATAAGAATGTGTGGCTTTTATACACTTTAGACCCTGTGGTTTACCTTATTTGGTAATAATTTTAGAAGTGAATTAATTTACACACAAAGGTAGTTGCTAACTTTTAAGTGTTAATAAGTTAGGGTTTGATTCGTAAAGAATGTGTTGTTGTAAATATAATTCCATTTGATCTAATCCATAGATCAAATCATCTCTACCCAAAACAAGGTTTTAACAAAGATCACAGTGAAGTTTATAGCGCTTGACTTGATGATCTACTTCAGTTCCAGCAAGTCAGGTGAAACTTCAGTTACTGTGGTAAGTTTTATTTGAAAGCGCGAAAATTTCCCGGATTTTCTATGCATGAATGCAATGCACACTTTGGTGTTCTCTCATTTTGTTGCCTCTAAACCTGGGATATTACACCGGAGCACTTGACTGTAGATGGGAGGAGCCCCGTGGTAGTACCAACCTTCCCAGTAGAGTCATAGAGATGATAAAACACCATCTTGTCCGTCTTCTGAGGACCATGGAAGCGAAGGCCACCTTCAGCTGGAAGTCCAAGAACAGACGCAAACCGGCGCAAGTTTGTCGTATAGTGAGTGGAGCCAGTCATCCATTCCATAGTGTAGTCATCATCATTCTTGAAGGCCACAGTAGCAAAGAACTGCTTAATCAGCTCTGGACTGTAGTCGCACTAAATCTTCATTAGATCCTTCAGGCCCATCCTTCCAATCACCCAGATGGCATCCCCAAAGTGATTATCCTGATCCAGATCATCCACATTGATCGCTTGCATGTGTCGCACTTTCTTCATGGGCTCATAAACGTCCTTGTAGATGTACTCTTGCTCCATGCACCAGAAGCGTCTTCCCTCTATCTCCTCATCTCTTGCAAGATCTTCATACTAGTTCTTCATCCGGATCGCTGCATAAGAGATAAGGTCCATTGCCTTGTAGTTCTCCCTCACTTCCTTGTTCTTCCGCCTTGCAGTGACGGACTTGCGAGGTGCATTGGGTGCAAACTCGTCACTTGATCGATCATGCCTAGGGCGTCTCCGACCACCCCGAGAAGCACCACCTGTGAGAAGCAAAGATGGATAGCAAAAGAGAAGATAATGCTCATAAGTCATGTATGATACAGTAATGTACTCTAGAAACATACTATAAGTCGATACAAGTCTAGACAAGATAGATTGAATCAACACTGCAGCGGCGATGAAGCTCCAGGCCGGATAATCCGGTGTCCCCGGGGGGCGGATAATCCGGCCAGGCCGGATAATCCGGTCTGCGCGGGGGCCGGATAATCCGGCCCTGCGAGATTGGCAGAAATTGCAATCAAAATCTTGTCTACGACCAGATCGGCCATTTAGCATGCAAGAGGAGTATACTACACATGATTTAGAACCACTAAACACCATCTCCACCAAGAAAATAGCCCATACAAATCACAACACCTAGGGTTAGCGATTGTGAGTCATACCCGCATCCATTGGGGAAGCCGCTTGGAGGAGATGAGAGCTAGGAAGGAGGGGCACCCGATCCACCCAAGAACTCCGAGAGGGAGCGGACGGGGCAGCTCCGGCAAGGAGGAGAGTCTCCGGCGATCTTGAGAGGAGAGAGAGGAGAAAGAGGCGCATGGGGGGCTGGTTGTGAACCGTTTGCCCCCCGCGCCCTCGGCCTCGGCCCTTTCAAGATCTGCCCAGGCCGGATAATCCGGCCCTAAGTAAGGGCGGATAATCCGGCTGGGCCGGATTTTCCGGGGTGCCAGGGGGGCGGATTATCCGGTTTTCTTGAAAATTCCAGAACACCGGAAATCCTGCCTATCTTTAGTTGGTTATTTGCGAACCCATATGTGGTGCAATTAAGTATCACGTCACATATAAGATGCATATTTACCAATAAGATGGGGCAACCTAGATCATCCGACCGAGAAACCTCAAACTCCAAGTTTTTACCAAACATGACAAATGAGCAAGATGGAAGTGGCTTATAGGAGAGTGTAGGCTTAGGTTTAGAGGGTACAAACTGTTAATGGTACATGCACTCAAGTTTGCAAGATATGAGCAAATAAGGCCAAACTAGAGTGATTTCCCATAAGAACATGGAGTTGTCAAATAAAAGGCGATAAGACCCAAATAACTCCAACTCTTCACAAAGAAGAGTGTGGTGGCCTAGGCCACCATATATGAGTGTTGTGGCATGGCACCGCGAAGATATATCTTGGGTCCAAGCCACTACTCATCATTGAAGCTCACATATCAACATATGATATAAAGAGAATGATTTCTTAATGTTGGCATTATGGGGGGAGGGATAGCTCAATAATTTAAACCGCGCTCCCCCTATTTCCATGCCCACATCTAAACTAAATAAAGTTTTGAGATGAAGGTGTGTTTGCAAGATGGTCAAGCTATACTCCTTGAATCAATGATATTTAGCTCATTCCTCAAATAAGTGAACCTTGCTTCATCAAGAGGCTTCGTGAATATATCGGCAAGTTGATCTTTGGTAGGAACATAGATAAGCTCAATATCACCACGGGCAACATGATCCCTAATGAAATGATTCCGGATCTCAATATGCTTCGTTCTTGAATGTTGCACCGGATTATAGGCAATCTTGATGGCACTTTCATTGTCACATAATAGAGGCACTTTGTCACAAATGACACCGTATTCCTTTAAAGTTTGCATCATCCATAACAATTGAGTGCATCCACTTGCGGCGGCAACATATTCGGCTTCGGCGGTGGAGAGAGATATACAATTTTGCTTCTTAGAAGACCAACACACCAAGGACCTACCAATAAATTGGCAAGCCCCGGAAGTTGATTTCCTATCATCCTTGTCTCCCGCCCAATCCGCATCGGTGTATCCATTGAGAATAAAGCTTGAGCCTTTGGGGTACCAAATACCATATCTTGGGGTATCAACCAAATACCGAAAGATTCTTTTGAGAGCCATCATGTGGCTCTCCTTAGGAGAAGCTTGATACCTTGCACACACACCAACACTCAACACTATGTCCGGTCTAGATGCACAAAGGTAAAGCAAGGATCCAATCATGGAGCGATATACCTTTTGATCCACCTCTTTACCATTGGGATCAAGTGCAAGATGACATTTAGTAACCATAGGAGTGGATACACCCTTCATCTCGGTCATCTTGAACCTCTTGAGCATGTCTTGGAGATATTTTGCTTGGTTGATGAAGGTTCCTTCCCTCAATTGCTTGATCTCAAAACCAAGGAAGAACTTCATCTCTCCCATCATAGACATCTCAAACCTATCGGTCATAAGCTTTGAGAAATCATCATTGAAAGCTTTGTTAGTAGAGCCAAAGATAATATCATCAACATATAATTGGCAAACGAAAAGCTCCCCATTGACCCTCTTAGTAAAAAGAGTGGGATCGATTAGCACAACATCAAACCCACGGTCTACCAATAATTCTTTAAGGTGCTCATACCAAGCTCTAGGAGCTTGTTTGAGACCATAAAGAGCTTTATGAAGCTTGTAGACATGGTTAGGGAAGATGAGATCCTCGAACCCCGGGGGTTGCTTAACATAAACCTCTTCATGCAAAGGACCATTAAGAAATGCACTTTTCACATCCATTTGTTGTAACTTAAAGTTCTGATGCGATGCATAAGCAAGAAGGATACGGATGGACTCAAGGCGAGCCACGGGAGCATAGGTTTCTCCAAAGTCAATTCCCTCAACTTGAGAGAACCCTTGAGCCACCAATCTTGCCTTGTTCCTCACAACATTTCCAAACTCATCTTGCTTGTTCTTGAATATCCATTTAGTGCCAATAACATTGCGGCACCCCTTTGGCTTCTCTACTAAGGTCCACACTTTGTTGCGCTTGAAGTTGTTGAGTTCTTCGTGCATAGCTTCCAACCAATCCGAATCTTCAAGGGCTTCAAATACTTTCTTGGGTTCCACTAATGAGATATAGGCATGATGATTGCTAAAGTTAGCCAATTGCCTTCTTGTGGAAACCTTTGCCCTTACATCACCAAGAACCTTATCATGAGTGTGTCCACGAAGTTCAAGGTTCCTATCTCTTCTTGCTAGACGACGGGCCTCGATCTCCTCCTTGGTTCTTCTTGGCCTTGGAGGTATCACTTGATCAACTTGATCTTTTGGGTCCCCGTCTTGACCTTCAACTTGAGCAACTTCAATTTCTTGAGAGTGCTCAAACTCATGTGCTTGATCTTGGACATCATTTGGTGCGGAGCAAGTATCAAATGGATACTCGTCGGAGCCATCATGAATTCTTGGTTGATCTTGACCTTGATATTGTCCTTGATCTTGTCCTTGATCTTGCACACAAGAGGGAGGGTTTTGTTCTTGTTCTTGGGTTGGTGCATCATTTGCTTCACTTGATGGGGTTTGTTGATGTTGAGAAGATGAGGGCTCCACCGTGGTAGAGCATAGTCCTTCCCGAGACGCCACACCGTGTCCCTCAACAGGGCGGAAAAATCCCACACCCATTCTTACTATGGCATCTTGAGGTATTTCATCACCTGCACATACATCAACTTGCCCCACTTGGGAGCCATCATTTTCTTCGAACTTCACACTACCAGATTCGATGATAATCCCGGAGGCTATATCAAAGATTCTATAAGTGTGAGATTTGGCACCGTAACCAACAAATATACCCTCCAAAGCTTTAGGAGAAAATTTAGATAAAGGAACCCCTTTGATTTTGTAGAAACACTTACACCCGAACACCTTGAAGTATGAGATGTTAGGCTTGTTGCCGGTGAGTATTTCATATGGAGTCTTGTTCAAGCCCTTGCGGAGATAGAGCCGGTTAGAGGAGTGACAAGCGGTGGAGATGGCTTCGGCCCAAAAGTTATAGCGGGATTTATACTCCGCCATCATAGACCTTGCCATATCCATAAGATTCCGGTTCTTCCTCTCCGCAACACCATTTTGTTGAGGGGTGTAAGCAGCGGAATATTGATGTCGAATCCCCTCATCACTAAGAAAGTCATTGAGTGTATAGTTCTTGAACTCGGAGCCGTTGTCACTTCTTATTGCCATAATGAGGAGGTTGTGTTGGCGTTGCACCTCGGTAGCAAAGTCAATGAATATTTGTTGAGTCTCATCTTTCATCTTGAGAAAGTAGACCCAAGTGTATCTTGAGTAGTCATCAACAATCACCAAGCAATGTTTCTTCGCACCAAGACTTGCATGAGTAACGGGACCAAAGAGATCCACATGAAGGAGCTCCAAGATCCTCTTGGAAGAGATAATGGTCTTGCTTGGATGCGGAGAGTCATGCATTTTGCCTTCAACACAAGCCCTACAAACACGATCTTTGGCAAAAGACACATTTTCCATTAGTCCCACAATATGGTTCCCCTTGTGGAGACTTTGCAAAGTTCTCATGTTGACATGGGCTAGGCGGCGATGCCACAACCAACCCACGTCCGCCTTTCCGAATAGGCACATCGCACTTGTCGTGGTGGTCCCCGAAAAGTCCACCACATACAAGTTGTGTTCGCGATACCCAATGAAAGCGACTTTTAGAGTCTTGCTCCACAAGAGGACCACAATATCATTATCAATAAAGACGGCGAAACCCATCTTGCCAAGGGCGGAAACGGAAAGCAAATTGTAACCAAGGGTTTTGACAAGCATGACATCCACAAGAGTAATGTTGTGTGCAACCACAACCTTGCCAAAACCCAATACCTCGGATGTAGAATTATCGCCAAAGGAGACGGTGATACTATTTATGTTGGGCCTCAACTCCTTGACGAGATTCTTGCCGCCGGTCATATGACTTGTACATCCACTATCAAGTACCCATTTTGACCCTCCGGCAGCATAGTCCTACATGAGATCAATTCTTGGATTTAGGTACCCATTTTTCAATGGGTCCTCTTTTGTTAGCAACAAGGGTCTTTGGGACCCAAATAGACCAAGCAACATAACCATCATATGGACCAACATATTTAGCATAAACATCACCATAATAATCTTTAAAAAGAACATAGTGAGGGTCATCTATTCCCGCACCATCATCATTAATGGTCTTTCCCTTTCGGGTTTCACCATTAGCTTTCTCATGTGCGGGCTTGGCCTTTTTCTTATTTGCCTTTTTAGCCTTGGCATTATAGCCAAGTCCCTCCTTCCCATTGTTTGACCTTTGCTTACTCAAAAGATCATCCAAGGAAATTTTACTTTGGGGAGAGGAGGCCTTAGCAAGTTCATCCTTCAACCTAGCATTTTCCTCAATAATATTTGCATGATCACATGAGGGAGTAGAGGTACTAGGTATGTCATATGAAGCAAGCCTAATTTGAAGTTGCTCATAAGACTCGGAGAGGAGAGAGTATTCACTCTTCAAGGCTTTGTGAGCCTTTTCTAGTTCATCTAGATCCTTCACAAGTTTCTCATGATCAACACCAAATTTGGCCTTTTCCTTTATAAGCACTTTAGTCTTAGCTCTAGCAAGATCTCTAGCTTTAGTGAGCTTGTTAAGTTTATCTTGAGGTTCTTCAAGATTTTCTAGCCTCTCTTCAAGAGATGCTATAGTTTCTTGACATTCCTCAAGAGAATTTTTAAGAGCATGTATTTCTAGAGAGTCTTCTCTTTCTATTTGGCACTTTTTCTCAAGAGTACCATTTAGTTGAGCTATACGAACCATGAGACTTGAAACATGCTTCTTAGTGTAACCTTGTAGGTTATGAATGAAATCATCAAACTCTAGCATTTCTTGTTTCACTTTTAGACTAGCAAGATCAACCCCTAAATCATTTGAAGTGTTAGGTGTAGAGGGGGTAGGAGATGATACCTCGGAAGATTTAGCCATGAGGCAACTTTCTTCCTCCACATGAATGACCTCATTGGGAGATTCACTTGTTGATGACGAGTTAGTGGATAGGGAGGCAAGGGCAACCAATCCATTTGAGTTTGCATCTTCTTCATCATCAACATCTTCATCTCCAGAGGTATACTCTTCTTGAGTTGATAGCACAATAGATGTGTCCAAGGTGGACCTTGCCATGAAGCAATGTGCATTCTTGAATTGAGGGTTCTCATTGGGTGAATCAAAGAGAGAGGAAGAGGGAATGTTGGTAGTGACAATGGCGGCCACTTCTCTTGAGCTTTCCTCTTCATCATCACTAGCACTTTCAATCTCATCGGAAGAGTATTCTTCTTTAGTCACTAGCACAATCCTTGAGGGCCTTTTGCCCTTCTTGTTCTTGTTATAGAATTTCTTATTGGGGGGCTTTGAATACTTGCCCTTTGAGTCTTTGCTCTTGTCCTTGGGGATGAGCATTCCACCATGAGTCTCCCTATTCTCATAGGGACATTCGGCAATGAAATGGCGCTTGTCATTGCAATTGTAGCAAGATCTTGTTCTTGGGCCCGAGCTTGAGGGACCCCTTGAGTTGTTTCTCTTGATGTTGTCTTCCTTGGCCTTGGATGGATCAATCCAAAAGGTGTTTGCATGGAACGCCATGTGGTCATGGTATTGGTGTTCCAAGTCTTCCGGATAGTCCATGCTCCAAGATGCCCTATAAGATTCTTGAGGAATCACTTCTTCCACGAAGTTGACCACCAAGGCAAGGTTGGACCCTTTAATCATCCCAAGTGCACGATTGCGAGAATCATGAGAGTTTTGCTCAAGCACCTTGAGGGCTTGCATCTCGTGCACGGCTTGTTGAGAGATAAGAGAGGCATAGCATTCTCTACCAACAAGAGTCTTGACATCAATAGGCTCAAACGGCATCATGCAATCAATGTACTTTTCCTTGATCCAAGAGTCATCAATGTGAGTGGCACCAACATTCCGGAAGGCGCCGGCAACGGTGAGAAGTCTTCCATACATGTCTTCATGATCTTCATCCGGTAGCCTCATGAATCCTTCGGCTTTATTCCGAAGAGCATTATACTTGTTCCTTCTTGTGCTCTCACTTCCAATGCAACTCGCGGCCAAGCCATCCCAAGCTTCCTTGGCGGTGGTGAAGTGCCGAACACGAGACAACTCCTTTGTCCCCACACTAGTTTGAATCATGTGCAAGGCGGTGTTGTTGAGTTGACTATCAACCGCTTCTCTTCTAGTCAACTTGTCGGGGTTGTAAGGCTTGAAGCCTTCCACGATGATTCTCCAAAGTTCATTGGAGGCACTGCGAACATGAGAGCTGAACTCAAATTGCCAAGTATCGTAATCATTAACAGAAAACTTAGGTGGGTCGCCTCGAATGTTTATATGAGGGTGAGGAACCGGTATATCGGGAGATAGAAAAGGTGGAGCCACTCGATTGTAGCTCTCACCTCCACTAGTTCCTCTAGGAGATGCAATGGTAGATTTGATAGTGTTTAAGTCATCACCATCCACGGGTGTGGCCGAGGAGGGTAATACCGAAGCATCACCCTCTTCTAACGCATCCGTGACATTACCCTCTTTGGTGGGAGCCACGGGACGGGGCGGAGTCAAAAGCTCGGAAATCATCTTTCTCATGCTTTCCATTTGAGCATCCATGGATGACCTCAACGAATTGATATCATCCATGGTGACCATCTTAGCCTCCCCTTCCGTAGGTCCATCGTCCGGCATACTCTTAGGCGGTTAAGCCCGAAATAAGAGCCGAGGCTCTGATACCAATTGAAAGGATCGTATGCCGCACCTAGAGGGGGGGTGAATAGGTGCTAACCAATTTTTAGTTCTTTTTCGATTTAGGCTTGACACAAAGGTAAATTCTCTAGATATGCAACTAAGTGAATTTACCTATATGACAAGATAAGCAATTAAGCAAGATATAGCTACGCAATATAAGAGATAGAATAGGATAGAGGTAACCGAGAGTGGAGCACGCGATGACACGGAGATGATTCCCGTAGTTCCCTTCCTTTGCAAGAAGGTACGTCTACGTTTGGAGGAGTGTGGTTGCTACGAAAGCCAAACCAACAGCCACGAAGGCTTCACTCAGATCTCCGCTGAGCAACGCCACGAAGGCCTAGCCCACTTCCACTAAGGGATTTCCTCGAGGCGGAAACCGGGCCTTTACAAGGTTCTTGGGGCACACATCCATAACTGAATTGGAGGCTCCCAAATCTGTAACAATACAACAATCAACAACAACACATCAACACAAATAAACTAGGGAACCAAATAGGAACACTAGCATGAGATCCCTCAAACAAATGAGGGGGAAATGAAAAACGCTTCGGTGAGGATGTAGATCGGTGTCTTCTCCTTCGAATCTCCAAAGATCAAGAGCTTTGGTTGGGGGAGGAAGGAGATCTTGCAAATCTTGTGTTTCTTGAGGTGGCTCTAATGGAGGTGAGGCTTGGCTGATTTTTGAGCAATGATTGAGCAAGCTTCCAAGGTAGAAGAAGGGGGGTATTTATACCCCCCAGAAATCCAGCCGTTGCAGTCTTCGGGGGGCCGGATAATCCGGCCTAAGTTGGGGCCGGACAATCCGCCCCTCACCAAAAATCCGGCCTATGGAAAAATCCGGCCAAATGTCCGGCCAAAAGTCCGCCCCATGTCCAGGGCTGCTTCGCGTCTGGTCCTTAGCCATTTTTGAGAGGGCGGGATATTTCGAGAAAATCCGGCCCGGATTATCCAGCACTAGGGAATTTCCGGGCAAAAGTCCGGCCAATAATCCGGCCTCTATATTGAGCCACATTTCCTCTGGTCCTTAGTCGTTTCTTGGGGGGGCCGGATATTTCAAGAAAATCCGGCCCGGATAATCCGGCCCTATGGAATTTCCGGCCAATTGTCCGGCCAAAATTCCGGCCCCTGTACTGAGCCACAATTCCTCGAGTCCTTAGCCAGAAAATGGGGGCCGGATATTTTGCAAATATCCGGCCCGGATTATCCGGCCTGGTGGTCCTTTTTCAGCTGTCTTTTGTCTCGTGTTTCCACACAAGACACACACATATTCATGTACCTATATACATCCTGCACCACTTCATCAAACATTAGAGTATCGCATACATTGACATCAAACACACAAAACATATTGTGAGAGATGTTCTTTCAACAAGCACATGGAAATGCACCCCAGCTGCAATATCAACATGTGTGGCTTATCACTGATTCTTCATTGATGAGGTTACAGGAGGAGGTGCTGGAGCCAGGCATGATGAGCCAACTTCGGAGGTTAACACAAGGAGAGATTGGTCAATGAATAAACTGGGAGAAAGAGTGATGATGTTTGAAAGAACGTTGATGGGTGGAATGTTGCACAATAGGTTGGACAAATTTGCTAGCACTGGTAGAAAAACGGCCTTTAGTCGCAGTTCGCAACTGGCATTAATCCCGGTTGCACAACCGGGATTAATTATGCGAGACTAAAGCCCCCCCCCCCTTAGTCGCGGTTGCTTACGAACCGCGACTAAAGGCCCATCCACGTGGGCGTCAGGCGTCCATCGGGGCGGAGGACCTTTAGTCGCGGTTGGCCAGACCAACCGCGACTAAAGGTCTCCGCAGGTTTAGGGTTTTAGCCCCCCTAAATCTGGTTTCTTTTTAATTTGTTGTGTTTTATTTCTTTTATATTTTATTTTGTATTTTATTTTAATTTTGAACAAGTTTCAGTACACATATTGTACGCTACTATATACACGTTACACGTTGATGCATATGAATATACAACTTTAAACAAGTTTGAAATTTCAAACAAGAACAATTCAAGAGGAATATATAATATTCAGTCTCGGGTGACCATATACAAGAACAACTTCAAAAAAGTTTCCATATACAATTTATCAAATTAGAAGTTCTTCGTCCTCGTAATAGTGTTCTCCTTTAGGATGGACGACTTCCCTCATCAAAAATCCTGCCAATTCCTCTTGAATTGGTCGGAAGTGAGCTTCTGGATTAAGCTTCTTCCGCAAGTCATTCCTCCACATGTTGATATCCTCAGCCCTCCGCTCAGAGGTGTATCGTCGGATGAACTCACACACATAGTATCCACATAGATTGGTGCCCGGTGGCTGAATATCCACATTAGCTATCCTTGTAAATCTTAGCTCATCTTTGAAATCACCGGTTATTTTATCTTTGAACCGTTTCCAAACCCTACAGGGCAAAAATATTAAATGAACAAGGGAGTTATTAGTTACTTGATATAAGGAAACGAATGAAAGAGGCCGATATAGTGCGCAAATGATTGAAAATAATTACTTTTGCAGCATTGCTCTTATACCGGACCAATGCTTTGAATCCATATTCAGAGAGTCCATGACGAGAACTCTGGAGTTGTCATATTCAATTATTAGCAGAATTCAGTGGAACCTGCGGACACGTTACACGCACAGTCATGCATAAGTCATCGATTAGACATAACATGCATGGAGTAAACAAAAAAGAATGTGCACAAGATAGAAACACTTACCCAAAATGGTAAGGAAATAGAATTTGACTTTTGAGTTCCTCCTCTGTAAGAAACCGATACAAGTCTTTCTCCACGTCTTTGGGGTATCTTTCTAACACATATCCTTTAATGATATGTGGGTCAATGAATCCAACATCAAGGATGTTCTTTCTTTTGCATTCCCCAAGTTGCATTCTGCATAACAGCGTACACAAGAGTATAGTTAGGACAATATAGTGCAGGCAATGAATGAGATGAGGTAGAGATTTAATTATAGAAATAAATCGATACTTACATAACGTAGCAACTCAGGATAGATTTGTCGAGCTCGCGCAGATTGAACAATTGGAACAATTCACTCATATGAATTTGTACATAGTAATGTTTGAAGTGATGCTCCTCTCTAACTTCCGCATAAATATATTCTTTGCCGGCCTTATTTTTTATGAAATCCTTGTACCAACACCAAGTGGTCACCATATTTATTTTGTTTGAATTTAACATACAACAAGATGAAACATTCAAAGTTAATAGAATTACTAAATTGCCTTACCCTAACTCGTAGAACGGATGCATATAAAATATTTATATATATTTTTAAAAACTTTGAAGCATATTTAAACACATTTTTTACCAAACTAACTTTACTAAAATATTGGATGATTTTATTGTCCTTACATAATATACTCTCATCAAACTCTACGTATCCACAGACCAAAAAGAGAAATAAATTGATAGAAAACAAATTAAGGTAAAGCGAAAGTAAAATAGCATCATTAAATTATTTCCTTCATTATTTACAAAAATCAATCTCATTCTTCATTCACCTTTTTTGTCTTTAGTACTCCCGGTCTCCATACAGGCTTAACTTTTTTGCTGTTCAATATTTTTGTATCCTTAAATTTTATTAACTAAACGTCACTTCTTTAATTAGGAGATTATTAAATTATTATCCTATATTACATTACTAGATTGATATATACATTCCAAAACATACTTCTGTCTTTCATAAAGAAAAATAGAGTCAATATTAATATATTTATACTAATTTTTTTTACTTCTTTATAACTCGTTGTATCATCATATGTGTTGATTTTTCACGCAACCTTTAACATGCCATAACTTTTATATAGTCCTGAGTTAGTATTATTTTCCTTTATATCTTAACACGTTAACACGGTTTCTATATATTAGGACTAATCTACTTTGTCGTACAACTTCAAAATATTTAATTGTGAACTCACTTTTTTGTGAACTCGGTTTGGTGAATTCATAAATCCACAATTTGTTGTAAAATATGTGTTGGCTTTTTCAAATTTCATTCGTGAAGTTTCCAAAATATTATCGTTCATGTTTTGCTCGCATATTAATTTTCATGCCAACGAAGGTACTTAATTTTGATACATGTTTTGTGTTCATATGATTGTATTTAAATATCTCCAGAGAGGTTGTAAGAATAAAATAGTGACTTTGATGGATATTTTCTAGCTTAATTAGGTTTAATAAAATAGAGAATTCTAGATTTTTTTTTACATGTGGTTGATTGTATACTCTCCTCCTACTCTCACTTACTTTTGATGTCTTGTGCTTCGATGGATCTTAAGAACTCCATCCCCGTGGGGCCTTGGGGTCCTCCTTTTATAGTTTTTTTTAATTGACAGAGGCCTCCCTTCTTCCAGTCATCTTCATGTTGGTGTACGAGTAGAACTACACCGATGGTATAAACACAAAATTCTGGCAATGCTCGACTATGAGTTGGAAAAAATCCAATAATGGTGGCATCAATAGTGCTCTGGGTATTTTGGAGAGCAAGTCATTCTGCAATAGATGTGCCACCTCGTCCGTTGCTACCTTGTTACCTCCAACGGAGGCGACTTTCTATGAAAAGTTGAGACCTTTGAAGGATAAAGTTGAAGGGTTGGAGAAGCGGCTTACTTGGATATATGAGGAGCAAGAATACACCTCATAGAAACACCTTGAACGAAAATGACTTCAACTATTCCTTTGACAAAGTGTTGTTGTCTCGAACTGTAAGAAGTCTGCCCTAGAGGAAATCATAGAGATGATCATGTTTTTTGGTATCCATGAGTTATTTTAATGCATATCCATATCAGCAATTTGTATCGATTAACAATTACATGAGTTTCTTGTGAAAAACTCTTTAATTGTATGGTTTTCCAAAGTTGTCCCTAGTCGGAGTTCATGTGAGGACACACACGTGAATATTAGACTAGCACATCGATTGGTTGAGGATATGTTTTCCAAGTCTTGGACATGGAGATGGAATATCAATGATGTGGACACATGTTATGAATATTAGGTTGGACTAACAACATGAGACATATCTATAATTCTCACACTTCTCTCTATACGCTTTTTCATTAGACATGAGGTTGTCGCATGTACTTGAGATGTGAATCGACCTATTTGAATTTTATTATACGTTGCACCATAAGATGGTAGCTATAAAAGTAGCTTTTGGGGTTTGTCCTAAAACATGCCGCGGGGTGACAAGGGATTAACTTGTCAATGCCTCTAATTCCCACAGACGGCGCCAATTGACAAGGGATTAACTTGTCAATGCCTACGGGTTGTAGACTAGGGTTTAGTTAGAAGTAGAGAGCAAGTAGATCTCGAAGGTTTCAGCCGAAAAGTACTCGACCATATGAAAACTAGGGTTTGTGAGACAATGAATCGATGCTCTCTTTGTCCCTCGACTCCCCCTTATATAGGAGGTGGAGTCGAGGGATTCATAACACACAAGTTATAGAGTCCGGGAGGATTTCCAACCCATCCCGCAAGATTACAAGTAGTATTTCCTAATACAACTCTAGCTTTCCTTAATAATAACTTGGGCTTCTGAATCTTCTTATTCTTCGAGTCATGGGCCTTCAGTAAACCCCGGGTACCATCTTCGGCAGGTCCATTGGGGATGCCTATGTCACAGGGAATGGTCAACCAAGATGGTATTTTCCCCTCTCTAGCTATAGGTGAGAGATATCTTTGGGCCCATTGAGTGATCGGATCCAGAAATGTATTGCCATGGTACACAAGGTTAAGATTTAATCTAGAATGGATTCAGAATCACAGGATAAAAAAAAAGAGTAATTAGCTTGGAACTTGATCGAATATCGTGAAACAAAGGGAATAGCATGTACGCAACATTGTGATGATTCATCTTAATGATCTTTATATAGGTTTAGGACTTGTCACATCCTTCTACAGGGTGCTACCAACTATTGGCTGAGTAGGTGTACCTGCGTCATATCTAAACGCGTGGACCTATAGGATCACACACTTAAGGAGTCGGAAGACTAATCTGATTAGATCTGAATTAGACAACTTTGGGTACTAATGATCCTCTAATGTATAAACTCATTAGGGGCGCCTACAAAAAAGAGGGTGTGCCTCAAGTGCGCGTTTAGACCTAGCAGTTCCGCATGTGAAGCTTCCACTCCGTCCCGTGTGGATACCTTTGAGGTAATAAATCCATAGCACTTGAACGAGCCACACAAGAGGCCTTCTCGTGGGATGAGGACGAAGACGTAGTACGACTACGCTACCCCGACATGCTTCATCGGGTTCCGCAAATGCACTTGTAGTAGTAATCACATGATCTACGACTATGTCAACCTGGTTTACGCGGTAGAAATTTTTATTTTGCGCTAGCATAGCCTACATGTATCCCTATACAAACATCAGGTACACCCCCTAGAGCCATCGTGACAGCTTGGATACCTACATCTACTTTCTCATGATTTTTTGTGGAGCTCCTATTGATCGATGGTAGCGAAAGTAGTGGCCCATTGACATGTAAGTTATCTTATTTTTAAAACTTAAACATTATATTTACTTTCTATAAACTATTTTTAAAAGACCGAACATGTATTGTAAACCTGTTAACATTTGTTGAAATGATTGTTCATATATATACATGCATAAATTTTTATGTGTACCTATACAAATGTTCATAGCTATTTAAATATTTTTTTATCGGAAAGTCCTTTAGTCTCCCGAGCTCCAGTGCTTCATGCATATTAAAAGTTCTAAAATTATATTTACATGTTTCAAAAAATCAAGAAGAAAAATCGTAAAAGTAGCTAATGATATATCCCACAAACGTGTAAAATCTCAATCAAATATGTTTTGTATTCATAGGTACACAAAAATGATAAGATCTTATTTTTTTTAGATTTGAAATCACTATACTCCGATCCACACTTTTGTCTTCTTTGTGCAACCTAAAATATAAATTATTTCTGATTGATAGTTTGTACCTTTGTAGGGTACTTTACTGGCTTCATGCCATTTTTCAGAAAAATAAACTTAGAAATATGTTTTTTTCCTATTAAAAGGGATCACTGGTGCCCATGCATGTGCATCAAATCTCCACTCAATTTTCATGAGAAAGAAACTTTATTTTCCTATAAAATAAAAAATCCAAAACAAAAGAAGAAATATTCAAGTATATGGTAGTGTTAAAAAAAAAATTATTTCTAAAAATACACATGTATTTCTTTTGGTCGCTCTAAGCCACTCACACCCCGTGACCGATTGTCCTGCCCAAATCGCGGTGCCTCAGGGCCTCCACCCACAGTGTTGTCTCAGTGATCAACACAACGTGCCACCGGATCCCTATGAGGAAGTAGAGCACGCTCTCCAGCAGTGGGCGAAGCCTGGAGCACGCGCCGCCGTTGTAGAAGAGAGCTGGAAGCTCGATCGGCGCGCCGCCCGGGACGTTCTCGTCACCGGTGCACTAACCTAACTTTTATAAATAAAACAAAAGTCGCTACATTTTTATTGATTTATTAAAAAATAAAATAAAAAACTATACCTTTTTTATTTGGATTATTATGGAAGCTCTTCACGCGGCACCCCATGCGAGTGGGGAATAGGAGGGGAGCACTTATATAACGCTCATCAGCGTGAGCATCGCCTGAAGCGATTCCGAATGTGCTGGCCCATTAGGCTCTTGCTAAAATGAACAAGTAACATATTTTTCTATGGATGTACATGATCCGAGTTATAGCCCACTGATTCCAACCTTTGCCCACTTATGCGGAAACCCAAGCTCGAATCCTAATATGCACAACCAATTTTCGAATTTTCCGAATATGAGCGATGGAAATTTTGGATGTGAGGAAAAAACTACATTGAACAAATTCCGAATCTGATCAAAATTTCAAATTTGAGCAAAAATTTGTTTTGAACAAAAATTGAATCTTAACAAAATTTGATTTTAAACAAAATTCAAATCTGATCAAAAAATGATTTTGAACAAATTTCAAATCTGAGCAAAAAATAATTTTAACAAATTTCGAATCTGAACAAAATTTGCTCGACTATGAAATTTTCTCAAATTAGAAAATGTTGAAAATAGAAAAAGAGAAGAGGGAAAACCAACAGGACCAATAAAGAATCGACAAAATAGAAAAAAACCGCGCTGACACGGCCCAAAACCGAGTGAACCATTAGCAGCCTGCGCTATTAGGCTGCAGCCCACTCTAATGGGCGATGTATAGGTTTTTCCGAATAGGAGTCATTGTTTCATCCCTTGGCCATTTGGCCCATGGACTAACTACAATGTACGCTGCTTATCATTTGAATGGCAAACGGATTTTTGAGCTTAGTCCGTTAGTCGGCCCATTATTGACAATCCATGGTGTCCATTGCCGAGTCTCCAGCACGGTAGTGACCTTCAGTGGTAGACGGGGGGAGACGTGTATATGATCTCTTCATTAGATGAGATCCTCCTTTTCTCCCAAAAAAAAATCCTCCTAGGATCAGCTCATAAAAAATCTATACATATACCTATATATAATAATAAAGGAGCTAAGGTTTCTGTCAAAATTTTCGTCCAACATTTATTTGGACGATTTTACCCTCCCACCAAATCGCATAATACACAGTTTTGCCATTGTACCGGTTGGTTTTGTCTTATTTTTGCACCGCTCCGGTCACAGGGATCACCGGACACGCCATGCCAACGAAATATTCCGCCCGTTCCTGCTTGCTGGAATTGGAAGTCGTCGGCATGGGAGCACAAGGCGCGTCGCCGCGAGCTGTCGCCGGCGGGCCGGTTGGAAGGAGGAGAGGGCCGGAGGGCCTTCGACCTGCGGGAACGATGAAGAGCGGGAGCAAGCAGGACGGCGTCGATGGGCGTACGGCCAGAAGGAGGAGAGGCGCGCGAGCAGGCGGGACGTCATGGACGAGCGGCCGGCCGGAAGGAGAGGCCCGGCGAGGGGATCGATCAGGGAGGACAGAGGCGCTCAAAATGGAAGCAAAGAGAGGGGGCGCTCTGGTTGGGGAGAGAAGGGTGCAGAGCCGAAGCTCGGCCTGCTTGGGAAGGCGCGATGAAGGCGCGTCTCCGGGACTGGGAAAGCTCAGGACTGGGGAAGCTCGGTCTCCCGGTGCAGCTACCTCCATGGCGAGGACGCCGCCAGGACTCCTTGATCCCCTTTCCTCGCGTTGTGGAAGAATGTATGGGGCCAGCTTCTTGAGTTCTTTTCCTCCCCGAACATGGATCACAACGTGTGGATCGGAACGTCTGTCGCGTGCTCCGGTGCTCGTCCATGAACGTGTGGGCCGGCCCTGTTGTTGCCGCGCTGCCGGACGAACAGCCTCCCCAGCCCGGGTTCCCACGAAACGATGCCATCGTACCCTTTCGTTCTATTCTCTCGTTACCACGTTCCCACCTTCTGTCCGACAGCTGAACTAGGCCAAACAGCCTCGGTGTTGGGCCACAAGTCATCTTTTTGCGCTTTGTTTTACAGTACGAGAATTAAGGGCGCACGTTTATGTATGTGCAATAATCCCACCTCGCTCCCCTAAGCCATGTACCGTCGATTTATATAGGTAAGTTTCATCGATTATCGCAAGCCGTGTTGGAAAATAACAGAGAGATTACGGAAAGAGAATTTGGGGAAAGGATTGCGGAAAGAGGATGAGTGTCGCGGTATCGTCACGGCATATGCCATAGGGTGGCTAATCGAAGGTGGTTCCTGAGAGATCTCACGGCGGTATCCGGATGCGGGTATGGGGACGCTAAGGGTGGAATGAAGTGAGAATGATCGATCCCCTGCACGAGAGGGGGTAGTGCGGCTTATATAGGCACCGGCACTTTACATATAAGACCCTATAGCCTACTGGCCGGCTTGGCCGGCTCCGGCTTCCGCTCCTTCCCGAGGCAGTGACGTCAGGAGCCGTTGAGGCCTCATGGCCTGTCCCTGTCGCCATCAGCCTAAAGATGAAGTCAGCGTGGACTTTGGGAACCCGGATCACCAACCCGGTTCCTTCCAGTGCAAGACTCGCCAACCTCGAGTCGGTCTGAGGTACAAACCCCTAGTCGGATATGGCTTGTAGAAGCCGGCCCAGCTACAGCATTGGTGGCCGTAGCCAGGCCGACTAGGACCTAGAGCCAGCCGGCCACGGCGCCAGCCGGCTGCTCCTCAGCCGGCCTTTGCCGCGAACCGGCCAGTGCTCAGCCGGCTGCTCCGCGTCCATTGCCCTACCCGGGGTCTTTCCCCCGACATTAGCCCCCGAAGCTGGCAAGGTCCTGCGTTTAGAAGGACCTAGGCAGGTTTCCCTGGCCTCTCGAATGTACTTGACGGCACTTGGAGGGGCCGACTGAGAATTTCCATTCAGCCGGCTGCGCCCTCATCCGGCTCGCTCCGGCCGGCTGCTTCCAGCCGGCCGCTATTTGCGCTTATGCAGCTTTTTGCTTTCTCGCAAGTTTTGGTGGTGTCTCCGCCTTGTTGGATGACTTTTGGTCCGAGTTGAACTTATTGTCCGGCTCCGGCTTGCGGCGCGCCGGAGTCTCCGCCGCCTCGGGCCCTGCACCCGACTTGACCGGTCTGACGCCTGGGCTCTGCCGCCGGTTCGTCTGGTCACATCAATGTCCCCTCCGGATCCGGTGCGGTCGTGGGTGACGTGGTGTGGCGGTTTTCGATAAAGGCAGCGGTCGTGGGGGGAGTTAACGAGCAGAAGATCCGGGCGACGTGGCCACGACCGCCACTTGGAGGCTAACCGTCCGCCGCGGTCGGCTATAAATGCCGCGGGGGAGGGTACCGAGGCGGCCACTGCCTCACTTCATCTTCCTCGCGCTCCTGCTCCTCTTCGCTCTCTTCTCCGTGCTCGAGCCCGTTGCTGCTCCGGCGAACGTCTTCCACTGGCGAACTCCGGCAAGCACATCTCCGCCGATCCGCTGCCGCTACTCCGACGAGCCAGCGCCACGGGGCCCCGCGTTTCAACGGAGCGTCCTCCGCCGCCATCGTCGCCGCCGCCGTCGCAAGGTTCCTCCTCGCCTTTCCGCCTTTCGTGGTCCTCCTCCTCTTCTTCCTCGACGATGGCCTCCGCCAGCGGATCGTGGAGGGGCTCGTACATGAGGGAAGACGACATCGAGCGGCTGGTGCGCCTCCGCCGGATCCCGTCGTCGGTGGTCACGCGGGCGCCCGGCGAGGAGACGGAGCCCGAGCCGGAGCCCGGCGAGCGCGTCGTCTTCGGCGCGCATCTCGATCGCGGGCTGGGCCTGCCAGCCTCCACCTTCTTCCGCCAGTTCCTCGACAACTTTGGCCTGCAGCCGCACCACCTGCCGGCCAACGCCTGCATCCTACTCAGCTGCTACGTGGCCTTCATGGAGGCCTACGCCGGCTTGTGGCCGGATATCGATTTCTGGAGCCGGCTGTTCTACCTCAAGGCGCAAACCACTGAGGGCCGCCTGCGGGCCTGCGGCGCCGCCTCGATCTACACCCGGCCGGGTACGCCCTTCCCCAAAATTCCAACCGTTGACTCGGTGAAGAATTGGCAGATGTCGTTCTTCTATTTGCGCAACGAGGGCCAGCTCGTCGACCGGATCAACCTGCCGGAGTTCAACCCGGCTCCTCCAGTCGGCCGGATCAACTGGAGCTACAACGCCCGCACGACGGATCCGGACGCTGAGGTGAATCAGCTCTGGGACTTTCTGGGGGCGGCCGTCGCGAACGGGCTGACCGCCGAGGACCTCCTCTGCACCATCACCGAGCGCCGGGTGCTGCCGCTCCAAATGCGCACCCACAAAATCGGGCACATGTCCGGCCGGTTCGACCCGAACCGGACGTCCAAGGCGCTGCTCTCCAAGGCCCAGGTGGCCCACCGGGTGAATAACATCACCAAGGCGAACATGCCGGACGAATGGAACTACGGGCTGGCGCCCCACGACAGGGACCACCAACCCGAGCTGGTAAGCTTTATGTTGTCGCCGGCTTCCGGCTTGCGGCTGCGAGGCCGACTTCCTTTTTCCTTCTGCCGACTACCGGCTTGTTGTTTGCTCATGTTTTCTGTTTTTTCTAGCTCTTTGACCGCCAAAACGTCGAGGATGGCGACCCGGCGACGAGGAGGTGGACGCCGGATCACGCCGATCCGGCTGACCAAGCCGGCGACCAGGCTGGCGACGACGACCTGCTGCAGGCGCCTGACCTAGGCGGCCAGGGGGAGCACAATCCGCCCCCTTCACCGGAGCAGCAGGAGGACGAGGAGCCGGCGACGTCCGCCACGGGGCCAATCCCCGCCGTGCCCCTGCGCGCGCGGCCGCCAAGCACCACGGCGACTTCGGCGCCCAAGGGGAAAAAGCGGGCCGGCGACCCCCGCTCTACTGCCGCCTTGGATGCGAAGGCGAAGAAGCTCCGCCGGCAGCAGCCGAAGAAGGTTCCGGAGCAGGCCGGGTGAGCTCTCTTTCTCTTTTGTTTGATTCCTTTTCTTTCCTTACTCTTTATGTTTATCTTCTCCTTGTTTGTCCGGCTAGGGCCCCCATCAAGTTTGCCCAGGGCGGCGGCTCCCGGCAAACTCCGCGCGTCGTGTCGCCGCCTCCGCGCCAAAGGAGGGAGCCGACGCCACAGCCTCCATCGCGCGCACCTACGCCGCCGCCGCCTGCGGGTACTCCGCCTCCCGCAGGGGCGCCTTCCTTCGCCGTGCCGCTGGCCTCGGCGCTGATCGCGGCACGCGGGCCGAGCCAACGCGCCGGCCGACGGCCGGACGACATGTTCCCGCGCCGGACTCGTCTTGGACCCAGCCGGCTGGGGCCGGCCGGGGCATGCCGCCCTCGACCGGAGCCGGAGCCGGCAGGGCTGCACCGCCCGCGACCGGAGCCGGAGCCAGGCCAAGCGTGGTGGTCCTGGATGAGAGCCCGGAGGGGGCACCTCAGGCGCCGGAGACGGCTGCGCCGACTGGGCCATCTGCTTCGCCCGGAGCACCGCCACCGCCGGAGCCGACGACGGAGGAGCCGGCCAGGCAGGAGCCGGCAAGGGATGAGCCGGCGCGCACGGAGGGTGCCGACTCGCGCGCGCTGGTGAGGACGGGAACCCCATCGGCGCCGCAGCAGGGCCTGCACGTGGCCAAGGGCGCTCTGCTTCTGCATGTGCCGTCCGCCTCCGACTCCAGCCTTGGCTCGGCTGGCACTATGGAGCAGGCGTGGCTCCGCGCCGACTCCTACGAGGTGACCAGCCGGGAGGGGAACCCTGGCCAGGCATCGGTGGAGATGTTCTTCTCCAGCCTGCAGGCCAACCTCAAGGCCAGGGCTGCCGAGGCCGCGGCCAACGTCGCCAAGGTGGAGGAAGCCAGCAAGGTAAGCTTCATCTGTTTTCGATTTGGTTATCATCCTGGTAGCCCTCCGAGGCGTGGGCCGGCTGCTTGGAGCCGGTCCGGGCTTCGCCTAGTTGACTGATTTTTCTTTTTTCCTTAGGCTGTGGCGGATCGGCGCACCAATCTGTACAACCGCGCCGTGACCCACTACCACAAGGCCAAGCTGGACCGGGCCGACTTGGCTCGCGAGCTGGAGGCCGTCAAGGGTAAGATCTTGCTTCTTCCGACTCGATGTCTTCTTTCTTTTTAGTCTTGGTTGGCTGACGTTTCTTTCCGGCTGCCTTGCAGTTGAAGCCGCCAAGGTTCCGAGGCTGGAGACGGATCTCCGGGCTGCTCGCGCCCAGTGCACCGAGAGCGAGGAGGCGGGCCGATCTGCAGCCGCCAAGCTCAAGGTGGCTGAGCTGGAGTTAACGCGGCTGCGCCGGCTTGAGGAGAACCACCTCAAGGAGCTTGACCTCCTCAAGACGACCGAGAAGGAGAAGGTGGAGGATCTGAGCCGGCGGTTGACCGAAGTGGAGAAGCAGCGGCTTGCGCTTCAGGAGGAGGTCACCGCCAAGTCCACGGAGCTGTCGGCCACTGCCAAGCGCTGGGTCGACGAGATTGGCGCGCTCGACCGCGGCCTGTCGGGTGAGTGCATTTTTCTGTTCCTTTCCCTTTGCCGGCTTTCGGCGGTCGGCTGCCGGCTTTCGTTGGCAGCCGGCGGCCGAAACTCTGATTCTTCGCTATCTCCATCTTTGGACTGGGGGCAGTCGGTTCTTGCCGGCTGCCGCCAGGCTTTGCTTTGTCTTTCGTAATTTCCTTCTTCGGACTGGGGGCAGTCGGCTCTTGCCGGCTGCCGCCTGGCCTACTTTAGGACTTCGAAAATTTGCATTTTTCAGCTTATTTCGGCTTCGATGGTTTCTGACTTGCTTCTTCTTGCAGCGGCCTTCCCGGAAACGCAGGATGCGGCGCTAGCAGCCGTTGGCGTTGCGCGCGAGTCCAGGAGGCGGGCGACTGGCGAGGGCAGCTCGGAGTACTTCACCATGGAGGACTATATGGCGTCCATGGCTGCCCGCGTCGAGCCCATCACCAAGCTTGGCTGGGAGCTCCGGAAGGCGGCTGAGGAGCTGGTCCCGATGCTGTGGCCCGCGGAGGCGGTGCCGCAAGATATCTCCAACCTCACCTCCTTGATGGAGCGGGCGCCGGATCGCTTCCTCGACTGGAAAGAATCTGCCACGCGCGCTGGTGCCGACATGGCGCTGTCCTTTGTCCTCTCCTGGTACAACGAGGTGGACCTGGGGCAGCTCGAGTATCGGCGAGCCGGCGTGGAGGACAAGCTCCCGGCCGAACACAAGACCGCCCGGCTTGCCCGAGCCAGCGCCATCGCCGACTTCGTCGACAAGGGCCTCTTCGTCGCGGACCCGAACCCTCAATCTGATGAGGATTACGAGATGGAAGATGAGGAGGCGGAAGACGCGCCCGAAGACGACCCGGCAGCCGGCTGCGCTGACGCTCCTCCGGCTGGTCCTTCTCCAGCCGCTGCTTAGTTTACCTGTTTCTGTTGTTGCTTTTGCCAAGACAACTTATTAAATCCCCGGGATGCCGGGTGCATATGTATGAATATTATCGTCCTTTCATTATGTCACATTTTAATGTGTTTGTTAATCATTTGTGTGCCGAGTTGCTTTCTTTCGACTTGTTCGCTTTTTCCCATCTGCCCCACTCTTTGGCTGTGCTCTTGCCGGTCATACGTCCGACTTGCGATCCGTCGCCGGATCAAGAGCGGGCCGCTGGGTGAGGCCGACAGTATTTCAGTCGAACGAGCTAAATTCGGCAATCCGGTACTTATATGAAAAGTTGCAAGTCAACTCGCTTTTACTCTTTCCCTTAGTCGTTTTTCGCGTGCCGGCTCCCTAGGCCTTACTCCCGCCAGCCGGACAGCCGGGTTGCGGTCTGTAGCTGGATCGGAAGCCGGCTGTCGGAAACCGGATCACGTTACTAAGCCGACCGCGTGAGAGGGTTCAAGCCAATTGGCGAAACAAGGTAGAGTACGCGAAAAACTTGTCGGAAACGGCGCTCTTGGCACGTGCTTTTTCATAGCTTACAAAAGGGATACAAGGGATACATACATTCCTGCTCTCATGTGTAAAACGGGCGGAGTAAGTTGACATTCCAGGGACGTTTAGTCTCCTCGTCAGCCTTGTCCGGCTTATTTTTCTTAGCCTCTTGGGCATCTATGAGATAGTAGGAATCATTGCCTACTGCCTTGCTCACGATGAAGGGACCCTCCCATGGGGATGACAGTTTATGCTGTCCGGCTGTCCGCTGGATCAGCCGGAGCACTAGGTCTCCTTCTCGGAATGCTAAGGGCTGGACCTTCCGGCTGTGATAGCGTCGGAGGCTTTGCTGGTAGATGGTAGATCTGGACGCAGCCAGCAGCCGGGCCTCTTCGACCAGGTCGACTCCATCTTCGCGAGCTTCTTTGGCTTCGGCTTCAGTGTACAGCTTGATCCTTGGCGCGTCGTGCTCGATATCAGTCGGCAAGACGGCTTCGGCCCCGTATACGAGGAAAAATGGCGTGAAGCCGACTGAGCGGTTTGTCGTTGTGCGCAGGCTCCACAGCACATTGGGCAGCTCTTCAATCCAGCAGCCGGCTGCTCGCTCGAGCGGCTCCACCAGCCGGGGCCGGATGCCGGCTAGGACCAAGCCGTTAGCCTTCTCCACTTGTCCGTTGGACTCTGGATGCGCCACAGAGGCTAGGGCCATCCGGATCCCCATTTCCCCGCAATAGCGAGAGAAGATGCCTTGGGAGAAGTTGCTGCCGTTGTCGGTGATGATGCTGTGGGGGTAGCCAAACCTCACGATGATTTCCTTGAGGAATGTGACGGCTGTGGAGCCGTCCAGCTTCTTGATTGGCTTGGCTTCGATCCACTTGGTGAATTTGTCAATCATCACCAAGAGATGTGTCATGCCGCCTCGCGCTGTTTTGAACGGACCCACCATATCCAAGCCCCACACGGCAAACGGCCATGTGATGGGGATGGTTTTCAAGGCGGAAGCCGGCTGGTGTCTCTTCTTTGCGAAGCGCTGACAGCCGTTGCACTTCTTCACCAACTCTTCTGCGTTTCTGAGCGCGGTCGGCCAGTAAAAACCATGCCGGAAAGCTTTGGCCACTATGGCTCTGGATGAGGCGTGATGTCCGCACTCTCCTTGATGGATTTCCCGTAGGAGTTCAATCCCTTCAGCCGGCTCGACGCACCGCTGGAACACCCCACTTACGCTGCGTTTGTACAGCTGGTGGTTGATGATGGTATAGGCTTTGACCCTTCTCTCAATCTGCCTGGCCTGGACTCTATCATCAGGCAGCACACCGTCGGTGAGGTAGGAGAGGAATTCTTGAGCCCATGAAGGTACGCATCTTATCTCGAATACGCTGACCAACAGGGCCTCCTGCGTGGGAGCTTCCGGATTTGACTGCATGGTCGCCGGGTTCGGCTTGCTAGCCGGCGGGTTCGGCTTGCTAGCCCCCGAGTTTGGCGATGAAGCCCCCGGGTTGGACTGAGAAGTCCCCGGGTTCGGCATGGTAGCCGGCGGGTTTGGCTTTGAAACCCCCGACTTGGGCGATGAAGCCCCCGGGTTCAGCTGAGCAGCCCCCGGGTCAGCCGGCACGAATATTGAATCCGAGTCCGGTGACGGTATGATGGACGGCTTCTTGAGAACCGCCAAGGCGATGCCCGGCGGAATGGCTTGCCGGGTGGAGCCAATCTTGGACAAGGCGTCAGCCGCCTCGTTGTTTGCTCGTGGCACATGGTGGAATTCGCAGCCGTCGAAGAAGCCGGATAGCTGCTGGACATGGAAGCGGTATGAGGCCATGTTGGCGTCCTTCGCGTCCCAGTCGCCAGATGCTTGTTGTATGACCAAGTCGGAGTCGCCGAAGCAGAGTATGCGACGCACGCCAATCTCCTTGGCCAGATTCAGCCCATGAATGAGCGCTTCATACTCCGCCACATTGTTGGATGCGGCGAAGTGGATCTGCAGGATGTAGTCCAGGCGGTCTCCCTTGGGAGAGGTGAGGACGATGCCGGCTCCCAAGCCGTTGCGCATCTTCAAGCCGTCAAAGTGCATCTTCCAATGTGTGGAATCCGGCACAGGCGGCAGGTACTGCATCTCGGCCCAGTCGACGAAGAAGTCCGCGAGGATCTGCGACTTGATGGCTGTGCGTGGCTCGTAGAGGATGGTGTGGGCGGCTAGCTCCAGGGCCCATTTGGCAACCCGGCCGTTGGCATCCTTGCTGCCGATGATTTCCGCCAAGGGCGCTGTGGCAACCACCTTGATGGGGTGCTCTTGGAAGTAGTGCTTGAGCTTCTTGGCCGCCATGTAGACGCCGTAGGTGACCTTCTGGTAGTGGGGGTAGTTCTGCTTCGACTGAGAGAGCACTTCGCTAAGGTAATAGACTGGGCGCTGAACTAGCTGCTCCCTGCCGGCTTCTTTGCGCTCCACCACCAGGACAACGCTAACCACTCGGTTGGTGGCTGCGATGTACAACAGCATCGGCTCCATTGAAGCCGGCGTTGCAAGGATTGGCGCGGTTGAGAGCACGCGCTTCAAGTCACGGAAAGCTTCATCCGCCTGCGGTGACCAGACGAACTTGTCCGCCTTCTTCATCAGTTGATACAGGGGCAGTGCCTTCTCCCCCAGCCGGCTGACGAAGCGGCTCAAGGAAGCCAGGGAACTTCTGGACGTCCTTGAGGCACTGCGGCAGTTCCATCTTCTCCAGGGCACTGATCTTCTCCGGGTTGGCTTCGATCCCTCGCTGAGAGACGAGGTAGCCAAGGAGCTGGCCAGACGGCACACCGAATGTGCACTTGGCCGGGTTGAGCTTCATCCGAAATCTTCTCAAATTGGTGAAGGTTTCTCTCAGGTCATCAAGGAGGGTAGTCGTCTCCTTGGTCTTTACAACGACATCATCCACATATGCGTGAACGTTTCTGCCGATTTGATCCTGCAAGCATTTTTGCATGCACCTTTGGTAGGTGGCGCCTGCATTTTTCAAGCCGAACGGCATAGTCGTGTAGCAATAAGCCCCGTACGGGGTAATGAACGAAGTCTTTATTTGATCATCCGGATTCAAAGGAATCTGGTGGTAGCCTGAATAGGCATCTAGGAAAGACAACAGTTCATAGCCGGCAGTCGAGTCTATGACTTGATCTATGCGCGGCAGGGGGAAGGGATCCTTCGGGCACGCCTTGTTCAGGCTGGTGTAGTCGATACACATGCGCCAGGAGCCGTTCTTCTTCAAAACCAGGACCGGGTTCGCCAACCAGTCCGGGTGCAGCACTTCCATGATGAAGCCGGCTGCCGGCGGCAGGCGATTTCTTCACCGATGGCCTTCCTTCGTTCTTCGGCGAAGCGCCTGAGAGGCTGCTTCACCGGCTTGGCTTCAGGCCGGACGTGGAGGTGGTGCTTAGCCAACTCCCTCGGCACACCCGGCATGTCTCTTGGAGTCCATGCGAAGATGTCCCGATTCTCACGGAGGAAGCTGGTGAGCTCGCTTTCCTATTTCTTGCTCAAGCCGGCACCGATGGTGACGTACTTGTCCGGCTGCGCCGGGTCCAACAGGATCTTCTTGGTGTTGTCGGCCGGCTGGAAGTGAGTCGTCCCAGCCGGGTTGCCTGCAGCCGGCATGTCTGTCTGCGCGGCCTTGGCGAGCGCGACGGCGTCGTGGATGAGCTGCTTCTCGGTGGTGATGACCAGCGTCTGGGCCATCTTGGAGCTCTGCGTGGCGCAGTCCATGGAGCGACGATAGTCGCCGGCTATGGTGATGACCCCCTTGGGGCCAGGCAGCTTCATCTTTAGGTACCCATAGTGGGGCACCGCCATGAACTTGGTCAGGGCCGGCCTGCCCAGGAGCGCGTGGTAGGGACTCACGAGGTCCACCACCTCGAACTCGATCTTCTCGGTGCGGAAGTGATCTGGCTTCCCGAACATCACCTCCAGCGTGATCCGGCCGATCGGCTGGCAGCAGTGGCCCGGCACGATGCCATGGAAAACGGTGGGGGTGGGACGCAGCTCTGCTTTCTGGATGCCTAGCTTGCGGGCGGTGTCGCGGTAGAGGATGTTGATGCTGCTGCCGCCGTCGATGAGGACGCGCGAAAAACGCACGCTGCGCCGGGTTGTGCCGATGGTGGGGTCGAGGACCATGGCGTAGCTGCCCGGCTTCGGCAGGATAGCCGGTGTGTCGCTGCGATCAAAGGTGATGGCCTGCTCTGACCAGTTTAGGTACTGGGGGACCGGCGGTATGACCGCGTTGACCTCGAGGGAACGGCTCTGCTGGCTCGTGTTGTCCTCGGGCTCGGAGGTGAAGATGATGTAGGTAGCATCTTCGGCCAGGTATCGGCCGCCATGGTGCACTTGGTTAGCCTCGTGGTGCTCGAGGTTGGCGTTCTCTGCGCCGGCTGCGCCACCCGGCCCGCCGGCTGGAGGCGGTGGGGGTGGAGGCGGGAGAGGTTCACCGCTTGTCAGCCGCTTCATGAAGTGGTAGTCGCGGGTGGTATGGTTGGAGGGGTTCTTGCCGCTGTGGTACTTGCACGGCGAATCGAGCATCTGCTCAAAGGTGTACTTCGGCTTGCTTCTGGCGGCGGCTGCCGCCTGCCGCGTTGTCTGCCACGGCGGTTACGTGGGCGGAGCCGTACCGGCGGTCTGGCTGGTCGCTGTGACGCTTGCCGCGGTAGTTGTCCCGCCGGCTGCCATGAGAGGCACCGTCTGCCGGCTTGTGCTCAGCCGACTTGTTGTTGTCCCTTCTTGCTGGGGCCGGTGAGATATCAGCCGGCGCCTTGCCGGCTTCCTCTGCCAGCGCGTACTTGTCCGCGATGGCCATCAAGGCGGCCATCGACTTGGGGTCACTGCGGCGCAGCTTGTGCCACAGCATGGTGTTGGGCCGGCAGCCTCCCATGAAGAAGCTGATGGCTTGGATCTCGTGCACACCCTCTCAGGAGTTGCGCATCTCGCACCAGCGCGTCAGGTATGCGCGGTCCGTCTCGTCCGGGCCCTGCTTGCACATCTCAAGCTGCTGAGGGCGACCCGGCCGGCGGTAGGTGCCGGTGAAGTTGCTGACGAAGGCCTCTTCGAAATCCAGCCAGCCGTTGATGCTGCCGGCTGGCAGGTTATTGAGCCAGGTGCGGGCGGAGCCGACCAGCATCAGGGGGGAGTAGCGTACCGCCCAACGCTTGTTGCCTCGAGAGATGCCGACTGCGGTGGAGTAGTCCTGCAGCTAGTCCTCCGGCTTGGCGGTGCCGTCGTACTTGGGCGTGTCGCGCGGGAGCTGGAAACCGTCGAGCACGGGCTCGTTGGCGATGTGGGGCCCGAAGCACTTGGGGCAAGCCGGCGCCTCCTCTTCCGCGATGCGGGATTCGACCAGCCGATCGAGGCGGTCTCTGGCGTCGACGGGCTCGATGCGGGGGCCCAGCCGGGAACGTGCCGGCTGGCGGGTGCCGGTTGCTTCCGGAGCCGGCCGGTGCTGGCGGCGGGGCTCGGAGTCTTGCTCCTGGTTCCGGCTTGGAGGAGGCCGGCTGCGGCTGCTGCCGCTCGGCTGGTGGCTCGGTCGGCTCGAGCTTGCGTGCGTGGCCCGGGAGTCACGGTGCCGGCTTGGTGCTGGGGAGGCGGACTCGGCCGTGTCCCTGGCGCCTTCCCTGTCGTTGCCTGCAGCGCCACGAGCGTGGGAAGCTCTGGGGGCATTGACATACACAGGGTCGGCCGCTGCTGGTGGCTGCGTTGAGCAGCTCGGTCACCCGCTTGGTGCAGCGGCGTAACTCTTCGCCTTCAAGGCGGTTCAGCTCTTCTGCGGCGGCTTGTGCCGCGCGCATGTTCTTGTCGGGGGTGTTGTAGACGGGTTGCTCCGCGGACAGAGTCGGCGAAGGAGCACCGTCGCGGGCGATCTCGGCGCCAAGGTCGCGGCCCCTACGGCGGATCTGGCCGGCTCGGCTGGGACCGTCGCCGCACAGGTGAGGCCGTGGGCGCGGTTGTACTCGCGCTGGGTGATCTCCATCTGGCGCTTAGCAGCAGCCAGTTCTTCTGTTTGCTTGAGGAGGAGCTGGCGGTGCGCCTCCAAATCCGCCTAGATGGTGGTGGGGTCGACGCCAGGCATGAGCGGGGTGCTCAGTTTCGCCTGGACTTCGTCCAGCCGGGACGGTGGCGGTGGCGCCTTTGCGCCCGAGCCGGAGGCGTTGGGGTCGATGTTGCGCTCCAGGTTGGGGCCGCGGGTGCGCGGGTTCTTGGTGGGGAGCTCCTCGCCAGCCATCATGACTTGCACGACGGCGGGGCTGGCGGGAGCGCTGCTGCCGGCTCGCGGAGGAGGGCTTGCGCAGCGCAGCACCTGCCGCGGGTAGCGCGGCGGTGCGACGGTGGCGACGTAGACGTCGTGGCCGCCGAAGGAGATGACGCTGCCGCCGGATGGGAAGGGCCGGTCGGCGAAGCAGCCAGCGTTGTCGCTGACGCAGTCGAGGGAGCCGAATCTCCAGATCAAGCCCGAAGCGACTCGCTCGCCGGTGGTGATGGTGAGGCCCGTCCGGATGAAGACACCGGCCGAGGATGCTGAAGGCCCCACGGTGGGCGCCAAATGTCGCGGTATCGTCACGGCATATGCCATAGGGTGGCTAATCGAAGGTGGTTCCTGAGAGATCTCACGGCGGTATCCGGATGCGGGTATGGGGACGAGCGACACGGCGACGTACCCAGGTTCGAGGCCCTCCAATGGAGGTAACACCTCTACTCCTGCTATGAGTGTATATGATGATCACACAATACAATGGTGCTCGTAGAGCTGTGTCCGGCTACTGCTGGGAGGCTAAGGGAGACGCTGGTCTCTCTTACAGGGCAACGCTAAGGGTGGAATGAAGTGAGAATGATCGATCCCCTGCACGAGAGGGGGTAGTGCGGCTTATATAGGCACCGGCACTTTACATATAAGACCCTATAGCCTACTGGCCGGCTTGGCCGGCTCCGGCTTCCGCTCCTTCCCGAGGCAGTGACGTCAGGAGCCGTTGAGGCCTCATGGCCTGTCCCATCCGGCTGCCAGGGTCAGCGGCATGGTGAGGAGGTGTCCCTGTCGCCATCAGCCACTGTAGCCAGTACGGTTCGACGTAGACCATGATGGCCTGTCCGGCGCGTGGCACTATTGCTCCACAGTGCCCCGCGCTTTACGGAAGATAAAGTCAGCGTGGACTTTGGGAACCCGGATCACCAACCCGGTTCCTTCCATTGCAAGACTCGCCAGCCTCGAGTCGGTCTGAGGTACAAACCCCTAGTCGGATATGGCTTGTAGAAGCCGGCCCAGCTACAGCATTGGTGGCCGTAGCCAGGCCGACTAGGACCTAGAGCCAGCCGGCCACGGCGCCAGCCGGTTGCTCCTCAGCCGGCCTTTGCCGCGAACCGGCCAGTGCTCAGCCGGCTGCTCCGCGTCCATTGCCCTACCCGGGGTCTTCCCCCGACAATGAGAGTTGGGAAGACGATTGGTTGGACGGGACGGATAGCCTTTGAATGGACGCTGATCTTTGCTGGGGCAAAGATTCCAACGAACCCCGGCCAGCTGATCTACCGAACGCCGCCGGAAAAAATGACTCACCGAGCGAGCAGATAAAGGATACAAATACATAGGAGTATAAGTTTAAAATAGAACTGTAATCATTTTCAAGTATATGGTACAAAAATATATAAATAGTAGCCTCTATGCCACAATATAAAACATTTCCTAAAATGTAGATCAAGTAGAAAATAAAAATTAAGACTAAAGGGCAAAGTGAGGCTAGGATTATGCGAGCGAGACGGTCGACTTTTTTCGGCATATAACTTGGGAGTGAACATGACCTTCACGATTAGAATGGGTCACCTCATTGCAACTATACCTAGGCATCTATCGGACTCGGGAAGCATGTCGGGTCGTGGGCTTGGCCGCTTCCTTATTTCATCTTTTGGGGTACCTAGGCCTAGCCTGGCACAACCATCGGGCCAACTTTTTAAGGTCCAAGCCTGGGAATTTTGGACTGAGCTTCGGGCAAGGCAATCCATTGCTAGGTATAATTGCAACGCACACGCGCCGTAGCATCGCACGGGCTTCTTTCCTAGTATATTTATAAAATGCGAAAAAATCTGAAACTGTTATACAACATACATTTGAGTTTTATCTGCAACTCTAAAAAAACTCAAAATTTGATCTACATTTAGAGAAACAAAAAAGACTAAGTTTACTATGAATAGTGTCAGTTTTGGGTGAATATTATATCACACTATTCACAACCATTTTTTCTTTTTTTGGCTCTATAAACGTAGGTCGAATTTGAAGCAGAAATATTTCACTCGTTGCATAGATGTATGTTGTCAATTTTTATTAAAAATATTTGAACTCCCATTGATAAAACCAGATGCTACCCAAGTTGTCCCCGTGGTAGACTTGGACGTTGTGCAAAGCATCATGCATCCTTTTGGGTGGTAAAAGACTCGTGAAAAGATACTCCTAGTGGCCATTCGAGGCAATACTGGTGACTGTATCGGACTGACACACCCAAAAGAACAGCCAGAACAGAGGCTATGAAAAAACAAGCTGAGGGTAGTGTTTCGAGTCTGATAGTGTTAAGTGTTAACCGAGCTTCGTAAATAAATGGCTCCACCAGTGTAACATAGAAACTTTTAGATCAATGCTAGCAAGGAATCGGTCCGACCTATATGGTTTAGACCAGCTAGTGTCACCTCAAGTTTGGCGGTGATGGGGCAAGCCCCCTTTTATAGTACTGACGAGTACGTGACGAGACAGTTAGCATATCATATGCATCGGCGATTACAAATCAGTTGGTATCTTTTGTCGGGATAACATTGCATCCGTTGGTAACACTGAATCTAAAAGATCAACAGCGACAACACTAGTTTAGAGAAAACTTGCATCATAGGAGTGAACATAGGCAACTTGGCAGTAACTTGTACTCCGTAGAAGATGAAATTATTCAATCCATCTCTCTCTGCTAAACCAAGAATTCAAGAACTATCTTTGACCCTTGGTAACCACAAGGTTACCTCAGCTCCCATCTTAACCAACTATTTGTCGCAAAGAAGGCAGTAGCATTCGCTCTTGAGTGCTGTGGCCCCACACACTTGTGTTCCTTGACAGTGGCTTTAAACATTTTCCCCGCGATCCAGCATGTTGTCTTGCAAAGAAAGCCTATACAAAGTGGGCCGCCATTGCTATTTTCCCAGCAATTCTTTTCTGCAAGAAAATATACAATTTAGACATACTTACATATCCATGGAGGATTTACACAAAGAATTGCATATAATCGAAACAATCATGAAATCAACACTAGGTTGAAAAATCGGAATCTGTCATGAGATACTTTGTAGTCATCAATTTGAACAGAGAGAGGAGTACAAACCTGCGGAACCATGATCCGCGAACAATACGAGCATCAAAACAAAGCACATGATTGCATTCCTCGCACCCGCCATACTCGCTATAGTGTTGATGTTAGCAAATTTCCAATTATACTTTAGTTTTCTGTATGGAGCAAGAGTACTATCATCTGAGAGAGGATATGCAATATTTATAGACTTGGAAGTCAAAGAATCCTACGAACTTGTAAACATAGGAGAGAACAAATAGTAATATTTTGACAAATAGTAATAACTAGATAAGAATGCAAAGCTGTTGCAACGTCAAAATAGTTAGGAGAACAAATAAATACATTCTTATCTTGTTAGTATTTCTTTTGACAAGTAATTAATACTCCAGGCTGTTGCAATCTGTTGACATGTAGTATATAGAGTAGTTTACTTTACAAGTAATTAATAATATATACTTTGCAAATTGCAATATCTATTTTTTGACAAGTAACAGAGTAACTAGATAAGAATGTAATATGTTGCGATATCAGAATAGCAGGGGGAAGAAAAGCCTGAGGTGGCCAGAGTGCGTCGGTTTAGAGGACGGGCTTTACAGAGCCCTTTTGAGTTTTCATTTAAATCGACCTTTTGATATTTCAAAAACCTTAGATGTAGGTAATGTTGATATCTACCTGTGTGCAAAAACTAATGAGAAACATTATGTATTCTGGGATGTGTAAAAATGATAATTTTTTAGATCTGAGGTAGTGAACTATACACAATTCAAGAACTTTCAGATTTTTTCATTTTTATGTACATCGGAATACCAAATCATGCGTTGAGATTTTACACGGCGGTAGAATAGGCCATTTTCAACATCTAGGATTTTTTTTAGATTTTTGAAGACTTTAAAATAAATAAAAAAGGCTCCAAGGAGCCCGCGCTACAGAGTGACTCTTCGGGAGGTGACCGTATCTTTCTCCAAGCTGTTAGCGCACCACACAGTGGAAGAATTGGCGCTAGCAGTGGATCATTCCGGGTGTACGCACCATTGTAGCCAGAAGAAGGTTGCAAAATCCGTTCGGTCTGTGGATAGTTTCGTGGGTGGCAGCCGATGATGTGGCCGCTCTTGCCATGTGTGCCTTTTGGTGGGCGCGTGGCTAAATCTGACCATCCACCCGGTCAAAAAAAAAAAAATCTGACCATCCACGCAAAATGTATATACTAGCACATTTTTTGTAGACTTCAACCTTAAAATAGGTTTGACGTAAGGCAACTTCAACGGGACACGTTATTTCGGCCGCATGCCCGTGTTTGTTCATGTCCACGTAGACAGAAACCAAGGCCCAACAATGTCTCCCAAACGGACAGCCGGCACTGGTTGTGAGGCTGTTCCTCCGTTTCTACTCCATGGTGATCGGCGCAACCCTTCCTATTGTTTCGCTGAAGGATTGGTAGGTCAGGCCGGATGGCTGACGACCAATTTCTTTGGGATGGTTGGATTCGTAGCGATTCCTAGTGCGGTTCGTGGCCTCCCACTCGCACAACGGTGTGGGACTAAAACGAATCTCGCCCCTGGTTTATGTAGGCGTATTGCATGCTACATTCTTGCATGTCTCTTTCTTCTTGCAAAACTGATATATTGCCTGGAATTTAGATCGACAATGAGAACGCAGACACCAGTAGTTGTGAAAATATAATATTACCTCTCTTTCCAAAATGTAAAACTAAAATTTGGAACGGAGGTGGATAGTACTAATCAAGCACCAGTGTCTAATTTCTATTTCTTATAGCTCATGTGCGATAAAAATTTGCTCAAATGATTAAATATAAAACGTTTTCTAAAAATTCAGGGTGGGCCGCGCTCACCCGCCCACCCTTTGCGTACGCCCCTGTCAAATACTAGTAAGCTAGGAGCAAACCGGGAGAAGTTGCAGACAATGAGACTAAGAGCATCCCCACTCGTTGGCGCTCCCCACGCCCAAATCAGGCGAAATTTTCGTCCGGATTGGAGGAAGATTTGGCGTGGGGAGGAGTAGTTTCCCAGCCGCGTGCCCAGGCGAAGACGACGATGCGAATTTGGAAAACGGAAACTTGACAAACTACGGCTAAAAACGGGCGAATATAGACTAAATTTAATGATATTTATTATATAACTGGCGGAGTTCATACACAGAGGCCGAATTCGACTATATTTCGAATTCGGCTAGGGGAATTCAAATGCTAATTTTAAAACACGGCGCTCTACATGCCGAAATGGCGGTAGAACACCGTGTAGTCGCCGTCGTCGTCGTCGGAGCCGTCGTCCTCGACCTTCGGCGGCGCGGCTTTGCTCTTCTTGCCACGGCCGGCGTCTCCCCACCCCGGGGATGGCTTGTACCATTCGTCGTCCGAGGACTCGAGGTCGACGAAGGGGACAGCGACGCCGGATGGAGGTGTCGCAGGACGGCGGTAGCGCGCGACGTCGTCGGCGGCGGTTGGAGCGGCGCGGGCGGCGGTTGGAGCGGCGCGGGCGGCGAGTTGGCGTGCGGCGGCCAGGTCCAGCAGCCGCCGCTGCTGCTCCGCCTCCTCGCGCTCCCAGTCGCGACTCGACCACGCCAGGGCGGCGTCCTCGGGGAGGGCGTTGTCGGCGGGCACCAGGTCGTTGAGCGACCTGGCGATCGCCTCCGCCACGGCAGCGTCCTCCGCGCGCTTCGCCTCCTCCTCGGCGAGCCTGTTTGCGGCGGCGTTGGTGGCGGCCGTGGCGTCCTCCTTCTTCACCGCCTTCCTCTTCCGCCCAGGCTGCGAGGGTTGGTCGCGGATGACGAGGGCGCCGCTGCTGCGCCCTCTGGTCGGCGGCGGAGACGCCGGCTCCTTCTTGACGCGCGCCGGCGTCGAAGGCGACGTCGCCTCCTTCTTCACCGGCGCCAAGGATGACCTCGGCGCCGATCCGGAAGACGACGAGCTGTCAGCCATGCGCCGTGACTGCCAGACGTTTCCCCGGCGGCGGCTCGCCGATGCCCTCGATGCAGGGGGCATCGTGAGCACTGGGAAGTTTCCGCCCTCGATGTGCTCGAGGACGGCCTCGAGTGTCCGGCCCGGCGCGCTCCACCAACGTCGGCGGCCCGCGGCGCTGTTGCGCGGAGGCGGAGGCGGCGGGCCGTCGTAGGCCGCAAGCTCCCGCTCCCACCGCTGGAGGAAGTAGGAGTTCCACCGCGTGTAGTTGTCGGGGTGGTGGCGCGGGTCGGCGCGCTCCTCGTCCGTCATGGTCATCCGCGCCTCCTCGATGGCGACGTCGAGGGCGTGGCCCCGAGGCGGCGGCGGGATTGGTACGCCGCCAGCACTGAGCCGCCACCCGCCGCCGGGAGGCCTCGTGTCCGGCGGGCAGGGGTACCCCGCCTGGTGGAGGAGGTGCCCCTCCCACGCGTGGAGCGACCGGCGGGGGAAGCCGTTGTTGGCTGCGCCGTCGTCGTCGTAGAACGCCATCGGGAGAGTAGAGGGAGAGTGGAGGGAGAGTGGAGCACGGGGTACGCCTCGCGGCGAGCGGGGCGGCGTATATAGGCGCGGCTGGCGCGGGGGATTAATGCCGCGTGGAATGCGACGCGTCCGCGGCGAGCTGACCGGCGGCAGCCTTTACTGCGCGCGGAAGACGATGCGTGCGCGGAAGACGACGACATTAACTCGCCGCGTGGCCGGCGAATGTAGACCGGCGGCAGGCTTTTACAGCGCGCGGAAGACGATGCGATGAGGACGACGATCGGTTTCTCTCGCCGACAAGTTGGGGCCACCAGACGCGCGGGAAGTTTCCTCGGTGTTTCCCGCGCTTTCGTTTCGTCCGGACTCCCCGAGCGCTCCCCGGGGGGGCCGGGGATGGCGTGGGATCGCCGGATGAATTTAGGCCCAAATCCGGACGAAAACGAGGAACCGGGGGCGCGACTGGGCCGAATTACGCCGTCCGGATGGAAAAAACGTCGTTCGGGGGCCTCCTCGGGGAGACGAGTGGAGATGCTCTAACTAATTAACTAGGAGAAATTATTCATTCCATTTCTTTATATGCTAAATCAACAAATCACCGGGTTTCTTTTGGCCCTTCTGAATTTGTAGTCATGAGATTATCTTCGGTCCTCATGTTGACGAACCTATTTGTCGCAAAGATAGCAGCAACAACTGCTGTCGAGCGGCGAACCCATACACTTGTGTTCCTTGACAACTGCGTTGAACATTTTGCCCGCGATCCAGCATGTCACGTCGCACAGAAAGCTTACACAGAGTGGGTGGCCAGAGCTATTCATCCAACAGTGTCCTTTTTCTGCAATAAATAATTAACACCCATAATATCCATAAATCCATGAACTGATTAACTTATAACCTAAGAAAAAAAACATAAAATTCACACTAGGTGGATGAAGAGAATCGCTGCAAACCCCTCATGAGTTACTCTGTGATAGATTTGAAAACGGTGAACGGAGAGATAGGAGCACAAACCTGCGGAGGCATGGCTCGCCAAGAAGACGAGCATCAGTACTGCAATGAACATGGTACTAGCATTCCTCGCACGCGCCATGCTCGTCGATGGTGCTGCTCGATGTCAACCGAAGTTTACTTCCTTTTTTCTTTCAGTAGTACAGTTTGGTATGGAGCAAGGAAAACTCTCGAATGAACCTATGGAGCAAGTGATATAATCTCAGTGAGGAAATGCAGTATTTATAGACCTGAAAGTCAAGGAGTCCAACGAACTTGCAAACGTAGGAGAGAACGAATATAGACCTGATACTGGAATGCAAACGTATTCATAGACCTGAAAGTCGAAGATCGGAATTATATCTGTTGTGACGACGTCGCGACACCAGGTGATAGACCATTTTCGTTCTCCAAGCTTTTAAGCACGACACAGTGGGAGAGTAGGCGCTGCAGCCTGCAGCTATTGAGATATAGCCGGAAGAACGGTGGAGTAGCCAAGTGTGCGTTAAGGAACCTGTGCGTTGCTACGTGGCTAAATCGGATTGGCCACCCACTCTGATCGACGGTGCGACCCTCCGGCGGCTCGCGCCTCCCGGCGTTGCTCGCCACACCCTCCCACCTACCTCCCTCATGGCCTCATCTCCATCTGACTCCTCGTGCTCCTATGTGCATGCGGCTATGGGTTTTAAATAGAGACAAAATACAAGTAATTTCAACAAATGTTTTGTATACTCCTACTAGATTCAAATAAAATTTGAACCGGTTTCAATCAGTGACGGACTCCGTAAGTTCTAGAAACCTAGGACAATATGTTTAAGATTGTCATTAAAAAAACAACACAACACAAAATATTGCACCCATGGTCTCAATGTTTGGTTAAAGTTTGATAAATAATGAAGAGTAAATTGTGAAAATTCAACTCTTTTATGAAGCTCAAGGTGTTATCCACTCTCAAAAATTAAAACGTGTCCGATTAAGAAGGGAATGATGGGACGTGGCGACGTCATGGAACGGATGCATGTGAGTTCACTCGTTCCATTTGGCATGACTACCAAGCCTATTACCGGCTCCATATTCGCAATACAGGTCTACAAGTGAGCTTTCACACTCCCTGTTTTGACGGCACAGATAGTCTTGTAACCCCTTACTGCCTCCCTCTCATGCCGCTTGTCCTCCTCTACAATTTACACCCCTCCACCTTGCTGTCGTTTCCGCCATTCCCGGTAACAACTTCTCCATTTTAATGCCCTACTGGTGAAAGTGCATGGAGCTCCCATGTGTGGTTTTGGTAATTAATGACAATCCCTATGGACTAATGTTTGCATTGAGTTATATTTGTAGGAGTTGTCCATAGGCAATGCTTGAACCATAGGTTGGCTTCAAGATTGCAATAAGAAGCTAATGAAGAAGATCAAGTGTCAAGTATGTCTTGAAGATAAAGATGAAGTGAGCCCTCAAGTTCTTCAAGACATCAACATGATGAAGAATGAAGAAATGAAGTGCAAGTTTAAGATGAGTCAACTCGAAGAGATCATATGCTTGAAGCTTGCCTTACATATGGTGATCATGGATATGTGAAGTGGCGTCAAAGAAGAAGCTCTCCCATGGTGGATTATGGTGGAGCAATCCACAAGACTTCCTCAAGCAAACACAATCAAGAAAGGCGTTCCAGCTTGTTGCGATCAAGATCGTCATCATTAAGCTCAAGTGGAATGCGCAAGTATAAGATTTGCTCTTTATAGGGTTTCTTTCTCACCGTTCTCATAGTGTAGTTGAAGACCAGTTTATAGTTTAGTTGCCGTACTATCAAGAGGGCTCTCGAGTGAGTAACTCGATCGTATCATTCGGAGAGAGCTCAAACCTTTGCATCCTTACATCATCTTTCTTGGTTGTTATCTGGATCTTATCCATGTGATGTTTTAGAGCTTGTGCTTACTCTCATGATAAGCTCTAGTTCATCGAAAACGGATTTTGCATAGATCACTTGTTGCGTTTTCGAGTTTGGTGATTTTCTCGATTTCTCATGTTGAGGTATTGCACCTCTAAAAATAATAGAAAATCACGCCCCACCTTTTTGTTGGGTAGCTCTTGTCGTTCTCTTTCCAACGAAATTGGTTTCACCTAAATTCGAGTTTCCTAACTCAACTTATTGCATTTTCGAGGTTGGAGGTTTTACCGGTACATCTTTTGCTCCTGGTGGAAGTTCCGGCCTCTACTGGCGGAAGTTCCGCCCAGATGCTCCTGACAACAGCATCTCCGCGCCTCTCTCGTTGTAACTCGGCGGAAGTAGGCCGGAAGTTCCGGCCAGCGGAACTTCCGCCCTACTTCCGGCCAAGTTCCGGAAACATCGTTTTTACTCGCAGATGGTTCCAGTATGGTTTTCGCGCTATTCCGGAAGTAGGCCAGAACTTGGTCGGAACTTCCGGTCACCGGAAGTTCCGCCCTAGTTCCGCCCACACTCAGTCCATCAGCTGCACATGTGCGAAGGGATCCAGCCGAAACTTACGGCCCCTGTGGCCGGAACTTCCGGTGTTATACAAAAACGTGCATAACGGTCAGATCTGGAGCATCTTCTCATATAAATAGCTTTCTTCCCCATTGGAACAAGTGCTTCTCTTACTCTCTCTCTCTCCTCCATTGTTGAACTAGAGAAGCTTGCTCTATCTCTCAATCTCTCCATGATTCTTGCTCCCATTTGAGGGAAAAGAGAGAGGAGATCTAGATCTACATCTTGACCAATCAAATCCTTCTCTTTGTGAGTGGAATCCACTGGATCTAGATCTTGGAGAAATTTGGTGTTCCTCCTCTTATTTGTTCTTCCTCTCTTATTCCCCCAATAGCTTTTGTAGCTTTGTTGGAATTTGAGAGAGAATGACTTGAGCATCTTTGTGGTGTTCTTGCCATTGCATTTGGTGCATAGGTTTGAGTTCTCCACGGTGATTCATGGTGGTGAAAGCAAGAAGGTTGTTACTCTTGTGTTCTTGGAACCCTAGACGGATTCTAGGCCTTTGTGGCGATTTGTTGGGAGCCTCCAATTAAGTTGTGGATGTGTGCCCCAATCTTTGTGTAAGGCCTGGTTTCCGCCTCGAAGGAAATCCCTTAGTGGAACCGTGACCTAGGCCTTTGTGGCGAGGGTCACCGGAGAATAAGTTGAGGCGCCTTCGTGGCGTTCGGTGTGTGGCGTGAGTACCGCATCTTGGGGTGAGGCCTTTGTGGCGTTGGTGTGCATCGAGCAACCACACCTCAAGGTGAGCCTCTTGTGGCGTTCGGGAGCACTAAGCCACCACACCTCTCCAACGGAGATTAGCACTCGCAAGAGCGTGAACTTCGGGATAAATCTTCGTCTCCCGCGTGCCTCGGTTATCTCTATAGCCGAGCTTTTTTACTTATGCACTTTACCTTGTGATAGCCATCGTGCTTGAAGTTATATATCTTGCTATCACATAGTTGCTTGTATTGCTTAGCATAAGTTGTTGGTGCACATATGTGAACCATAGTATATAGGATTTGGTCTTGACAAAGTAAACGATAGTTTTATTCCGCATTTGTTAAGCCCATCTCGTAAAAGTTTAAATCGCCTATTCACCCCCCCCCCCTCTAGGCGACATCCGTGTCCTTTCAACTGGTTGCTCTACTTTTCTCGAATCTACCATATTGACATCCTTCCAAAGCGAGCTACATATCAGCATCGATCTATAGCTAATAGGAGTGCTTTATTTCAATGTGCCAACATGATCCACCGTCCGCAAGGGTTAACAACAATTTGCCTCGGTCTTATCATCTCGATAACTCAAACTTGAATTCCACATACCTTGATCCACCTTAATTTCCCAATGGGGGGAAATATGGTTTCTGAACCCAAAAAATTGTACCTTCCATAGTATTTGTTGCTTGGGCGCCACTCAAGACTTATATTCAACTTTTGGTAGAAACATTAGGTCACTGAAACCGTCATAAAATAATTTTATTTCTATCGACATTTTTATTAGCTTATGTGTTGGATTTAGGATCTTCTCACAAGGGTGAATTGTATGAAATGTGGCATCCCAACTATGAAATCCCATATCCACCTCAGATTTACTTTGTGCAAATTCATCCTTTTAGTTTATCAAAGCCAAGAAACAGACCCTGCGAGTAAAAATACCACGATACAAACAAAATGCAACAGGGCAGCATTTTGGTGTCGATCGCAAGACCCAAGGGTTGAATCCTAGGAACACTTTGCTTGGTTTTTTGGAACAACTTGTTCTTTGTCCCTGATTGAGGATAACGGGTAAAATAGCGCTCTAGCAGCAGATATGGCAACTGCCGACCTTTTTTTTTTTTTTGAGGGTGAACTGCCGACCATATTAAGCATAGTGAGCATGTATGTGGGCTTCTGTGTTGGGGCCCTTTCCTGGACGAATTTTGCGTCCATGAACTGCGATGAGTGGGGCAACTTCAAGGGTAAGACTACCTAAAGACCGACCTTTGAGAAGGGAAAAACCCATCCCGCGCACGCGCTCTCGCGACTACACGTGTCGCGCGCGGACCGTGTCCCCAGAAACAGAAGCGAACCGTTTTCCGGGTTTGGTTTTTCCCTTTACGCTCCGGTAGACCCGTTAACAATATGCGGACCCGTTACGCATCTTTTTCCCTTTACACGCGCTGTTAGTTTTCAAAAAATTGGGTGGGACTTCCTTTTTGGCTTTTTCCCTTTGTATTTCCGGGCTGTGAGTTTTCTGGGGAATTAATGGGAGGGAGGTAGCACTTTCAACTTACAATTTTTTTTTTAATTCCAACAGAGTGCTACAAGAAGGCAGCTACAAGAAGACATATGTCGAAGCTATTGCTACGGCTCGGCTTCGCCTCGTATCAAGGCGCCTTCGGCGCATCAAACATTTATAAACATAATGAATGGATGACATATGTCGTTGTCCCCGTTTGTCGTATCAAGGCGCCTTCGGCGCATCAAACATTTATAAACATAATGAATGGATGACATATGTCGTTGTCCCCGTTTGTCGTTACCCCCATGTGTCGAAGCGATTGCTACGGGTCGGCTTCGCCTCGTATCAAGGCGCCTTCGGCGCATCAATCTGTTGTTCTTTTTTTCTATTTTTGTATTTTTATCCTTTGGAAAGATTTCTGTTTGATTTTCTCTTTTAATCTTTGGAAATATTTCCGTTTTCTCTTTTGATTTGTCTGGAAAGATTTCCGTTTCGTCTAGCGCAGGTACAGGTGAAAGGCTTGTGAAGTACATTCGCGACGTGGAGACGAGTACAACGTCGGAACCAAGAGGAGTACGAGGTCGTTTCTCTGTTTGTTTCTCTGGAGAGATTTCCGTTTCCTCTAGCGCAGGTACATGTTCGAAGGGTTGTGAGGTACATCCAGGACGTAGGGACGAGTGCAGATTAGGTATGAAGAGGAGTACGGTACTGTGTTTCTCTTTCGATTTATCTGGAGAGATTTCCGTTTCCTCTAGCACAGGTACAGGTGAAAGGCTTGTGAAGTACATCCGCGACGTGGAGACGAGTACATCGTCGGAACCAAGAGGAGTACGAGGTCGTTTCTCTGTTTGTTTCTCTGGAAAGATTTCCGCTTGATTTTCTCTTTTATTCTCTAGAAAAAATTCCGTTTTCTCTTTAATTGTCTGGAAATATTTCCGTTTTCCCTTTTAATTTCTGGAAATATTTCCGTTTTTCTATCGCAGGTACAGATGCAAGGCTTTTGAAGTAAATCCGCGACGTAGAGACGAGTACAGCCTAGGTAGGAAGGAAGATTTCCGTTTTCTCTAGCGCAGGTACATGTTCGAAGGGGTGTCGAGTACGGCGATGACGGCTAGTCGAGTACAGGTCTGTTATTCTCTGGAAATATTTCAGTTTGATTTTCTCTTTTATTGTCTGGAAAGATTTCCGTTTCGTCTAACGCAGGTACAGGTGAAAGGCTTGTGAAGTACATCCGCGTCGTGGAGACGAGTACATCGTCTGAACCAAGAGGAGTACGAGGTCGTTTCTCTGTTTGTTTATCTGGTAAGATTTCCGTTTTCTCTAGCTTAGGTACATGTTCGAAGGGCTGTGAGGTACACCCAGGACGTAGGGACGAGTACAGATAAGGTATGAAGAGGAGTACGGTACTGTGTTTCTCTTTTGATTTATCTGGAGAGATTTCCGTTTCCTCTAGCGCAGGTACATGTTCGAAAGGGTGTGAAGTACGGCGATGACGGCTAGTGGAGTACAGGTCTGTTATTATCTGGAAATATTTCAGTTTGATTTTCTCTTTTATTGTCTGGAAAGATTTCTGTTTCGTCTAGCGCAGGTACAGGTGAAAGGCTTGTGAAGTACATCCGCGACGTGGAGACGAGTACATCGTCGGAACCAAGAGGAGTACGAGGTCGTTTCTCTGTTTGTTTCTCTGGAAAGATTTCCGTTTGATTTTCTCTTTTATTCTCTGGAAAAAATTTCCGTTTTCTCTTTAATTGTCTGGAAATATTTCCGTTTTCTCTTTTAATCTCTAGAAATATTTCCGTTTTCTCTATCGTAGGTACAGATGCAAGGCTTTTGAAGTACATCCGCGACGTAGAGACGAGTACAGCCTAGGTAGGAAGGAAGATTTCCGTTTTCTCTAGCGCAGGTACATGTTCGAAGGGGCGTCGAGTACGGCGATGACGGCTAGTCGAGTACAGGTCTGTTATTCTCTGGAAATATTTCAGTTTGATTTTCTCTTTTATTGTCTGGAAAGATTTCCGTTTCGTCTAACGCAGGTACAGGTGAAAGGGCTGTGAAGTACATCCGCGACGTGAAGATGAGTACATCGTCGGAACCAAGAGGAGTACGAGGTCGTTTCTCTGTTTGTTTCTCTGGAGAGATTTCCGTTTCCTCTAGCGCAGGTACAGGTGAAAGGCTTGTGAAGTACATCCGCGACGTGGAGACGAGTACATCGTCGAAACCAAGAGGATTACGAGGTCGTTTCTCTGTTTGTTTCTCTGGAAAGATTTCCGTTTTATTTTCTCTTTTATTCTCTGGAAAAAAATTCCGTTTTCTCTTTAATTGTCTTGAAATATTTCCGTTTTCTCTTTTAATCTCTGGAAATATTTCCGTTTTCTCTATCGCAGGTACAGATGCAAGGCTTTTGAAGTACATCCGCGACGTAGAGACGAGTACAACCTAGGTAGGAAGGAAGAATTCCGTTTTCTCTAGCGCAGGTACATGTTCGAAGGGGTGTCGAGTACGGCGATGACGGCTAGTCGAGTACAGGTCTGTTATTCTCTGGAAATATTTCAGTTTGATTTTCTCTTTTATTGTCTGGAAAGATTTCCGTTTCGTCTAACGCAGGTACAGGTGAAAGGCTTGTGAACTACATCCGCGACGTGGAGACGAGTACATCGTCGGAACCAAGAGGAATACGAGGTCGTTTCTCTGTTTGTTTCTCTGGAGAGATTTCCGTTTCCTCTAGCGCAGGTACATGTTCGAAGGGTTGTGAGGTACATCCAGGAAGTAGGGACGAGTACAGATTAGGTATGAAGAGGAGTACGGTACTGTGTTTCTCTTTCGATTTATCTGGAGAGATTTCCGTTTCCTCTAGCGCAGGTTGTTGACTGCCAAAACCCACCGGCGGGCAGCGACGGTCAACACTGTAGAGCCGGGAACAACCTAGAGTTGCGGCTGGCTGAGGTCCCTCCGAGCGACGGCCCGCAAAGCACTTCTGGTCACACGTCCGATGCTGAGTGCAAGGGCGTGCCACCTGACCTATACCTGGTCAGGAAGGTGATGGGGATGCCTCGCTTAGTTTCCTGCATGGCATACACGTAAACATTAAATAAGAGCCTCGATCGGCTCTCAGGTTATCCTGTGAATCGGCTCAAGGAGCCGATCCACCCATGATTCGTACGGGGTGCACGAATATATGGTGGTCCTGCTTGATCAAGATAAAGCTAATAAGATCTACGACGATTTAGGGTTTTCACCGCATAATCGGAACATCCTACTCAGGATTGGGCCTCGCGGCCACGCACGGTGATCGTAAGTCGATCCTAGACAAGGCCTAAAAACCAACACGAGGTTGATCCCCGGAACATCCTGTCTAGGACTAACGAACGACACCCTACGTGCCGCTGGATCCTCCAGCCCCTTGTAAGGCCTAACTATTGCAGATATTAAACTAATCCTTGATGAACAAGGAGCAACCGTAACGGATCAGATCTACTAAATAACGATCAAGCGGGGTGCCGCCCCCACACCTGAGATAGGTGTGAGGGCGGCTAGATATGCAAGGGTTGCACTACGGTAGCATATGATACGAAGAACAATGCTAACCCTAACACATCTACGATAACTACGTTGCTCGCCATCAACAAGGCTTCAGTACGAGCAACGCATGAACAACGTGGAGCTTGTGCTGCCTAGATCGCAAGATGCGATCTAGGCAGCATGTCGCTTACCGGATAGAAACCCTCGAGACGAAGGAGTTGGCGATGCGCCGAGATTGGTTTGTTTGGTTGAACGTGTGTTGTTGTTTATTCCATAAACCCTAGATACATATTTATAGTCCAAGGGACTTTTTAATTCAGGTGTGCACCTAACCGTGCACGGGTAAAACTCTATTTTCTAATCTAAGATGCGATCTACTATAATTACAGATACAAGGGCAATCCAGCCCAAACTCCTCGTGCAAGGCCGCTTCAGAGATCTTCTACACGTAATCTTCCAAGCCCATCTCTCGTACGGCCCACCTCCTGACTTGACCAAAATCTGGTGATAACACATGCCCCCCTGGTTTTGGAATTGGTAATTCCAAAATCATTACGCCTTCTTTCGTCGGGTCATGTCGTGGCAGAGCAGAACCGTTGCAGCATTCTTCATCACGATGCACTGTCTTCTCAACTGTTCCGCGTGATTTGACCGTTGTCTTTGGGCACTGCCTCCTCGAAAACTGCTGTGGTATTAAATTTTTTCACCATAGCCCCTTTATTTAACCGCTCCGAGCAGTTTGCCACTTCATCATCCTGCTCTGTTCCGGCCATCGGCACCGAAAAACCCCCAACCTCCCATAGCCATGTCTTCCTCTTCCTCCTCTTCCTCGTCGGTCTTCCATGACTCCTCCTCCGCGGGAATGAAGCTCCCGTAGAGGGCTATGGAAGTAGCGACGAGGAACCCATCGGCAGCAGTGCCGATGAGAGTTCCGAGGATGACGACGAGGGAAGTGATGGCCCGTAGATTAGGATCTACTAGTGTAGGCCTAGCAGTAGTAGATTGGTCAATAGACCCTTCTTTTGTTCTTCCTTCTTTGAGCAATCGGCTCTTTCTTTGTAAGAAATCCTGTTTATGAATGAGGAAGTTTCCCCAATTCGACTTTGCCGATCTCTTTTAACTGATTCTTAATGAGCTGATGGCAACGCATCGGTCTCTCATAATCCGCCCTTCCTTTCTTTGACAACGGGGTGACTGCAATCTTGGTCAAAACTCAAAAGGCCAATGTCAGCGCATCAAGCCTTCACAAACTATCCTTCGTTCTTCCGAACAATGAATTTGAGTTCCGCCGGATCACCACCCTTGACGAAAATCGCGGCGCAGGACTAGCCGATGGCCACCAATCGACTTTCAAAAACAGAGCATCCACCAGGCCAGCTGCCCCCCGAGTCTCAGTCGAGGCGAGAACGGTAATGGATCAGCCAAATGTGCCGCCTATGCAGGGTCAGCCGATTTCAACAAAATCGGCTTCCCAAAGCAGAGAACCTTCAGGGCGAGCTGCCCCCCGAGCTTCTTCAGTCCACTTCTCGCGCCTTGCAGGCTAGATCGGCTCCTTTCCTTTGGTGGATCTGATGCAACCCACCCTTAATCTGATCTGCACATCCATGCTGCTCTTGGTATTGGTCAGGGTCATGATCCCTCAAACCTGCCCAGCTGATACTACGAACTTGAATACTTGCAAAAAGAATCCAGAGGTTCTTGAAGAGAAGATCTGAGTCATCACACCACTCCATTGAGGAGCTCTTCCATTAGGATCTCTATTCGTGGCTCATTTCCTGCTCCATTGACCCTCTGCTTGTAACAGTTGTACCTCTGGAGTCGAAGGTCATGCATCAGCTTTCTACCCTTAAGTCGATGTCTGCTGCATCGGCTGTGCTTAAATTTTTTTTTTATTTGGCCGATTTTCCTTAATCGGCCCCCCCAATGTTTCACTGCACGCATGTTTACACATGTTTATCCGCACATGTTCTTTATCTGACTGTATGCCCCCCGAGCCGAATCTGCCAGATGACTGCAGACATCGGCTTTTATGGTTAGCCAGGGTACTGCACTTGCACGCCGGTTCCGCGAGGATTCGTGCTGACTTTCATCGGCCGACGTGGCCGCTGCCCAGTGGATCGACGCTGAACACAGGCAGAACACGTAGTGAAGATAATTTTGGCCGATTGCTGGAATCGGCCTCCATATCCATTGACTGAAGGTTCTGTAATGTTCCTTCATAAATTTTTGGGGCCGATCACAAGGATCAGCCTCGCCCCATTTGCTCATTGATTTAATCTTGCTATTCGGTCAGGCTGGTGGATAAAACCAGCCCAACCTCTGACTTGATACGCCTGCTGTCGTCCACCTTGAGTGCATCGTAGAATCGTGGAGCACTAAACTCTGTCGGAAGGACGAGCACCATGTTCGTGCCAGCCGATGTTTCATCATCGGCTTTCTTTTGCCTGGGACGCCACTCCATTTTCCGTGGACGACCCTCTTCATCTAGGGTTCGCTGAACTTTCGCAGCCAGATCAGGCCGTGCCTTCCTTAGCGTATGCAGGTATAACCTTTCGGCTTCCTCCAGGCCGCGCAATCGCTGAACCCTGCGCTTTTGTGAACGGCTGAGTCCGTCAGGGCACCACCTCGGCCGGTGGTACCTGTCTTCTTCTTCTTCTTGTCCCTCGTCTTCGGAATCCTCGAGATCTGCCCACCGAGGGGACTCAGCACGTTTGCTCTGTGGCGGGAGAGGCCCTAGGCGCTCGAACACAGACACGTTGGCTGCCTCCTTCTTCTTCTTGTTGCATTCTGGGCAATTGCCGATTGTGGGCAATCGGCTCATTCCTGAATCCCAGCAGTGTCTGAAGAAGGGGCAGTCCCAGTGCCTGGCATTGTCATCTTGCTCCCTTGATTGTTTCGTGGCACGGCGCTCGTGCTCCTCCTCATCGTGATCGTGCCGACGATGTCTTCTGGCTTCTCTAGCCAGACGATCTCTTTCATCATCATCGCTGGATCGTCGGCGTCGGTCGTACTGACTCACATACTTGTTGAGGAGGTGATCAGAGAGGGGTCGCTGATATCTTATGTTTTTCACTTCTCCCTCTGTGACGTAGCGCTTGCCATCATGACGGAGCCGATCGCGTGGAGCGGCCTCCTCTGTGTCCTTGCTACGAGAGCAGCTGCCCTCGTCTCCGTCTTTGCCAGAGTGGTTCCCAGGTCCTACCATGTTGATGCTGAACGAGGATCCTGGCTAGCAACCTTCAGGGTAAGTGCACTCCACCATATTAACGGCGGGAAAGGGCTGGGTGTCGACCTTCATGGCGTACTGGTTGAAAATTAGGCGCCCTTTTTCTATCGCCGCTTGGATGTGCTGACGCCATACCCTGCAGTCGTTGGTGGCATGGGAGAGCGAGTTGTGCCATTTACAGTATGGCTTTCCGTTCAGCTCTTGCACCGTGGGGAATTTGAGACCTTCAGTAATCGTCAACTATTTCTCCTTGAGCAGGAGGTCGAAGATTTGCTCAGTCTTGGTCACGTCAAAATCAAATCCCCTGGGTGGGCCTGGTGGCTTTACCCATTTGCAGGGCACGGGGGTTCCTCCCCGAGTCCATTCAGCCACTGCTACCTCTTGGTCTCCCGCAGGAACTTCGTCTTCCTCTCGCATCGACCAGGACTACGCACGCTTGAACTTATCTTGGTACAGGTCCGGGTGGCGCTGTTCATATGCTGACAGCTTCTGAACCATGTGCGCCAATGAGGGATAATCTTCTTGGGAGGCCATGTCCTTGAGCTGTGTTGCAAGGCCTGCTACTGCCAACTCGACTGCTTCCTTTTCAGTTATACGAACCGAATAACATCGGTTCCTAAGATTCCTGAAACGTTGGATGTACTCTGTCACAGTTTCTCCGCGCTTCTGACGTAGTTGTGCTAGATCGGCAATGCCAGACTCGGAAGCCTCTGAATGGTACTGCATATGGAACTGCTCTTCCAACTGCTTCCAAGTCCGTATGGAGTCTGGTGGCAAAGAGGTATACCATCCGAAAGCCGATCCGTGAGGGACTGTGAGAAGAGCCTCACGCGTAGCTGATCCGACACGAAGCCGGTCCTAGTTGCGCCAAATATCGGCCGACGTGCTCGATGGAGCTGGAGCCATCTGATCCACTGAATTTGGAGAAATCGGGGAGCCGATATTTAGGTGGCAGCGGGATCATCTCGTAGTCGTCGAGTACGGCTTGGAATAGCCGATTGCCCTCCTTTCGGCACCATGCCGAACTGGTCTCTCGATATGGTGCGATCTGATCCGCCGTGTCTTTGGCTGCGGGAGTTGAACTACGAAGATTCGCCGGGGTGGCGTACTTAGCCAGCCATGCTTGCTTTTCTAGCTACGAGCCAAGCTGCGGGAGCTGAGCTCGGAGGTTCGTCGGGGTGGCGTACTTAGTTAGCCACGTGCAGCTTCTCAAGCTCTGTCGCTGACGTTCCTCCTGTTCTCCCAGAAGTCCCTGATGTTGTGGCCTGGTTTGTGAGTGCCCAGTTGCCACAATCTGGCACATACGTGCACGCGTAACCTTGAGGGATCTCCTTGGGCGCCTCGGGCAAGAACTGGTAGTCACTAGGGTCACCACCAATCTTGTAGACGACGAATGCCGGTGTAGCCGGCACTTCTGGTGCTGCCAACGCATATGGCAGCGGTGGACGGGACTGGAGTGGCAACTCCCCTTGATGCGTCCCGAGGGCTGGTCCTGACGGCGAGTACTGGTGCCTCATGATCTCCTGGATCACGCGAAGAGTGACACGCTCCAACGTGTTGACCAGGTTCTCAGAGTGACGGTGTAGCGAGTGAGCCACCAAGTAGTTGATCTCCTGCCGCAGGGACCTGGTGCGTTCCTCCGACGGGGCAGAGAGGTCTATCCCATCGAGTCCACCTTGCGGTGAGAACCCCTTCCATCTGATGCCATGGGAACGGGTTCTCTGAAAAGAGCCGATGAGGTCGGCTTCGAGGGTGACTTTGATCTCGTCATACCTCTTCTTGAGCTCGTCGGGGAGCTCCTCGTAGGTGACTGGCGTGCCGTCCGCCATCTCAGATGTAGATGGCGATGTGGTCGATGTAGAAGCTTGTCCCACCGGGCGTGCCAGAATGTGTTGACTGCCAAAACCCACCGGCGGGCAGCGACGGTCAACACTGTAGAGCCGGGAACAACCTAGAGCTGCGGCTGGCTGAGGTCCCTCCGAGCGACGGCCCGCAAAGCACTTCTGGTCACACGTCCGATGCTGAGTGCAAGGGCGTGCCACCTGACCTATACCTGGTCAGGAAGGTGATGGGGATGCCTCGCTTAGTTTCCTGCATGGCATACACGTAAACATTAAATAAGAGCCTCGATCGGCTCTCAGGTTATCCTGTGAATCGGCTCAAGGAGCCGATCCACCCATGATTCGTACGGGGTGCACGAATATATGGTGGTCCTGCTTGATCAAGATAAAGCTAATAAGATCTACAACGATTTAGGGTTTTCACCGCATAATCGGAACATCCTACTCAGGATTGGGCCTCGCGGCCACGCACGGTGATCGTAAGTCGATCCTAGACAAGGCCTAAAAACCAACACGAGGTTGATCCCCGGAACATCCTGTCTAGGACTAACGAACGACACCCTACGTGCCGCTGGATCCTCCAGCCCCTTGTAAGGCCTAACTATTGCAGATATTAAACTAATCCTTGATGAACAAGGAGCAACCGTAACGGATCAGATCTACTAAATAACGATCAAGCGGGGTGCCGCCCCCACACCTGAGATAGGTGTGAGGGCGGCTAGATATGCAAGGGTTGCACTACGGTAGCATATGATACGAAGAACAATGCTAACCCTAACACATCTACGATAACTACGTTGCTCGCCATCAACAAGGCTTCAGTACGAGCAACGCATGAACAACGTGGAGCTTGTGCTGCCTAGATCGCAAGATGCGATCTAGGCAGCATGTCGCTTACCGGATAGAAACCCTCGAGACGAAGGAGTTGGCGATGCGCCGAGATTGGTTTGTTTGGTTGAACGTGTGTTGTTGTTTATTCCATAAACCCTAGATACATATTTATAGTCCAAGGGACTTTCTAATTCAGGTGTGCACTTAACCGTGCACGGGTAAAACTCTATTTTCTAATCTAAGATGCGATCTACTATAATTACAGATACAAGGGCAATCCAGCCCAAACTCCTCGTGCAAGGCCGCTTCAGAGATCTTCTACACGTAATCTTCCAAGCCCATCTCTCGTACGGCCCACCTCCTGACTTGACCAAAATCTGGTGATAACACAGGTACATGTTCGAAAGGGTGTTGAGTACGGCGATGACGGCTAATCGAGTACAGGTTTCGCATCAAAATGAGTACAAGTCTGTGTTCCTTTATCGCAGGTACAGGTTCATATGCGTGTCAAGTACAGCGGTGATAGCGAACTGAGTACATGTTTCGCACCAAGAGGAGTACATTATTTCCGTTTTCTCTATCGCAGGTTAGGTGTAAAAGCGTGTCGAGTACAGCGGTGACGGAGAGTCGAGTACAACTTAGGTAGGAAGAGGAGTACATGACTGTGTCTCTTTCCTTTTTCTCTTGTGTAGTTACAGGTGCAAAGGCTTGTCGAGTACAGCGGTTGGAGTCGAGTACAGATCGAAACAATAGAATTTCAGACATATGACACTAGCACTAACATTACAGTGTGAATAAATTCGATGAGTGTCTCAAATATTACTTATAAAATATTGAAATGTACACATGACAGTAGAATTAACTAATAACCAAATAGAAATACTTGTACGTAATTCGTTGTGTGGTTCACAATGTTTCAGTACTGACACATTGTACTTATTTTAACTTACGCCTCACTTTTTAGCTTTGTTATGACAAGCTTGAGCCAGGCACTGCCATGTAAGAATGGAGATCCTCTTTCATCCTTGAAGGTAAATGAGCAAATGTCTCCTTTCAGGTAAAATTCTTGAACTATATCTGGGAAACCTTTCTTTATCATAGCTTTCCCATTCTTATCCATCTTCATGGTAGCATACATTGTAATGTGACTCGATGTGCAGCTAACAGCAACTTTAACAGGTTCTTGTATGAATCCCCAAATGTGTTCAATAGTGAATTCTTCTGAAAATTCCTAAAAAGATATTAACGAACCATTATTAGTTTTGTGGTACACTACGTTAGAAGTTTTCTTATTATGTAGACAGTAAGTATTTAATATAATTGTCGAGATAAACTTACCATCTTACATATGTCTCTTGTAACAAATGATTTAGTCATGGTGCAAATATAATGTTTAATAGCTGGTGTCTGGTCCGTGATGACTTTATTTTTTAGGTCGAGTACTTGATTGTAATTCATCTCCACGTGGTTTCCAAAGACGCATGATTCGTCAAAATTTTCGTCTCCATACAGTCCAGGTCCTACAATCAAGAGTTATTATTTTTAAGAAACTATATATTGACTGTAATGTTTACTTTTTTAGTTGCTAGTATCTGTACCTCTAACAGTTATTTTGCCCATATTTGAGAGAAACTTTGCATAACTTTCATCAATATCTCTGTCAACACCTTTGTCTGTGTTGTTGTCACTTTCATCACTGCTTTGGCTCTTTTCAATGGCAGTGTTGGTTGTACCCTGATTACCTGTTGCCTGAATTTCCTAAATATGACGATTCATTGTTTGTAGATCATATAGTTTAGATGCATTAAGATTTAGATAAATTTAAATCAACTTTCATTGCACGGCATGAAATAATATGGTTTCTACGCAACTAAGCATTAAATTATGATTATTTGAAAACCTGGTTTTGAGGGTCGACGTTGTATGTTGGATAGTTGTTGCACGAGTATCCGTACTCCTCGGCTCTTGATTGCGCAGTCTCCTGAATTTTTGCAAGCAGTGTTTCCTAGAGATGACATTTAAATTGAATTTAGGTCAACTTTCATTGTACTTGATCAGTAAACTATTTTTTGTGGAACAAAGCATTAAATTTGATTATTTGAAACCTGGTAGTGAGGGTCGGACTCGCATATTGGACAGCTTTTGCACAAGTATCCGTACTTCTTTGCCCTGTTGTGTGCAGCCTCTTGCAGTCTTGAAAGCATTTTCTGTTTAGAACAAGAAGGTAACCATCAAATTGCATATGCTTGCAATATATTTTGGAGACCAAAGAACTACAGATTATTCACGAATGCAAACAAATACATTTTGCAATATATTTTGGAGACCAAAGAACTACAGATTATTCACGAATGCAAACAAATACATTTTGCAATATATTTTGGAGACCAAAGAACTACATATTATTTGATTTAGTTTGAAGCAATGATGTAATTCATGTGATTTATAGTTATATCTTTTCTTATTTGTCATTTAAACATCATAGTGTGGAGTATTAGAACATTTTAGCTTTTTTCTTGGTTGACCTGGAGTACGATGTATGTTTGTAATGTTTGTTGCTACCAGATCCATGAGCGGAACTTCAAGTTGGTGCTTGATTCACGAGGTGTAAAAAAAAGCGTAGTGAGACTGTTTTCCACTAGACCCTAGATCTGTTTTCTGCATTATTGTGGTAGTCGACTAATCTATTTGGAACATGGATTTTTCACCGGATCTAGAAGTTTTGGAGATATACATACCAAGGATCCGAAACCTGGGATAGTTTTCCGAATTGCAGCTGGTGTGCTGTGATGGAAATGCCGGCGATGCTCCCTTGCTGTTGTTGCTTTCTTTTCCTGTTTTGGATAAGGAGGAGGAATCTTGCAAAGCGGTTGGTGTGGAACTGTTGATTTTAGAAGCCAATAAGAGTAGTTTTGGTGTGGTTTCTACCGTATGACAATTCTGACCTACTTCGGGGTGTTATTGTCCATTCACTTTTATATTTGTTCTATTATGCCTCTATGCATTTGGGACCTACTTGGGGGCATTGTCGTCTACTCTCTTTTATGTTTATTCTATTCTGCCACTATTACATCCGGGAGCTACCGTGGGTTCTTGTCGTCCACTCTCTTTTACACTTATCCTATTCTGCCTCTATGACATACGGGACCTACTGCGGGGCTTTGTCGTGCACTGCTTTTACATATATTATAATGTTCCAGTATGCTGTGGATGTTGTGGTTCATTAGTTTCAGATGTGTGGATGGGATTGTTGTCGAAAAGACAAGAATAAGAAAGACAACAGCGCGGGTATGAAGGAGAATAAGAAAAAATTCCTTCTTTTCCAGCGCAGGTACAAGTGCAAGACTTATAGAGTGCAGCGGTGTCGGAAATACGAGTACAGTGTCTTCACTAAGAGGAGCACTTAACCTTGTTTCTCTTTGTTTATCTGGATCATTCTCTGGAGTATAGATGTGACGTAGAGACGAGTACAACGTCCGTACCAAGGGGAACACGCAATCGTGGTTCTGTTTTATTTCTCTACAACAATTTCTGTTTTGTCTGGCGGAGGTACATGTGCAAGGATTGTGGAGTACAGAGGTGACGGAGAGACTAGTACAGCGTCCGTACCAGTAGAATTACGGACCGTGTTTCTTTTTGTTTCTCTGCAACAATTTGTGTTTTGTCTGGCGGAGTTACATGTGCAAGTATTGTGGAGTACAGAGGTGACGGAAAGACGAGTACAGCGTCCGCACCAAGAGGATCAAAAACTTGTGCTGCAATAGGTGCATGTGTAAGGCTTGTGGAGTACAGGAGTGAGTAATAGACGAGTACAACGTTTTCACCAAGAGAGTTGTATAGCGCAGGTACATGATCAAGGATCGTGGAGTGCAGAGTTGAGGGAGAGACGGAGCTTGGTGTTGGAGTTGGAATTACACATGATACTGGTGTTTCTTCATTGGCGTACAATATGTAAGCAAAAGGTACAATAATATGGGTACAAAAGGTAAAGCATGTTTCAGCAAATAAACAGGTACACCAAGTTTCAGCAATATATCATAGAGCTGATAAACATCAAGTTTCAATAATTTACCAACACAAGTGTTACCAAACAATAGAAGAAGTTTCAGCAACACATTGCAAGATAGAAAGTTTCGATCCTTATCACTAAACAAAAGCAAGCATGCTACTCAAAAGCACACAACATTGGATCTCCAACTTCTAGACTTCAATTCTTCATTCTTCATTCTTCATTCTTCACTTCTTGATTTTTCTGCAGTGTCTCCTTGAGTTGGAGATGCAGCTTCGTTGCCAACCTGCTTTTTGTATTTAAATTTTATTATGATTCATATGTAGCTCAATTAGTTAAATTTGAAGACATACAACAAAATATTGCCAGTGTGATTATGTATTTTGTCGTACCTCATTATTTGCTATCCTTCGATCTTGCTGAATTTGCTTGCAACGTTCATCCTGTGCTTTCTTGAACAATGCGAAAGTTTGTCTGAGATGAAATGTTGTCTTCTGTAAACTTTCTATAACTTTAGCTTCGTTGTCAGAAATTTGTTTGACAGTAGTTGCTTGGTTTTCAGCAGCTGTTCCAGTTTTGAGGCGGTCAAATGTAGTTGGTACTTTGTGTGACAGGTCGTATGCGCTAGTCAGCAAGTTGTCAATCTGTTCGAATGTTTCTTCTGATACACTGTTGTTTTCTTCTTCAGTGGAACCACCAGCTGGAATGCTTGTGCCTCTGAAAGTACGCTTTGCTGACATCATTTGGTCTTCATGATGCGGATACATCCTCTTCAGTGGATTCCTTTTCTGGTAGTAAACTATGTCATTTGGTGCTTTCCACTGTATGAATGATAAAATGAAAACATTGTATTAGCTTGTGCAGTACGATAAATAATGAACAAAAAGATAAAAGGGTCATTGAAATTTTCTTACAGGTAAGTTTCCAAATATCCAGGTGTTGGGGTCTTCACCGCCTTTTTTAGCACAGTCTGCTGCAGCAATACTCCTTAGTTTTTCATAATCCATGAAGTGTGTACGAGGTGTTCTTTTATCAAGATCTGAAAGGTCTTGTTTCATACAACAGTCAAGATATAACGGAATTTGGTGCTATGATGCAACCGACGGTGTGATCCATTTTGATTTAGATTTTTTGTACTGGATGACTGCTCTCTTGAGCTCATCTACTAGCAATTGACACAGATCCATGTCCCTCAACTTTGATATGTCCAGATTTTTTACCATTGCTGCCTCCCTTGACACACGGACAGCTGTTCCAGGGCATATGAATTTCATGTACATTATCAACACAAATACTTTCAGAGCCAAATCATCGTTCGCTTCATCTTTAACCAACAGCGTCAGAACCTTGCGAAGGTCATCAGTATTTATATCCTCATTTTTTCTAAAGCCAAGCTCAATCTTCAACTCATGCAATGTTTTGTCGTTGCCACTTTCTGATGGTCTGGGAGCTGTGTTTGAACCGTCTGGTAGCCTATTTTTGCCTTTTTGGCAATCTTTCTTGCCTTTTCCTGTTTCTTGCCTTTATTTTTTTATCTTTTGAATTTCCAGATATGTTCTGCATGATTAAAATCAATTGTGTTAGAAAAAAATGTTTAACAATATAATAAATGCATTTATTTTGTATCCAAGGTACTAATAAGGTACTCATATTTACCTTGTTGTATTCATCGTTTCCTTCATCGCCGGTGTTGTTCTCTTCATTGTCGTCATGCTCAGCGTGATGTTTGGTATTGCGAGACGAATTTCTTATTGCTGCGACGTTTTCTGATTTCTTTCCTTCTTTGGCAGTTTTTGTAGGCTGTGTTTTTTCTTCTTCATTGATATTTGGAGCACTTTGGCTAGAGCTGGTGACTACTGTCTCTTTTGTAGATGACAATCGTTTGCTTCTCCTTGGACTTTTAGAACCAATATCGGCAGTCTTCTTTAACATGTTTTCAGTCTCTTTTTCCATTATTGCTGCCTCTTTCTCTGATGATATATTCTTGTGCTTTCTTCCTGCAAGGCTATTCAAACTGTTTCTGCGAGGAGGCGGTCTGACTGCTGTTGCAATATTTTTAGAGGAACCTGCGGTTGTTCTTGCTTCACAATTTTTCCTTTTAGACTGTATATTTGCATGTACTGCATTTATGTTGTCTTGTTCTTCTGGGAACACAACCGCCAGTGGCTTCAAGTTTAGTGGGGCAATTGGAGCTTCCTCATGATTTATAGTGGCTGCAATAATATCGCAGAAATCATCTATCCAAAGGTTAATACATGGAAATTGTGTTTAAAATTTAATATAATTGTTTGAAGCTACTATAGTTTTATGTAGACACATTTTAGTTGTAGACACGTTTTAGTTAATCGTAAACTCATTGTCACTGATGGTAAGCACCAGAAAAAAATTATATTAGAAATTTTGATATTTTTTGTTTTAATATGGTTTAAAATTAAACTGGTTTGACTTCAAATGAATCATAACAGTAACACGTTTCGGCATTGAGGGATGAGTTTATACATTACCTTCATTCAAAGAACGTGATTCCTGTTGACTTGTCATACCGGAGATTTGCTATTCCTTCTGAAATTGAAATGCAACAATCTGCAGGGGATTAAAGCAACTTTCAGGCATTAGGCTGTACTTCTGTCTTAAATTAATAAGACAGTATCTGTAGGGGATGAAGGTAATTGTTTGAATTTTTATTGGTTTCTATTCATTGTTTCACAGAAAAGGCTGTAGTTCTGCCTTAGATTAATAAGGTGTTTATCTGCAGATACAGAGTGCAATACAGAGCTAATATTATTTACAACAGTCAGACTAATAAGCAAGTAAATATTTAAGAACGAAAGGTCTGCTTTAGAGACGCAGATGGAATTAATCCATACCGTCCCCGAGCTCACAGATCTCTAAAGGTACCCGTCGTCGCGGATTGAAGGTTTGTTGGCGGAGTCGGTGGAGTTAGTAGCTACTGTAATCCCTCAGGATTAGCTTCCTACCATGTCGTCGTGCACGGGGCAGCAGCCGCAGCAACAACTCAGATCTCCACAGCTTCCTTCACCGCTGGTTGATGGGGAGGAGTGGAGTGTAGAGAGGATAGGTGTTTGGCGGCTCGCTAGGGTTTGTCCTCGCTTTTTGCTAGACGGATGACTGGAGAAGGAATGGGAGCTGCCGCATAGTCTATGTGTTCTAATTTGTAGAAAAGGAATACAGGTGGGTAGAAAACTAATTCATGTATCCTAGTGCAGTCTGTTGCGTGATAAGAAACGAACCTCAGATGGAGCAGTAGTGGAGGCTATCTTGATGCTCCGACAAGTTCTTGTACGGGGTCGGCCTGTACCTTGTCCTTGACCTGAGTTCTTCCGTGGGTGTTTGAGGAGATTGGAGTTGAGTATGTAGGTTTTTGCCATAATACGGCTATATAGATGTAGAAGATGAATTGGTTGATGTTATGGGTCCCACGACGTCAGGGTTGTGCGCGTTTTGTTGAAATTCCGAAAATGCCAGTTATACTCGAACGATTTAATTCATTATTTAAAAAATGGATAGTATTACCAGGTTGTTTCTTCCGGTTTTGGTTGCAGCTGGGGAAATTACAGATGCGGCATGAAGATCAAGTACTGTATCTTTTTGGTTTTAGTTGATGGTTTCTGTTTTCTGTAATATATAATGTTGCTGATATTATGTAGTACGGTTGTGCTGTATGCACGAGTACAGGCGCGGCACGAACACGTGTACAGACTGTTGGTAATGGGTTGAATCAATGTTACACATGTACCTCCGGTGGCCTATGGCAGGAAGCGTGACACGTTGCTAGTATCTTCGCCGCGAATGCGGAACGGCATTTGCTATAGTATCGTTGGATCTGCCTCGAGAGAGGAATCGTCGAGTCTAATCTATCGTTCCGAAAACTGTTCCAGACTGAAGACTGTGGGGGAGCTCATTCATGTCCCATCCGTCTCCTCGGAATCTGCCTTCGATCTCTATATAGACTGCGTGGAGCTCTCCATAACTTTCTGTGCTCCGGTGCTCTAATCCACCAAAGTCTTGTCTTGTTCATCGTTTTCAAGTTGGTTCATCTACGGTAGGTATGGCGTCCAATTCCGCGGTCATCAATCTGAAGCGGGGTCGCGGTCGCCCTATTGGAAGCAAGGACAAGGTCCCCCGTGCGTCGAGGAAGTTGAAGGATGCCGCCGCCCCGCCTGCGGGTGTACCGAGGCCCAGTGGGGGCGTCACTGCCAGCGGCGAGAATTGCCTGGTGAGCGTCGCGGCCACCGCGTCCGCCGGTGCCGTAACAACCTTTCGGGTGCCACGGGACATTCCGGCCGTCGCCGTCGTGGAGGATAAGCCGCCAGTGAAACGCTCGTGGAAGGAGGTGACGATGACCTTGTCACCGGCGCACGAGTTCTTGGTGTTCGTCACCGTGCCAGGGCTGATGAAGCTGAGGCTTCCGGACGCCTTTGCCAAGGTGTACGCGCGGTACGATCCGGGCTATGCATTCTTGCGAGAGGCGAGTCCGAAGCAGGAGCTATGGAAGGTGTGGACTCTCTGGGAGCATGGAAGCATGTACCTTGCTGGCGATTGGGGCATGTTCGCTGCTCTCTACGGTGTTCAATCTGGGAATGTCCTGTCCTTTCGCCACAGGGAGGATACTGCTAGTTTCGTTGTCAAGATCTTCAACAACGAGGCGTGCCGCGTTTCGTTCCACCCTCTGTTGGCCTAGTAGTAGCGACGTCGTCTACAACGAACCGGCTTGTGGACTCTTTTGATTCGTTTTTGTATTCTGTTCTGTATTTCTGTTCGATGTAATTTTCATGGTATTGGTGAAGTTGCAAGGAAGTGTGGGTACTTGTTTTTTCGAATTCGTACTTCTTTGTTTTGTTCTTATTCAAATGGTATACATTCTTTACGAGTACTGTGGTAAAACTATCATCAGTACAGCTGTGCAATGGAAACGAGTGGAAATTTTGTGTCTGTTGTTTTTAGTTAATAAATTAAGTACATCTGCTAAGAAGCCGGAGTACAGGAGTGAAATCGACGCGAGTACATCTGATTTACGAAGAGCAGCAGCAGATTGTTTTTGCATGTTTTGTTCATGATTCATTTTACATAAAGTATATATTCTTAATAGCCTGGAGTACTGCGTTGCAACTGAAATGAGTACAGGTGCTGCATGGAAAAGAGTACGAGATTGTTTCTGTTGGTATAGTTGGTTTCTTCGGTTCTGTTGGATAGGTACAGTTAGTAATAGCGTAGAGTACAGTGTTGCAACTATATCGAGGACAGTTTTGTCATGGAGAGGAGAACCAGATTGTTTTCGTTTGTTTCTTCTGTTCTATGTGATAGGTACAGTTGGTAATAGGGTAGAGTACAGCTGATCCCAGTTGATAGTTATGGAGTACTGTCCAATCAGAATCACGAGTACTAATACATAGTATTTATAAGTACTGAACGATGTGCTGCATAGGTACATTTATGTTGTTGATGGGGTACAGCAGGTGCACTGTAATGCTGTGCAGCATGATGCATAAGTATGGTTGCATAGCATGCTATGGACGCGTAAGTACGGTTATATAGCATGAAATGGATGATTTTAATGCTCTATATTAAAATTATTTTTGGAATTGATGGACGACCCCCTCATCCCTGTAACTGCTTTCACCCCCACTAGTTTTGACGGTTTTATAGGTGTTGGCGCATAAGTGTTTTTGATGGTCTAAAATTAGCAACCGCTACTACTAACTGCCAACTCGAGTCCTTATATTCTGGACATTTCCTTGTATCTCTATCACATCATCCGGTGAGAAGCAACAACATACTGCCGTACAGGAAAATCCACTCTTCTTCTCTGCAATCATCATCAATGGAGCAGGGTTCTTCCTCTCTCGTTTCTGCGATCGCTTCTGGTCCATTGATGCATATCAGCGCTCACTCAGACGTCATCACCGTTGCCAGAATGTCCCGAGGTATGCCAGGTATGCGCAATGCTATCCGTGAGGATGGAAGGTTCCCTTTTGGATCGCCCTGTCTGCTGCATTCTAATCCTAGTTCATGGCCCGCTGATCGCACTGAACAGGTATTCATTGTTTTCCATGGATTGCACGAAAATGTTTGTGTACTGTATTTCATACTAGAAAATTCAAAAATTCGCAGGGTATTGACGCATCGCTGATGCCACTAGACGCTCCTTTCGCAAAAGCATTTGTACCTTGTACACAGGTCGGGCCAGGCGACAAGCACTGGGTTGGTTCAAATGACGAATGGGTTGCAGTTGTTCAGGAGCAAGCACGGTGGTCTCTGCTTGACGTCTACACGGACGAGGAGATCCCTCTGCCATCCGTTCGTAACGTTGGCATCGCTCCAGATGGGCCTTTCTTGTATCGGTATGATTTGGCACACATGCAGTTGTTGAAGATTCAGATAACTGCTGAACCATACAGGGTTGGAAACAAATGGAACTACTATGTCATAGCAGTGTTTGATAAGATAATTGCAATCATGCGTGGTGGTAGTAGGGACGTACAGTGGAGGATCCTTCGCAACGATTACCTTGCACCGTCAAGGTATGTTGATGCCATTCTTACCAGTGGTAGGATCTCTGTTATTCTTGCACCCAGAGGGGATGTCCTTGTTTGGGATCCTACTATTTGGGGTGAGTTTTTGATTTCGGTGGTATAGTTTTTTTTTGTTGCACTTATCGTATACTATTTTTTGCATCACGTTTTTCTTAACTTAGTTATATAGTATCCGATCTATCTTAACCATGTTTAAGCAAAAAAAGCAGGTGCCGGTGCTGCTCCTCAGGTGATAGCTGCTCCAGAGATTGTTGAGCAACCAAATCTACATGGTGGTGTTCATGATGGCAACAACATTGCTCCCGGCACGTGGTTCCTTTCTCCGGGGCATGAAGGCACTATTCTTTGGATTAATGTTAGAAGTCATGGTGAACCCAGTGAAGGTAATCCGATCGATCATATGGGGAGGGAGCTACTGATTTACCCGTCGATGCGTTGTCATGTCTATGCTAGAGATTCTTATGGTGATGACGCTGTCACACCGAATTGGGTCAGGCTTGAAGATCTGCAAGGCACATCTTTGTTTCTTGGTATAAACTACCCGTTTCTGCTTGGTCCTCCCGAGGTAGCTGGTCTCAACGATGTCAATGCAGCTCCAGTTTTCACATCAGACTGTGTGTTTGCTACTCACAAGCGTTTCCACCAAGTACCACAGCCTGTTCCAGATTGGTGTAGGATGTCACTCAATGGTGGAGTTGGCATTGGCTCCTCTTTCCAATATGATGCGGCTGGCTGGGGTGATATTGTGGAGTCTCCTATGTGGTTTGTTCCTACCGTGACAAATGGATTGTGGGGATTTGGCTTTTAGATATGAAGAATTGTCCGAAAACTTTAGAAGTGTTCCTGTTGAAGTATTTTAAATCAGTTATAATGCAGTTGTTTTGTTTAAACAATGTGTTGAAATTGTATTGAAGGATGTTTTATTCTTGTTTGTACCTATGTCTCGGTTGTATTGAAGAATCTTATAATAAGGCACTATTGTAAGCTTTAACAGTCTATTGGTTATTCAAGATGTTGTTGTTTTTAACTGGTTATTTATTTGTTTATCTGCAATCTTTCGGTTTCGCTGGGTAAGTACAGGTCCCAGTATGGTGGAGTACATCTCTTACCTTAACACAAGTACAACTGCAGCACCAAACAAAACCATATAATAATAGGAAGCATAGTAAGACCTTTTATTACAGCCACTTCTAAACAGATCATGTTAAATGACTCGCCTGTGAGAGCAGGTTCCCCACCGGCACGACGATCCTTACGGCATAATCTCGTCCAGATCCTTGAGTCCTCTAACCGCCATCTTTCGCGCTGGCTCATCCTCACCCCTGAGATCCAACATTGCCTTTGCCGTTGCAATTTGCTCCTCCAGGCCCTACCCTGACAACTGTGGACACCAACCCTTCGCCATCTGGGTGATCGCCCACGGTGAGGCCAAGCAGATCTGGAGGAACAGTAGCTTCCGTCGCAGCTTCATCTGTCTCCGGTCCTACGCCATTTTCTCTTCCTCCTCACGCTTCCTATGTTCGTCGGCTATCCTACGAAGCTGGTCTAACGGGATGAGCCCTAGCGACCACTTTGGAACTGACATCTTTTACATTATATTTTTGGATTTGCTATTTTGTTGCAAATAAATAGTAAAGATTTGTTACTTTTCCTTGATGATATCAAACAATATTGAGCTTTTCTCCAGATTAGAAACTATGTATGTTGAGCTTTCACAGTTTAGATGCCTAATTGAAGATCAGAAATGCAAAATTGACACGAAATTTCGTTTGAGGATTTTGTGCTCAGTACAGGTAGGCTTGCGGTGAGAGGACTGATAGTAGATCAGCAGTCCTGAAGATTGATTTTGTAAGTGCTCCTGACAGTTGTTGATGCTGCTATGCTGCGCGCCGTGCTGCTGCTGATTACCGCAGCTGCACGACGCCCTGGTTCGGACTTCGGAGGACTGGATAAAACTAACCCTAACCCTGTTTGGCAGTCAGTAGAATTTAATAATGGTGGAAGAGTATGTAGTACAAGTACTAGTATTTTATAAATTAGATAAGGATTGCAACACACATAATGGTGTATCCTAGTGGTTCGAAGATATTGTGCACAGGTTGTGAGTTCAACTCCTCTCACGTGTCATTTATGTTGAGGTAAAACTGTGTATGGATATAAGGTGATGTTGCACAGTTTAGTAACAATGAATGTATTTGTTAGTAAATTGTGTCACATCATCTTCTATCCGACACCTGTTGTATCTTTTTTTCATTATAACAAGTGATATAAACATTTCATTTACCACGTAAGAGCATCTGCGCACCTCAAGTAGACGTCGAACGATGTGTTGGCACTTCGGTATGGTGGACGCCGTCCTCTATTTGGGGGAGCTGTTCCCACACTGGCGGTCCCGATGGGATTTTTTACATAAACTAAATATTTATACTTGTAGATTCATTTTAATGTCATCCAGGATCGATGAATAATATTTTCTGGCAAATCCAACTACTTCCTTCGTAGCCGGAGCTGCATCTGCGCCAAACACCGCCGCTCATATACTTCATTCTGATGATGCGTCTCCTCCCGCTGCAACCGCTTGAGCGCAAAGTCCTCCCACCCTTGCTCTTGGCGCGCCTACCACCGGCGCTGGTTCGCCGCCTCCCGCAACAGCCGTGCCTCCTGGCGCTCCAGCAGCTCCTCCTCTTCCTCGCGCCGCGCGCCGCGGAACGTCCTCCTCCTCCTGTCGCCGCCGCGCGTCCCGTAGTGGCCGCGTCTCCTTGCGCTTCCATTGCCCCGCCACTTCATGTTGCCGCTCATTCGCGACATCGGCACATACGGGTGCCGCTGGCGCCGCCATCACCCATTCCTGTTTATTTGCGAGATGTGGGTCCGACTCCATGATTCCTACTGTTCCCTCTAGCGCCACGTCATCCCACGAATCGAATCTTTTTCTATTTCTAGGTTGTTTGAACCAATGAGGCGGGGGTGGTGAGATAATATAGACTGTCGCGTGGCGGGAAACCTCCCGTGCGTTGTTGTAGCGGTAGAATTTCATGCGCGGCATGCGGGAGAGTTTCCGGCCCGGCGTCGTCGGTGAAAATATCTCACGTGGCGCCCTAGCGTTACTGATAGGTTGCTCCAACGCCCAAAATTTCCTGCGTCGTGAGGCGCTGGCGCGCCTGATCCGCGTCTTAGGCGAAGGGGCCGGCATGTTGTTGCCGACACTTTTTTTAGTCTCGGGAAAAACGGTTTGTTGATTTAGAAAAAATGCATCAAACTCTCGCATTTACTTTTATATTTATTTGTTGATAGCCAACTGTGTATATATTTTTTTTTTGATTATGCATAATTCACTTTATTTAACATGTCAAGTACATTGTGTAGCATCAATGTGTAGTCGCACCAGGTGTTTTGTTTTTGTCAAATTTATAATCGATGTAACATTTGTAAAAAAATCCAAAATATAGATTATTTACTCGGTGATTCTAAAAGTGAAAAATAACTCGTTTGATATTTATCCAATGTGGCAAAAAATGCTCTATGCTACACTGAAATGGTGCTTCCTGCTAGACATGGCCTGGCCGAATCAAGTGAAGCATGTCTTACAACTGCAGTGGTACGAACACAACGAGCGCAGAAAAATAAAAAGGCACCACTGTATTGGTCAACGGTGATAACTCAATAGTAGGGTAGGCATAATTGATGATAACCCCCTCCTTGTTCGCAATTCCTTGCTCTCAAGCCCCTTTTGCGTCTGCACGTCTAACCCACAGTTATTATTGATTAATGCGCTATTAAGTTATCAGTCTGTTCACATTCCAACGAGGGTATACAATTCGGCAGCGATGTGTTCTCACTCATCGTCACCGCCTTGATCTTGTATAAATAGAACCCCAAACCAAGTGGACAGGTATCAAAACCATCACTTTAACCATTTTCTTCTCCCATCCTAATGGCGTCCCAAACAAGTGACACCGTATATTCGTTCGAGCATCTCTCAATGGAATTCAAGGTCACCGTAACCACAAGGGCCGCAACAATGGAGAAGTGGATCTACCGCGTATCCGAAGATTTCCTTTGCGACTCCAGCGCAAAGATCGTTGGTCTTGATTGCGAGTTCACTGACAAAGTGAAAGGAATAAAGCAGAAACTTCTTCCAGAGGATAAACGGCAACGTGCAGCAGTTTTGCAGCTATGTGTTGCCAATGACATCATTTTTTTCAGGTATCACAAATGACACCATACAAGTTTTTTACCAACTGTTCCGAATTATATACGTCGTTGACCTTTAGTTTGAATTTTCGTAGATATTTCAGGCAACAAAGGTTCCATGTTTGTTAAAGAAATTCTTGAGCTTGGAGAAGATCTGGTTCTTTGGTGCAGCAATTGATATGGATCGCAGGATGCTGATGCCTTACGGATTAAACATCAGGTGTGCGTTCGACTTGCAGAAGATGATCAATATTCATAAACTAGATCCTGGTGTTAAGAATAAAAGAATACCATCACTCTATGACCTGTCAAATGCTGTGTTGGGGACAAATTTCGAAAAGAAAGGTGATTCTTGCAAGAAAATAAGAGAGGAAGGATGGGCAAGACCCGAATTAAGCTTTGATCAGGTCAAATATGCAGCCTTGGATGCACGGCTAAGCTTTGAAATTCCTAGAAAAAAATGGGCAATCAAGGGATACGATATTACTGGATATATGTACAATGTATGACTGATACTGTTATCATTCATATGGTTGACTGTAATGTGTTTATATACAATTATTAATCAATGTAATGTGTTTTAATGTGTAGTTTGGATATTGAAATTTTCTTTTGTATAGCAGTACTGGGTTCAACGGTGGTATTAACACGAGTATAGCTGCTGATAGAGTATGAGTACCAGTCGTAGTAGGTACATTCGTTAAGGGTCTTAAGTACACCGGCTTTTATTTGTTCACATTTAATTTTTGATTTCCGCGTACAGAATTTAATGGTCGTAAGTATAGATGTTTTTATTTGTTTTTGTTCAAATTGTAGCTTTTATTTCTGTGAGTATAGGTGATCACAAAATTTTAGTAGACGATACAGCGGTGGTATGGATATGATTACGGTGGAAACACGAATAGGGATTTCTCTTCTTTTTTTTCGCAAATTTTCGTTTCTTCGGGTAGGAACTAAGATCAGTACGTTTCTAGTTTTACTTTGCTTTTATTCTGGGATACAGTGCTCGTGCTGTGATTATTACGGTCTGAAAGTATTGTCTTTCACTGGGACGGTACAGGTGCAAGCTACATCGAGTATAGTTGTGAAGAGAGCAGGAGTACAGATTGGGCAGCAATAGGAGTACATGAATGTATCTGTTTGTTCTCTTAGCATGATTTTTGTTCACTTGGCGCACTAGTACAGGATTTTTTTTTAAGATTACAATGGTGAAAGGTGCGTGAGTACAGCTACGGTACCAAGAGGATTACAGGAGTGTTTCTCCATGTGTTCTGCAGGATTTGCGTTATTTGGGAATGTACAGGTGCCAATAGTCTTCGAGTATAGATGTGAAGGTTGCACGAGTTCATCTTTGACACCGAATGGAATACATGAGTGTTTTTCTAGGTTTTCAGCAATATTTAGGTTCTCTGTGAAGGATTAGGAGCCAAAGCGGCTTGAGTACAGTTGTGGAGGCTGCACGAGTTCAGTTTCACATAGAGTGAAATACATAATGTTTCTTCACATTTTATGCATGTTTTGGTTTCCCTGGAAAGATACAGGTGCCACAATTGGTCTAGTATATTGCTGAAGGTTGCACGAGTTCAGCTTTGACAGGAAGCGGAGTGCAGGAGTGTTTCTCCATGATTTCTGCAAGTTTTGGGTTCTTTGGGAATGTACAGGTGCCACAATGGGTCGAGTACAGTTCTGAAGGTTGCACGAGTTCAGCATTGGCACCAAGTTGAGTACAAGAGTGTTGGCAGGAAGTGGAGTGCAGGAGTGTTTCTCCATGACTTCTGCAAATTTTGGGTTCTCTGCGAAGTTATAGGTGCCACGATGGGTCGAGTACAGATGTGAAGGTTGCACGAGTTCAACTTTGATAGCAAGTGGATTACAAGTGTGTTGCTCCATGTTTTGAGCAAGTTTTTGGTTATGTGTGGGAAGGTACAGGCGCCACAATGGATCGAGTACAGTTGTCAAGACTAAACGATGTCAGCTTTGACACCAAGTCGAGTGCAGGAGTGTTTCTGCATGGTTTCTGCAATATTTGGGTTCTTTGTGAAGATACAGGTGCCACAAGTTGTCGAGAGAAGTTGTGAAGGTTGCACGAGTTCAGGTTTTACAGCAACTTGAGTACAGGACTGTTTTCTGCAAGATTTGCTTTCTCTGGGAATATACAGGTGTCACAATGTCTCGAGAACAGTTGTGAGGGTTTTAAGAATTCATCTTTTGACGCCAAAGAGGATAACAGGACTGTTTCTCTATGTTTTTCACCATGTTTTTTTTGTTCACTCTGAAGTGACAGGTGTGAGCTGTATCAAGTACATTGGTGAATGTTTCGCGAGTACACCCTCTACACTAATAGGAGTACGTGAGTTTTTTTTCATGTTTTCTGTATGTTTTGTGTTCTCTAGGAAAATACAGGTGCATGGGACGAATACAGTCGTGAAGTTTGCATGAATACAGGTTTAGCACCAAAAGGAGTACATGAATGTTTCTATATGATTTCTGCAAGTTTTGTTTTCTCTGGGAAGGGACAGGTGCTAGAAGGGTCGAGTACAGTTGTGAACGATGCACGAGTACATATTAGGCATCAACAGGAGTACATAGTGTTTGTTCATGTTTTCTGAAGTTTTCGGTGCTCTGGGATACATAAGTACTGATATAAAAGTACATACTGCAGCATATTCACTAGTACGCGACTCATCAGTAAACACCAGATAAAAGGGCAAGTTCAACACAAGTAGTTGCTTGTAAAATGCATAAAAAAAACTGGATTATAGTGTATACAAAGTTCTACACGATATAGGTATACAGTACACGATGAAGGTCCAACACAAGTACTAAGATCTAAGACCATCACAATGTATTAAAGTTTTTTCCACCAAAATAGCATCAAAAGGTATTCGAGGAAATGAACCGACACATACGATTCATGTGTAGTGCTCCACCATTCACCATAGGGGATGTGCTTCAAAATATAGTAGGCAACAATGAATAACAAGTTAATAAATATATGAGAGATTTAATTGTTTTACGAAAAATCAGTTTTGAACATATAAACATTCTTACTATGATTTCTTCACTCGTAAAATGAGCATGAAGGTTTTAATGCTAGGATTTCTTCTGGCAATTTGGCCTTGTTGTGCACGGTGAATATTAAGATATACAGATACTCAGCTTTAATGTTGTTTATAAAGGGCTGCAATGGATGAAGACAATAGTAGTTACTTCATATCTTATAAATAATGTATCTTACTAACAATGTGTAGTTCACTAACACTTACATGATCATTTAGAATTGGCTGATATCCTTCACTTTTACCCAACAGAACATTTCCATCGTACAGGTATGCACCCATCAGACAGTAAAATGCGCACTGATTTACTCCTTGGTGTGGGCACCTGATATATATTGGCTTGTCTGCAAGGGAAACCCATCTTTTTGGTTGATTACTTGCATTGTATGCGTCTAAACCATATACTGTTTTGAGCAGAAGTTCCATCCTTGCCATCTGTAGGAATCAGGAAATAAATGATTCCAAACTAATGATCCACAACAACATATATTATTATTTTGTAAGCATGGAAAATTATTTTCTACTTACTATGATATCGCATTCCGTATGGTATGTGCTCCTTGTATACAGTGGACTACATCCCTTTGTGTCAGCATAGTTTCTAGAGTCCAATATTTCCAACTCTTTTTTGTATTTGTTCATCACATACAAAGTATAGTGATAATTTTTGAAGTACGGCATCAATATCTGTTTGGAGATTGGACATATAGGAGCAAGATGAAAAATGTAGTTATGTATGCTGTAATTGTATTGCACCTTTAGAAGTAGGGAGCTTACAAGTTTTGCGTCAAGAAGGCTCTTTTCTTTGTCAACATATGTAGGGAAAGTGTCCAGTGCAGTTTGCAGATCGAAATCTTTTGTGTAGTTAAATGTTTGATCCCTTTTTTGGGAGGCTTCTTCTATTTGTTCTTGTGTATGATTCCAAATACCCACCTAGAGAACATGCTGCATCATTCGTTGCAAACATATATTATATCAGTAGTTAGTGTACAATATAATCACTGTTATACTGCAACATATATTGTTGACTGCAATGCATACCATGATAAATCCCGGGCTTAACAACACTCGTTCTCCTGTAGCGTACAAATCGGAGGTACTCCTCATCTCGGCAATGATGTAGTCCAATGTAGTACCATCCAGTAACTGACCACTACTAAATTGTCTTCCAATGTCAGCCCCATCGTTTGGTACATTGAAGTCAGGAATAGCACTGTGCATAACTGGTGCATTGAATACCTCAGTTCTGCAAGGAAATCCAAAAGGTTAAAATTAACAAGTTGAAGATATGAACATTATGCAGTGCATGATAAAGTACTTATGATGCAAAAAAATTTGATGTCACTAGGAGGTTGTACAGTCTTTTTGCTTTGCATTGGTGTTTGAACTTCTTTGGTCTATACTGTGCCACAGGCTCGCAGTGATCTATTGCAGTATGTTTTGGTCTCTTTGTTGGCGTGGCTTCAGATGGAGAATCAAGTTTCCTCTTCTTTTTGTCTAAGTTATCAATATGCTCAACATCTGCATAATTGTACTCTGAATCCTTCGGTGGAGTCTGAAAACTTTGTGACCCGGTGGTGCTAGAGTACATATCATCATCTAAACCTTTTGCAATCACTGGAACCTGGCTTTTTTCAATCGACACACAATCCTCATACATTACAGATATAGGAATAGCATGTACTAAGTGGTATTTTGTAGTCAGCACACCTTGCATGTCTACTGAATAAACAACAGGCACTCCTATTTCAGATATAGGAATTTGTTCTTCACATTGTTTCCTGTTTATATCTGCAGGCAGACCTGATTCACCCTTGGTTACAGAAATGGAAACACATCCGGCATCCTTATACAGTTCAAGCATTTCTTCAACGTCAATCATGATGTTGATGAGTGCCATCCCTTCTATGCCTGCTCCCTCTTGTTTTACATAGTACATGCTGTAACCTTTGCCATATCCCCGTATGTCTAACATTGCTAGCATATTGGTACAGGTAATGTAAGATTTGCCTAGTTTCCTCTCCATATTATCTTTTCCATCTAGGTGAAACCTAACATCCCACACTTCATCCTCCAGGCTACGAAAAAACCACGGGAAAATCAAATCGAAATTATGTATATTGCCAAACCCTAGATTTTCCTGTGTTGCGGTGCCGCAAAAATTACAGAGGAGGGAAGCAAGCTTACTCGACGCCGCTGAGTGATGAGGTCCACCGATGGCTATCAGCCGGGCGCTCCTTCCAAACTTTCGCCAATGGCGACGCAGCCGCCGGGAACAGCGACACGTCGCCCTCGACTGTGTTTGAGTTGTCGAAGGACTTCGAGACGTTATCGCCATATTCGTCGCAATGCCCGCCGCGTCTTCCACCATCTAACCCATCGTCGTAGTCGCTGGGAGTCGCCATTGAGGAGGAACGGTGCGTCGTGGACTGGTCGGTTCTCGGGGCAAATCTGTGGTTTTTCTCCATGGTATAGTGTACTGTTACTGAAAGTATGTAGTACAGTGGTGGTACATACACGCGTACAGATGCGGCACGAACACGAGTACATCATGATGATGAGAGTTCAACCAAGCCGCGTGTCTACCCAGTGGCACGTGTCAGGAAGCGATGTTACGATACTGCGGTTGCCATGGTGCCGCTGTTAGGGTACGCGTTGGCACTTGGCAGTACCCGGTGGCATGTCGGAGACACGTTGCTAGGATATGCTATTGTGCCGTTGGATCTGCCTCGAGATTGGAATGGTAAAGTCTCAAATCTCTGAACTTAAATCATTAATGTGTGTGGCCAAGTGTTCTCATTTATGTCACAGGTGTAAGCGTTGCGCGGGAGCACGTGTCTCACCACCCACTCCCTCTCTGTTCTGGATAAGACCCGGGACCCTCTTCCCCCTGTTCAAACTGTAGTGTGAGAGACGTTTTGCAAGATAAACGAGTTCGCCTGGTGGGGGTGGAGGAGGAAGATATTTGCTTCAGTGATTCGTCGCCGGGAGGATTCTTCGTGGCCAGAGACCTCGGAGACCCTCATTCCTCGCTTCCAGGGTCCTCGGAGACCCTCATTGCTGTACCGGTGGCATTTTTTCTCCTGGTAAAAAATTCATTAACCTTCAACTGCTTGAATAGACAGATCCGACCATTGATTTTGATTTTTTCGTCCACCTAATATTGATGTTTTGTTCATATTTTTTCGCTGTCGTATTTCATTGGTAGTTTGTTGACATATGGATGTTGAGATATCTGGTACGATAGGTTGCTGCAGTTGAGAGATCTGGTACGACAACCTCATCTGAAACTCAGAAATAGTAGATGCTGCTGTTTGTGCACATGGTTGTATTTTTTTAGTATGATGCATGCTCCTGATGTGTAGACATATATGTTTTGGAAACATGTTCAGTACAGATCTGTCTATTATTGGTATAAAATATGCTAGATTTGTGTACCATTTTTGTCATTGTGTTGTTTTCTGTACTTGTGTTTTGTTGCATTTATGGTATTTGGGTGGCTGTATGCATTTAGTTTGTTTTTTATTTTCTGACTCTGCTTTGCAAGTAAAATGCACTATGCATGCACTGATAAACTTAAGGTTTATTGTTTGGTTTTTACGGTATAAATGAAAAATAAACGTGATGGAATATAGTCTAATGAGTTTATCATCGAATGCATGTAACACATGTGAATATTTGTTTGGACAGAAATCACATTATGGCACGTGAGGAGACTAGGAGGCCCGTTGTTTCACGTTTTGTTTTGGAGTATCTGGGGCTGGAACCTGGTGCAGTGAATGATGTGATGCTTGTGTGTGTTCATTTCTGTTTTCAAACTGAGAGTTTGTTCAACACAATACACTCAGTGCAGTCACTTTTCACTGCTCCAATAAGATACATGATCAACACATCCAACAATTCTCAACTGCTTGTTCGATGCAGTAATCCAGTTGATACGTACTTGTTGGGTTCCGATAGAATCATGTTCAAGCATGATGATAAGTTCATCATATGTATTAAGGTTCAAACACTTAGTTTGATGCCACCAAGTGAAGATAGCTTTTTCTACGGCAATGTGCAACAGTTCCTTGCTGTATACGAAGGGATGGATATACTGAATTATCCGAGGGGATTTGGTACGCCACCTGAAGATGTGGAGCTGCTTCAGAACCCAACACTGTCTGCTACAACAATGTGGATCCTTGGTGTGGAGGAAGGGCCTGCTGATTGTTTTCTCAGGGTGGAGTTGAAGTATTTTGTTGGCCCTAAGGATTTTGTTTATGCATTGCATGTTGCAAACTTGCCAGATGTGAAGTGGGCTGTTGATGAGGAAGGCTCGCTGTACTTGAAGTTCTCCAATCGTTACGCATTTGATTACACTTCCATAAATCACTTCTTCATATGTTCTCGCTTGATGTTGAAGTTTTACAAAGTTGCTACTGTAAGGAAGAAACACCCTGCTTTTGATGGATCGTTCAAGCCAATTTATAGCAGGCAGAACATCAATGACACCTGGGCTGTTGTTGAGTCCGCATAAATTTATATATATAAGTACTTGCAATGTCAGATGAACGAGGGATCAAGTGTTTGCTGAAGGACAAGTTGAAGATATCTATTGGTTATCAATGCAAGATCAGGCACACCTAAGTTGTCCAGTACTAGTTATGGCTCGTATGAACTATTAGTTTGTTTTGCTTAAGCTTTTGCTGGGAGTGTGTTCCCACCTCTTTTTTCTGTTACCCTGTCAGTAAAGTTGTAATGTTGTTTCTTCTGAACACAAATTTGCTTGTTTATTTGAACTAGTCCTTGTTTGATATGAATGTGTCTGTTGTCTGCATTGTTTTTTCTTCTTTGTTGGTATCCCCGAAATGTTTGAAATAGACATCTTTTTTATATGAATGTATCTTGTGTCCGGACGCCTTTGCCAGGGTGTACACTCGGTATGATCCGGGCTATGCCCTATTGCGAGAAGATGCATGCATTTCCTTTGTAAAGATCTCCGTTTTCTCTAGCGCAGGTACAGGTGCAATTCTTGAAGAGTAAAGATATGACGAACAGACGAGTACAGCGTCCTCACCAATAGTAGTACGGGACCGTGTTTCTGTTTAATCCCGCATACAGATATCCGTTTTCTCTATTGCAAATACAGGTGCAATTCTTGAATAGTACATATATAACTAACAGACGAGAGCAGCGTCTGCACCAAGAGTAGTACGGTACCGTGTTTCTGTTTGTTTCTCCCATAAAGATATCCGTTTTCTCTAGTGCAGGTATAGGTGCAATTCTTGAAGAGTACAGATATGAATAAGAGAGGAGTACAGCGTCCGCACCAATAGAAGTACGGGACCGTGTTTCTGTTTGTTTATCTAGAAAGATCTACGATTTATGTAGGTACAGGTGCAAATCATGTGGAGTAGACGAGTACAGCGTCCGCACCAATAGGATAACGGGACTGTGTTTTTGTTTGTTTCTACATAAAAATATCCGCTTTCTTTAGTGCAGGTATAGGTGCAATGCATATGAAGTGCAACGTGACTTCCTTTTTTTCTAGCGCAAATACAGATGCATGGCTTGAAGAGTACATCTATGGATAAGAGACGAGAGCGTCCGCACCAATAGGATTACGGGACCGTGTTTCTGTTTTTCTCTCTGGAAAGAACTTTGTTTTTTCTAGCGCAGGTACAGGTGCATGGCTTGAAGAGTACAGCTATGAATAAAAGACGAGTACAACGTCCGCACCAATAGGAGTGCGGGACAGTGTTTCTGTTTTGTTTTTATCTGGAAAGAACTTCGTTTTTTCTAGAGCAGATACAGTTGCATGGCTTGAAGAGTACATATATGAATAAGAGACGAGTATAGCGTCCGCACCAATAGGAGTGCGGGACAGTGTTTCTGTTTTTTTTATCTGGAAAGAAATTCGTTTTTTATAGAGCAGATACAGGTGCATGGTTTGAAGAGTGCATCTATGAATAAGAGACGAGTGCAGCGTCCGCACCAAGTCAGAGGTGGGCCGCGATCAAGATTGGGCTTGAAGAATATACATGGAAGAAATACGTGAACCGGCCTTTATACGAAGTTTGGGCAGTTTGCCCTTGTATCTGTAAATATAGTAGGATACGTGTCGGTTAGTTAGAGTTTGGCTCGTGCACGGTTGGGATTATTCCCACGTTAGAAAGTCCACGGACTATAAATATGTATCTAGGGTTATCAAGAAAAACAACAATCACGTTCATCACAAACCAATCTTGGCGCATCGCCGACCCCTTGTTTCGAGGGTTTCTTCCGGGTAAGCATCATGCTGCCTAGATCGCATCTTGCGATCTAGGCAGTATACGTTTATTCGTCGTTCATGCATTGCTCGTACTGAAGCATTTTTGATGGCGAGCAACGTAGTTATCATAGATGTGTTAGGGTTAGCATTGTTCTACCGTGCTACATGCTTTCGTCCATGCAACCCTTAGACGTCTAGCCGTCCTTACACCTTTCTTAGGTGTAAGGGCAGCACCTTGCTTGATCATTGTTTAGTAGATCCGATCCGTTATGATTGCTCCTTGATTCCTCAAGGATTAGTTTAATATCTGCATAGTTAGGCCTTACAAACGGGTTGAATGATCCAGTAGCGCGTAGGGTGTAGTTTGCTAACCCTAGACAAGATGTTCCGGGGATCAACTTAACGTTGGTTTTTAGGCCTTGTCTAGGGTCGGTTTATTATCACCGTGCGTGGCTGCCAGGCTCAATCACGAGTAGGATGTTCCGATTATGTGGTGAAAACCCTAAATTGTCGTAGGTCGTTTTAGCTTCATATTGATCAAGCAGGACCACCATGCAATCGTAAACCCTATACGAGTCATGGGTGGATCGGCTCCTTGAGCCGATTCACGGGACAACCTGAGAGCCGATCGAGGCTCGTATTTAATGTTTACGTGTATACCATGCAGGAAACTTAGCGAAGCAAATCCATCACCTTCCTGATCAGGTATAGATCAGGTGGCACGCCCTTGCACCAGCATCGGGACGTGTATGTCAGGAGCTTTGCGGGCTGTCGCTCAGAGGGAGCAGGGCCAGCCGCAGCCCTAGGTTGTTCCCGGCTCTTCGTGTTGCCAGCCGTAGCTCGCCGGTGGGTTTCGGACGACGCCCGGTGGGACGGTCTTCGACATCAACTGCAACGCCATCTACATCTGAGATGGCGGAAGGTACTCCAGTAACATACGAGGATCTGCCCGAGGAGCTCAAGAAGAAGTATGACGATGTCAAAGCTATCCTCGAAGCCGACCTCATCGGCTCTTTCCACAGGACCCGCTCGCACGGCATCAGGTGGAGAGGGTTCACATCTGAAGGCGCGCTCGATGGAGTGGACCTGTCCACCCCTTCAGAAGAACGCACCAGGTCCTTGCGTCAGGAGATCAATTTCATGGTAGCTCATTCGCTACACCGCCATTCTGAGAGCCTGGTGAACACTTTGGAGCGTGTCACCCTTCGGGTGCTCCATGAAATCTTGAGGCATCAGTACTCTCCGTCAGGACCTGCTCTAGGGACTCATCAAGGAGAGCTGCCACTCCAGAGCCGACCACCGCTGCCGTTCGCGCTGGCAGCACCAGAGGTGCCGAGTACACCGGCATTCGTTGTCTACAAGATCGGTGGCGATCCTAGCGACTACCAGTTCTTGTATGAGGCGCCTAAGGAGATCCCTCACGGATACACGTGCACATACGTGCCAGACAGCAGTAACTGGGCACTCACGAACCAGGCTGCAACAGCAGGGACTTCCGGAACAGCAGGAGGAGCCTCTGGATCAGATCTTGAGAAGCAGACGTGGCTAGCTAAGTGCGCCACTCTGACGAACGTCCAGAGCTCAACTCCTGTAGCTAGCTCAGACCTTGAGAAGCAAGCGTGGCTAGCTAAATATGCCACGCCAGCGAATCTTCAGAGCTCCACTCCTGCAGCTAGCACTGCGGATCAGATCAGCACGATCTTGAGAGACCAGTTCGGCATGGTGCCGAAAAGGAGGGCAATCGGCTATTCCAAGCCGTACCCCAACGACTACGATTTGATCCCACTACCACCCAAATATCGGCTCCCTGAATTCTCCAAGTTTAGTGGGTCAGATGGCTCTAGCTCTATCGAGCATGTAAGCCGATATTTGGTGCAGCTGGGCACGATCTCAGCTGCAGATGCACTACGCGTGAGGTTCTTTGCACAGTCCCTCACAGGATCGGCTTTTGGGTGGTACACATCACTGCCACCAGACTCGATCCGGACTTGGAAGCAGTTGGAGGAACAGTTCCACATGCAGTATCACTCAGAGGCTTCCGAGGCTGGCATTGCCGATCTAGCACAAGTACGTCAGAAGCGCGGAGAAACAGTGTCAGAGTACATGCAGCGCTTCAGGACCGTTAGGAACCGATGTTATTCGGCTCGTTTGACTGAAAAAGAAGCGGTTGAGTTGGCGGTGGTGGGTCTCGCATCACCTATCAAGGATATGGCTTCCCAAGCAGACTACCCTTCACTGGCGCACATGGTTCAGAAGCTGTCATTATATGAACAGCGCCACCCAGAGCTGTACCAGGACAAATTCAATCGTGCAGTAGTCCTGGTTGAGATAGAGGAAGATGAAGGGTCTGCGGGAGATCAAGAGGTAGCAGTGGTTGAATGGACTCGGGGGGGCAACCCCCGTGTCCTGCAAATGGGTGAAGCCACAAGGTCCGCCCAGAGGGTTTGATTTCGACGTAACTAAAGCTGAGCAAATTTTCGACCTCTTACTTAAGGAGAAGCAGCTGAAGTTACCCGAAGGCCTCAAAATCCCCACGGTACAGGAGCTGAACGGAAAGCCATACTGTAAATGGCATAACACGTTCTCCCATACCACCAACGACTGCAGGGTGTGGCGTCAGCAGATCCAAATGGCGATAGAACAAGGACGTCTAATTTTCAACCAGTACGCCATGAAAGTCGACACACACCCCTTCCCCGCCGTTAACACGGTGGACTACGCTTACCCCGAGGGGTGCCAGCCAGGTTTCTCGTTGAGCATTAACATGGTCGAGCCTGGGCACCACTCTGGTAAGGACAAAGGCGAGAGCAGCCGCTCTCGTAGCAAGGACAAAGAGGAAGCCGCTCCACGCGATCGGCTCCGGCATGATGGCAAACGCTACATCACAGAGGGAGAAGTGAAGAATGTGCGATATCAACGACCTCTCTCTGATCATCTCCTCAACAAATATGTAAGTCAGTACGACCAGCGCCGGCGGTACAACAGCGGCGATGAAAGGGATCGTCTAGCTAGCAGGGACGCCAGGAGACATCGTCGGCATGATCGCGATGAGGAGAGATACGAGCGCCGTGCCAAGGAAAGGTCAAGAGAACAAGACGACGTGGACAAGCACTGGGACTGTCCTTTCTTCAAACACTGCTGGGATTCAGGAATGAGCCGATTGCCTACAATCGGCAACTGCCCAGAATGTAGACAGAAGAAGAAGGGTGCAACAGACGTGTCAGTGTTCAAACGTCTTGGGCCTCTCCCATCTAGGAACAAGCAAGCTGAGTCCTCTCGGGAAGAAGACCTCGAGGAGTTGGAAGATGACTACGAAGAAGAAGAGGACAAGTACCACCGGCCAAGGTGGTGCCCTGATGGACTCAGCCGTTCCCAAAAGCGTAGGGTTCAGCGACTGCGTGGCTTGGAGGAAGCCGAAAGGTTATACCTGCACACGCTAAGGAAGGCGCGGCCCGATCTGGCCGCGAAAATTCAACGAACCCTGGACGAAGAGGGTCAACCACAAAAGATGGAGTGGCGCCCCAAGCAAAGGAAAGCCGATGATGAGACATCGGCTAGTACAAACATGGTATTCATCCTTCCAGCGGAGTTTTGTGCTCCAGGATTAGACGAAGCACCTGTGGCACAACTTGACTGCGGCCCACGGCCGGTTATCTTTGAGAAGCCACGTGAAAGAAGTTACAGACACCTGAAGGCCCTGTACTTACGAGGTTATATCAATGGGCAGCCTGTCAATAGGATGCTGGTGGACACCGGAGCGGCAGTCAACATCATGCCATACTCCATGCTACGTCGGTTGGGACGCTCTAGCTCGGATCTGATCAAGACCAACGTTACACTGAGTGATTTCAACGGCCAAGCATCTGATGCACAAGGTGTTCTGAACGTGGATCTGACCGTAGGGAGGAAAACCATCCCTACGACATTCTTCATTGTTGATAGCAAGAGCACTTACGCTGTCCTGCTAGGGAGAGACTGGATCCACGCCAACTGTTGCATTCCATCTACGATGCACCAATGCCTAATACAGTGGGATGGAGATGAAGTAGAAGTCGTCCATGCAGATGATACAGCCGAGGTTTCAACGGCTGGCATGAACGTTTGGGAGACGGAAGACCAAGAGCCACTCTCAGGCATCACTTTGGACGACTGCGAGTATATCGACGTGTCAAAAAACGGGGTGAGGCTGGTCTTATCCACTGGCCTGACCGTGTAACAGGAACAAAGTCTATGAACGTACATGGGAAGGCCGATCCTTGTGATCGGCCCCAAAAAATAAAAAGTAATGATCTTGTCTCAAGCATGTCACGTAGTCATAGTGAAGCACGAACAAGATGTAAACCTCTTTTGAGCAATGCAATCAAGATGGGGGCCGATTCTAGCAATCGGCCCATATTATCTTTACCATACGTTCTGCATGTGTTCAACGTCGATCTAACAGGTGACGGAAAGCTAGGGTATGGGTTTACATCGGCTGATGAGCTAGAAGAAGTCGACATTGGTCCTGGGGATAAGCCACGACCAACCTTCATCAGCAAGAAGTTAGATCCACATCTCAGGAGCCAGATGATAGCTCTGTTAAAAGAGTACCCAGATTGCTTCGCATGGAATTACACAGAGATGCCTGGGTTAGACAGGAGCATCATCGAGCATCGGCTCCCTCTCAAGAAAGGATTTCGGCCATTCCAACAACGAGCACGTCAGATGAAGGCCGAAATTCTCGAAGAAGTCAAGAAAGAGATCGAGAAAATGTTAGCCGCCGGGTTCATCAGGCCATGCAGGTATGCTGAATGGATCTCCAGTATTGTACCTGTGGAGAAAAAGGACGGCCGATGGCGTGTGGCTATAGATTTCCGAGATCTCAACAGAGCCACTCCAAAGGATGAATATCCAATGCCTGTGGCAGAAACATTGATCAACGCAGCTGCTGGCCACAAGGTGTTGAGTTTCATGGATGGCAATGCCGGCTACAACCAGATTTTCATGGCCCCAGAAGATATACACAAGACTGCATTCCGAGTACCAGGATCAGTAGGCTTGTTCGAATATGTGGTCATGACCTTTGGTTTGAAGAATGCCGGTGCAACGTACCAACGAGCCATGAATTATATTTTTCATGATCTGATCGGCAAGTTGGTGGAAATCTACATCGATGACGTGGTGGTCAAGTCTGTCTCCATGGAAGGACACTTGGATGATTTGCGACGCATCCTAGACCGAACTCGGAAGTTCGGACTCAGAATGAATCCAAAGAAGTGTGCTTTTGGTGTGACGGCCGGTCAGTTCCTAGGTTTTCTTATTCATGAACGAGGGATTGAGATCGGCCTGAAAAGTCAGGAGGCAGTACGTACCATGCAGCCGCCTACCACGAAGAAGGAGCTCCAACGTCTGATCGGCAAGATCAATTTCGTCCGGCGATTTATCTCTAATATCTCAGGACGAATTGAGCCGTTCATGGCATTGGTCAAGATTAAATCTGATGACGAGTTTCACTGGGGGGCAGAACAGCAGCAGGCATTTGATGAGATTAAGCGGTATCTAACAACACCGCCTGTGCTAGTTCCGCCTCAGCAGGACAGACCGTTCTATATCTACCTATCAGTAGCTGACACGTCCATTGCTTCAGTGGTGGTGCAACTCTACGAGGGCGTTGAAAAGGTTGTGTTCTACCTCAGCAGGAGGATGTTGGATGCAGAGACAAGGTATCCTGAGGTCGAGAAGTTATGCCTCTGCCTGTTCTTTACCTGCACCAAGCTCCATCACATCCTTTTGACGGCAGAAATCATTGTCATATGCAAGTCAGACGTTGTCAAGCACATGCTGTCGGCTCCTGTTTTGAAAGGCCGACTTGGTAAGTGGATGTTTGCGTTATCGGAGTTTGATCTCCGGTACCAGCCTGCAAAAGCAGTCAAGGGACAAGCGTTCGCCGATCTCATAGCTGAACGGATCAATACTAATATAGCAGCACTATCTATACGTGCATGGGCTATGTTCTTCGATGGATCGGCTTGTGACGATGGTTGTGGCATCGGCATTCTGCTCGTGTCGCCTCGGGGGGCAACATACTCCTTCTCCATCAGACTATCTACCCCTTGCACAAACAATGTCGCTGAGTATGAGGCGATCGCAAGGGACTGGAGTTGCTGCTGGAAGCCGGGGCAGAAGCGGTGGAGCTTTTTGGAGACTCGAAGTTGGTGATTTCCCAGCTCACGGACGAATACAAGTGCGAGAGTGAGTCGCTCTTCCCATATTGGATGGAATGTCGTGAGCTGATGACACATTTTCGGTACATCAATTTCAATTGGGTCCCAAGATCTCAGAATACCGACGCCAATGATCTCGCGCAAATGGCGTCAGGGTACAAGGACATACCAGATGGGTCAGAAGTTCAGGTGTAGTTCCTGGAACAGGATGATTGGAGAGCCGATATCTTCAATTACTTGAAGGATTCGGCTCGGGGGGCACCTAAACGGATAAGATACAAGGCCATGAAATATGTCCTTATAGGAGATGACATGTTCTACAGGACGTTGGAAGGGTTACTACTCAAGTGCCTGGGACCAACTGAGTCTAATCGGCTCTTACATGACGTGCACGAAGGCGCCTGTGGAACTCACCAATCGGCTCATAAGATGAAGTGGCTGATTAGACGATCAGGGTTTTATTGGCCCACTATGCTTGAAGATTGCTTCAAGTACTACAAGGGATGCCAAGCGTGTCAGATGTTCGGGAAGATTCAGATGGTACCTGCATCAGCAATGAATCCCATCATCAAGCCTTGGCCATTCCGAGGTTGGGGCATGGATATGATCGGCAAAATTCATCCTGCGTCGAGCAAAGGCCACGAGTGGATCCTGGCCATTACAGATTACTTCACCAAATGGGTGGAGGCCGTCCCTATGAAGAAGGTAAAATCAGAAGATGTTATCAAATTTGTCAAAGAACACGTCATTCATAGGTTCGGGATTCCCCAAACAATCACGACCGATGGAGGTTCGGTCTTTATTTCTAAAGAATTCAGAAAATTCTGCGATGACATGGGGATTAAGCTGATCCGATCATCTCCATACTATGCTCAAGCCAACGGGCAAGCTGAAGCGTCTAATCAGAGCCTGATCAAGCTGATCAAGAGGAAGATTGACGAGAACCCTAGGGTTTGGCATGAAACACTATCAGAAGCTTTGTGGGCCTACCGCATGTCATGCCATGGAGCCATAAAGACTTCGCCTTACCAGCTTGTCTATGGGCAGGAAGCCGTATTGCCTTGGGAAATTACGGCTGGATCAAGACGTGTCACGTTTCAGAATGATCTAACAGCTGAAGAATATGCAGCTCTGATGAGTGACACTATTGAGGATGCAACGGAACTTAGACTTTGGTCGTTGGAAAAGATTAAAGAGAACAAAGCCAGGGTAGCTCGTGCATACAATAAGAAGGCGAGACCAAAGGAGTTCCAAGTTGGTGATCTAGTATGGGAAGCAGTGTTGCCGTTAGGAACCAAGGATAAAGCATATGGCAAATGGTCTCCTAATTGGCACGGTCCATACAAAGTCGTTCAAGCCTTGAAGGGTAATGCATACATGCTAGAGCAGCTGGACAGTGCTAAGTTCCCAGTAGCTGTCAACGGTCAACATCTCAAGAAATATTTCCCAAGCATGTGGGATGACCAGTAAATGAAATATGGGGGCCGATTCATGAAATCGGCCAGTAAAAAAAAAATTATATACAAATCATAGCCGATGCGCAGACATCGACTTGAGAAATATAGATATCAGTACAGCCGATGCATGGACATCGACTTTAGAATAATGAAAAAGCCGATGCATTACCATCGACTCTAGACAGAACAAGCTCAATTAAGCAGGTTAACAGATCAGTTCCAAGCCAGAACCCATGGCATTTGAGGTGATTCTCTCGTTGGATTTCTTGAATCTGTGCGCTTGAGATTTGAGGATGGCATGGACACGGATGGGATCTGTTTGGCTGCATAAGCAACCGATTTGGGCCTTGAAATGCGTGTTATGGTAGGAGCCGATGCTCTGCCATCGGCTCTTTGTGCAGCAACTTCGTTTTGACAATCGGCAAAATCAACAAGGAAGCAAAGTTAATGGGGAAATATTTTCTTCATTAATAAGAGATTTCTTACAAGGAAAGAGCCGATTGCTCAAGCGAGGAGAACAAAAGAAGGGCCTATTGGCCAATCTATTACTACTACTAGGCCTATACTAGTAGATCCTAGTCTACGGGCCGTTGCTGCCCTCGTCGTCGTCGGAGCTCTCATCGGCGCTGCTGCCGGCGGGCTCCTCGTCACTGCTCCAGCGGCCCCCAGGGGGGGCCTCGTCATCTTCATCATCGACGTTGTCGTCGTCGTCGTCGTCGTCGTCATCATCTGACCCGGCGCGGAACCGCTTTGCCGGCGGGTAATCCTCGAGGGAGTCGGTGTCGTCGTCTTCCTCCTCCTCCTCTTCCTCGGAGAAGGTGTACCCGTCCCAGGAGAACGAGTCATCCTCGCTCTCCGATTCCAGTTCCCCATCGGCGAGGAACTGGAGCTCTTCGTCTCCGCTGGTCAAGGACTTGTCGTCCTCGGACCAAACGGAGGAGGCGTGGTCCTCCTGGTCCCACTCTTCTGGGGCGCGCTTGTTGTGCGCCGCCATCTGGGCAGCCACCGGGTCCCACTCCGGTGTCGGCTCACGAGATGAGGAAGAATCGAAGAATACCGACGAGCTGGAGGAGGACGAAGAGGAGTAGGACTGGGAGGAGAGATCCGATGAGGCGGAGGAGGAAGAGGAGGAAGACATTGCTCTGGATTGGGGTTTTTTGGATGCCGATGGCCGGAACAGAGGAAGGGGATGAAGTGGCGAACTGTTCAGAGCAGTTAAATAAAGGGGATATAGTGGAGATTCAATGCCATAGCAGTTTCCGAGGAGGTGGTGCCCGAAAAGAAAAAGAAAACAACGGTCAAATCACGCGGAGAAGTTGAGAAGGCAGGGCATCATGATGAAGGATACTGCGACGGTTTTGCTCTGCCACGACATGACCCGACGAAGAAAAAGCAGAGTGATTTTGGAATTATCAATTCCAAAACCAGGGGGGCATGTGTTATCACCAGAATTTGACCAAGTCAGAGGTGAGCCGCGATCAAGATTGGGCTTGAAGAATATACATGGAAGAAATACGTGAACCGGCCTTTATACGAAGTTTGGGCAGTTTGCCCTTGTATCTGTAAATATAGTAGGATACGTGTCGGTTAGTTAGAGTTTGGCTCGTACACGGTTGGGATTATTCCCACGTTAGAAAGTCCACGGACTATAAATATGTATCTAGGGTTATCAAGAAAAACAACAATCACGTTCATCACAAACCAATCTTGGCGCATCGCCGACCCCTTGTTTCGAGGGTTTCTTCCGGGTAAGCATCATGCTGCCTAGATCGCATCTTGCGATCTATGCAGTATACGTTTATTCGTCGTTCATGCGTTGCTCGTACTGAAGCCTTTTTTATGGCGAGCAACGTAGTTATCATAGATGTGTTAGGGTTAGCATTGTTCTACCGTGCTACATGCTTCCGTCCATGCAACCCTTAGACGTCTAGCCGTCCTTACACCTTTCTTAGGTGTAAGGGCGGCACCTTGCTTGATCATTGTTTAGTAGATCCGATCCGTTATGATTGCTCCTTGATTCCTCAAGGATTAGTTTAATATCTGCATAGTTAGGCCTTACAAACGGGTTGAATGATCCAGTAGCGCGTAGGGTGTAGTTTGCTAACCCTAGACAAGATGTTCTGGGGATCAACTTAACGTTGGTTTTTAGGCCTTGTCTAGGGTCGGTTTATTATCACCGTGCGTGGCTGCCAGGCTCAATCACGAGTAGGATGTTCCGATTATGTGGTGAAAACCCTAAATCGTCGTAGGTCGTTTTAGCTTCATGTTGATCTAGCAGGACCACCATGCAATCGTAAACCCTATACGAGTCATGGGTGGATCGGCTCCTTGAGCCGATTCACGGGACAACCTGAGAGCCGATCGAGGCTCATATTTAATGTTTACGTGTATGCCATGCAGGAAACTTAGCAAAGCAAATCCATCACCTTCCTGATCAGGTATAGATCAGGTGGCACGCCCTTGCACCAGCATCGGGACGTGTATGCCAGGAGCTTTGCGGGCCGTCGCTCGGAGGGACCAGGGCCAGCCGCAGCCCTAGGTTGTTCCCGGCTCTTCGTGTTGCCAGCCGTAGCTCGCCGGTGGGTTTCGGACGCCAACACATTCGTTTTTTCTAGCGCAGGTACAGGTGCATGGGTTGAAGAGTACAGCTATGAATAACAGACGAGTATAGCGTCCGCACCAATATGAGTACGGGACTGTGTTTTTGTTTGTTTCTCCATAAAGATATCTGTTTTCTCTAGTGCAGATACAGGTGCAAAGCTTGGGGAGTACAGCGGTGAAGGAGAGACGAGTACAGAATCCGCACCAAGAGGAGTACGGGATCGTGTTTATCTGAAAAATTATCCGTTTTCTCTAGGTACTAGTGCAAAGCAGGTGGAGTACAGCGGTGAAGGATAAATTAGTACAGTGTTCGTACCAAGAGCAGTTCGGGACTGTGTTTCTGTTTGTTTATCTGGAAAGAACTCCATTTTCTCTAGCGCAGCTACAGGTGCATGGCTTGAAGACTACAACTATGAATAACATATGAGTACAGCGTCCGCACCAATAGGAGTACGGGACTGTGTTTTTGTTTGTTTATCCATAAATATATCCGTTTTCTATAGTGCAGGTACAAGTGCATGGCTTGAGGAGTACAACAATGAAAGAGATACGAGTACAGCGTCCGCACCAGAAGGAGTACGAGAGACCGTGTTTCTACTTTTATCTACATGTCGTTTGAAATGATCCGAGTTTGGTTCACTTCATGCAGTGTGAACAAATACAGATGTTTATTTCGGTAAATGCATGCAATAAATGTTAGCATGCACGAAACTGCGCAAATTTAGGAGCCAATCACGGATTACCTACGTCCCGCTGCGTCAGGTTATGGAGGGAGCATCTGAGTCAAAAATGCTTTTACTACTGCACGAGTTAACTGATTATATTACTCCGTGTTTTTAATGCTACAGCGTTGGTGAGGTGAGACGGCTCGGCTTCAATATATATACAACCTTATCACTTTGCAGCTATTCTCACTTTTCTTCCCTCTTCCATCTTCGCTCGTCTAGGTCTACACCCATGCCGAGAGATTCTGCCAGTGCAGCGGGTCCATCAGTCCAGATCGAAGCAATCGTCCTCCTTCTATATCTCGGTGGGTCTTCTCCATATCTGTATCGCGTATAGATTTCTTTTCTCCATATCTGTATCTGCAATCGTCCTCTTTCTATAACTCGTTGGATTCTTTTGTCTTCCTCTTCCTTTGCCTTTTTTGTCTCTTCGATTTCTTTGCTATGTTTATCCTAAAACTGGTAAGAACCATGGACAACTACTTTTAAAAAAAATCATATTTGAAGATTTAACCATAATAGATCCGATCTACAAATGGTACTTTCTAGATCTATTACATGTAATCTCTTTGAGCTCATCTTCTTTGCCTGTTTATACTTTACCAATCCATTTTATTCTTCTTTTGTGAGTAAGAAACTTTACTTACGGATCTCCTTATCCATGTGCGCAGGATTTTCTTCAATATGGTCTGCAATGCTTGTGGTAATCCAGATGGACCATGCAGGGCTAAAACAAGGGATTGTTCCTTTTTCATAACAGAGCTGTTGGTTAATTCTGAAGATTCGCTGGTACATTTTGTTACTATATTTATTTATGCACCAACGTATTATTTATATTTGTATCCTGTTTTTTTTTAAATACTAACTTATTGTCGTTTTTTTTGTTGATTTTGCATGTTTCCATTTCTTGTAGAATGTCCCATGCTATGTTAGGAACAAGATAAACATGATATGTGCAGGCAGTAGTGAAGTTCGTGTTTCTGATACTGTAGGCAACAATTACACTTTCAATGTAGTGGAGACTGAGTCGGTAACTAGTTTTTATGGTTGGGGGTGGAAGGAATTTCTATGCAATTCCGATTCTCGTCCTGGTGATTTCATTATGTTTCAAATGACCAACAACTCCTATAGACCAATTAGAGTAGGACATTGCAATTCAGCAACAACGTCCCAGATCATCAATGGCCAGGCTGGTACTTCGAGTGTTTCTTACAGTGAATCAAGTGATGAAGAACCAGATGAAGGTTACATGATTTTTATTTTTTCATATTTTTTACTTATGATGCAATATGTCTCCATCTTAAACAAGCGTTAGCTTATTCATACTTTCTTCATTTTGCTTTTTTTGTTATCAGTGTATGATAGACACAGTGTTGTTGTTATGACAAGGCCACTTGATTGTTCTACCAACATATTGGTTAGATGGAAGGCAATTATTAATAGGAGGGGCACTGGTTTGGGACCATTGTTTATCCACAAACTCACTGCCACAAACGTTAACAGATCCCTGATGGTAAGTATGTAATCCGTGACTCCTTATTCATACATGTATTTTTTATTTTTATTTTTGTTGTAGTCCAAACCATCACATGTACACACCTGCTTATATATTTACTTTGTTTCTTTTTTGTTGTGCTGTGCAGAAAATTCCAAGCACTGTTGTCCAAGGTCTTCAACTAGAACCTTCAGGTGCTGTGGTTTTATCAGTAGATAACACAACAGTTGTTGTTGGACAGTTCTATCCCTCCATTGATGGTAGGATGATAATAAGTCCTGATGCATGGGAAGATTTTGCTAAGAAGAATGGACTAGTAGCTGGTCAAGTGGTGATGTTTCTCTTCCATCCTTATGGTGGTATCATGGAACGGAGGCAGGGTGTTGTTAATTCTGTTGATGTCATTTGAAGATGTAGTGCATTTTCTTGTTTGTGTTACTTTATCTAAGTTGGGACATGGTTTTAGCCTTTGTTGCGTGTGAACATTGCTACTATTCTATTTTTTTGTATTATGTTTGTACCTGAACTTCGACATCGATGTTTCTGTGATGTGAACAATTTCTTATGTTAAGCAATCTGTATGTGTGTCATCTTTATTCTTCAGCAATCATGTATTATGTTAAGTAATCTGTATGTTGTTTTTTGTTTATCATAGGAGTTGCCTATGCAATACCTGAATAAGCTTTCGTAGTTTTGATTTTCTTCGTACTTTCTGCGGCATTAAAGGCACAGTTACTAATAAAGTCGAGTACAGCGGTTCTACTGAGATGTGTACAAATGTGGCACGAAGAATAGTACCAGGTTTTCTTTGTTGGTTTCCTTAGCATCAACAAAATCTATACATCAGCGATGCTAAATGGAATGATAATTTTACATATTTAAATACAATACATAGATTCAAGGTTCCACAAATTGAGATAGAAAGCATAGCACACAAGCATAAATCACAAGCTAGACCTAACTTTCACATATCCGGCCATGGCAGAGTTGGCACAAACCACATCGGTACCTCGTGAAACTCACCCCAGTTGAGCTCAGGCAAAACAAAAGTCGAGCCTACAAAAGCACCACCATCAACTGGTATGCGGCACCAATCTGGGAAACGTAGGATATGGTTGACGTAGTTTGGTGCAGCAAAAACACTGTCCGGCTTGAACAGCGGAAATGTGTTGCCAGCGTTGCAAGCTTCTGGTTCTGGTGCATCTAGCAAGAATGGGTAGTTTACACCGAGGAACAAAGAGTTACCTTGTAGATCCCCCTGCCTCAGCCAGGCTATATCAACGGGGCCGGTAACTTGCCCATTCCTTGCATATACTTCACAATGCAGGGAAGGACAATTCCACACATTCTTGCCCTTGTAATTGGTTGGAATACCCACAGGCTCGCCTTGACCTCGGATACAAACCAAGATAATGTTGCCACCAAGACCAGACACTAGGAACCAGATTCTTGAATCTTGGCCGGCTGCGTTAACATTTGCCGCGTCCTCATTCAAGGGCGTCGAGATTACACAGGGACCTGAACTTGCACCTTTTTTGTGTTTTAGGCAAAAGAAAAAAACGGTGACCACGAGAAATAAATAAACATGATAATTATTTTACACGACAGATTCTATCCTGAACATAGCTACAGTATATTTAACATGATAATATTTTAAGTAAACAACATAGCATTGATCATATACTTTGTGATAATTACTAAAATTTTATATGGTTGGAAGAAAAAAAAACAAGTGAAATGTGAATAAATTAAAAAAATGCATAGGGAATTTGAACAAATTATCTGATATTGAGATAAGTTTGATTGTATACTGCCTGATAATTAATCTAGGAAACAATTAAATATATCTGATGGCATAAAGACCAAAAGTGCAAAATTGTTGTAAATTAAATAGAATACGAACTTACCATATTCCATTGGCTGCCACACAAGTACATCCCCACGGGGTTCCGTAACAGCATAGATCCTACCTTCATCATAGATGGCATCAGCATAGAATGACGGACGAAGGAAGTCATTTTTAAGGATCCTCCAGTCAGAGTCCATTCCACCCATCATGATTGCCAATGTCTTGTCAAACACTGCTATGGCGCAGTAGTGCCATCTGCCTTCAAACATGAATATTTCACCAGTAATCTGGATCTTAAGTAACACGAGACTAGCCATCTCCCAATGATACCTGGGTGGTATTTTAAAAACTTTTGGCTTAAATAAATCAAAAAAGATGGTGAAATAACTTTTGACTTATCCAGCAATACCTGAAATGGTCATCTAGATGGATCCCAACATTTCGAATCGAAGGAAGTGTTATCTCTGCCTTGGTGTTGACGTTCATCAAGGTCCATTGTGCCTGATCCTGAACAAATGCAACCCAGTCCCCATTCGCACCAACCCAATGCTTATTATTACGGCCTATCACCCTACATGGAACGAATGCTGATACCGCAGCAGAGTCTAACGGCGTCAGGGAAGCGTCAATTCCCTAGAGGAGTTTTGCATCATTAGTCTCACAAATTTATGTCAAAATATAACATAAAAAACAAAATAGTATTGAAAATAAATACATGCGAGTTCCGATCAGCAGAATACTCCTGTGGTCGTAGACTGTGTAAATGCACGGGGACCCGAACGGGAGGCTTCGGTCTTCATTGATGGCATCGCGCATCTCCGGTATACCATATGCAATGCGAGCGGTGGTAAGAAGATCTGATCGCGTAGTGATGTTTGCCAGCGGACCAGAAGCAAGAACATACGCGTGCGTCTTCGAGTTGCTGCTGTCACCTTGCTCCATCGCTACAGATGAGCAGTGTAAGCCGCGGCGATCGATCGTTCGGCAGCAAAATAGGGGAGAAAGTGGAATGCGGGAGTTAGTGGGGATGGTGGTGATTATTTAGAGAGGAATGTAGAGCGCTATATTGCAGATGTATACGATTCAATTCCGCTAACCGCAAAGCGGTTCCACTACTCGTCTAACCGCAAAGCGGTTCATTTTCTTCCGTAGTCTCTATCGTGCCTAAGCCAGTTTGGCACTTGTCCGTCTGACGCATTACTGTCATTTTATAAAAAATAAAAAAATATTTGTTAAGTGAGTGTACATAATATAACCTAGTACTTAAATATAAGCCTGAGCCGTACTCGGGCTCAATGCACTTTGTTACCTATTAGTGGCAAGTGTGTTATGGTACCTACTATAAATTTTATAAATATGTGCCTAATAAAAAATTTGATCTGCCCATCGGGATTACCATGTCTCGCGCGCTGTATTGCCTGTTTACAAATTATAAACAAAATATGACAGTACGTGTGTACTATTTTTTTTTTTGGACTTACGCATCAGGCTATTCCGTACTTATTTGTATTAGCTCTAATGTAGAATCGTGTAAGTAATGCAATTAACTACTTGCACATGCATTTATCTGTATGTAGCAAATGCTGGTAATTAAGAACGACACGTTTTATTATACCTTGGACGATATTACATAGTGGCACACGTACACACACGTACACACACTATATGGTTGCAGAGAAACACATACACTACATGGCTGCATAGACACAAAACACTAATACTTCCTTAATTTATTTCTCACCCTGGTCAACCATCTCTTCATGGCCCTTTTGACCTTGCACAGAACAATTGAAGCAGTTACTTCTTTCTCCGTCTCAGGAGGTACCACTGCATGGAGGTATTATCCTTCAAGAGCCCTTTCCAAATGTTCCAGTGGAGGGTACTCCCCTGCACAAATATGCCAAATTCTTGCCTCCCTAGGATGCAATCCATCGACTCTTCTTGGCAACTCAGACATTGATGGCATGCTAGGTGCACATGCCCTTCTAATGTTAGGTGGGGCATTTGGAGAAGGGAGTGCCATGATAGCTGTTCTCACAAGACACTCACCTAGCTGTTGCAAACCACCCATAGCTTCCTGCTCAAGGAATGGTCTATTCCTCTCATCTGCCAACTCCCTTTCTCTTGCACTCCTTCTGTGGTAAACTAGGAGATTGGCAGGAGCAGGTTCTTGTGTCCTGGAACCAGTGGATCTCCTAGAATACTGCATGGTTTCTATATGTAAACCAACAACGCAGTAGCTACTATTTATATGAAAAAAAAGTAGAAGTCACTACAAGAAGTCAGTGGAATCAGAATCACTCCATTTTTTAATTGCATTGTCAGTCAGTACGAAAATGGTAACTCAATTGCTTGTCGCTGAATGCTTTCTATGATTTTTAGACTGCATTTGTCATGTCATTATTTGCAGAATATATTCACTCGAAACACTGACGAGGCACAGGACCCAAACCGTAATCATCAACGCAAATCAACTACTATAAGCCGAGTAAGAGAGAGAACGATTACAGAATTGCACAGGAACTAAATAAATGCATCATAAGTGCCGTCATAGAACGTGGGTTAATTATGTAATTTCAACAAGCACCCAAAACATGTGATAAATAAATAAGTAATACAAGAAGACGGTGTAATCCGAATAAATGCATTTTTATATTTGCATGTAACTGAGTGTCAAAGAATTGTCACTCAGTTGCTTGTCTCTGCATGCTTTATATGCTTTTTATGCTGCCATTGTCGTGTCATTCTGTGCAGAATATATTCACTCGAAACCCTGACAAAGGCATCAGGTCGCACAAAAAGAGCAAATGCAAATGAAACCCTGCCACTGTCGCATTATTTATCTCAACATGTTTTTTTGTTCACTGGGGAGGGACAGGTGTCAGCTGTATTGAGTACAGTGGTGAAGGGCGCGTGAGTACAGCAATGACACCAGGAGGAGTATAGTAGTTTTTTCTATATATTTTATGCAAAAAATTGAGTTGTCTGGGAACGTACAGGAACCAACATGGCTCGAGTACAGTGGAGAAGGTTGAAAAGGTACAGATTTGTCACCAAGTAGGGTACATGACTGTTTCTCCAAGTTTTCTGCAAGTTTTGATTTATCTGGGAAGGTACAGGTGTCGGCCACGAGTACATCTTGGCCACCAAGAGGAATACATGAGTGTTTCTTACTCATGTTTTTTGTTCACTGTGAAGAGACATGTGCCAGCAGGGTCGAGTACAGTTGGGAATGTTGCACGAGTAGAGCTTAAGCAGCAAGAAGATAATATGACTGTTTCACTATATTTGTCTTCAAATTTTGGGTTCTGCAAGAAGGTACAGGCGTATGGTGTGACGAGTACATCGGTGATGGGTGCACCAGTACGGCTTCGATAGCAAGAGGAGTACAATAGTGTTTTCCCTATGTTCTATGCATGTTTTTTTTCTCTTAAAGACAGATGCCAGCAGGGTCGAGTACAGATGTGAAGGGCGTACGAGGACAACTTAGGCGGCAAGAGGACTACAAGAAGTGTTTCCCTATTTTTGTCTGCAAAATTTGGGTTCTGCAGGAAGGTACCGGTGTAAGGTGTGTCGAGTACACCGCTGATGGGTGCACGAATACAGCTTCGCTAACAAGAGGTGTACAGTAGTGTTTCCCTATGTTTTCTGAATGTTTCTTGTTCTCTGTGAAGAGACAGGTGCCAGCAGTGCCGAGTACAGTGGTGAAGGGCGCAGGAGTACATCTTAGGCAGCAAGAAGAGTACAGGACTGTTAAACTATATTTGTCTGCAAAATTTGGGTTCTTCAGGAAGGTACAGGTGTAAGGTGTGTCATGTACATATGTGATGGATACACGAGTACATCTTTGATAGAAAGAGGAGTACAGTACCGGTTCCCTATGTTTTCTGCGTGTTTTTTGTTCTATATAAATGGACAGGTGCCAGCATGCTCGAGTACAGCGGTGAAGGGCGCAGGAGTACATTTTAGGCAGCAAGAAAAGTACATGACTGTTTCTCTATATTTGTTTGCAAATTCTCGGTTGTGCGGGAAGACATGTCGAGTACACCGGTCATGGGTGCACAAGAACAGCTTCGTTAGCAAGAGGTGTACAGTAATGTTTCCATATGTTTTCTGAATGTTTCTTGTTCTCTGTGAAGAGATTGGTGCCAGCAGTGTCGAGTACAGCGTTGAAGGGCGCAGGACTACATCTTAGGCAGCAGTAAGAGTAGATGACCGTTAATCTATATTTGTCTGCAAAATCTCTGTTCTGCAGGAAGGTAACAATGGCCTCTATCTCCAAACCAACAATGCAGTAGCTACTGTTTATATAAAAAAAGTAGAAGTCACTGCAAGAAGTGAGTGGAATCGGAATCACTCAATTGCATTGTCAGTCAGTCCGACAATGGTCACTCAATTGCTTGTCGCTGCATGCTTTATATAATTTTTATGCTGCATTTGTCATGTCATTCTTTGCAGAATATACTCACTCGAGACACTGACGGGGCACAGGACCCAAAGCAACTACTATAAGAAGAGGAAGAGAGAGAAAGATTCCAGAATTGCACAGGAACTAAATAAATGTATCATAAGCGCTGTCATAGAACGTGTGTTAATTACATAATTTTAACAAGCACCCAGAACATGGGATAAATAAATAAGTAATATAATAAGATGGTTTAACCAGAATGACTGCATTTTATAGTTGCATTGTCACTCAATGTCAATGAGTGTCAAAAAATTGTCAGTCAGTTGCTTGTCGCTGCATGCTTTATATGCTTTTTATGATTCCACTGTCGTGCCATTCTGTGCAGAATATATTCACTCGAAACCCTGACAAAGGCATCAGATCGCATAAAAATAGCAAATGCAAAGGAATACATTCACTCGAAACCCTGCCATTGTCGCAGTATTTTTCTGAGCATGTTTCTTTGTTCACTGGAGAGGGACAGGTGTCAGCTGTATCGAGTACTGTGGTGAATGGCTCGTGAGTTCAGCAACGGCATCAAGAGGAGTACAGAGGTTTTTCTATATGTTTTATGCAATAATTGAGTTAACTGGGAACGTACAGTGTGGGAGGTTGAAAAAGTAGAGATTTGTTACCAAGTAGAGCACAGTAGTGTTTCTCCAAATTTTTCTGCAAGTTTTGGTTTATCTGGGAAGGTACAGGTGCCAGCAGAGTAGAGTACAGTTCTGACAGTGGCACGAGTACATCTTGGGCACCAAGAGGAATACATCAGTGTATCTCTATGTTTCCTCAGCATGTTTTTTGTTCACTGGGGGGAAATGGTAGGTGCATGAGTATAGCTACAGCACCAAGGACAGCCTCTATCTGTTTTCACAAGAGGAACTCATGACTGTTTGTCTATATTTTTTTTTTCAAATGTTGGGACCTACATGCAGGTACAGGTGCAAGGTGTGTCGTGTACAGCGGTGATGGGTGCACGAGTACAGCTTCGTTAGCAAGTGGGGTACAGTATTGTTTCCTTATGTTTTCTACATGTTTTTTGTTCTCTTGGAATGGACACGTGCCATCAGGGTCGAGTACAGCGTCTAAGGGCGCACGAGTACAGCTTAGGAAGCAAGAGGAATACATGACTGTTTCTCTATAATTTATTTTTTGCAATTTGTGGATTCTGCAAAAAGGTACAGGTGCAAGGTGTGTCGAGTACTACGGTGATGGGTGCACGAGTATAGCTTCGTTAGCAATTGGGGTACAGTATTGTTTCCTTATGTTTTCTACATGTTTTTTGTTCTCTTGGAATGGACACGTGCCAGCAGGGTCAAGTACAGCGTCTAAGGGCGCACGAGTACAGCTTAGGAAGCAAGAGGAATACATGACTGTTTCTCTATAATTTTTTTTTTTTGCAGATTGTGGATTCTGCAAGAAGGTACAGGTATAAGTTTTGTCGAGTACTGCGGTGATGGGTGCACGACTACAGCTTCGTAAGAAAGAGAAGTACAGAGGTGATGGGTGCACGAGTACATCATAGGCAGCAAAAGACTGCTTCTCTATATATTTTTTTCAAATTGTGGATTCTGCAGGTAGGTACAGGTGCAAGGTGTGTCAAGTACAGCGGTAATGGGTGCACGAGTACAACTTTGTTAGCGAGGGTTCAGTAGTGTTTCCCTATGTTTTCTGCATGTTTTATATTCTCCGGTAAAGGACATGTGCCAGCAGGGTCGAGTACGGCGGTGAAGGGCGTACGAGTATTGCTTAGGCAGCAAGATGAATACATTATTGTTTCTCTTTATTTGTCTGCAAGTTTTGTGATCTGCAAGAAGGTACATGTGTAAGGTGTATCAAGTACAGCGGTGATGGTCACACGAGTACAGCTTCGTTAGGAAGAGGTGTACAGTAGTGTTTCCCTATGTTTTCTGAATGTTTCTTGTTCTCTCTGAAGAGACGGGTGCCAGCAGGTTCGAGTACAGCGGTGAAAGGAGCACGAGTGCCAGCGGTGAAAGGCAGCAAGAGGGGCACATGACTGTTTCTCTATATTTTTTTTGCAAATTGTTGATTCTGCATGAAGCTACGGGTGCATGAAGGTACAGCTTCGTTAGGATGGCTTCATGAGTTCGTTATGACTCCTAGTTCGAAAGCTTTTCCTTCTGCTTAGCAATAGGAGTACAGTTGGGAATGTTGCACGAGTACAGCATAGGCAGCAAGAAGAGTATATGATTGCTTCTCTCGGATTAATAAGTACTGATACAAAAGTACTGATACAAAAGTACACCTGCAGCATATTCACAAGTACTAACAAATCACAATGTAGTGAAGTTTACTATCCGACGGTTCACGGTGCGGTTGTATTAACCAAGATGTTTGACAGGTACTAGTTGTACGTGCGCTGTCCACCATCCAACATAGGGAATGTGCTACAAAAGACAGTAGTTGAAAGTAATTAATAAACACATGAGACAAATCATTTTTCTTGTTAAAATTAATTGTTGTACATGTGAACATGCTTACTATGACAGCATCATCCGTAGAGTGAGCATGATGGTTGTAACTCTAGGATTCCGGTTGGGAAATTCACCATGTTGCGGAAGCTGAATATTAAAGTGTACAGATACTCAGCTTTTCTGGTGATTATAGTGGGCTGCAATGAATGGAGGGTACAGTGGTTACAAGTACTGCATAACATATAAACACTGTATCTTATTAAAGAATATGAATTTCAGTAACACTTACATGATCCTTTTTAATTGTCTCATATCCTTCCTTTTCACCCAATAGACTAATTCCATCATATAGGTACGCACCCATCAGAACGTAAAATGCGCACTGGTTTACTCCTTGCTGTGGGCAAGCAATATATCTTGGCTTGTTTGCACAGACAACCTAGCTGTTTGGTTGATTACTTTTATTGTATCTGTCTGCACCGTATACTTTCTTGAGTACAAGTTCCATCCATGCCATCTGTAGGAATCAGGGAATAAATGATCGTAAAAATGATGATTGACAACAATAAATAGTATTGTGTGAAAAAACATGCATGTGGATTTTTTCTATACTTACTATTTTCCCGCATTCTGTGTGGAATCTGCTCCTTGTATAATGTTGGACATTACTTTTTTTGCCACTATAGTTTCTAGAGTCCAATATTTCGAACTTTTGTGTATATTTGTTCATCACATACAAAGTATGGTGAGAACTTTTGAAGTACGTCATCATTATCTGTTTGGAGACTTGACATGTAAGAACAAGATGGAAATAGTAGATATGTACGCTGTAATGATGTTGCACCTATATATGAACGGAGCTTACAAGTTTTGCGTCGAGAAGGCACTTTGTTTTGTCAACATAGTTATGGAAAACTTCCGATGCAATATCCACGTCGAAACCTTCTGTGTAGCTAGTTGGAACATTCATTTTTTGAAAGGATTCTTCTACTTCCTCTTCTGTCTGTTCCCAAACAACCACCTGCAGAACATGCTGCACCATACATTGCAAACATAGATTATATCAGTAGTTAGTGTACAATATAATCACTTTTATGGTGCAACATACATTGTTGACTGCAAGGCATACCATGATAAATCCTTGGCTTAACAACACTCGTTCTCCACTAGCATACAAATCGGACGTGCTCCTCATCTCGTCAATGATGTAGTCCATGCTATTACCATCCATTAACTCATTAGGTCCAAATTGCTTTTTAATATCAAGGCCCGTGTAGGAGGTATTCATGTCAGGAACAGAACTATGCATAACCGGTGCTCTGAATACCTCAGTTCTGCATGAAAATCCAAAGGTTAAAAAATAACAAATTGAAGAGATGAAGATTATGCAGTGCAAGATGAAATACTTACACATCAAATTTCTTTTTTTTCAGAAGGAGGTCATATAGGCTGTTTGCAAATTTCTGGTGCTTGAACTTCCTTGGTCTATGGTTCGACACAGGCTGGCAAAACCTTTTGGCAGTAGCTCTTGGTCTCTTTGTTGTCGTGACGTTAGACGGGGTAACAATGTCCCTCTTCAGTTTGACCAACTTAGTTCTTTGCTCAACATTCGGTTCTACATGATTGGACTTTGAAACCTTCGGTGGAGTCTCAAGACTTTGTGACCTGGTGAGGCTACAGTGCAAATCTTTATCAATTTTATAACCAGGCGATGAAGAAGAGGTTCTATTTATTGGAGTAAATAAAACTTGGTGCAATCTTGAAGGATCTTCAACTCTTGCTTCTCTAGTCCTCAAGTATTCAGTGCTGTTGTCTTCATAGTTTATGGCGACAACAGATTTCTGTTGCTTCTGATTCCTGTCTTCTTCGCCGCTATTTGTTGTTTCTTTGTCTTCTTTTTCGTCCTTTGTTGTTTCTTCCACTCTACGTCTTTCCTTGAAGCATTCCATGCTGTAGTCTTCCTGGCTACCGATGAGTATGTATTCTTGTTCTTCAGTATAGTTTTCTTTTCCATCATCAATAACCCTAGGTTCTGGTATATTGACATCAGGTAGGTCCATGATAACAAGCATGTTTGGATTCACAGGTGATTTCATCCTGATTAAATTGTACTCTCCCGAAACGACCTTTTTAAGCTCACCTACACCAAACAATAAAACAATAATATAAATATGCCGTGAAATCTCTATATGCGCAGTAAATCTTTAGTAAGAAATGTGAAGTACTAACTACCTTTGTCGATTGTTTCAATCAGACCAATATTAACCTCCAATTTTTCCCACATAAGAATCAAGTATAATAATCTTTTTCTGATGTACAATACATCGTTCTGTCGAATGAACATCATAGACTTTCCATTCCAGAACATGAGGAAAATCATCATGTAGACTCCACAGTTTAACCTGCGTCGATCACCATGTAAATCATTAGCATATCTTTTTTAAATAAATAAAGGTTCAACAATACTTATTTAATAAATGTCCAACAATTCTTACGTTTCTCCCTGAAGTGGAATAACTTTAGGCTTCTGGTACGAAAATTCGTTGAGGTTTTCAGGTGACAGATTTCCGTTGGTTTGTTTGTACGCTTCCTTCCAAATTTCCTTGAACACGTCAGCCGTGTTAACAAAGTGCTGTTCAGCTCCTCCCCTTCCAAGTGAGTCTAGAAGTTCAAACCGCTTTTTCTTTAAATTCACACACATGACGAAATAGTGAACCACAGGACACTCTTTATCTCCTTCTTCGAAACATGGAATTTTTATCTGCGTGAACAAAAAATGCAATCCAGCTATTTGTCTTAAGGCACTCTTTTTATTTTAAGATAATTATGGACACCACACTGAAACTTACAATATCGTATCTGTCCAACTTGAAACAATCTTCAACCAGATTAATTGCCCTGATGAGATTTGCCAATTTCCTCGTATTCATTTTGCCATCATTGTTCCTTTTAATCCTGTTGCACCTTAACTGTTTGGGTGTTATATTTTTATGTTAGCGCTGCCTCAAATTTCCGCATACAAACGTGCATGAAGAAATAATAATAATAATAATAATATTTCTTACCACTGCCATGAATGGCACTATTAGACGTTTGGTTTCAGGGCTTCGAAAAATATCCCGCGCTAAATCTACCATGATTGTCATTATACTGGTTTTAATAGGAGCACCATCTTCAAAGGAGTCAGCAACATCACCAATTGAAACATCCATCTCACCATATCCAATAAACTTCTGATTCCTGGGAAAATTTAATAAATTATTTGTCAGGCAGTGTTTCTACATTGAATGTAATTACATATGCCAAAACACGATACCTAAATTTTTCCATGCGTTCCCTGCTGGATGGGTCCTGATTATCAGTAATAGATGATCTGGTACTGTACTTGCATACTTCTTTATAGACAAATTCAGTAATGGTATCATACCCATCATCAGGAGTTTCGCCATCATCTGCAACGAATGATCATACTTTTTTCACACCGTATATTTTAACATATGTTTTCTTTATGGAAAAAAATGATTACGGACTTTGCAAAATTTTAAATATGAAACAGGGGTTTTTCGTCTCTTGCCTTCAATCATGGAACTATCGATGATGATTTTCAATTCGTCCTGAATGGTCATGGTTGGATCTGATGCAGTTTCAGGGCTGCGGTTGTCGCAATTGTTATCTTCTGTTGCAATATTGATGTTTTCCTTCGATTCGGATTGCACCCGCAACGTCTCCTTGATAACCTGCTCTTGTCCATCACGGTGACATGACACGACGTTGGTTTTATCTTCCCCATCAACTGTGTTGCCACCCATTTTGGTTAACTCGTTCTTTTCCCTTCTGTTACCTTCATCGGAGACATCTTTCACAGAAAAAGTAAAATACATGAGCTGCCATAATTGTAATAAAATATGGTTGCACATCTTATGGATAGACCACTGTACTACTTTTAAAGTATTTATCCCATGATTGGGTGTGCACCTTTGATAAGAGCATCATCTGCATTCTGGTCAGCGGTAGCACATGGACCCTCCATGATTTCATCACGTGTTGCATCTCCTGACTGATCAAACATAAGTTCGCTTGGCACAGATTGAGTAGTTTTTTCTGCTGCGGAAACATGGATTGGTGGGCATTTCAGTGTACAGATTGCAAAATAGATAAGAAACTATTTTTCGGTACTTGCCTATGTGCTGGCCATCCTCAAGCGTTTGTCCATCCTCGGGTACTATAGCAGTTGAGGGCTCCCCCACAATGGTTGCAACTACAGATATGTCACAGCCATCGCCATCTGAGCCCGTCAAGGTTTTAGAATCCTGGTTGGCAGCATCAGGAGATGCACTAACATCAAATTCCATACAATTTTGGTAGATCGATGGAGTTGTATTACATTGCGACAAGTTACCGATAAGGAAGCTCCTCTGGCTTCTTCGTCAATTTGTTCAGTCGTTGGTGGAGACATTTTGAGCTGGTCATAATTGCCTGAAAGAAAAGAAAAAGAAATTGTATTATATAAATTACCAAATAGCACTGTTTTTTTTTAAAGTCCCATCCATGAACTTGCCTGTGCACACAAGATCCATTTGGTGGGTAACTTGCACATCATCGTCTGCGCGTGTATTCTCAACGACCTTATTGCATAGCTCCTCTGCAGCTGAGTTTTCATCCTCTAACCGTGCTTTTGAGCCCTGCACGCAACCTTCCAACAAATTGTCTGAAGTGCACTAGTCTGCATGTGCTACGTCAGGCACAATATCATGTTCCGCCTGTTCTCCTTGCATGTAATCCTCTGGGTTCTGAACTTCTTCACTATTGGTTGCACTTGCAGATTTTATGTTTTGATCCTGCTTTTCAATGGAATTCTGTTGGCTAAAGTTAATGAGCTGTATAGTAAGTTATCTAACTATGATGACAAAAAGTTCGATGCTTTACGTTTCGAACAGATGACTCCGCTATAATATCAGCACTTTTCTGACTAACAGTAGCAGCACTTGTTTCAACGTATGGCGCATCAGCTTCGGCATTAGCATTTGAAGTTCCCGCATCCTGTACAAGAATTTAGAAACATTTACATATGAAAAAACAAAAATAGTGCTAAATTTGAAATATATAAATTAGTACCTCTTTACCACACGTTTCAGTGGCTGGTTCCTTGATGGATTCTTCTGTACGTAGATGAGGTACAATAGTTTGCTCTGGAGCAAGAGGGGGTTCTCTCAGCTGCTGTTCTCCGATGCATGCATGTTGTTCGTCAGTCGCCTGAAGTTACGTATAATAGAGATGGCAAAATAAAGTTAATACATGAAGCACATTCATTAATACAGCTAATACATGGATGTGCGGATGCTTATATTTATATTTTTTTACAACTAGCCTGGATTGCACCGATGATATTAAACTTCACCTTAAAGTTATACAGAAAATTATATATATCCATAATTTATAATAAAGCAGCCGTGTACATGTATTGCAATTGTGTCTCCATTTTTCACAAACACAGTGACATATAAAAACATGTAATAGTGTACCTGGATTCCTTCCTGCAAGTTATCCGATGGGTTATGAACTTCTTCAATCGTGGTTTGGCTTGTACATGTTTTTTCTTGATACTGTTAATGAGTGGTTGGCCAAAATTAATGAGTTGTATAATAATTTATTTCATAGTACAATGATTAAAAAATTATGGTTCACTTTTGTATCGAGTGATTCCGCTAGCTTGTCGGAACTCATTCCAGTGATTGTAGCAGCACTTGCTACAATATCTGGCCTGTGAGCTTCAGCATCCTGTTTTGGGAATTTAAAAATTAACACTGAATTGGTTATTTTGTAGTTAGTACCTTTTCACAGGACATTTGGATGGCTAGATCCTTATTGGATTCTTGGATGTTCTCGGAGATATCTGGGAGAGAACCAGCCTGATGCTCTCTGGGATCAGGAAGGGTTTCTTCTAGCAGCTTGTCTATTGGTTTCCTCTTTTGTTTGATTACTGGTTTAACCTTGCAGCCTTCTTCTAGTATTTTTTCCTGCTGCTCGCAAGTCGCCTGACAACACATGGAGTACAGTTAGCAATGAATAATAAGTACAAATACTGAATTCCACACATGTTTATGCTTTTACCAAGTAGCCTATTTCTCATAGGGAAGGTACATCATATCTTGTGAAAACATACAAATCTATAAAAAAATGTGCGAGTGTATTAAAGGAATACCTTCCCTACATCAACCTCCACAGTTTGATGTGCCTTTTTCGCATCAGGAATTGATGTCAATTTGTTGGTTTCACTGCCACGTCCATCTGTACGGTGTACATCAAGAGAATATCTCTGCTCATCTCCAAATAAATCAAACATCGATATGAGGCTGGCTGTCTGGATCTTGAGGGTTTCGATCTTCCTGTGAGAGATATCCCCGGGTATATCTCTATCTAGCAGCTGCGACGTAGTCTGCAGACCACATGTCAAATCTAAAGCCTGTTGCATCAGGTTCTTGATGCTCTTAATGGTATCGCTCTGGACAGCATTGCTGTTTCCTATCATCAGGGCTCCTTGGTGCTCAGATGCGGTTCCCGCAGGCATGTTATCGCCACCGTGAAATGACCTTCCTGCAACGGGAAAGAAAATTGATCTGTGTCTATTTGCCATTGTTTCCTTTGCTTTTTCTTCTGATATTGTCCGGTAAACTCTATCATCTTGTGCCTTCCAAGTCTGATAAAAATATTTAACTTACATTACAATGGCAAATAGATAGATCGAAACAAAATTTTAATTGCAAAAAAGGACGTTACGCAAAACAAAGAAACAAAATATGAAAAATGTTTGTTTCAAGAGCATACTTACAATTATATTTTCAAAAACCCAGTCTTCGCTCCCTTTTTGCGCTCCCATGTTCCTGTCAGCTCTTGATATTGCTGTTAATTTTTGTTCATCAAGAACCAACACCCGAGGTGTCTCCTTTCCCGTATGAGCTAAGTCTTTGTAAATAAGGGAATCCAGGTACATTATTAGCGGTGCTACAGCTAATCCTTCCATGTGCTTATTTTCTAACACCTTGTGATTTTGCCAGTGAGACGCTGAAATCTGCAGCTCATCCACCACTAGCTGACAGAAATCCATATCTTTTATTTTGCCATAATCAAGTCCCTTAACCATGCTTGCTTCCTTTGCAGTGATGCGTGATCCAACTCCAACGCATAAACCTTTATTAAACAATATGAGATAGAAGATCTTCAGTGCAAGGTCTGTATTGATTTCCACTGAATTCTTAGGACTACAATGATCATCGACCATAGATTTTAGCTTATCAAGAAGTTTCCTTGCATTGATATTTTCACCTGATTTGAACCCAAGTTCTTGCTTGAGATCTGCAAGGGCTTCTTTGGTGGGATTCGGCCTTGGAGCTGACACATTTCCATTTGGTATGCCATATAAATGATGGATAGCGTAGCGATTTATCTCTATCTTCTTCTCTTCGGAGAATGTCACCGTCATTGTAGGAATATCTATATTTTTTAGAATGAAGGAAATGCACTTACGGTTGACTGATCCCTTTATTTTAGTGTCTATGAAAGGACCAAACCCTGCATCTCTAACACTCTCTATAAGTTTAGGGATCCTCGCCAGTTCGTTTGCAGCAGCAATAATTGTTTGGATTGACATCTGACTCATAAGATGGTCCTTGTCCGAAGGATCTTCACTGTCTTTGCTAGACAACAAATCCTTGTTTACCTTTATCCTTTTTGCAGGCAAAACTTTCTTTCCACTGTCTTTGCTTGGTAAGGACCTTTTGGTCCTTTTTTCAGCCGTTTCCTTTATTGAAGTGTCTACTTCACACCTTTCAACACGAGGATCATATAATACAACCTGGGATGAAGATGCCGGATTAGCTCCATCGTTTGTTCCTTCATCTCCTCTAACCTCTGTATGAAGAACTGCAGAATCTCTAGAATGCTTGGCCCTTTTAATTCCCTTCTTCTTACTACCACCTTCTTCTCACAAGCAACTGATATGTCTCTTTTATTTGTGCTAAACGGCTTGGGCAGCTGTCTGCCCTTCTTGATATCAGCAGCAGTCAGTGAAGTGGCACACTCCTCTGCATTTCCAACAGGCCGCGCAGCTGCTTCATCATCTGTACACTTGGTGTTGCTATAATGCATATTGTCGTCGTGTCCAGCCTTCCTTTTCGGCTTCCTTGAGAAAACAGAGGTGAAATTTTTTTCCTTCCTCTTCGGGTTCACACCTGGAATATCTGCAGGACCAGCTCTATCTTCATATGGAAGACTGTCTGCGAGTGGGTATTCCGTGTCTGCCTCTGGCGTGCTTAAAAGAAGCAATGTGTCACCAATGGTCCTGCTTGTTGGAGATCTTGAGAAATTATCTGCGTAACAAAAATAAAATATCCACAAAAAAATTGTGTTAGGTTCTTGCATCAAAGCATATATACACTACAGCATGAAGAAACCAATGATTTTTCATAAACAGATTACAAGCAAGCACTGACTAAAGTAGCCTTAACTATTAATTCTAAATATTTGACGAGTACAGTCACAAACGCAATCAATCCGCTGCACTGCAAGAAGTAATGAAAACACAACAACAGAAGAATGAACAGGACCAAATTAACTACTACCGGACTGTTTTGTCCCAGGACTAAAGTTTGAATACGGGGATAAGCACAAGTACAGAGGCAAAGGAGGCTGAAGTACAAATCAAGGCGGGCCTCAAGTATTAACAAACCAGAACACAACATACAGCCAAAATCAAATTGCCGATCACGCGAATCTGAAGCACCGTAGTACTAAGGAAACAATAAAGAAGAATTTGGAATATTCAACAATCCAAAAACTATTACGCCCTAGGGTTTCTTAAAATTATACAACGGAGCAGTGTACCAGGATTTAACGGCGGGGATGATCGCGAAAATGACGACATCTCGTTGCAGGTGCAGACCTTGGGCTCAGGCGGCGACTATGAAACCCTAGACCAGCAGCGGCGGGACCCACAAAACAATTCCATCACGATAAGGGCCGACGCGAACGGAGCAAAGCAGCAGAGTAGGTACGGGTGATTCAGCTGATACCCTGCGCAACAGTTATGGGAGGCAAAGGATCCTCCTCCTCGGGGCGGCGGCTTCTCCGGCGACGCTCTTGCGGTTTTCCCCAATTCTATTCTGCTTTCAAAACTGCGAAGTTTTGCGGGTGCGGGAGGAAGACGGTGGGCGTAAAGACGGAGGCGACGAAATGGCAGAGTAAGGCTGTCACGTGGGTCCGGATAAGAAACAGATTTTATTAACCATGTTTTAGTTAATTAAACAAAATAGTTAATTGAACAAAATATGCGTTATTTATTTGTTGCAATAAAAGAACACCGTAGTTACAACACTATACAGTTATTATACTAGTATAATGTTTCCTAATATACGATCATTCACAAAATCTATCTCATCGGACTGCCCATCTTGGTCGTCCATTTCTTCCTGTAACTACGCTAGAGAAAAATGAGAGACACAGTCATGTACTCCTCTTCCTACCTAGATTGTACTCGACTCCCCGTCACTACTGTATTCGACACGCTTTTACACTTGTACCTGCGCTAGAGAAAACGGAAAGATACAAAATCAAGTACTCCACTTGGTGCGAAACATGTACTCGGTTCTACATCACCGGTGTACTTGACACGCATATGAACCTGTACCTGCGATAGAGAAACACAGACATGTACTCCTCTTGGTGCGGAACCTGTACTCGACTAGCCGTCACCGCCGTACTCATCACCACACCGAACATGTACCTGCGTTGGAGAAAACGGAAATCTTTCAGATAAATGAAAAAAAAACACAATACCGTGCCCCTATCGGTGCGGATATTGTAGTCGTTTCTACGCCAAGCCTGTACTTCACAAGCGTTGCACCTATATCTGCGCTAGAAAAAACAGAAATATTTCCAGAGAAACAACTCTTACCAAACCAAATCCTAGTTTCAACTATACTCGACTAGCCATCATCGCCGTACTCGTCACCCTTTTGAAAATGTACCTACGCTAGATAAAACGGAAAACAACTCCAGGATGCGGGATCTACATCCCATTATTCATTGGCGGGAAAAAGGAGAGTCCACGAATATTTTCCCACCAAACGTTGTGGACTTCTATTTATGCCACATGTCGCTACGACACACGCCCACGCGTGAAGGAAGACAACTCTTACCAAACCCTAGTTTCATCTCCATATTCGACACAAAACTCATCATATCATCGCAAATCCGTGAGCAAAATCGATGTCGCGGGTAGCTATGGAGAGCCGATGGAGGAGGCGATCTACCACACCGATCCCTCCGCGCCATATTCCGTACCTCCCATCAATCATACAGATCCCTCGCCGAATGAATCCATGCCGCCGCTCCCGCGCGCAAATCTCCACCCATGTCTTGCCATACCGCCGCTCAAGAACGGGAGTCTCCACACGAACATACCCTGACCCCCCCAGATCAATCAAAGTAAGATCTGCATCGTTCATCGGGTTTTCTCCCTTCCTAAGGATGGCATCCCTCTCCTCCTGTTCGCCAATTAGAAGAACTTCCAGACGCGTTCCTACTGTGGTTCTTCCCAAACAGTCATGTGCCCAGGAGACAGCTAATGAGGTAAATCGAAAACGACGGCTCAGTATTATATGTTCTTGTTGAACTTTTAAAACAAAAACTGCTATGTTGATTAGTTATAATTTCAGATAATATCGTTACATTTGCACAGGATAAATTTATGAGTAAGTGATTTTATTGTACTTCTAGAGTATATATTATATGAGTTGTTTTCTCCAAAAAATAAAATGATATGTATAATTGTTCTGTCATGATAAATATATTACATTGTGCTGTTTTGAATTTAATCTACCTGTCTTGAAATCAATGTACATCACAACGCAGTTAAATCAGATGTGTGGGTTCACTATCTACAGTAGTACAAGTGCCTACTAAGACAAACTCAAATAATTTATATAAACTACGACTGTTATTCAATAAATGCAGGCAATTGAATCAAGCTTCAACAAGGATCCGTACGCCATGGATAAAAAGAAAGAGCATGATAAAGATGAGGAAATCATGAGCACCCATCATGAACATGAGGAGCTTGAACTGATTGTCATAAGTGATGAAGAACAGGAATATCACTCAGATAATGTTGTGCAAGGAGGCGATGCTGATGACAATGACGATGATGATGGTGATGATGGTGATGATGGTGATGATGATGATGGTGATGAAGCAATGCTACCAAGGGACAGTGAATCAGAATCTGACGATGATGAAAAATACAGAGACTTCATGCACATGGAGGATCTAATTCCAGTGGACGAGGATGAGAGGAACCTCTACTATGCCAGCCTGGAGTCACTGGACAGCCTAAAATACCCCGAAGCAACTCCCGGTGCAATACAACAGAGGAAAGATGATGTTGTCTTCACCATTGATATGTTGATGGGAGTTGCACAATCCAAAAAGCAAGCAATCAATGATAAAATCAACAGGGATAGTGCACGTGCAAGGAGATGCATGTGTGACACGCCAGGTGAAGGCTGCAAAGAAGTGATTGTAGTTTCCGACGATGAATGAGGAAGATTACAAGAAGGATGGAGCTTTATTTATAAACTGGTAGATTAAGTTATGTGCTTATTATATTTGCTGAATATGTTGGACATATTTACTTGTGTTCACCGATTGCCTTAAATTATGCAGCTATTATGTGTGTTTGTGTGTGCAATACAATTTTGCTCTCTCATCTATAGCTACTGTGCGGGTTGCATAAATTAACGTAGAACCAAGCTAACAGTACTAAACCAAAATGGAAAGCGGGAATATTAATGGAAATCAACATATACATTCTAGTAATCCTCCTTGTGCCAAAGGTGTAATCGTCTCCATAGAATCACTGTATTCTGCAACCTTAGCACCTGTACCTACCATCAGACAAGACTTGACACTCATGCCGCAGATATAATCTGGTACTCCTACCCGTCATTCAGATGTACTCGTCTGAGTGGAACAACTGTACTCTATACCATTAGCATCTGTACCTACGACATGGAAGAGAAAACCTAACAAGAAAATAACAGAAATTATCTGGCACTCTTATTAATGGTACATATGTACTTGTATGTACTTCAGAAATGTACTCGATACATTTAACACCAGTACCTACACCGCAGGATGGAAAATAATAACGAAAACCACCACATATAATCTGGTACTACTACTCGTGCCGCAAATGTACTCGTCTCAATAGAATTATTGTATTCTACACCATTAGCATCCGTACCTACAACAGAAAAGAGAAAACACCACAAAATAACAAAACATAAATTATCTGCCACTCCTGTTCATGGTACAGATGCACTCGTCTATGCTGCAAAGATGTACTCGACACACTTAGAAAATATACCTCCCTAGTATATAGTCTGGTAATCCTATTCGTGCTGCAGATGTACTCGTCCCACTAGAACAACTGTACTCTAAACCACATGCATCTGTACCTACGACACACAGCAGAAATCCTGACAGGAAAACAACAGAAATTATCTGGCACTCCTATTCATGGTACAGCTGCACTCGTCTCTGCTGCAAAGATGTACTCGACACTCATAGCACCAGTACCTACCCCACAAAATGTAAAATAATAACGAAAACCACCACTTATAATCTGGTACTCCTACTCGTGCTGCAGATGTACTTGTCTCATTGAAACAACTGTACTCTATACCATAAGCACCTGTACCTACGTCATACTGAAAAAAACTTGACAATAAAACAACATAAATTATCTGGCACTCCTATTAATGGTACAGCTGAACCCGTCTCTGCTGCAAAAATATACTCGACACTCATAGCACCAGTACCTACCCCACAAAATGTAAAATAATAACGAAAACCACCACTTATAATCTGGTACTCCTACTCGTGTTGCAGATGTACTCGTCTCATTGAAACAACTGTACCCTATACCATAAGCACCTGTACCTACGACATACTTGAAAAAACTTGACAATAAAACAACAGAAATTATCTGGCACTCCTATTAATGGTACAGCTGCACCCGTCTCTGCTGCAAAAATGTACTTGACACTCTTGGAACCAGTACATACCCCGCAGAATCGAAAGTATTAACGAAAACAACCAGGGATAATCCAGTACTCCTACTCGTGCTGGAGACGTGCTCGTCTCATTAAAACAACAGTACTCTATAACCTAAGCATCTTTACCTATAACATACAGCAGAAAACATGACAAGAAAACAACAAACAGAAGATAATTAAAGTCAAGTACCACGTACATGGTACATTAAACTGTACTCAACAAAATAAAGTCTTACAACATAACCATAATCAACACGACACAATAGAGTCTTTATAAGATAACGATAACCAACACGACACGTTATAACAGTTTCCCACACACAACTTCAGAGGCTGGAATTGGATACAAAAGCATCTAACATCTCTGCATAATCCGTAGGCTGAGCTTCAACATAGTAAACTTGTCTCACATGGAAGGGTCCAAAATAGTCGTATTTGAATACGTGGCCAATAACTTTCTGCAAGTTGTTAGGATCTTGAAACTTGACAAGAACACTTCCATGATAGTAGTTCTCCATGGCAAGGAACTTTGTGTGACCAAGAAACCTGTTCAAACCATGAGCGACAACGAATGTGCTGGTAAAAAACTTGCGTCTAGTAAACGTAGCTTCTCCAATTGTATCGACATGACCAACATCAATTCCAAGCATATCCATTGTAATCCTTGGAATTTCCGTAACTCGTTCTTGAAGATACTTGAAAATTGAAAATTACAAACAAGATAGATCAAAGTTAGTAAGAGTGTATATTCCTATGCAAGATGATTAAAAGAATAAGGACTAAACAAATACCTTGGGGATATCAATTGCATCTTCGACCTTAGGGGTCTTTAAACCTTCTCCGACATCAACTGCATCTTCGACCTTAGGGATTTTTGAAGCTTCTCCAACATGAACTGCATCTTCAACCTTAGGCTTTTTTGAAGCTTCTCCAAAACCAACTGCATCTTCAATATTAGGCCTTTTTGAAGCTTCACCAGAATCCATCACAAAACAGTGCTTTGTATCTTCCAGCTTCTACAACACCACAAGAAATAATAATGAAAATAAAGATCAAATATCATTTGGACCCATATAATAAACCGAACAAACTAATGTTTTGGAAGTGCAGGAAATGATGCCTCCAACTAACTTGAAAAAGAAATAGTGCAACAAACGAGCATGCTATTAATATAAAAAAGATAAATCTAGGGTTCGTAAACTCCTCATCTACAAAAAATCGCAGTTTAGAAATAAGAAATAGATACAGATCTGGAATAAATAGATCAAAAGGAGGCAGTTAGAAAGCGAGAGAGATAGAGGGTGTCCGAGAAAAAAGTTTAAGAGGAATAAAGAGAAAACGAAAATAAGGACTACATCAGAAAGAGAAACAATATATCTATAAGATTACATAATGAATTTATGAGGCAGAATAAGAAACAAATAAATGAACATATTACAGAAACCCTATACAGGAAGGGAATATGGTGACCAGAGAGCGGAGCGGAGACGAGAAGGATGAGCGGAGCGAAGATGGAAACCCTAACCTGGAAGGGAAGATGGTGACCAGAGAGCGGTGCGGAGACGAGGAAGATGAGCGGAGCGAAGACGGAAACCCTAACAAGGGAGGAACATAAAAGAATATTTAACCGGCGGAGTTGGAGAGCAAAACATCAGATGCTTCTAGTACGACGTCTCAACGGCGCAATTTTACATATCAAATAGTGGCTACGAGTCACTAACCCGCGGGACCCATTTTATGCTGGCTTTATGTTGACCCACTCATCAGTGAATAAAAGTGAAAGAAAAGTCGGGAATGCGAAAGGAAAGAATCTAACTCGCAGGACTCTTCCACACTCCACGGCACCAGTCACGAGTGCAAATTCAATGAGGATTAAGTAGATTATTGACTAATCGTTTCCACTTCCCCATGGAACATGCGCATTACTCGCTCATTATTTTATTAATAAATTCAATCACCGCCACAGGCAACAAAGTGGTACCAAAGAACTGTGAATGTTCCCCGTCATACAAAAACAAGGCGTAAGTACGACGGCAGAAGAGTCCCAAGTACGCCACATTTCAAGGCGTAAGAACAACGAGGAAAAGGCATAAGCACAACAACTAACAAGAATAAAGTACATTTCTATCACGGAACAAGTACACAAAAAAGGTACAGGTGCAAGGTGTGTCGAATACAGCGGTGATGGGTTCACGAGTACATCTTCGCCAGCAAGAGAAGTACAAGAGTATTTCACTGTGTTTTCTGCACGTTGTTTTTTTCTTTGGGAAAGGACATGTGCCAGCAGGGTCGAGTACAGCAGTTAAAGGCGCACGTGTACATCTTAGGCAGCAAGAGGAGTATATGACTGTTTCTCTGTATATTTACCTGCGAACTATCGGTTCTGCAGGTAGGTACAAGTGTAAGATCCGTCGAGTACAGAGTGATGGATGCACAAGCACACCTTAGTTAGCAATAGGAGTACAGGAGTGTTTACATATGTTCTCCGCATGTTTTCTGTTATTTGGGAATAGACATATGCCAACAGGGTCGAGAACAGATGTGAAACGAGCACGAGTACAGCTTAGGGAGCAAGAGCAGTACATGACTGTTTATATGTATTTTTTTGTAAATTGCACAGATACTAGCTAAACTGAACTATAAAGCATGGATAAATAGGAGGAGAGTACAACAACAAACAGAAGATAATTTAAGTCAAGTACCATGTACATGGTACATTAAATTGTACTCAACACAACATAAAGTCTTACAAGATAACCATAACCAACACGACACAATAAAGTCTTTACAAGATAACCATAACCAACACGACACGTTATAACAGTTTCCCACACACAAGTTCAGAGGCTGGAAATGGATACAAAAGCATCTAACATCTCTGCATAATCAGTAGGCTGAGCTTCAACATAGTAAACTTGTCTCACATGGAAGGGTCCAAAATAGTCGTAATTGAATACGTGGCCAATAACTTTCTGCAGGTCGTTTGGGTCTTGAAACTTGACAAGAACACTTCCATGACGGTAGTTCTCCATGGCAAGGAACTTTGTGTGACCAAGAAACTTGTTCAAACCATGAGCGACAACGAATGTGCTGGTAAAAAAGCTGCATTTACTAAACGTAGCTTCTCCAATTGTATCGACAAGACCAACATCAATTCCAAGCATATCCATTGTAATCCTTGGAATTTCCGTAACTGCTAGAAGATTCTTGAAAATTGAAAATTACAAACAAGATAGATCAAAGTTAGTAAGAGTGTATATTCCTATGCAAGATGATTAAAATAATAAGAACTAAACAAATACCTTGGGGATATCAATTGCATATTCGACCTTAGGGGTCTTTAAACCTTCTCCGACATCAACTGAATCTTCGACCTTAGTGATTTTTGAAGCTTCTCCAACATGAACTGCATCTTCAACCTTAGGCTTCTTTGAAGCTTCTCCGAAATCAACTACATCTTCAATATTAGGCCTTTTTGAAGCTTCACCAGAATACATCCCAAAACCGTGCTCTGTATCTTCCAGCTTCTACAACACCACAAGAAAGAATAATGAAAATAAAGATCAAATATCATTTGGACCCATATAAAAAACCGAACAAACTAATGTTTTGGAAGAGCAGGAAATGATGCCTCCAACTAACTTGAACAAGAAATAGTGCAACAAACGAGCATGCTATTAATATAAAAAAGATAAATCTAGGGTTCGTAAACTCCTCATCTACAAAAAATCGCAGTTTAGAAATAAGAAATAGATACAGATCTGGAATAAATAGATCAAAATGAGGCAGCTAGAAAGCGAGAGAGACAGAGGATGTCCGAGAAAAAGTTTAAGAGGAATAGAGAGGAAACGAAAATAAGGACTACATCAGAAAGAGAAACAATATATCTATAAGATTACAAAATGAATTTATGAGGCAGAATAAGAAACAAATAAATGAACATATTACAGAAACCCTATACAGGAAGGGAATATGGTGACCAGAGAGCGGAGCGGAGACGAGAAGGATGAACGGAGCAAAGATGGAAACCCTAACCTGGAAGGGAAAATGGTGACCAGAGAGCGGTGCGGAGACGAGGAAGATGAGTGGAGCGAAGACGGAAACCCTAACAAGGGAGGAACATAAAAGAATATTTAACCGGCGGAGTCGGAGAGAAAAACATCAGATGCTTCTAGTACGACGTCTCAACGGCGCAATTTTACATATCAAATAGTGGCTTCGAGTCACTAACCCGCGGGACCCATTTTATGTTGGCTTTATGTTGACCCACTCATCAGTGAATAAAAGTGAAAGAAAAGTCGGGAATGCGAAAGGAAAGAATCTAACTCGCAGGACTCTTCCACACTCCACGGCACCAGTCACGAGTGCAAATTCAATGAGGATTAAGTAGATTATTGACTAATCGTTTCCAGTTCCCCATGGAACATGCGCATTACTCGCTCATTATTTTATTAATAAATTCAATCACCGCCACAGGCAACAAAGTGGTACCAAAGAACTGTGAATGTTCCCCGTCATACAAAAACAAGGCGTAAGTACGATGACAGAAGAGTCCCAAGTACGCCACATTTCAAGGCGTAAGTACAACGAGGAAAAGGCATAAGCACAACACCTAACAAGAATAAAGTACATTTCTATCACGGAACAAGTACACAAAAAAGGTACAGGTGCAAGGTGTGTCGAATACAGCGGTGATGGGTTCACGAGTACATCTTCGCCAGCAAGAGAAGTACAAGAGTATTTCACTGTGTTTTCTGCATGTTGTTTTTTTTCTTTGGCAAAGGACATGCGCCAGCAGGGTCGAGTACAGCAGTTAAAGGCGTCCGAGTACATTTTAGGCAGCAAGAAGAGTTAATGACTGTTTCTCCATATTTACTTGCGAACTATCGGTTATGCAGGTGGGTACAAGTGTAAGATCTGTCGAGTACAGAGTGATGGATGCGCAAGTACAGCTTAGTTAGCAAGAGGAGTATAGGAGTGTTTCAATATGTTCTCCGCATGTTTTCTGTCATTTGGGAATGGACATATTCCAATAGGGTCTAGAACAGAGGTGAAAGGCGCACGAGTACAGCTTAGGCAGCAAGAGAAATAAATGTCTGTTTATCTATTTATGTCTGCAAATTGTGGGTTCTGCAAAAAGGTAAAGGTGCAAGGTGTGTCGAGTACAGCGGTGATGGGTGCACGAGTACATCTTCGTTAGTAAGAGAAGTACAAGAGTGTTTCCTTGTGTTTTCTGCACGTTGCTTGTTATCTGGGAATGGACATGTGTCAGCAGGGTGAAGTACAGCGGTGAAGGGCGCACGAGTACTGCTTAGGCAACAAGAGGAACTCATGATTGATTCTCTATATCTCTATTGTAAATCATGGATTCTGCAGGTAGGTACAGGTGCAAGGTTTGTCGAGTACAGCGGTGATGGGTGCACGAGTACAGTTACGTTAGCAAGAGGAGTACAGTAATGTTTCCCTATGTTTTATGCGTTTTTTTTTGGTTCTCTGGGAATGGACATGTGCCAACAGGGTCGACTACAACGGTGAAAGGCGCACGAGTACATCTTAGGCAGCAATAGGAATAAATGACTGTTTCTATTTTTATGTCTGCAAATTGTGGGTTTCTGAAAAAAGGTACACGTGCAAGGCGTGTCGAATACAGCGGTGATGGGTTCACGAGTACATCTTCGCAAGCAAGAGAAGTACAGTAGTGTTTCCCTGTCTTTTCTGCATGTTGTTTGTTCTTTGGGAAAGGACATGTGCCATCAGGGTCGAGTACAACAGTTAAAGGCGCACGAGTACATCTTAGGCAGCAAGAGGAGTACATGACTATTTCTCTATATTTACCTGCGAACTATCGGTTCTGCAGGTAGGTACAAGTGTAAGATATGTCGAGTACAGAGTGATGGATGCACAAGCACAGCTTAGTTAGCAATAGGAGTACATGAGTGTTTACATATGTTCTCCGCATGTTTTCTGTTATTTGGGAATGGACATATACCAACAGGGTCGAGAACAGAGGTGAAAGGCGCACGAGTACAACTTAGGCAGCAAGAGCAGTACATGACTATTTTTCTATATTTTTTTTGTAAATTGTGAATTCTGCAGGTAGGTACAGGTGCAAGGTTTGTCGAGTACAGCGGTGATGGGTGCACGAGTATAGTTACGTTAGCAAGTACTGTTTCCATATGTTTTATGCGTGTTTTCTTTTCTATGTGAATGGACATATACCAGCTGGGTCGACTACAGTGGTGAAAGGCGCACGAGTACAGCTTAGAAGGCAAGTGCAGTACATGACTGTTTCTCTATTTTTATCTGCAAACTGTGGGTTCTGCAAGAAGGTAGAGGTGCAAGGCGTGTTGCGTACAGCGGTGATGGGTGCATGAAGGTACAGGCGTCAGTACAACAACACGAAGGTCCTAAGTACATATTATTCAAGAGTACAAATACAACCAAAATAAAAACAAGAAAAGGAAACCATGCATGGTCCAAGGATTCCAACTGCAAACACGAGACAAGAACATCTACATAAATTGAGGTTACATAGAAAGGAGTAGTGACTGTCTCACATACACAATAAACGTATAAGTACATCAGGACTAAAATATCAAGTACGTAAGGCATAAGAGTACGAGTACATACAAATATATGCCAGAAAAGGGAAGCCACGGATATTCAATACAAGCCGACACAGTACAAAACACGAGATTCTTGGGTTCTGTTACAAATAGTTAAAGCACCAACTAAAATATAGATACAACCATAACGGAGAATCAATGGTAATATCGGTATACAAACAGAGAGACATGTTTCTTTCCGAACGGTTTTGTACCTCCTTTTCAAACAACATTCACCGTCTCGAATGCTTTCTCATGATATCAACGACTTCAGACATTTTCTTTGTATTACCTTGGAAAGCTAGCATATAGAACGCCAGTTGCTCACGCAGCTTGATAACATCATTCTGCATTTAACAAATGAAAATTATATACTAACCTACAATTACACATGCCAGCAAAAACATAGACAAAGACTTACTTCTCTTATTTTATGCTGGAAACCACCGCAATGCTGAAGAATTATTTTCATGGCTTGAGGTCCAGAGTCATTCCTAAAAACAGTATGAGTAATAACAAGAAAATGTGACTATATGAATTACCAGAGAACAAAACAAACACACATTGAAACACACTAATAAATGTAATCTATTAAAAATTTACTCACTCATTGAGGTTTTCAGAAACGATTTGGGCAGGCACCACCTCAAAGTTATAAATATCATAACGCTCAGAGTAATATGCTGCTCTATAAGCCTTCCCGAAGTTATCAATAACAGTATTTGCAATACTTTCTGCTACAGTAGCATCATAATAAGGACAATATGTCTCAAACCGCTGTCGGATGAAATTAGCGACAACCACAATCCAGAAGTGATGGTCTCTAACAGGAAGAATTACCTGAAAAACAACCAAATCTTAAAAGTAGACCCAAAATAAAACTTCAAAGCACAAAGGTAATTTTAAACATAACAAGAAAATAAAATAGTTGCAAAAGAGTTAAAATAGCAGTTGAACACAAATTCAATTATAAAACATCAAAGGTAAACTTTGGCATACTTGACAATGTATATCTTAAAGAAACAAATATCATACAAAACAAAATACTCACAACATCAAAGTTATATATCCTGCAGGGTAAATTAGGCTCCATAATGTAATTCTTCAGTGCATTTGGATCAGCACCCAATTCCCTGAAAGCCCTCTAGTAAAGTAGAGAGGAAATAAAAAAAATCACATTTTATCATTCTGCCAAACAATTACCAATGAAAAAAAATAGAAAAAAAATCCATATTTAATAAGCAAAAAAGAAATAGAAAAAACTTACTACACTCTCACTGTACATTATGTACTTTAGGCACTGGGGATGCCGTTGATTAAGGAAGACACTGTTCTCATACTGCTCTTCCATTACAGTGGCAGCAAATACATTCATAACATAGTCATGAACGTAACCACCAGGTTGCATTGATAAACCAAAATTTCTGTGAGTAGCCCATCTTCCCCTTGTTTCAACAATCCTTGGGCTGCACAACGAAACAAAACCACAACACAGCAAAAGTTTATTTAAAATGATAAAATAAAATGGAAAAACAAGGAACATAAAATAGTAGGATACCTTCTTCCGAATTGCGCTGGTAAATACTTTCGAACCCACTCCATCATATCAATCTCAGCCTGTGTCGAATCTCTAATTGACAGAAAGGGGCGATGATTTCCATGATGCAAAGTTTGACTTTGTGAAAGCCGTGTTGTTGATCCTCTATTATCTGTGCCTTGTGACATGCTCGTGTTAAATCGTACCTGCTGTTGACCATAATTGCTTTGATGATACTGCGGTGTAGCACGAACATGTGGGGATCGAATCATGAATTCCGGAAAGGGAGGAGCCACATAATCAGCGTTCCCACCCACGTCTTCATCATCATGTTGGCTACTATTATACAGTCCTGCACTTTGAGAGCTCTGAAAAGTTTGCTGTCCAAGCGTGTTGTAAGAGCTGTTATGACCAGTGCTGTAAGAGCTCTGAAGAGAAGACCCTTCATAAGGAATAGATCTCCCATGTCTATAACCAGCAAACCCAGTGTTTACTCCTTGCATAGAAGAATAATTTGACAGGTGCAAACCATCAATGTTAATAACTTGGGAGGCAGGAGGGTCTGCGAAATTAACAGTCCTTGGCCCTCCATGGAATGTTTTTGCATTTCGATCACGGAGAATGCCCTGATAACCTGATGACATTCCTGGTTGACAGGGCTGCGACATACCAGGGCCTCCGTCTAGATACTGGCGTTGAGTACTGGATGGCACACAAACACTTCCAACAGGGACCAAATGTTCAGGCAACAAGACATCGGAGGACGAGGAATATGAAAATTTCTTCATTGAAAGCTTTTTCGCCCTCTCAATCTTTTCTATTTCTTCCCAAGCTGAAGGTTCATCCAACGGGTCACATGGAACCCTATAACTTGTCTGGTCTGCTTCACTTGCCACCTTTGAGCTAATTTCCTCCAGCACAGACATCTTTTGTTTCTTCGCAGACGACTCATGCTGGAAGCCAAGGGACTGAGAAGAATTTCTCTTCGAAGGAGGGAGTGGAAGAGAATCTTCACGACTAGTAACTGTATTATTAGAAGTGGAAACCTTAGCATGCTCATCAGCAAAAGCAGTGGGATTGTTTGGAGGTTCTGCACCTGTGGTGCAATGAGATTGAGTTCCGACTCCCAGTTTATTGCCAGTTTCTTTAACTTCAACTATTGGATCGTTAGAATTACCAGATGAGCCATCTTTGCATTCTACTCCATCCGCTGTAACACAAGCCAAAGAGTCTACCTTGCAGGGTTTCGTAGTAGAACCTGAACAACACGCAGCTGAGCCACTGCCTTTGCTAGTGGAATCAGGAAAAGCAACCTCAATCTTACCAAGGACAGCTTCATCAGCTTGACTAACATTGTCATTCACCTTCATCGTGGTCCCAGATAGCATGTTTAACCTCTCACCAGGTGCGCTCTTATCAGTATCTCCGGCAACTGAGCAGTTACAAGTTTCACAAGCAAGAGGACAATTCAAAAGTCCACAACAGCTGCAAACAGCTCCTTTCTGGACAAGAAAGTCCAATGCTCCTTCGGATGGGAGTATTGATGGAAGATCCTCCACGACGCGATCAAGATACGCTTCGAGATTCAACAGATACTCCTTATACAATGCATTAGGTGTGTATTTGCAATTAATAGGTATAAGCTGTTGAAGCAACCTAATCTGTTTATAAACATTCTGACTAATCGGCATAATTTGCTCACGCCACATGTCATCGCACATACCAGCATTAGTAGCAATACCCTGATTCCTGTTCTGGCTTTCTGGCAAGCTGTACGTTTGGTCCTTCAATACGGAGCCTTCCTGTTTTGATTCAGATCTAACAACAGATGGGCTATCACCAATTCCGTTCGACCGGTATATATGGTCAAAATCATTGAGTATACCCAGAAAATTGGCCATATTACTGAACCATGGCCTTGAAGAAGAACCACCCTGTTTGTCTTCAGATGCGCAAAATCTCCGTTCATTATAGTGGCTTGCAAGCTGCAAAACATTAGCAATCTTATTGTTGATGATTGGCTGGATTGCAGAGAATATTTCATTGTACAAGCCCTGCTGAATTTCTCTCAGGTCATCAACAGCCTGTTGTAAAATCAAAAAACAAAATCATATAACAAGAAGATACTAATTGCAGACAGCTGGTTCAAACTATAAAACATTGCACTACAGTGCACATAAATGTCAATTAAAACAAAACATCACAATAAACGTACCAACGGATGCAATGCAGGCTTCACAAAGGAGCAAAGAAACGTCTCAAGACCGGGATGCAGATCTCCAATACAGAAAGCTGAAGAAACACTCTGATGAAACGGAGTTCGTCTCACATCCTTCAACTAATTATAACACACACAAAGAAAAATAAAAAAACACAGTTTAGAGACAACACATAAACATAAAATTTTAAATCAGGTATTGCTCATCATAATATAAAGAAACACACTAACCGGTATATTGCCATAGGTTCCATCCTCCGCACAAACCAAGTCAAGCTTTTCAAATTGACTAACCGTTTCTGAATCCCACACACTAATTCTTGGAACAACACTAGCAAGCTCCTTGACTTGTATATCAAGATATTCTAAGTAAGTCATCTACAGAGAACAACAATAAAAAAATTCAGGCACTCAAATAAAATTAATCAATAATATAACAACAGCAGCTGATGACAAACTAAAGGCATTACTGACCAAAGGAACTACCAAGCAACCACAAAGGGCACCTTGTAGACCACAATCAACGAATGTTTTCATCGAAACTGAAAGTTTATGAAACACTGCTGAAGACCAATCATACGAGCGGATTTCCTCAGACGGACCCTCAAGTGCTGAAAGATAGTCAGGACTGGCACACTCATAAGTCGTTGGACAGAGGTATGCACTAACACTGAACATCATCCAATATGTTTTGAACTCATTCTCTTCCATGTCAGAAGACAACAAATTCATTAACTCATTTATAGTTGGGGTAGTGCCTTCACAACATGACCGACTCCTGACAACATTCCTGAATTCATCACTACACTTGACTGGGATGCGCCATCCACCAATAGGTATTCCTAACACTTTGTGGACACACAATGCATTGAAAGGAAACTCAAACCCACTTTTGAAGACAAACATCCTCTGTGATGCATTGTAGTTGCTGACAATCCAGGAAACAAATGCCCTTGGTAACTCTTCAAGACGAAGGTCAAGGAGAGATTCTTGACCTATATCAGCAACATAACCCCTTTGTTTGGGGCTAAGGGACTTGCAAACAGCATTGAATTTTGGAAGGCTAAATTTTGTACTAAATTCTGATGAACCAACAGGCATAGATCGAGAACTGGAAAACATAAAACAATAACACATAAACACATGATCATGACATCAAAATAAAACAGAAGCAAGAACAAACAAATAGGAATCAAAAACAATCTAAACTAACCAAGATTTCCTCAATCTGTGCTCTTCAAATTTTTCATTAGCTGCAGATACTTTATTCTCCGTCCTCATCCTCTCCTGCTCAAGCTGTTCACGCACCATGAATTCCTGGGTCACCAATTCAGTACCATCAACTGAAAAAGATTGCGTCTCAGACAATTCAGGGGTGTCCCCATCTTCACCATCACGAGGAACATCAACTTCGTCACTCATTGAAGAACGTAACTAGGAGAAAACAACGAGAACACAAAGAACAAGCCGAAAAATCAACGGGGCACTTTATTGAGAACCCGCCGCCCACACTCAACACTTGAAGGAAAAAATCATACGATAACAGATCTGGAGAAAAATCAGACGAGAGGTTTCAGAAAACAGATCTGGAGATGTTGCCGCAAGCGTACGAGTAGGGCAAGAGAGAGAAAGAAGATAACTCACGGATCAGTGAGTGCCGGATCGCAGCAAGAATTACGGGGATGACACAGAAGAAAAATTGGGAAAAGTGAAATAGAATCAGTCCTCCCATCCACAGTCCCACATGTCATCCACGCAGAAAAGGAATCACCAGATAGAAGGAGGACCCACATGTCATACTGAAACATCATCTCCCATTTAATGACATAAGCTGGCCCACGCATACAAGTGAAGAAAATATATCGGAGGTAGATATCTTAACTAATCCTCCACTTTTGGTGGACCCATCAGGATCACGCTTTCCATCCCTTTCTCTCTCTCCAGCAGATTCAAAATTCAAATCAAGATCCAGACGAGAGGAACGACGGAGCCACCAAGGAAGACGAAGGAAGATGAACGATCACAAGCTCAAGGTAAACATCTAGATTCCAGATTCGAAGATTTCAAACGTAGTATTCCCTACCCCGATTTTTCTCGTTTGACATCTGAAACCCCATCAACGACTAACATGTACTTCAGTCAATCGCAATTTTCGATCTATTTTTTTCCAACGATTCAAAATTCGAACGTGCAGGACGAACAACAACAACGCAAGGGAACAAACAAGGGGTGAGAGAATTAGGCAACGTGCACAGTACATCAGACAGGAATATCCACATAGGTAAATTCACCAGGTTTCCTTTTCATTGGTTCTGGAATCTAAAGAGTCACAGACTAACCACTCAAACAGGTGGCACTAAATAAGTTCAAATACTGGGTACTCATCAAAAGTAGTCGTAAATTCAAACTTGCACATTTGCTTCTGAATACTTTTTCAAAAGTAGCAGTCAAACTTCTCAACCTTCCACGCTTGCTCTTCATAGTTATGGACTTCAACACTTCATACTCATGCAGAGCTGGAGAAAAAAAAAAGAGAGAGACATCAGAGAAAATGGACGAAGCATGGGCACAACAGAACAAGGATGGAGAACAACCAATAATGTGGTTGAACAAGCTGCCACCTGGAGTAAAGATACCACTAAATGCAGAACAGATGGCAAAAGTTGCAAAAATGGTAAAACTTACCGAAATCTACTCTACTTACAAGCACCTCCCCGTTACGTTATATTGCTAAACTTTGTGATATCAGGAAGTACTAAATCACCATACTAACAAGTACTAGTAACAATGCATGGTGAAAACAGACTAACGAGTCTAGCAAATACAGAACTACCAGTCTTGTGCATATAATGATCAGGAAACACTAACTATTCATATCAAAGAAGTACTAGTAACAATTGCGAGGAAAAACAATTTCCATGCTGTCAAACAAAAGCAACAGTATTACCATGCCTACGTTGTTCAAGAAGTAATAACCCATAGCACTAAGAAGCATTAGAAACAGTTCTAGGCAATAATAGCTTCCTCATGTCAACAGGTACATAACTACTAGTATTGTGCCTATAATATGACTTTTTTGTGGTTTATTTTGTAATGTTATCATACATCTTTATTTAAAATGTACACAACATAAACTATTTTTCTTTGTTTTTTATATGCATGTACAAAAAAAAATTATATTCATTGTTTTTCAGGCAAGAATACACACGTGGAGGAATAAAAGGGAGAAAATGCAACAAAATAAACTTAAACAAGCTGAGTCACAGTACAGAGTGCAGTGTGCTCACCTCAAACGATCTCTAATAAAAGTAAAGAAGGAAGAAGCTTCCAGCAACAGCTCAACAATGGAATTGGATAGAGAGATGAAGGGAAAAAATCTGCTAACCTCTGAGAAAATCAATCAGTATGCGCCCTCCTACGCTTGTCCAAGAGAGCATCCTTCCCTGCTTGCAAGCAACATCAAATCAAATCAATCGCAAAAGTTCACAATGAAGGTTGGTAAAATTAATTACTAGACATGGCAATGAAAATTCACAACTAGATTCTATTGAATCAATTTAACAAATATACTTAAAATTGATTATTTTCTGAGATAGTAGTATTATTGACTATCAATCTTCTTACAGGATGCTGATGGCAACAATGTGAAACAAAAGCATCACGAAGAATCAGGAAAGCATAATTATGTGTCAAGAATACAAGCAGCCGAAGCAGCTCGGCACCAAATGAGAAAAATACATGCAAAGAAACTCATCAAGTTATGAGGTAAGTAACAAAGCTTATAGAAGCAAAGTACAAAATCAAAAAAACTTTTAGGATAAATCCTGGTAATTATTTATCCATTTCTCAGGGTTTATTCAAAGAAATCGAGGACGATGATATGTCTGACGACAACAACCACACACAGATCAAGCTAGTAGACAAGCACAAAGCCTCCCGACAACAATCTCAACAAAACAAAGAAAATAAGGCATGTAGATTACAGTTAATCATCAATTCTCGCAATGGCCAGAAAAGTATCTGTGATTAAAAAATAGCCTGGCAAAATTAAATTTATATCCAATTTACAGGAGGTATACAGCGACCAGACAAGAATGAAACAACATACAGGACCAAGCAGCAGCTATGGTATACCAGACAAACAGAATGACAGGAAAACACACATGCAACCAATACCAGAAAAAATTATCAAGGTACAATTCAAGAATTATATAATGATTATGCATTTTGGAGAGACATCAGTAAACCATGAATCTAACGCAAAGTTTACTTGATTTACTTATTTGCAGGAAATGAAGTTTGCTACAGCCAACAACAACTCCAGTGATAGCACAACAAGCAATACAAAGGTAGTAGCTACATGTATGTATTATAATTACCAATTACATTTAAAATAATGAATTAAAAAAATTAATTGTATGCCTTTAATTTACAGGAAACATATGAAGCATACACATGTACAGAAACATCGGGAAATAAAATCATCGATCATCAGGTAATTACTTTCGATTTCAAAAACAGTGCACACTTTGTTATATGTGGAAATAAACATTAAAATATCTAAACATCTGGAACACCATCTTCCAAAACTGATGCACAATATGAATGTTATGATTTCAGGAATGCAGAGGAATGGGAAGTACCGACGAAGAAACAAGTGCCTCAAAGGAAACAAATCAAAAGGAAGCTTATTCATCATCGCAGAAACACAGCACAGGAGAATCAAACTCGCCCTCGGAGGAACAAGCTTCTAAGCAAGAAACTAAAGAAGAACTGAAGGATGATGATCCAGAAATAAATCTAGATCCTCCAACAAAGATGGAAGAGGAAATGGACAATATGTTCAGCACAGATGACTACCCAGTAGTTGAAGAGATTATGAGTGCAGCTATACCAAAGGAAGGTGCCCGTTTCAAAACAAGAGACGATGCATTCTATAGATACGCTCTGTATGCAAGAAAGGAAGGATTTGCAGTGAAGAAGTTCAGCAGCAAGAGATCAGGAAAAAACGGAGAAATCTACATGCAAATGTTCGCATGTAACAAGGAAGGATGCACAAACACAGATGCCGAACCATCGTCGCAGAGGAGAACAAATATACTACTGAAGACTAGCTGTAAAGCACACATAATTGTAAGACAATTTGATGGATACTGGTACATCAAGAAGGTTAACTTAGAACACAACCACCCGCTGGAACCAACAGACTATCTAATTAGGTTTGCACACTGTCACAAAAGGATGACTGATCTCGACAGGAGATTAATTCATCTACTACAGATGGGACGTCTGCCACCAAGGAAGATGATGTTAATCTTTCGGTCGATCAGAGGGAAATTCCGTGGAATACCCTTCGATGCTGTTGATCTAAGCAACATAAAGAGTCAACAACAACAAATAGAGAAGGACCATGACATCTAGAAGTGCCTGGAACGCTTCAAGACACTCAAGAAAATAGTACCTGGCTTCTATCATGCCATGGAAATAGACAGCGAAAAAAGAGTTCGCAGCCTGTTTTGGATGGACGCAATGTGCGTAATGAACTACAAGCTGTTCGGTGACTATATATCTTTCGACACAACTTTCAGCACAAATAAGTATGGATTACCATTTGTTCCTATAGTTGGGGTGAACAATCACGGCTCCACAGTACTGTTTGCCGTTGCTCTACTCAAGGATCAAACAACAGAAACATTTATATGGGTTATGGAAACATTTGTTCAGGCCATGGGTGGAAAAGAACCAAAGACAATAATAACAGACCAGGACAAAGCAATGAAGAAAGCAATACAAACAGTTCTAAAGTCTACAACCCACAGGAACTGCTACTACCACATCGTGACCAAGATGAGTCAGAAAGAGAGCACCTTCTTTGCAAAAAACTTAGGACTGTCGGAACTGCTAATGTACATTGCAAAGAACGCATTCACACCAGATGAGTTCGAAATGGGATGGAATAAAGTGATAAAGGATTACAATGCTGGCGGAGAAAAACACCTAAGCAAGTTATTCAGGATAAGACACAGGTGGGTACTAGCGTACTTCATGGACAAATTTTACCCATTCTCATCAAGCACAGGAAGGAGCGAGAGCACAAATAACATGTGGAAATGCTATAGCCAGCACACAGACACAATAACAATGTTCCTTGAGCAATATGAGGTCATACAAGACAAGTGCTTATCTGCCCTGGACAAGAAGAAGCTCACATCAACACTGAAAACAGCAAAACTAGTAACAAGACATCCGTTTGAGAAGCAAGCTCTTGAACAATTCACACATGAAATATTCGAGAAGTTCCAGATCGAGATCACAAACAACACGGCATTCAAGGTAGATGGATCACTTGAACCTGGTCGCCACCTGCGGCTGAAAAGAATAGTGAAATTCTACAACCACATGGAATTCAAAAGGGAGTTGTTTGACGTCACATTTGACGATGAAAAAAAGAACTTCATGTGTTCCTGCAAAAAGATGCAGAGGGATGGTATACATTGCTGCCATGTAATAAAAGCAATGGTTCACATGGAGATCAATGATTTGCCAGAGAGTTTTGTGATTAAAAGATGGAGAAAAGACATAGACATGGAACTCGCAACATTAGGAAATGTAGCAGATGCTTCTTGCGGAGACGAAACACTAAAGTTTGCCGGTGTGATGAGCCATATGGCAGAACTTTGCAACAAAGTGTGCCCAAATGACAAAGCATATAATGTCATGATTCAGTGTATGCGTGATATGGAAACAAAAGTGCTGGCAGCAATAAGAGAAGATGAAGGAGCTAAAAAACTACACGATGAAGAAACAGGTAGCAACGAAACATTACGTGACCCACCAATGTCCGACGGAAGAGGAACAAAAAGAGGAGACAGAATGATGCCAGGTTCAGAAAAAAGACAAAAAACTAGACAAATAAAATGCGAACACTGCAAAACATCATGACACAACAGAACAGGATGTGAAGCACTGAAAGCACAAATTGCAGCAGAGACAGCATAGGCAAGAAGACAAGCAAAGAAGCAGCAGGCGAAAGCAGCATCACAGCAGAGATATACAAGCAATACAGCACATGATCAATCAAGCAACACACACAGAAATAACGATAGTAACACAACAGAAAGAACAACACAACCAGGAAACACGTACGGTATGTACTACCACAACGGAAGAATAAGATGCAACATGGAATATCTAGTATTTGGTACAAGAAACATATTAACAAGGTAAGTGTGCCCATGAAGTTACTTTTGTCAGTGATGAAAACCTACTGATGCAAATAATCTGCTTTTTCCGACATGCTAAACACAAATTTAAAATCTGTTTATTTTGCAGAGGTCGACAATGAACAAAGGATATCAAAAGGAGAGCAACAAAAGTAGGAATCAATCAAGGAGGAGGCCACAGAAATATTTAGAATATATGATACAGGAAATGGATATGGATACAGAAAATGGAAATGGATATGTAATGTTCTTATATACTTATTTTTGTACAATCAAGTTCACTTCATTGACTTCACTGGTGAATAAAGGTTAACCATTAAAAAACAGTACTTACTTTCGAATTCTTCGATCTGTTCGCGTACGAAACTTGCCAAATAATCAGGAGAATCATAAGTGAGCATCATTCCGGTGAAGAACTGTCGAAAACTTTCGATGTCAGCCTGAAAAACACGAAACAACACAATGATTAGTTATCTTAAACGAAAAATGCACAAAAATTCAGAATGCACAAGCGCCGAACGAAAAAGTTCACAACTACTAAAAAGAAGGATGCACAAGTACTAAAAAGAACCATTAACATGTACTATTATACAGTGAACAATAACTAAAAACCTGCCTTATATACTATTGAATAAAAGTATGAACACAACACATTACCTACCTTGAATACATTTGGGTAAAAATTAGCCTTGAATATCCAAATGAACCTCATTGCATAGATACCACAGTCACGCCTCGCGCTTTTCCTAATGGTCAGAAAGAAAGAAACAACTAAATCCAAACACAGTAAACAATATAAAATCATAGTTCACATTAAGAAAAGATGATTACTCTGAACAAGAAGGGGTGCCGCAAACTTTTATCTTGAACGATGAGATATTTAATCCCTCAACACCATGAGGATGACTGTAAAGTTTCTTGAATGATTTGCACTGGAAGAATAAAAAATAAAAGTTATTGTTGTCATGTGTAAATAATTATTTGATTAGCTAGATTGCAACGAAAACCATACAATTCTTTCAGTAGAAGCCATCTGAGATTCAGTCAACTTCAGTGAGCTAGACACTCTATATTTCCTAAAATGGATGTCGACAAAGATAACCCACCAATGGCTGTAATCGCAACAAGCAATGTAGACCTGTTTGAAAATAAACAATCCCACGAGAAATAAGAAAGCATCCACAATACTTGTAATAGAAATAATATAAGTGACAAGGTATTAACTTGTCAATGCCTATGGATTGTAGGCTAGGGTTTAGTTGGAAGTAGAGGGCAAGTAGATCTCGAAGGTTTCAACCGAAAAGTACTCGACGATTATGAAACTAGGGTTTAGTAAAACAATGATTCAATCCTCTCTGCGTCCCTCGACTCCCCCTTATATAGGAGGTGGAGCCGAGGGATTCGTGCTGTACAAGTTACAAAGTCCGGGAAGGTTTCTAACTCACCCCGCAAGATTACGAATAAGACTTTCTATTACAACTCTAGCTTTCCTTAATAATATCTTGGGCTTCCGAATCTTCTTATTCTAAAGGTAGTGGGCCTTCAGTAAACCCCGGGTACTATCTTCGGCAGGCCCATTTGGGATGCCTATGTCAGTAGCCCCCGAGATTTTGCTTGAATCGCAGAGTTAAGGAAAATCTCCACTGTTTATTTTTATTCGACAGCTTCAACTTTTTCTATATTTCTTCTCATAAACTTCTATATTGTACAGGGATAATGGTAGTTGGGGCTAGTTCATCTGACGGATCAGGTACTAGTTAACTGCTCTATTGGCAATCCGCAAAAACCTACTTCAAGATCACGTCCCAGGACATGATCTCGGGATACTGGTGTAAACTTCGACAGGTGCCGCTTAAGGTCTTACCATTCTGTCGAGTCCCAGTAAAATTTATCGGGTACCTAACGCGTCCGTTAGGATTTTTCTTCGTATCTGTTGATACGGATAAAAGTAGCAGAGCGCAGTCTTCAGCGATGCCACGCCCAGCAGAACGGATCTGGGGTCTTACCTTCGCAAATTTGCGGCATTCAGAAATTGATCGCAACTTCGGCGTTCTGAGAATATATTGTCGAGTGCTTTTTCGGCTGTTGGAATGGCACATTTTATCGAGTCAAAAATGACTTATATTGCCCTCCCGATGGGAGTATATGTAGAGTTAATTATAACTCGAAATATACTTTTTTACTCTTCTATCTTTCTTTTTCTCTTTCTTTTTTATAATTTCATCGGGCACGCGAGCAGCGCTCCCGATGGGAGTAGCCCCCGAGGCTACAGCCAAGGACTTGTACTTGGGTGTAGGCTCCACGCCTTATGCCGTTATATCTTCTTTTATCTCCCGAAGTTTTATAATTTCTCGGGTGCGCGAACAGCGCTCCCGATGGGAGTAGCCCCCGAGGCTATGAACAAATATTTGTATTTGGTCATAGGCTCACGCCATTTCTATCTTGTCATTCTGGATCTTTTCCTTTTTTCCAAAGTAGCCCCCGAGCCTTCTGGCTAGAGTTTGTACTATTTTTTCCATCTCGAAGATTTTTCCTCTTGTCGTAAGAAGATATCTTTTATTTTTTCCTCAAACAAGTTGCAAGCCCCTGAGTATCTTAGTGTCGAAGTTCTATATTTTCGCTGCGAGGTTTTTATACCAAATCAATGAGTATGCTATATTTATAACTTGTTGGCTTCCGATGTTATATTTGGCGAGGTATTAGTGTACCAAGGCGAAATATTTCGGTAAGACTAGTTTATCTATATTGGACGTATTTTGTAACTTGAAGGCGTTGAGCCCCCGAGCATATCGAAGAATAAGAAATATATCTCCACTATCTTTATTATATTGCAGCACCGCGAGCCCGCCTCATTAAAAACCTTTCCGGCCCCACTCTGTGCCCTGAAAAGGAAAAGAGTGCGTCTGAAAACTCGCGGGCGTTTCAGTACATTGTATTTTTACAGAGAAGGACTATATTTCGACTCTAGGCGTAGAACCGCCTGAGCTGCGCCACGTTCCAGGGGTTTTTCTCGGGAGCCCCCGTCTTCTTGTCCTTGATCCTGTATGCTCCTCCGTCGATGACTTCCGTGACGACATAAGGACCTAGCCATGGTGATTCGAGCTTCTCAGTACTTTTTTGATTTAACCGCAAGACCAAATCCCCGACCTGAAAAGACCTTGGCCTTAACCGTCGACTGTGGTAGTTTTTGAGGTCTTGCTGGTATTTGGTGACTCGTGAAAGTACTTCATCTCGAGCTTCGTCGAGTGCATCCATATCATCCTCCCGAGCTCTTTGTGATGTTTCTTCGTCATACTCTGTTACTCTTGGAGAATCATGCTCTACTTCAATTGGTAGTACTGCTTCGGCTCCGTGGATGAGAAAAAACGGAGTTTCTTGTGTCGCCGTATTTGGTGTTGTTCGGATGCTCCACAAAACACTTGGCAGTTCCTCTGGCCAAGTATGTCGAGCTTTTTCAAGCGGTCCTAGCAGGCGCTTTTTGAGGCCGTTGCAGATGATTCCATTGGCTTTCTCGACTTGTCCGTTAGTTTGCGGGTGCCCAACTGACGCAAAGTGCAATTTAATGCCTACTTCTGCGCAGTATTCCTTGAATTCCTTGGATGTGAAGTTTGAACCATTATCTGTGACAATGCTATGAGGCACTCCAAACCGAAAAACGAGGCCTTTCACAAACTTTATTGCCGATGCTGCATCTGGTGAATTTATTGGCTTCGCTTCTACCCACTTGGTGAATTTGTCGACAGCGACCAGCAAGTACTCATACCCTCCTGGTGAAGCTTTGTGCAACTTGCCCACCATATCAAGTCCCCATTGGGCAAAGGGCCACGACAATGGTATTGGTGTTAATTCTGCCGCTGGAGAGTGAGGTTTTGCGGCAAATCTTTGACACGCGTCGCAGGTTCTTACTATTTCCTTGGCATCCTCGATTGCTGTCAACCAATAGAATCCTGCCCGAAAGACTTTGGCTGCAATAGCTCAACTACTTGCGTGGTGGCCACATATTCCTTCGTGTACATCCTTTAGAATTATTCTTCCTTCCTCGGGTGTGACACACCTTTGCAGAACGCCTGAAATACTTCGCTTGTATAACTCCCCCTTGATCACTGTGAAAGCTTTGGATTGTCGAATAATTCGCCTGGCCTCAACTGGATCGTCGGGTATTTCTTTCCTGAGGATATATGATATATACACTTGCATCCAAGGAATTTCTACCATCATCACAAGTTCTTGGTCCTCTTCATCCTCCGTGGTTTCTTTGAGGGGCGCCGAAGTTTTTTCTTCCTTTGCTTTTTTCTGCACCTTTTTCGGCTTCGTGGATCTCTCCGCTATTTCTTCCCAAAATACTCCTGGCGGGATTGGGAGGCACTGCGATCCGATGTTTGCGAGAACGTCGGCTTCATCATTGCTCAATCTACTGATGTGATTTACCTCACACCCATCAAACAGCTTCTCAAGCTCATTGTACACCTCCTTGTATGCCATCATGCTATCATTGACTGCGTCACATTGGTTCATAACTTGCTGAGCCACCAATTGTGAGTCGCCAAAGATTTTTAGTCGAGTTGCACCGCAAGCTTTCGCCATCTTCATCCCGTGTATGAGGGCTTCATATTCTGCTTCATTGTTGGATGCGTTAGAGAACGTCATCCGAAGGACGTACTTCAATTTGTCGCCTTCAGGTGATATAAGTACTACTCCTGCACCAGCTCCTTCTGCTCTCTTGGACCCATCGAAGTTCATGGTCCAAGTTCTCGACAAATCTAGGGGTCCCGTGTTTTGTAGCTCCATCCACTCTGCAATGAAATCTGGCAGAACTTGCGACTTGATTGCCTTTCTTTTTTCATACGTGATGTCCCGAGGGGAAAGTTCTATTCCCCAAAGGGAGAAACGCCCTGTAGCTTCTGGATTGTTCAGTATATTTGAAAGAGGTGCTTCGTTGACTACTATTATCGGGTGTGCCGAAAAATAGTGGCGCAACTTCCTTGCCGTTGTAATTACTCCATATGCTAGTTTCTGGTACTGCGGGTACCGCTGTTTGGAAGGCGATAAAACTTCACTGATGAAATATACTGGCCTTTGCACTCCATGGAGTTTTCCTTCTTCTTCTCTTTCAACAACTAGCACCGTGCTTACCACTTGGGGCGTGGCTGCAATATACAGCAGGAGAGGTTCCTTTTCCTTCGGCGCCACCAAGATTGGTGGTGTCGAGATTGTGCGCTTCAAATCCTCGAAAGCTCTATCGGCCTCTTCGTTCCACTGGAATTTCTCTCCTTGCTTTATCAGAGCGTAAAATGGTAACGCTTTTTCTCCCAGCCTGGCGACGAACCTGCTCAAAGCTGCGACTCGCCCAGTTAGCTGCTGTATTTCTTTCAACTTTGTTGGCTTCCTCATTGTTACGATAGCTTGTATTTTGTCGGGATTTGCTTCAATCCCTCTTGCTGAAACTAGAAACCCCAGAAGTTCTCCTGCTGGAACGCCAAAAGAACACTTCGTCGGGTTCAGCTTGAGGCAGAATTTGTCGAGGTTGTCAAAGGTTTCTCTGAGATCCTCGATCAGCGTTGCCCCCTTTTTTGACGTTATGACGACATCGTCGATGTATACTTGCACGTTTTTCCCAATCTGTGTCGCCAAACACTTCTGCATCATCCTCTGATATGTTGCTCCCGTGTTTTTCAGCCCAAAGGGCATTGTTCTGTAGCAAAACACGCCATAAGGTGTGATGAACGCTGTCTTTACTTCATCTTCTTCTTTCAATCTGATCTGGTTGTAACCAGAATATGCGTCCAGGAAGGAAAGACGTTCACATCCAGCCGTGGAGTCGATAATTTGATCGATCCTCGGGAGGGGAAAGTGATCCTTTGGACAATGTTTATTGAGACACGTAAAGTCGACGCACATGCGAAGGACCTTAGTGTTTTTCTTCGGCACCAACACAGGATTTGCTACCCATGTGGCTTCTGTGTGCAACTCCTTGATAAAACCAGCTTCTCGTAGTTGATCGATTTCTGACAGCATAGCCTTGCGGTTTGGTTCCGAAAAACGCCGCAAAGGTTGTTTGATTGGTCTCGCTAGTGGATCCAAGTTTAGGTGGTGCTCGGCAAGTTCCCTGGGTACTCCTGGCATGTCAGCTGGACACCATGCGAAGATTTTCCAGTTCTCACGGAGGAACTCGACGAGCGCGCTTTCCTATGCGAGGTCCATGTCGTTTGCGATGGACGTCGTCTTTTTCGGGTCTGTCGGGTGAATCTGCACCTCCTTAGAATTTTTCTCGGTGTTGAAAGTTGATTCTTTATTTGGCCTTCCAACGTCTGGCAACACGTCGTAGTCAGTCATACTCCTTGACGCCAAATACTCAGCTTGCATCCCGAAAGTTTCTGATATCCGATGAAAATCCTTATTGCACTTATCGGCTAAGGCGAAGCTTCCTTTGACTGTGATTGGTCCCTTCGGTCCAGGCATCCTCCACAACAGGTATGTATAGTGTGGTACCGTCATAAATCTAGCATATGCTGGTCATCCCAACAGAGCGTGGTACTGCGACGGAAAATCCACAAATTCAAATTCCAGCTTCTCGATTCTATAATTCTCTCGGGTTCCAAACTGAACGTCGAGATTGATCTTCCCCAATGGATAACTTGGTTTCTCCGGTGTGATACCATGGAACCTCGTGTCTGTTGGCTTCAAGTTTGCTAGGGATATGTTCATCTTCCTCAATGTATCTGCATACATAAGGTTTAAGCTGCTGCCGCCATCTATGAACACTCGAGAGACATCAAATCCCGCAATAACTGCTGGTAAGATAAGTGCTGACTGCCCTGGTCGTGGAACTTGCTGCGGATGATCTGCTATGGTGAAGCCAATATCTTGCCCTGACCAATTAAGATACTCGACTGTTGGTGGAGGCATTTTTTCTGCCATGAACACCTGTCGTGAGATTACTTTCTGAGCTCTATTGGATGGCCTTCCCTTCTGAATCATCGACACCGCTCCGTTGGAGTTAGGATCAACGTAAGGTGGTGGTGGAGGTGCTGCCGCTATTCTGAGCTGATGTCGATTATCTTCTGTAATCGCGGGAGGAGGTGGCAAGTGAATCTCGCTCCTGGGTTCTCGAGGATTTCTCTGTGCTGCCCGAGCGTTAGCGTGCTCTGCCCACCTTAACATTGCCTGGAAATTGCGACAATCTTTCTGCAGATGTCCTGACTGTCTTTTTCCGTTGCTGTCGAGGAAAAAGTGCATCTGACACGGCCCATTCATCATCTCTTCAGGAGACACAAAAGGCCTCAGGAACCTAGGTCCGCTATTTTGCCTGTTGTTTCGAGAATCATCTCTATTATCGCCTCGCTGCTCATTGCTTCTCTGATAATCATCTCTGACGTTTCCTCCTGTGTTTGCCCGAAAACCTGCCGAAATTTGTCCTGGAGCATCATAGTTCGGGTACTGCCGAGGAAATCGTCGCCTCGGTTGATAATTTCGACCACGATCCTCCTCTGGCGACCTGTGCCGTTTGTTGTGGACAGCATCTTCTCCATCTGCCCATCTGTTTTCTATTTCAATTAACTCGGATACTCTCTTTGGGTTGGTCCTTCCCAAGTCCTCGACAAAATCTCCACGCCTGATTCCTGCGACAAACGCATCTATCGCTCTCTCGTCAGATATATTTTCTGCCGAGTTTTTGATGATGTTCCACCTTTGGATATATTTTCTCATTGGCTCGTCTGGCTTTTGTCGACATGCTCTCAACTCCTCTAATGACGCAGGTTTTTTGCACGTGGACCTGAAGTTCTTGACGAACACGTCCTCGAAGCTTTCCCAACTATCGATAGATCCTGGAGGTAGTTTCTTTATCCAAGACCGTGCGGCTCCACTCAAATGCACCTGGATGCTTTACATAGCTGTTGCTCTGGTTCCTCCTGTGAGTTTCACCGTCTCGAGATAATCAACTAGCCAATCTTCTGGATCTTGAAGGCCGTCGAATTTTTTGAAATTATCAGGCAACTTGAATCCCGAAGGTACTCGAGTTTTTCGCACTCTCCTCGTGAAGCACGACAAACCGCACATATCCTCGTCGTTTAACTCTGGGGACTGCCGATGTTCTCTTCTGCTTTGTCGCGCTCTGTCGACCCTTGCTTGTGCTGCCGTATCTCTTGCTCCACTTGGTCCTTCAGGAGCTGCTGCTGCTGCTGCCGCAGGTCGTGGACTATTTTGCCTTGCTGTTCCTTCGGGAGGTGTTGATACAAACGCTGTTCCCATGGCTCCAACTCCTGCTATCGCCATGTTGTACAATGTTTCCCTTGGATCTCCTGGAGGTGGTTTAGATGCGAGGATAAAAGCATGTGTCGCCATATACCCAGCCTCTGGTGTCTTAGGGATGATGTTTCCTCTTGTGTCTATCGACATAAAGGACATGTCGAGGTTTTGGACCAGGTGCTCTCTTTCTACTTCGGGTATGTGTTGTAACCTTGATCTTGCTCTGTTCCGAGCTTCCCTGTGGCTATCACCCGAAGTTCTAGATTATCGACTCAACTCTGCCCTTCTCCTTTGGATGCGGCTGCCTCCTTTCTTCTGTTTAACTCAGCTGCCTGTTTTTCCAATTCTCTTGCAGCTCGTGCGAGCCTATATTGATATGCTTGTAATTCCTCTGGCGTGGCTGTGGTGGCCATTGGTTCTGATCCATCCATAGCTCTCGCAGCTCTATCCCACGCTGCTTGTGGGAGTCGAACTCTGTGTCGCGGCTGTGGCCCGACGTATTTATTGCCCAGGCCTCGTCGCAGATCGGAGGGATCGACGTATGGATTTCCCAGATCGTCGAAAGCCTCAGATGTTTCCTCTTGGTCATTGCTTGGCTCTCCAATGACATAAATCTGATGATATTTTGTGTTCAGATCTATGTTGGGTTTGGTGACACCATCGTTGAGATTGGTGAAGACCTCGCCCACTGTAGTAGATTTGTCGATGAAGTCGTAACTGTGGACACTGCTTGAGCCATCGCTTATATATGAGTCCGCAGATGACTCAAACGACATGTCGCTGAAGATCTTGGCGAGTTTCTCTCTTGCCCTGATGCTGATGTATCGTGACAACGAAGTTTCTTCTTCTCCTGATTCGGTTGACGATGTATAGCTTGAAAAATCGGAATCGACCGCCGACGATCCCGACGAAATCGGAATTTCGACACGATACGATCCTTCCTTCTCGACGCGAAAGCGAAACCTTCCGAACGTCATCTCCATAGGCTCCGCCAGATATGCATATGCATCCAAATGGGAGGGTGGGTGAGGAACAAAATCGACAGGACCAGCAGCGATCTGTTTACCTCGATCCATTGCGTTGCTTGCAGTTGATGATGTCGAAGATCTTGAACGTGCCATCGAGATCAGATCCTTACGCCTCTAGTTCCCACAGACGGCGCCAATTGATAAGGTATTAACTTGTCAATGCCTATGGATTGTAGGCTAGGGTTTAGTTGGAAGTAGAGGGCAAGTAGATCTCGAAGGTTTCAGCCGAAAAGTACTCGACGATTATGAAACTAGGGTTTAGTAAAACATTGATTCGATCCTCTCTGCGTCCCTCGACTCCCCCTTATATAGGAGGTGGAGCCGAGGGATTCGTGCTGTACAAGTTACAAAGTCCGGGAAGGTTTCTAACTCATCCCGCAAGATTACGAATAAGACTTTCTATTACAACTCTAGCTTTCCTTAATAATATCTTGGGCTTCCGAATCTTCTTATTCTTCGGGTAGTGGGCCTTCAGTAAACCCCGGGTACTATCTTCGGCAGGCCCATTTGGGATGCCTATGTCAATAAGCGCCAAACAAAACATGACAAACATGCCTCTTCCCTATCCAAAACATAGTACTTCAGATCATGTTCAGCAAAACTTGCAGCAAGATGAATAGGGTCCGCCTCGTCCACATCAAGAATATGCTGGAAGAAACAACAAGAAAATGTTTAAAAAACTAAATCATAAAAACATTTAGTTAAAAAATAGATAAATCTAAAACATATACACATGACGTACCGCCAAAGAGCTTGGAATAAATAAGAAATCAAGACAATCGTCAACACACTTAAGAAAGGCATCCATAACAGAAGGATCCATGAAACCACCACCCTTCATAGCAACGTAGAAATTATGCCAGCTGACAGACTTTCCACCAACTTCAAGTATTTTCTCGCTACTGCAATTGTTAAAAACAACAGGAATAAACATCCGTCTATACAAAAAAAAAGATGAAAAATAGATGGAAAATTGAATTCCAACGGTTACCCTTCAATGTAATTCCTAGGAGTCTGAAGTACATCAGCAAACAACATTCTATGCAAAGCAGTTACAGGAACATCCTCTTTCCCATTTAGCTCCTTAAGCTCAAGACAATCATCAGAATCGGTGTCTGCATAGGCATCATCCTCCTGTGCCATAGAACTACTTCCAACAACATTTTCAGTTCCAGGCTCCTTTCGCTTGCGAGTACATGCCCCCCCCACGCTCAAGACAACATTCCTCAATACAATAATCATCAGGTTCAGGATCTTCGTCCATGAAAGGCTCGTTAGTACCATCAACAGGTGCATCAGGGCTGGGTGGTCTTGAGACTACCCGGACGCCCCTGATGATTTCTGGGCGTGCATCCACTCCAACATCATTTTTAGTGTCAGGCTCCTTTCCCTTGCAGGTACATGGCTGCTTCTTCAACTCAATTGACAAAAGAGAAACCATATCACGCATCTGATCAACAAGAACACGTCCCGTTCTTATCATCGAGGAAGTGAAGAAAGTCTTCCACATTTCTCTTAGCTTACAACATAACTGTAAATAAAAAACACAATTAAGAATGCAATTTACAACAACACAATAATTAAAAATCAAAAGACATAATAAAAAACCTTACATCATTATGCATTTCACCAGGAAACATATCTGAGATGTGACGATCGACTGCTTCACGAAGATGGTCAGGAATATCCGCACGAGAGTGAAAACCTGGATCTGCTATCACTTCCAACCTGAACAAGCACTGAAGAATACTAAAATTAGTTCAGGTACGATCTGTGCAGCTTATCACTTTCGAAACTATAAAAAACAGGACAACAAAAAAAGATTACAAGAGAAACCACACAAACCACCTACGTCATAGCAATTGCATATCCTCACTACACATCTAAAACGATACGCGCCTCTGGCACAGATACATCGACAACCAAACAAACCAAAAGAGACCAACATAATTTACACACATGCATTGGCAAAGACGTGTAACCGAGCATCAACTTTGGTGCCGCTAAACTATACAACAAATAGACCAAGGGAAACTAGACAAAAAAAACAACCAGATAAATACTAGCACAAACGAAAACTCTAGAAAAGAAACAAATTGTAGAAGTCTATACTACACGGCGCCGACCAATATGAATTTATCAGTGCACAATTACAATACAAGTCGGTGCTCAAGTACAAGTACAAGTTATATAGGTGCACAAGTTCAAGAGATATAGGTGCACAAGTACAAGTTATATAGGAGAACAAGTACAAGAGATATAGGTGCACAAGTACAAGTTATATAGGTGCACAAGTACAAGAGATATAGGTGCACAAGTACAAGAGATATAGGTGCACAACTCCAAGAGATACAGGTGCACAAGTACAAGAGATATAGGTGCACAAGTACAAGAGTTATAGGTGCACAACTACAAGAGATACAGGTGCACAAGTACAAGAGATATAGGTGCACAAGTACAAGAGTTATAGGTGCACAACTACAAGAGATACAGGTGCACAAGTACAAAAGATATAGGTGCACAAGTACAGAACAAATTGTCACACGAGTACCAAGGACAAACACGAACAAGTACCATACACAAAGGACAGCAAGTACCCGACAGAAATGGCTGTACACACAGAAGTACAAAACCATCTTATGAACAAGCACTGGACAAACCCTAGAACTAGTTCAGGTACGATATGTGATAAAACTAGACCAAACAATACAACAGAATACACAGATAGAAACCACAAGAACCACCAGAGTCGTCGCATCTGCATGTCAACACGACACGGGAAACTCAGCGGCTCCTCCAGGGCGGGTAAATCGACAAGAAAAAAGACCAAGAAACCCTAAATAATAACATGCATGTCATCAGGAATTGTGGAATTATGCGGCTACTACGACAAAGGGAAACCCTAACTAATGTTCCTCAGAAGGTGTGTAACCAAGAAGCAGCGGAAGAAATCGATGAAAAAAGCACGACTTTACTGAGGGAAAACGCATCTGCATCCGCCTTCCGCATATTTTCCATTTGAAAGTGCTACCTCCCTCCCATTAATTCCCCAGAAAACTCACTGCCCGGAAAAACAAAGGGAAAAAACTTATTCGATCTAATCGAATCAAAGGAAAAAACCAAGATCTTAGAAACCCTAAGCAGCCAGAAAAACGCGACGGCGCTTACCTCTGGAGCAGGAAAAACGTCCGCCGACGATGAGTTACGAGAGGTTCTCGACAGCAACGGAGGAGAAGGGAAAATAGCAGCGCCGCCGACGAGACGACGAGCCGAAAGAACCAGAACCCACGAACCTCCTGCATTTACGTAAGAAGAATAAGGGAAAAAACGGAGATAAAGCCACACGCGAAACGGGTCTCCGTAAACCCGATAAGTGCGAAGCGGACCCGTTACGAGAAGTGGACGGTTCGCAAAATCACCAGAAAGCAACACGTGTCAAACGCGGAGGCAGTCCACCGGCAAATTCCGCGTCCCACGTTCAAACACGTGTCGCGCGCGGAGCGAGTCTCTTCCCTTCCCAGAAGTCGGCCTTTTTCTAGAGTTTTCGCAACTTCAAGGATAACACTCCCATAGCCAAAGGCTTTATTTGCTACCCTGTCGTTGAATTTCTAGGCCCAAGGCCCAACCATTTGTTCTTTCCCAGTACAAACAGATACCAGCATAATGTCCCATGCGGCCATGCAGTTCCCTGCCTGTTTTTCTAGGGAACCTTGCATGCTATTCAGTATGCTGTATGCATGCTCCAAGATTTCGCTACAAACGAAATCCATTGCAATATTCTTCTAGCATGTACTTTTTCTTGGCGAAAAGGCAGCTTCTGCTTTTCACTGAACCTAAGCTAGAATCACACGGAGTTCATTTTTCCTGTTTGATACACATACCTACAGGGAATTTGATGACTGTCCTCTGTCACTATGCAACGGCCGTTTGGAAAAAACAAAGGCAACCAGTGGCTTTTCCGGTTTCCCAAAACATCACCCTTTATTTACATTTTCCGTCTTTCGCATTGCCAATCATTCTGATTAGTTTCCTTTTCGTCCTCTTTCCTCACCGTGTCACTTCCTTCTTTCTTTTCTCTCTTTTTATCAATGGCTGACAAAAGGAGATAAAGCTACAGTAAAGAATTTCCACACGAATAGGCTGGGCGTGATTCCAAAGTCATAACCACTACTGTACTAGGAATCTACTAATGTCACTGTCATCATGACCAAATACTGAGGAAACTAGAGGCACATGAGAAGCAACATAATCATTATCTTCAACTATGTGATTTGTTAGGTACAATTGTTGACTGGTGATTACCAGAGTGCGGCATTTTGTAGCGAGCTACATGTAGCTCTTTATTTTGAAAATTTTGAAAATTATTTTAAAGTTTTAATAAAATTATGAAAAAAATATCTAGAGACATTTTGTGTATAGATACATCCAAATCTGCGATAACTAATATAAAACGGAGGGCGTATTCTATAGATATACAAAATTTCAACTCGAAATACCTAATGTTCTAGGCAGTGCAAAAAAAAACAAAAGTGGAAATCTGAAATTAATAGTGAACAATGCAAACTTTGAAACCTCCAAAAGAATTATCAGATTTTGTCATGTTTATGTGTCCCAAAATACAAGTTGTTTTGAGAGATTTTGCAATTCGCTATAATACATCATGATCAACATCTAGAATTTTCTTTCAGATTTTTTTGGGCCTTTATAAGATCATTTTTAAAAAATGATCTACATGTAGCCCGAGCTACATTTATAGTTTCCGGTGATTACCAGCTTTATAAGAAATTCGTGGTACGGTTATGTGACTTTCTAGCAGCCGCATCTTGGTAATGGATAAAGTTCGGTGGCACGAGCACTTCAACTCTTCCTTTTCTTGCATGCATTGTACGGCCTGCGGTTTACCTCCTCCCGTATTCAAATTCTCGATGCACCTCTACGGCGTAGAATTTGAATGAGCAAGAACAGCTCGAGATCATCATTCGCTCAAAGTGGCATTGTCGACCGGAAATGAACAATGAAGAAACTACAAGAGAAATTCTCTACGGAAGCTCTATGGTTAAAACAACTAAAACCTTGAAAAGTTATGTGGATTGCCTTCCAAGAATTTCCATCAATCTTGAGACCTCTTGCAAAAATATCCGTTGTGTTTACAACAATTATCGGAGGTCTTCCGCTCATCGCAGGCATGCACATTGACCGCGACGTCTCGGCGGGTGACTGCATTGCTACGCACTCGGCCTTGGGCACGGGGAGAGAGGTTGGTGCTGTGGTGCGCGAAGCAAAGCGCGCGGGGTTGGTATGTTGCGTCGACAACGAGAGGAGACATGTATACGGAAGAAGTTAGAATTTTATTGAATATAGGCTGCCGGTTTCTGGGAAAAAATGAGAGGTGATAGCAAGACACCGACGAGCGGGCTCTGTTTGTCAGTGCCTATGTATAATTTTTTTTTGAACAGGTATAAAAATTAAACGGAATGTGTCAAAGTCAAACCACCGGTTTCTCAGCACCTGAAATAATATAACCGACCTTTTGCAAGGAAACAATGTCGCAGAAATCTGCAAGGGGTTGCTCTAATTGCTACTATTAAACATTTTTCAGAAATGTGCGAATTGCTCTTTAAGCGCAGGATCAAGACGCCTGACTTCAAACCAAGCTCAGCCACATGCATGACAATCCGTGTACGTTGGAGTAGGAATTTGCATGGCTTGCCAGCCGGCTTTGCCCCACCCAGGCAAGGCAAACACACGTTACACCTGCCCGGGACTAGGAGTTGGGAGAATCCATGGATCGGTAGGAAAGAGGACCACAGAAATGAGAACGCGCTGCTAGCGCGGTGGTAGCGAAAGGCGGTGGCCTAGCTACCCGTCCTGGGTTCGATCCCTGCTGGGACGAATTTTGGGATGTCTCGAGACACTGTTTGTGACAATAAAATCACTCCACACATGTCTGCGCCATCATTTCCTGGGACACCCAAATTATGTGTCTTGTGTATAGTTCTAGGGTCTAACTTGTGCACTAGTGGTGTGCGTGTGTGTGTGTGGTGTGAGTGTGGTGTTGAGTTAGTGCGTAAGTTCGAATCTTGCAGTAATGATTGAGGGTCTCAAAAAAAATAAAAAAAAAAAAAAAAAAAAAAAGGACCACAGAAACGTGCCGATTTCTCATGCACGAACCAGGCAACCACCGCCACCACCCGCCGGCCCCGGCGCCAACGCCTTAAACTCTTATCATCGCGATCGATCCATTCCAAACACACATCTCCTCGACCATATAAATGGATCGACAGAGACAACACGGTTCTCTTCTACTAATTGTCCCTTCCCCTTAACTCCTCGCCTGATCCAGAGGACGTACGACGGCGAAGCATCGCGCCACGGTGTGCCTGAAATGTACCTGACGGATTCACCGCTCATTCATGGTTCTTCTCCAGCTCGGTCACACACAGTTAGCTGCCGAATGCGGGAGATAATTGCATATTGCTATCACAATTGAGGCTAGGGCTTCAAAAAACTACCACTTTTCCGGTCAGTTGCAAAAAACTACCACTTTTGCGTATAATTGCTTTAGAAAACTACCAATTGTGTGTAACATTCGGTTTGGTCCAATTTAATCATGTTTCTGATAAAGATGGCCCACCATTTGATCAAGTTTTCTATCTGAATGACATGGTGGGCCATCTCTGTCAAAAACTGTCAAAAACTTGATCAAATGGGCCAAACCGATTGTTACACAGAACTGGTAGTTTTTTGTAACCATTAAACACAAAAGTGGTACGGAGTAGTTTTTTGCAGTTGACCTGAAAAGAAGCCCTAGCCACAATTGTGGTAGCAATATGCAATTTTCTCGCCGAATGCTGAATTGGCCGGCACAATGTGCAGCAAGCTGTATAACGTGAACTGGATCGGTATGGATTTCGCTTTGCTTGGTCCCGAGCTACTCCTAGAAGATACGACACCGATGGATGTTCAGGTTACAGTTCTCTGGCTGGCTCATCCATGATCCATCCATGCACAACAGTGCATATGAGCGTATCTCCATCTGGTTCAATTACAAGATGGTGAGCATGAGATGAGAGTGGCCCCCTGAACAGAGAGCTCTATCTCCATGACCATGACCTGTGCCCACCATGCTTCCCACAGGCTGCATGCTCTTCTTGTTTCAAATTCACAATCATGGTGATGCTGCTGCTACATAAGTGTAATGGAACCCTGATGGCAAATATTCTGACCAGAGCCTCCTCAACGCCTAATAAGAGAATGGCGTAAACAATTGACACTGCCGCCTGTCCATGCCATCAATCATGATGTTTTCTCCCTGACCATGAAAACCCAGGCAGGGCCTCCCCTTCCCACTGCCCTCCAGGCCATTGGATGCAGCACACATCTTGTCCCTGGAAAGATGGCTGATGCCTCCTCTATTACCCAATAATCAGAGGGCACGCAGAGACAATCAGGGCCAAGCTGGACATGCATAATGCTTCTGGCGGGCCTGCCTGGTTGTGTAGTCAAAGGGGAAGTTCTTGCACAGCACAGGCACACACATTCTCTGTCTACACAGCTTGCTCGCTTTCTTGCTTGGGTCTTTTGCTTTCTGCTTAACTGTACCACCCACCCAAGCATGGCTGATGCTCATCATTACCAGCATATAAGCGCTTGAAAGATGCCTGCTTTTGGTTCGGCCTGCACACTTTGTTTGTTTTGCCACTGTCAGGATGCTTCTCAACCGAATGGATGTGAAACATTCTCTTTTTCGCCTAATTTTTCAGTTCAGTACACAAGAGTAACAGTGTTTCAGACAAAAACTCGTGGCTTCCAAACAAGACTGATCAGAATTCAGATGGCCTTGCCTGCCTTGGCAGATGGTACTAGCAAAGAGATGATCCTGACGTCCATGTCATGCACTTAATTTGACCGAGATCATTGCCAGATGCAAAGCAATATTCAACAGGCAAGAACAACGACAAGGCGGAAGGAGCAGAAGAACATGCAGAGTAACATGGGGTGGCCGGGTGACCCACAAAACATGAATATTTTCTAACAATTAACATGTCGACGATAGAGAATCCATATGGATAACCATGTACAGACAGATTTTTTACAGATCAGCAACACTTCTTGGGTCTTTCCTAGCACACAATTTCCTCCCCCCTGATCTCAGGAACCATCACTATCTCATATTTTCCCCACCTTCAACGCAAACCAAGTCTGATCCCCAAAAAACAGCAAGCCAACAAATTAAAGAACCAAAACACAAAGCGGCCATCTAGAATCTTATTGCTCTCTTCTTCTATCCTGCAACATGTTCAAATGGTGGTGGGTATGGACCTGGTTGGTGATAATCGGTAGGGTCATTCCAGCTGGAACCTTTAGGTGGATTCGGTGGAGCTCTTGACCTTGAATCGGCACAGCAGCTTCTTCTTCTTGGACGTTGGGTTGTTGACGGTGAGCACCACCTTGCCAGGCTCACCAGCCTTGAAGCTACCCTTCATGATTGGTTCCTCGTTGGCGGGCACCTTCCTCGTCTTCTGCACGATGACCGTGTAGCCACCCTCTGCGTCGGGGGTGAACTCCACGCCGTAGCTGACCTCCCACCCAAGCACACGGAGCTCCCACACAACAGTCGAGTTCTACAATGACAGCACATTATAAAAGCAACTGTGAGTTTCTGTTCTACCACTGAAATGTAAATCTGAATTTAAGAGAACAGGGATCAACCTCAGTAGCAGGAATCTCAATAGTTTCCTTGGAAGAAGGTTTGACGGTGAGCTCAGTGACAGCATCAGATGTTGAGAATTCAGTATCATCCTCTTTGAAGAGGCCACCAAACTGGACAGGGACCTGCTCCGGCGCAATGTATCTGCATCACATTAGTGAAGGCAAAAACAGGTAAGAATGGAGTATTGCCATGGTAAGAAAGTATACCAACAGAATGTATTGCTGCAAAACAAGAATAATAAGACTTCTAGAGACCATCGCGCGCAAACCTGAAAAGAGTCTCTGCGGTCTTGGCTGGGCTGCAAACCGTGAACTTGCTCTTGGTGCGCTGTGTGAGGAACGGACTCATCATTTTGTTTGCTGCAAGATACCACCATGGCACATTGATGAAGACCTGCATATGGTCGATGATCCAAAGAAAATTAATCCCAATTCAGCTCATGCAATTCATCATATATCAAAGCCACCTCAGTCTCTGAACATGCACATACAATTTTCAATAGCAAGTAACATAAGTACACAACTCAAATAAGAAAGAGAGGGAAAACTACAGCTCTCGAAGTGAAATGACGCCACTATCCCAGCCTATTTGCATCGCCATGTTTCTATACCATTTTCAATAGCAAGTGTAACATAACAAAAACAAGAAAGAGAGGGAAAACTACAACTCTCGAAGTGTAACATAACTAACTCTAGAAGTGAAATCTATCCCAGCTTAATTGCACCACCATATCAATCTAAATTACTCAGAGCAAGTGCTATAATAAGAAAGACACTAGTCAACTGCCCTCCAAGGACACAACAGTCAAAGATAAGAATCACAGCATACACTACATCAGATGAATTCAACAGTTGAATCCACTACACGAACAGAATTTGGCCTAAAATCGTAGAAACGTCCAATCCTCTTGTTGCTTTTGATAGCGAATTTCGGATTACGAATTAAGAAACGACATGACAAAGGAAGGCAGAAGTGTACCTTCTTTGCGATGAATTCAGGGTAGTTGTCCTGGAGCAGCGAGAGCGCCTGGCGTGTGACGGCGCGGTGCTTGCCGAGCATGGGCGGCGAGTTCTTGAGATCGGTGACCTGGACCATGGAGCAGACGCCGCTGGAGGAGAAGTCGAGCTGCTCCCGGATGCCGCGCTCGAGGAGCTGGATGCGCCACCTGAGGAACCGCTCCCGCTTGTCGTCGTCCCCGAAGGCCTTCTCGTAGAGCTCCTTGTCCTGGAACTCGCTGTACACGTTGTAGCAGACCGGGTGGCCCTCGCGGTCGGCGCCGCGGTAGAAGACCACGCTCTCCAGCTCAGGCACGCCCAGGTCGGCGCCGAGCAGCGCGTCGATGCCGAAGCTCTTGCGCCAGAGGACCGCCGCCTTGAGCATCGCCATGGCCTCCTTCACCTTGAACTCGCGCGCGCGGAGGAACTTGAGGAGCACCGTGTCCGTGCGCTCGTCGCCGCCCGCCAGCGGCACGCCCCAGATCAGCTCCTCCGGCTTGGGCTCGGCCGCGGCTGGCGCGGCGGGCTCGGCAGAGGTTGCGGGAACGACGGTCTCTTCTGCGGTGGGGACGACGGGCTCGGCAGAGGCGGCGGGGACGACGGTCTCTTCCGCGGTGGGGACGATGGTCTCTTCCGCGGTGACCACGACGGTCTTCTCCTCTGGCTCCGGGTCCGCCGGCTTGGCCTCCTCGGCCGGCGCGTCAGCCTTGGGCTCCTCGGCGGCGGCGGCAGCCACGGCCGGCACCTCGGCCTTGGGCTCCTCCTTGGCAGGCTCCTCGACCTTGGGCTCCTCCTGGGCCGGGGCGTCTGTCTTGGGCTCCTCGGGTGCGGGGGCGTCAGCCTTGGGCTCGCTCTCGGCCGCCACCTCGGTCTTCTCGACCGCCGCATCGGCCTTCGCAGTCTCCTCCGCCTTGGCCTCGTCGGCCGCCGGAGCCGCCGGTGGAGGCGGCGGCGGGGGCAGGTCGAACTCCCCGGCGGCGAGCGCGGCGGCGACGAGTTCCTTGAGCTGGGCGAGCGCCTTCTGCTCGGGGTCGGCGAGGTCGGAGACGAGGTTGCTCTCCTCCTTGAAGGAGGCGGTGCTGCCCTCGATCACCGCCGCGTCGTCCGCCGCGGCCGCGGCCTCGGCCTCCGCCTCCTCCATCTTCTTCTCCTCCTCCTCCTCCGCCACCGCCGCCGCCGTCGTCGCAGCCTCGTCAACCTTCTCCTCCACCTCCACGGCCTTCACCTCAACCTCCACGGCCTTCTGCTCCACCTCCACCTTCTTCTCCGCCTCCGTCACGACCACCTCCGCGGCCGCCGCCGCGGCGGCAGTCTCCTGCTTCGTCTCGTCGGCCATGCGGATGGATCGAGCTCGAGCTGCGGTGCGCGTGGGGGCGACGGAAATGACGGGAGAGAAAATCTGTAGTGGGACTGGGAGAGAGGGAGAAGGAGGGCGAGGGATTTGTAGAGAGAGCGAGGGAAAGGAAGGAGAGTGCGTGAGGCGACCAGCTTGGTTCGCTCTGCCGTTGGCTTTGCTGGAAGAAGCATGCGCTGCGCCAGCAGAGCACTGGCAGAGTAGGCGCCTAGGTAGCCTGGTACTGCGGGGCCCACGCACTCCCTACTTGGATTGGAGTGACCCTACTTTTTGCTCCCTCTCTATTCTTTCCTGTCCGAACAAAAGTCAAAAAGGGCCGCCGGCTCTGTGCGGATCTATTCTACTCTTTCCCCCGGCCGCTCTCGGCGATTTACACAAAAATAACATTTTTGTCAAACTATAGCACAGACTGAGAAACTATTGCACTCATCTAATCCTTTTGTGTGGCGGCTCTCTCATGGGCGCCACACATGCCCATGTGCCGCCCGTCTTGCCGGCGTCACACACCCATCCGACGCGGCCCGTCGACGCTGAGCTGGTGAGCTGATCCGACGTGGCAGCCCGTGTGGCGCCGCTCCCATCGGCGCCACACATGCACTTGTAATTGCCCAAAACATATTGTAAGACAAAGCATCTGGAACTTAGCCGTTTTGGCGAGGCTGTTTGTGTGGCGCCGATGCCACGGGCGCCACACAGTGAGGTGTGGCGCCAATGTCACCGGCGCCACACAAACAAATTTCGCCAAAACGGCTAAGGACGAAACTGCCGAAGCCCCTGGATGTTGTGGACATATAAGTTGCATCGTGTGGCGCCGATGCCATAGGCGCCACACTGTGATGTGTGGCGCCGGCCTGAGAGGCGCCACACGTTGACTTGTGTTAAAAACATGAAAACTCTTGCCTTAATTAAACAGTTTTCAACACAACAATAGCAATTTCATACACATTGAACATACACATAGCACGCATCATAAGATCACATCTTAGCACATAGATTCAAACAACACGTAGCAATAGAGACATGGTTCGAAATGACATAGGGTTCACAACACGATACTTAAGAAGATAGAGTTCACAACACTAGCAAATGCATCTATCCTCCGCGACGTCCCCTCCTCGCGGGCTGCTTCCGGACGGCCAACCTTTTCGGCCGCTGTCGTGGCTGTTGCTCCTGCTCCTGCTGCTCCTGCTGCTCCTGCTCCTCCTCCTCTGAAGATAACGGCTCGTCGTTCCTCATCTTCCTCAAAGTTGATCTCCGCGGCGGCGTCTCATCCTCCTCAATGACAACCTTCTTTCCTCGGTTGACATAATCGTCCGGAGTGTATCGTTTTGGAGCGTTGCCCCTTGGCTTCAACCGGTAGGCATCGTGTGGCTTGCTTCTTGCGTTGACTCGCAATGCCTTGACTCAGGATGGTGTCGTCGTCAGGAATCTTCACAAACACATGAGATTACAAAAAGTTGAAACTAGTAAGCACATGTTTGAGTGGTAACAAAATAGTCCAAACCTCCGCTTCTTCAGAAGAGGATGTAGCCGCAATTTCGGTGTCGCGGCAACCTAGCAAGTTGGCTAACCGCCGCATCTTTCGTGCAGTGTTCTGCGTCGTGGAAGTCATGGTTACAAAGGCACCCGAACACAGTAGCTCACATTGAATGTTGGTGACCATACCTTAATGAAATGCCGCATCGGTCCGATAGGCTTCTCATCTGTATGGCTCTGATCCCAAACAACCTCGCACTCCTCAGCTGATTTTTGGATCTCAGACCGCAGCGACAAACATATTATAGAAAATTTGAGCGATCACATGCCAATGTAGATGACGTACTAGCTAACGAGAGAATACATTACCACGAAGTTCAACTCGGAAGCAATAGAAGTCGATCTTCCTCTGCGAGCAAAGGTGTCGTGCTGGCTTTGCGCTAGCTCATCGAACTCGATGGGGTCGTCCAAGATGTCGTCATCATACGCGGGTTTCACTAGCTCGATACGCGTGCTTTCATGAAACCATTGGAGATAGTTGTTGAAAGCGGCCAAGTCGTGGGGGATAATCTCCACATTGCCAGCATTCCGTACCTCTTCCAAACAGTGTTGGAACGCTGTGACGTGGCCTCTATGATGGTCAGGCCAATTTGTGATCTTCCTCTGCCGCTGCCTATCAAGCCTGCAAGAATCAAGAAGTTAGATTCTATCTCTTCAATCAACAAGCTTCCATCGCATGATTCAAGAAGTTTACCTATGAAGCGTCTGGTCTGTGTCTTGCCACTGAGGTGGGCACTCCTGATACAGCCCAAACTGCCTCATCACTCTGTGCGGCTTGTGGTACTCAACAAGCCACATGCATATGAGTGGGCAGCGCATACGCCAGAAACGCGCCTCCTCAAGGCACTTGGGGTTGAGGTCAGCCCGCCAATACGGTAGTAGGTACCATATGGCTCCCAATCCACCTGCAACATACAAATATTGCGGAATTGGACTAAAATATGAAGTCCCCATTGCAAAAGAGTGATGGATTAAAATCGGTTACCTGCTCAGCGGTAAGAGTATCCAACTCCTCAGTGTAGTGCCTATACATGATCTTTGGGTCGCTCGTCATCTCCGAGACATTGTCCCAAAGATATGCCCAAGTCGGCTCCCGATCAAGGTTGTGCCGGTAATGAGGCCATGGTCTCGCTTTGAGTATCCTGGGCCAGCCAACTGATAGGCGGTCCCAGCTCCATACAGAAAGTAGGAGCAAGCATCCACCAATACCGCCGCTCCCAGTCCTGCGACAAGCGTCGTCCAACTGCGTACATAAGACATTTGGTTAGAGGTAGAGGTAGGCACAGTACTATAGAACAACAGTACATACAACAAATCATCACCTGTCGGTAGAGGTGGGCAAGTGCCGCTGTTCCCCAACTCCACCGGCGCTCCAACACCGTAAGCGCCTGAGCCAACACCAATGGGCCAACTTCCCACCACTGTCAGCAAAGAGAGTCCTCGAGATCATGTACCACAAGTACACTCGGGTGTATGTCCTGATACTGTCCTCGTTGGCCCCTTCCGGCAGGAGTTCTCCAAAGTTAGTCCTTATCCAAGCGAAAGGTGCGCCGGCGGGAGCTCTCTCCTTTGGATTTTTCTGGCGCCGGAGGAGCCATGCGAATAAGGTCCTGCATCTGTCCGCGCCACCCATCAGATGTTCATACACAGTGGCTCGCCCTGAATAGGAAGTCCAAGTATCATTGAGACATCCTGAAGAGTAGGGGTCATCTCGCCGGCCCTCAAGTGGAAGGTGTGCGTCTCCGGCCTCCACCGATCGACAAGGGCGGTGAGTTCCGCGGCGTTCATGTTCAGCCCCCCCCCCCCCCGGTCTTACAAGCGTGATGAACGGGAGAAGACCGGTGGGCTGGATGAACTCTGTGTACCTCTCGTCATACGGCATATCAGCTGTGCCATGGTACCGAATCTTCAAAGGGTGAAGATCCGTTCCCCTCTCCGTCATATGGAAAGCCCGGTGATTCCTGTCATACTCTTGATCTAGGAGCCACACCATCCTACATGTTTACACAAATACACCATATTATTAGCCATTCCTAACAAATATGAGCAACACATACATGATAACATATCCAAATAAGCCATCACACATGCAGCATATACATACATATACATTCATATCTAGGGATAAAACACCATATTATAAGCCATTCCTAACAAATATTAGTTATTTCATCACAAATACTACGCAACTATAACACATTTCAATGCATTTGCTAGGCAAATATTACACATTTCAACACATACACACATAGGATTTCAACACATACATGTAAAATTTCATATCTAGGTTTCAACAAATCTATGGTTCAAACACATGCATACATGAGGCTATGAATTTCAACACCTACACTACAACATAGAGTTCACCAAAAAAAATTCCATGTCTAGGGTTCATGTCCAAATCTAGCAAGATCTATGAAATTTGTGGATGAATGGAAAGGATTCGAAGGGGATTACCTTGAGGAATGGATGGGGAAGAGATTGGCCGGGCAGATCTGATGATTTGGTGGTGGATTTGGTGGGGGGAGAGGGGGAGGAGGAGGAACCGCCGGCCTCCTTGCAGTCTTGAAGAAACAGAGAAGAGAGAAGAAGAAGAGGGTCGGGCTGGGGGGGCTCGGGCGCCATACTTAAGTGGATGTGTGGCGCCCTTCCGAGCGGCGCCACATTTTCACAGTGTGGCGCCGATGGGAGCGGCGCCACACGGGTTGCCACGTCGGATCAGCTCACCAGCTCAGCGTCGACGGGCCACGTCGGATGGGTGTGTGGCGCCGGCAGGACGGGCGCCACATGGGCATGTGTGGCGCCCATGAGAGGGGCGCCACACAAAAGGGTTAGATTGGTGAAATAGTTTCACCGGATGGTCAGTCTGTGCTATAGTTTAACAAAAGGGTTATTTCTGTGTAAATCGCCGCCGCTCTCCTCTCCCGTGCGGGCTCCGCTCCTCTCCAACCATGATGAAAACAAAAATAAATGTTAAATATAGTGCACTAGAGGGGAAAAATAACTCCAATAGAGGAAAACACAGTCCTGTTCATGGCTCCGACCCGAGGTCCTGTTCATGGCGGGACCACCTCGGGTTCCGTCCATGGCTCGCCATGCATAGGCCTCTTCCCCGCGGACACCGACAAAACCGCACACGCGTCCGTACGTCCCGACCCTGCCCTTCTGGTAGCCTTAGCCTCGAAGCCACAAGCTCGGCGCCATTCTCCCCGCTTCCACGGTGTCGCGGCGACCTCAGATCTCGGAGACGCCTTACCTTGGCGCCTCTCATCGATGGAGGAGTGCTTTCGGAGGGTTGCAGCGAGGTTCAAGGCCTGGCGCGAGGCGGTGGCGGGAGGGGGTCGGGACGTGACGGCTTCAACATCGTCTCCGTAAGCTCGGAAGCAAATCCATGGCAATTCGTCAACTAGCCGCCGCCTCCTTGACTAGCTGAGGCACGGTCCAAGGACAAGGAGGAGGGCGGTGGTCGATCTGCGGCGAATTCGGGAGATCGCGGTTTCATTCTCTGCATCGGCTCGTTCGGCCCAATCCCGGTCGACGTCGCGCCGCATGAGGTGCTCGCCTCCTTGAGAAGAGTCATCCCAAGCTTATCAGGCAGGGCCACCAGAGCAGGTGCTTGCCCTCCCTGTGGAGAACCCTGCGGTGGTGAAGCCTGGTTCGAAGACGAAGCTGCTAAGAAAAAACATTCAGAAGCAGAAGAAGGGCAAGGAGGTGGTGCAGCCCATTCCGCGCAGCGCCATGAGACCCTCCTACAAGCCAATCCGCCGAGAAGGTCAGCGAGGGCGTCCCAGGCGACCTCTGTCACCTCTATCCATGGCGATGTTCAACGCAAATCGACAGATGCCTCCAATGTGGGAGCCGATCTGCGATTCAGAAGGGGTAAAATGGGATCATGTTTTCTTAGGTTTATTCTGGATGTACAATGCAATTTCGGTAGTCATTTTTCATTTCAGTTGGAAAATGCAGTCGGTTGTTTGGGGTACTATAAGTGATCAAGGGGTAGTAACTCATATTACAGGGGGGAAACTTTGGTGTCCCACATAGATCGTGCTGCGGCAACGTCATTGTTAGTTTTTAGCTACCAAACCTTGATGATGGAGAAGACTCTGCACATTTTGGTGGCAGAGAAGGAGGACAACTGAGGCTGCGGCCTTGGCTACATGCTTTTGGAGCTTTTGGTGTAAATAGTTTAGGTGGACATATTTTGCCCATTGAGAAGATACCAAACTTAGTTGACAGCAATGGCTTTTGGAACTCGATAGCTTCTGAGGTGGATAAGGTGGACAACTTCTTCCTAGATGTGGTATATTCCATGGCATCCTCCAAACCACCGGAGCAGAGTCCGTGTATAAAAAGGGGTGAACCTAGGGTTCGCGTCTCCCCCTTCAAGCCGCCACCACCACTACCTCCTGATTGTCCAGGGTTGTGTGTTCTTGGTGTTGAGGATTATGAGCTAGTGGAGGTGCAGATCATGGAAGATCGAGGGCGTGGCCGTGGTCGAGGCAACAGTGGCAGAGGTGATCGACAGCAGCATCAGATTCAGCAGTATCAAAACATACCTGAATTCCCCCAGATGCAGTCACCTTTCCTCTTCCCATCCACATGTGCATTATGGTTTCATGCCTAGTGCAATGCCTCCACCCTAGTTTGGGGCTCCTTATCCTCCTTACCCGCAGCAACAATTTGGGATGCTGACGAATCAGTGGGTCAATCCCCAACAGAATGCTGGTCAGGGGCAACAGATGTCAGGGGATTTTGGCAACAGGAACAAGAACCAACAAGGAAAAGCTCAACAGAAGAAGAAATGTACTGCTCAGGTAGAGAATATAGCTACAAAATCTCTGAATTATGATGATGCAATTTGTGAGGGGTGTGGAGAACCTGGTCACGTGAAGGCTGCATGTTCAAAAAATGATTGCTGCTTCATATGCAAAGCTTCAAATCATCCAGTGGAGGAATGTCTAGTTCTCAAGAGACCACACCAAATTGCAAGATACATAGGGAGTTCTGCAACTGGGTTAAGGTTTTATCATATTGAAGCTCCTGAGATAAGTGTTAATCCAATCAGCTCAATAAGAAACTGCGGAGTGGTGACTATTGAAGATGGAGAGATCAGTAGAGAAGACTTGGCTAGAGAATTCTCCAACATATACAAGACTAATTGGCCCTGGAAAATTAGAGAGCTTGGCGATTGGTCATATCTGGTTAAGTTCCCTCCTCATATTCCAGTAGAGCAAGTGATTGGCTATCCCATGTTTGGCTTAGCTAAGGAAGGAGTTAATGTGTCTGTTACCAAGTGGTTGGATGATCCCGAAACTGTAGAGACCTTGGTTGAAACTTGGATTCAAATTAGAGGCCTTCTCCCACCATGGAGTGAATGGAACATCATTGACCAAGCTGTGTCAGTCTGTGGTATGTTAAAGAAAGTGGATTGGCAGAGTGTGTTCAGAAACTGTGCTGAAGTAGTGAGGGTTGAAATCTTCTGTAGAGATCCCACTAAGATCCCTGCTGGTAGCCTTTTTATTTTCTATGGTAAGCTCTTCCAGTTGCAATTCACCGCTAAGATGGCTAGTGGCTCTGGGACACAAAGAGATGCAACAAATGCAGGAAAAGAAGGTGGTAATGCTGGTGGTGGTATTGGTGCTGGATCCAATGACATGGACACAGATGGGAGATCTGATACAAACAGAAACACTGCAAATTCACAATCTAGTGAAGGTTCCAACCAACAAACTGAACTAGGTGCTGGTACACATGGCAGACTGCTGCTGGATTTGATGTAGCTGGTGAAGTGGTGGTACCAGGGAGTGAGGTGTTCAAGCTGTTGCTGCAGAAAGGTGCTATAGGAATGGATGGTCAATTCATCTGGGATTATCACACTGAAGCTGATGAAGGGACAAGATCATGAGAGGAGGATGACCGATGGCGAATGGACGGTAGGTGGCTCTCTTCGGCGCGCAATGGATGTTCTTCCTCCTAGCCGCGGTCCATCTCAGAGGCACCTCAACTCCGGTCGAAGGTTCTACATGGATGTCGCCCCAAGTGGTGCATCCCTCGCGAGGACACCACTCCTCTGATCATCGAATTCTCATGGTGTTGCTGTGGAGAAGGGCTTGAGGGGCTTGATTTTTTCCATATTCTTTCTAGGGTCCTTGATGTAAAAGTGTTTATCATATTTGTACTTTTTCTTTTATTTCTAGACCGACTTGTATTTGTAGCCACCGCTCTATATAAGCAGCTTTTGGATCCACTGATGTAATTTACGAAATTCTGAACGTGGGTTACCCATAAGTGACGATTAGTAGTTTAAACATTGTCTATTTGCTGGGTCACTGCCATGTCCCGTCCCCTTCCGATGGAGATCACTGTCATGTTGCCCATCTACCGCCATCCACCACTCGACACTGTCCGAGCTTGCAACGGACGACTGAAATGACAACACTTTTACGTAACTGTTCTAGAAAACATGGGAGGAGCAATTAATTACCTTATTATCGTTAGCGCGCGCCTAACCAATCGGATTATCTGTGCTTTGGAAGATACGGGGCCGCAGACAGCTTTGAATCTTGCGGCCAGCGAGAGCGACCGTGAGGCATATCTGTTCTTCTGTCCGCCTTAATCTTCTCCCTCTGTTGTTATCCTTAAACAAAACGAGCCACAAAATGTACAGCAGGTTTCTGGACAGGCACGCTTGCCGTTTAGCGGACGGCAAATCTCAGCGGATGCAAGTGAGGCACGCTTCGTTTTTGTACTCTCTTGTAATGAGTTCATTGCTGGTTTTCGGACTGGGGCGAGTAAGTCGTGACCTCGTTTTCTGTCTTATTCCATGGACAAAGGTGAAAATGGCGTGTATGCTGCAAAAAAAAGGCAGCTAAGCGAACGTCATTAGACGTCTATTTCTGTTGCTGTTTTTTTGGCTCGCCCCTCGTGACTATTGGCCGGCTAGTGGTACTTCCATTCTGAATTATAAGATATACATATTTATTTCGATGTGGATTATATGGACTGAATGAGTGAAAAAGTTAGATTGCAGATATACTGAAATACGTCTAGATACAGGTTTAGAAAAAGCTAGAACATGTTTACAACACTGATTTTTCGTACCTTTCCTTTTCCGGTGATCCAAAAATCGGTTTCTATGGTGCATGCTTAGATATTAATTCTTTGATTTCTATACATGTAGTTGTGATTCTCTAGGATATAGGAGTCCAAATCCAAAATCAAAACATGGTTTGGAAAAGAGAAGCAAGACTTGACAATTTCAGCACTTGTCATATTACTAGGCCAAATTCGTGTACGATTTGATATATAATTGTTATTGGTCCTCATTCCATTTTAAAACAATTGGACTTCTAGGTTTGCGCTAAGTAAGACGTGGATCGCGGTTGCATACTACTGTGTGGACCTTGTTTTTGATTTATAACAAGTAACTACTACACTTGCATATAGTTCCCTAATCTATTAATAAAGAGTCAATGATTTGAATTTTTATGTTGATCATAACGAAAGCGACCGACGTGCACCATTGGCCCAAAGAAATATCTAGTCTAGAACTTCCTCCAACAGAGGCGCCTCGGTCGCTCCCCGCGAGCGACCTAGGCGCTAACCTAGCTAGCCGTCGGGAGAAGCTCCGCCTCCACCTTCCTCCCTCGCCGCCGCCGGGCAAAGCCCGCGCGGCGTGGGCGGCGGCAGGATCTCCACCCCGCTCCAGCGGCGGGCTGCGCGGGGCAGCCTCGTCCTCCGGAGGCGCGGGCCGGCGCCGGTCTTGGCGCAGGTGGCGTGGGGCTCGGCCGTCGCGTCGTGGACGGCTGCGCTCAAGCGAGCGGCCCGGGTGCGGCGGTGGCCGGCGGCGCTCAGCGAGCGCCGGTGCGGCGGTGGCCGGCGGCGCTCAAGCGAGCGAGCGTCGGACGCGCTCAAGCGAGCGGGCGGCTCTAGATCGGCGACGGGCGAGCTGCCTCGGGATGCGGCGGCTGCGGCCGGCGGTGGTTGTGCGCGGCTCTGGCTCCGCACGTAGATGCGCAAGCGCGCTGGTGGCCAGAGGGATCCTTAGCGCGGTGGAGGCGTCGGGGTCGCTGTGGGCAGGGCCGATCTGGGCCTCTGCGGGCCCATGGTGCGGTTGCTCGACGGCGCGGCGGCTGGTGACCTGATCTTCGACGGCTCCCGTCCCGTTCTGGTGCTCCGGCAGTTGTTGGATGCGGAGTGAGGTGCTGCTCTTGGCTCTGCATCGGGTGTGGGCGTTTGGTGGTTGGCGGCAAGGTCCCATGTTTTGTTGGTTGTTCTCCTTCTACCCGAGCTTCAAGTGGGCTTGACGGCGGAGATGGCATGCCAGGCGAAAGCTTAGCACCTGTTCTGTGTAGGTGCCGATGATGACGGTGCCCACGGGAGCCGTACCCCTTCTTGAAGGCGTCTTCGTGAGCTACATCTCCTGCCATCGCGGGTGTCTGGCGTTCTCCTGGTGAAAATCTAAGCTCCTCGGGAGCGGGCGACGGCGACATCTATGCCGCTACCTTCTTGAAGGCGCCGCCTTTGGAGGCCCAACACCTGTGGTGTGGCAGGTTTGCGTCAACTAGGCATGGTTGCCTTGCGGCCGAAGATGGTGGAAGCCGGGGCAGCGGCTCCGGACGGTGGATGGTGCGTCGAGGCGGCGGCCTCGAACGGCCTTGCAACTGCGGGCATATGGGGTATGGTCGTGGTCTAGCAAGGCAAGGGTGGCGTGCTTGTGCTACGTGGGTAGCGAGTCCGTCGGCCCGGTCGGTGCGATCAAACGATCGGTCGGCTGGCACGCCGGGGCGGCGGCCCCGGATCTTTTTGGCGCGACGTTCGTGGTCTGCGGATGGTCGTCTAGTGTAGCCTGGGCTACGAGGCGTCTAGCCGTGCGGCGTTGCGGCTCGTAACCGAGCAGGGGAAGCCGGAGTGGCGGCTCCGGGCACGGATGTGTTTGTTTGTGCAATGGTGGCTTTGTGTCGTTTGGGCGACGAGGCTCTGTTGTTTGTGCGGTTTTCTGGCCCCTTTTTCCTCAAAAATGGAGTCGTTCTGTACGGTTTTTGGGCCCGGTTTTCCTCATAAACTGGGTCAACCGGTCGTCTTGACCTTCTCCTCTATTGCGATGAATATAACAGTTCTGCTATTGTTATTCAAAAAAAAAAAAAATATGTTGTGATATGATTTGAATCATTTTGATATCGCCCTCTCCATGATTAGCTAACTCAGCTGGTGAAACTAAATCATTGAATTTGTGAATTTTTATACATAAATTCTTTTGTTTATAATATAAGCTTATGGGGAGCAGGAAAACAAGATGTATGTATATGAAGCAACTGTTTTTTTTCAGTTCATGATAAACAGTATATTTACATGTTGGAAAATTCATATCGTGGTAGTAATTGGCAAGAAAACACGCACACATTACAAGTTCGCAACGGCATCCAATGGTCCTACCTGGCAGGTCACTTCAGTAACGGTCAAGTACCTCGCTCCACGTCGAATTGTTTTTGCAGCCTTGTGTCGGAGAGGCCCGACATGGACGTGGCACGTCACCGCTTGCAGATCTCATCGGCGCTGCAGAATCTGCAACCGGCCGGGTACGATTATATAGTTCGTACAAGGAAATGACTATTTAGAGCTTCACCAATAGGCTACAGTGTTGTCGATGTCCGAATTGAATCTTATATGGCTAGACAAAGTAATTCTCTGAAAAGAATTTATTCACCCTCTGGTTCATGGCTTTTTCCGCATGAATCTTGCCCTTTTGTATATATACTTGCTCGTGAGTCCAGTCATATGCGTTTTTGGCATCCTATGATATGCTGATTTTGATATCTTCGTCAGCGAGTCAGCTTTCGTGCATGCACAGGCTCAACACTCTTCACTTGAAAAGAAAACTGAAACAGGGAATCAACTACTATTGCAACTGGGTATCCAATGAGTAGAGGATCAGATCTAGTTTGGATCCGCCCGGGGCCATAGTGGTTCCGAAGAAAAAAAAATACTAAACCCTAAATTTGTAGATGTTTGATGAAATGAAGCCCAAACTTCAAATCCATGTCGTTTGTATCGTCAACTTGCGAATCTCATTCTAAATTGACCCATGGTGTTGTTTAGTGCACCATAATATCAACAATCACGACCGGGATTAGCTGCTACTCTCACTAATAGTGGAGGCCCACATGTTAGATTCGTCCCTTTCCGCAAACTCACTCCCATTCATTTTGCCAGAGGGGACTAGCTCATCGACGTCGGGATGACACAAGGGAGGAAACCACTCGGCTGAAGACGTACCCCATAGCTTCGCCTCGCAGCTTTGATCCTCCAGGCCAGAGGAGTTGGCCACAAAGGCTTTGGATCGAGGGCCCAAAGTCGTCTTCCATGCGCCCTCTAAATTGTTGTTAAACAATTTAGTCAATGAGGGTGAAAACTAATTTGTTTCCGGATTTTTTCTTCCCTTAAAACTTCTTCAGGGGTTCGATTCAGATCGGCATTCGCAAGTTCAGTATACTAACAACGACAAAGATTTGAAGTTAGGGCTCAATTCGCTGAACTTCTATGAATTTAGGGTTTAAAATAGGTTTTTTTGTCCGATTCTGAACCTCAATCTACTAACGTTTAAATGAAAATCCCACCGGTATATATGCGGATGCCCACAAAAAATGGTAGAAGAGCAGGAGAGAAAAAAGCTTGGTGAAATGGATGCGGCTAATTCCCGATCGATCCATTTCATGTGTAATTGGGGTAAAAGGATATGCAATTGCACATGCACGCACGTGCAATTACACATCCATGTGTAATTCTCGTATGAACAAATCACGATGCAAATCTAATGGTTATCGAGATAATCAGGCTCTAACTTAATTCCCGGCTAACCCGGAGTTAGCAATCAAGTGGTGAAATCACAGGAAATGCAGATTAGACCAGGCAAATGATCGCACAATACACATGCCGTATCTCATAATACCTTCGGTTCAGAAATAATGATCAAGCGAGGCCACCTCACATGATATATATTCCCAGGCACAATATCATGCCGCAATCCATGGACATATATTTTAATTGAAAACCTCAGATAGCACCTCCCTCCAATCTGCTACAGGTAAATGAAGCAATAATTGATACATGCGCATAGAGGAATTTGGCTGGAACTTAAGACTTTGTTGATCGTCTCTGAATCTCTGATTGTGACAGGCGGCAATCAACAAACAGTGTGATTAAGCTAGCTAATGCGCTGAGGAGCTGGACAAACTTGGAATAAAGACATGGTACTCAATAACCAACGATTAGGCGCAGCTAGCTATCTGTTGCAGGACAGCCGGGCCGCCGCATGTTTCCGTTTCTCGCCTACATTTTCTTTCTCACAGAATAGTTCCAACATGGTATATTGGTATCTGTATGCATTTGGATAAGCTATTAGTTGTAGTAGCAGCTAGCAAGTTAGTTAGTAACAAACACCTACCTGAACAGCATATAGATAGAAGCATCTTCTTCTTCCTCATCTGACTATGCATCAGGAAACAAAATATAATGTGAGCTCTGTTAGTATTTATTAGCCTTTAGCTAATTAACATAAGGATCTAATCTCTATTTAGAACACCAACTTCAGATTAGACTTAGTGTACCTGAGATGGCCAGCGATTACCCTCTCTGCCTGTTCTTGCAGGCTTGCTGAAAAGCTCGGAGAAGATGATCATGGGCAGCAGCTTGGTGAGGTGGAGATGTCCTGGACGCCGCAGGCACAGCCCTCCCGGTGGCCGGTGGTGGAGACGGTCTTCTGATCCCCTTAGCCCTCATTTTAGGATCGGGTTGGTAGGAGTTTTCAAGGTCCTTGACCTGTACGTGCGTGTCTCCCCAAAAGGGGCTTTCATCCTCTTTTATATGTGTAGGGCCAGGGACAGGGACCGAAACCAGTTAGTTGAGTTAGATGCCTCCGATCAAGGCATGTACGTGAGGGAGGACTTTGTCTCCCTGCTTTTCCTCACAGTTTGTTATCCTATGAGATCAATTCCAACATTCTCCCCATTGATCGTAAGGTTAACAAACATCGTAAGACCACTCTTAATAGAAATAACATACCAAAATAAAGTGTTACAATGACCAATGAGATGTCACTGAACCTCTTTACCTATAGTACATCATTCTATATCGAAATGGAAAACATAATACTTTATGGGAGTTGGTTTATTTGATGGTCCTTATTTCCAGGATTAAAAGGCTTTCTAGCACCCCATGCCGGCAACGTAATCATAAATAGGAGTGACTAGGCCTTCGATAAACGGATTCCAAAAATATACAAAACATATTTATATGCTTAACAACAATATTTTGATCCTGGATTCTATCTTTCACAACATGAACCATATTGTCAATATGGTTTTGGCAACACCATTTGACTTGTTGTTACTCGCATAGAAGACTGCGTGTCATAATGCAGTAAGTGGTTAAAATATTGTCTACCACTTTAATTTCGGGAATAAAACTTCTTTGACATATAACCTGCCCATAAGCCTCTTAACATGCCACTTAATAGTTTGCATCATTACTGATGCCATCAATATTAAATTTGGAGCTTTTCCACGATATAGCTCCATATGCGAAGGTGAGGATTTTAACATGACGTGGAAACCTTAATATCCACACACCTCGCAAAAATAATGTCTAAATAACCCACAACCTCTAGGTTACCAGACATCATATTAATAAGCATGTAAACTTATTGTCTTGCATGTACTGCAAAAGATCTTTTGGCGGCTTTTCCAGCGGTGTATTGCTGGACTTATTGTACATTTGCCAATTATCCCGATCGTAAATAGGGCGTGTTCATTATTGAATACACATGTTGCTTATGACAACTAAAACATAAGGAACCGACATTATCTGATCAGTTTAAATGGTTCCTTGGACATATAAATGTCCACCTTTATCGCCCTTAACTTTAGTAGCAGGTGAGACAAAGTACTAGTGCATAATATTTTTCGTTCGTACTCCATCAACGTGTATGTCATCATAATAGAACTTATACTCCTTTTGGATTGGACTTATATCTTGGCGAACCTCAATACAATCAAGGTATGAGGCATTACCAAGACCCTTCATATCATAATAGAGAAGACTGAAATCTCTTGGATAGCCAGGAAGATTCAATCTACATAAAAATAGTGAAGCTTACTCCCCCTCATCTTGAGGTACTATTATAACAAGATTTCCTTAGAGTCACATTTAGTTTTGTAGAACCATATACGGCCTACCATTATTTAACTCATTTAGGAAACTCTATTAAGTTTCATACATCAGTAAAGCTCATAATCTTCATCGTACATGGCAAAAGTCACCAAGATAAAATGTTCACACACATTATTTATCACATGAAATTTTGTTAAGGCTCAACACCAAGTGTTGCATTAGGGACTGCATAACTCTCAACATATCTGATGCGTATGAACAAAGATCTAATGGAATTCTCCTTAAGATTCAAGTTCATAAGCTCAAAGTCCCCGTGATCACTTTATTTTGGAGAACATGGCTCCAAAACTTGATAATGCTTCATTTCAATTCTAAACCACAACACCGTTGGGTAGAAGGTGGAAAAGAACTTGATGAAATTAATGTGGCACATGATTATAAACGATGTTGGCCAGAATTACAATCATGAGCCACATGATGCTGACAAACTTGCCACTTTTAGTGGAGCAAGACAAATGATCATAAACGATGTTGGTCAGAAATATAACCATAAGCCACATGCTACACCATAAACAACATCAGAATGGAAAACTTTCCACTTTATCATTAACGTGTGTTTCATACTGTTCTCAAGGGAGTAATATGACATTAACATGAAAAGGAGTTAAAACATTAGCGTGATTTTTCATTCATTCACTCTCCAAATAGGACTTCTCGTTGGTTCCATCATACCCGGAGAATTAATACAGTATCATTCTGGCGTAAGAAAAATGAGTACGATGACCCATATTAGACCCATATTAAATGAGACATTCCCTTTCCCCCTTTGAAATGTGGTAAACTTACCACAATTTCAACGAGGTCTCATTTCTCACATCTCTTACATCATAATTATGTCATAGCACACATAATCATTACAAAAGATACGTGCACCGTGGACACAAAAATTCCCACCACACAGTGAGACTTACATAAAATGATTGCATTCCAAAGAACAAATTGTTCATATAAAGAAACAAGTTGTCTTACAATGCTTTATTCATCATTATCCTCATAGAAAAATCCTTGTCCATTACCGAAAATGGGTATCATCTTTATGCGCATCATTATAAAACATTACACATTAGGAAAACTTGTACCAAAACAAGTTCATTTGTTGTTCTACTCCGTATCGCCGTTGGGATGAAAGCGGAAGAGAGAACTTGATTATTTAAAACTGATACATGACAATAATCAACGTTGGTCAGAATATTGCCATATACCATGATAACATTTGCTCATAAATAAATCTCTAACAAAAACTTCTCGTTGGTTCCATTTTGACTAGAGAAATTTTAGAATCACATATTGACTGGTGAAAAACATTTGTTAAGTTAATACCCAACATTAACATAATGTAACCCACTATGTTATCATAGTCCATCGCCAATCATTTTGTCCTCAAACTTTGACACCATAATTTCAACAACATCAAGAAAATGTGTCGAAGTTTGACATTAAAACCTTGAAAAGATGGTACAAAATACCATTCATTCTAAACATTAACGGTAAAAAATGACATTTCCCTGAGTAACCATCATAGTGATATTCACAGCAAAAAAAACTTTAACATTAACCATAAGTATTCTCCAAATGAAATCTGGACATTAAATTACATCATGATTCACCAAATAATTGGTAAACAATAATAATCAAATAAGTTACAATGCAACCTATTGATTGAAAACCTTCTTTCACGATATAAAGTATCACATGAGAATTCTCTAAACAAAGAGAAAAAAAAACCTTCTTGAGAGAATTATCATCATTATGAGCCTTCATTACTTCAGTGCATGTCAAAAGATATAAATTGCACATACTCCAACATAATGGCTCAACGTTATTAGGACACATAGTGCAGTGCGGAAAATCGAACCATGTGGACATTATCAGTTTTCTTAAGGTGGCCTCAGCCCGTTAGTGATGATCACAACATTAATAAACTCCATAATCATGACATATATTAATAACTCATAAAAAATTGTGACATTGACATAAACTTAGGAGAGCTACACATGGATGTTCTCAATATTAATATCCTTTTAATAACACCTATACTCAACTTCAAAGGATATTAATAGGAGTTCATTATAACATGTCACGAAAATGGCATCATCATTAAAAGCCACATTAAAAGTTTGGGAAACAAGATCTCTAATTTATTCCTATTAAAAACTTATTATTTATCCTCTGATAACTTCTTGCATTCTCTGATTTTAAACAATACATTTAATGTCATCATAAAAACTTTTGAATAGCACAGAAAAATGCACTGGAAGTCAGAAAATGAGACATTCATTTTTGGCCAAAAAAGACTACTGCAGCAGCCCATAACAACATTCTGCACAGGCGGGCGTTTAAAAACAACAAGGAAAAAGGGCCAACTTAGACTGAGCCTAACGCCATTGTTAGATGTGGCCCGTCAGGCTTACTGGCCCGTTAACATCTCCGCGCGATCCTGTGCCGTTCGATCTGATCGACGGTCTGAACCCTTCCTGGCCGGAACAAAATCATCAGGGTTAAACCCTAATCCCCATTTCCCCTTCTCTCTCCGCTTTCCCCGCAGCAGACCAGTGAGGCGACGGCGCGCGCGACACTGAGCTCTTGGAGGCCACTAGTAAAAGTGCACGTGCAACGCACGTCTTCATCAAGACTAAAACCAAACCAAAAAAAGAAAAATCAATTCTCAACAACAATGTGGGAGCTACAAATCATCTGACCTTCTTGCAGCATTCTTCCTCCTCAACAGAGTTCATGCGTGAGGCCTAGGTAAGAGTATGTAACAACCAAATGAAAAGGAGAAGAGGACGGAATAAAAGTGAAGTCGCTTAATCACACGCACACCACTATTTTTTTCTTGGAATTGTAAGCTAAGAAAAAGTATGTAATCTACAAAATGTTTACACCACTGGGACAGAACTTTGATAATTGATCCTTTTGATTTAAACAAAGATGAAAATTAGAGAATCGTGGCATAATATTTATAAGAAATATAATGATAATTTCAATTTTCATTCCACCAATCTGAACATTGTGTTTGTACATAGATAGCATTTAGTCATATAAGTTTGACTACATGCTTTCTCGGGCATCCAATGAATTGAAGATTATATCGTAGATCAACATGATGTTTCATAAGAATAACCTGTGGTATGTGCCTGAAACAAAACTGGAAGCGCTAAAATATACCTGATGAAATTAGATTGTGAAGACAACATAAGTGAGCATCTATAGGGCTACAAATCGAAATATAGGCGCTCTTCAAATAGGAATCCATTTTCTAACTGGCTTTCGTGCTTTGGTGAGTCGTCCGAGATCTTTTCGACCCACTATTTATATAAATCAAATCTAACAAAGCTAGCATGCATGCTGCTACAGCTAGGGACCTTTATAGTGCTACCCATCTTGGTGACAAATTACTAATAAACATTTATGCAAGAGCAAGGTTAATCTTTCCTTCTTTTTCATTAGTGCAGTACTTGGTTTTGCTTTCGAACGTGATGCCACAAATAAGAGCATTGTCGTCGGAAAATTTTAGGAAAGTGCCACATGATGTCTTGGCATAGATGTCGGTCTGCAAGTATTCTATGTGGGTTGCACTGCCAATCATGATACTTACGTTCCGTCCATGAGCAGATTGGTCAAAATTAAAATGGCACCTCATGAATATATAAGTTCAGACATGATGCATGGATCCAAGCAATTATTGATCATTTCCATAAAAACTTGACCATTGTTTTAATTATTGTATTATCATAGTTTAAAATAGCCGGCTATAGCCGGGCTATAGCCCGCTATAGCCTTTCCCGCATGGTGCGGCTAACTGCATTAGCCCGCTAAAAGGTGTCAAAATCCTTAAATAGCCAGCTATAGCTAGGCTATAGCCGGGTTATAGCTGTTTTGGGAGGCCGCGGCTATATCCTGTAGCCAGCTATTTTAAACATTGTGTATTATGCAGCAAGGTAGAGCTCAATTCCCGCTGACTGGTATGGAAAGGAGCATAGAGAATGAAAGGTTTACAACATCTGTGCAAATGGTTCAGATCCAGAAGTAAAATGGAATTGCAATTTTAGAAAGGAGAAAAGGGACTAACCTGTGGTGAATATAACAACACAATATTTTAAGTTCTCCAGTTTCCTTGGCTGAAGGAAAACAGAAGGATCAGTTCAAGGTTAGAATTGACCGTCCAAATGGTGTTGTCAGCTTCCTCAACCGTACTCATGGTAACATTCCAGAATCGACAACTCTGGCCCTACTCTGTTGTAAATGACCTAAAGTTGAACAAAGCCACATGAAATAACAAAAACGATCGACCATAGCACACTACAAAAAAATACTAAGATGTTATAAATCTCAATCCTTATGAAATGATGCAATTTCCACAATGTTCAACAGTAGACAATAGAAAAACATTAACTAAAAAATATACAGGACTCGCACCTACAGGAAAGTAAGAAACAGTAGGTAAATATAAAACACATTTACAACAAGCTAAAAAATATCTGAATGCACGTGTAATCTTAGAAATCTCTTCACTCATTCTAAGCAGTAGGTAAATATAAAACAAATTAAATTCTGAAAAAAATAAACAAATCAATGAAGAGGTCTAATAATATAGTAACGTAAAAAATCATATACTTATGAGAGATTCAGTTTGTACCTCATGCTCAAAATCCAAATAAACTGACAATATGAAAATACAAAATCTGTCCGAGATACTCGAACACATTGATTTACTTCATTTTTATGCTTAAGTGGGGAAAAAATTATACTTACTCTGGTGTACTGCACAAACTTGCAATCTACGCACTAAAAAGATGACAACACAAATTTAACATTTATTTATACACAGCAGTCCCTTATGAAATTTAAAATTTCATTAGTGAGGAGCAAGGGTGCATGCCACTACTTATTATTAATTTTAGACCTGGATGTCTAATCTACCTAGATCATCCTTGAGCAAGGAAGTAAAGGTGAAGACCTCTGAACGCTCTCATTGTCTTCCCTCTGTCATACAGCCAAACACATGCTTCATCTTGGAGCGCGGTTAGATCCACCATCAGATTTTAGCTTCTTCGTTGGAGGTTCTTCAATGGGATTGATGCTGGCATTAGTGCGGTCAAAAGCATCAGCCATTTGCATCTCTAGGGCATGTTAATCCACATTTGCAAATGCTGAGTTCCACTTTTAAAACCTGTTAGTATCCATCGTGGGCTACCAAAGAACTGAAAGTGGATAAATGGCATTAGATGGCGAAAGGATTTGCATTACAGCATTAGTATAGGGATTTTGATTACTCGAAGCTGGTGCATAATCAAGTATCATCATTAGTCCACAGATCTTAAGCGCCGCTAGAATCGGTGAAAAGTCAATATAAATAGTTCATCAAACTATTAATGTCGGCTAAAAGATCTCACCGACAAAACAATTCATGTAACATAAGATTGTGTCAAACATTTTTTTAAGTAAATATAAATAGTTCATCAAACTAATAATGTCGTCTAAAAGATCTCACCGACAAAACAATTCATGTAACATAAGATTCGAAATAAACAAAACAAAACAGAGATTAAAAATAAAACCACCAAATCTGGAAGCACAAGAATATTTGCTACAAACCCTGCTTCTACATTTAACATCTTTTTTTTTTTGAGCTGTACATTTAACATCTTTGGCAAGGGGTGATTGAACACATGTAACCAATATCAAGTCTCGGAACAGGGTGATAGAGATAGTAAAATGCTCAACATGAAAACTAATTAGGAAATAATTTGGTCACTACTTAGTTATGACAAAATGGTAATATATAGAAACTGAAAATGTATCTGTCCACTCATCCGGTTCTTGCTCCCAAACAACTATCCTACATCCTAGCAGTCTTTTTCAGTATTTTCATCATCTTTCTTAAGCCAACTTTTGATCACTACTGAGTTGCATCCTTGTGTTTATTCAAATCACTGACATGTGTACAAGAATACGTAGTAGAGGATTAGGTGTTAGACAAAGTTTTGTACAGTACAAAAATATGATGCCAACCAACTGCATATATTAGAAACAGATTAGCTGCAGGAACTGGCTAGCTTTCAAGAAAAACATTTAAATTTTCAATGACCAAATGCTACATTAGTGCAGAACCACATATGATCATAATATGTCCAAACCAATTTGGCCAACTGTAGGATAACGTTGCATAGAAAACAAAAATTTTCCTACCGCGAACACGCAATCCAAGCCAAGATGCAATCTAGAAGACGGTAGCAACGAGGGGGTATCGAGTCTCACCCTTGAAGAGATTCCAAAGCCTACAAGAGGAGTCTCTTGCTGCTGCGGTAGACGATCACTTGCCGCTTGCAAAAGCGCGTAGAAGATCTTGATCACGATCGGTTCCGGCGCCACGAACGGGCAGCACCTCCGTACTCGGTCACACGTTCGGTTGTTGATGAAGACGACGTCCACCTCCCCGTTCCAGCGGGCAGCGGAAGTGGTAGCTCCTCTTGAATCCGACAGCACGACGGCGTGGTGTCGGTGGCGGTGTAGAAGTCCGGCGGAGCTTCGCTAAGCTACGCGGGCAATATGGAGTGGAGGAGCAAAGCTAGGGTTTGGGAGGGGGTGGCCGGCCACTCAAGGGGGGCGGCCAGCTTATGGTCTTGGGGTGGCCGGCCCCCTCCCTTGGCCCCTCATTATATAGGTGGATCCCAAGTGTTGGTGTCCAAGTCTTCGAATAAGACCCGAAACCAAAACCTTCCATAGGAGGGGGAAACCTAGCCCAACTAGGACTCCCACCCAAAGGTGGGATTCCCACCTCCCATGTGGGGGGTGGCCGGCCCCCTATGGTGGAGTCCACTTGGGACTCCACCCCATCTAGGGCTGGCCGGCCATGGTGGTGGAGTCCCATGTGGACTCCACCTTCCTTGGTGGTTTCTTCCGGACTTTTCTAGAACCTTCTAGAACCTTCCATAGAACCTTCCGCGACATTTTATTTCACATAAAATGACATCCTATATATGAATCTTATTCTCCCACCATTCCTAACTCCTCGTGATGTCCGGATCTCATCCGGACTCCGAACAAATATTCGAACTCCATTCCATAATTCAAGTGCTACCATTTCAACATCCAACTTTAAGTGTGTCACCCTACGGTTCGAGAACTATGCGGACATGGTTGAGTACTCACTCCGACCAATAACCAATAGCGGGATCTGGAGATCCATAATGGCTCCCACATATTCAACGATGACTTTAGTGATCGAATGAACCATTCACATACATTACCAATTCCCTTTGTCTCGCGATATTTTACTTGTCCGAGGTTTGATCTTCGGTATCACTCTATACCTTGTTCAACCTCGTTACCGACAAGTACTCTTTACTCGTACCGTGGTATGTGATCTCTTATGAACTATTCATATGCTTGCAAGACATTCGACGCCATTCCACCGAGAGGGCCCAGAGTATATCTATCCGTCATCGGGATGGACAAATCCCACCGTTGATCCATATGCCTCAACTCATACTTTCCGGATACTTAATCCCACCTTTACAGCCACCCATTTACGCGGTGGTGTTTGGTGTAATCAAAGTACCTTTCCGGTATAAGTGATTTACATGATCTCATGGTCATAAGGACTAGGTAACTATGTATCAAAAGCTTATAGCAAATAACTTAATGACGAGATCTTATGCTACGCTTAATTGGGTGTGTCCATTATATCATTCACACAATGACATAACCTTGTTATTAATAACATCCAATGTTCATGATTATGAAACTAATCATCCATTAATCAACAAGCTAGTTTAAGAGGCATACTAGGGACTTCTTGTTTGTCTACATATCACACATGTACTAATGTTTCGGTTAATACAATTCTAGCATGATATATAAACATTTATCATAAACATAAAGATATAAATAATAACCACTTTATTATTGCCTCTAGGGCATATCTCCTTCGCCTCCCACTTGCACTAGAGTCAATAATCTAGATTACATTGTAATATACCTAACACCCATGGCATTCTCGGTGTTGGTCATGCTTTGCCCTAGGGAGAGCTTTAGTCAACGGATCTGCTACATTCAGATCGGTGTGTACTTTGCAAATCTTTACTTCTCCATCTTCGATGTACTCGCGAATCGAGTGGTAACGCAGCCTTGATATGCTTCAGCCTCTTGTGTGACCTTGGCTCTTGTGCATTGGCGATGGCACCCATGTTATCACAAGAATGATTAATGGGTCCAATGCACTAGGAACCACACCGAGCTCTACAATGAACCTCTTCATCCATACCGCTTCCGATGAAGCCTCCGAAGCCGCTTATGTACTCGATTCCGTTGAAGACTTCGCCACCGTGCAATCGCTTCGAGCTTGCCCAGCTTATCGCAAAGACCATTCAATATAAACACGTACCCAGATTGTGACTTAGAGTCATCAGATCAGTGTTCCAACTTGCATCGGTGTAACCGTTTACAACGAGCTCTTGGTCACCTCCATAACAAAGAAACATATCCTTAGTTCTTTTCAAGTACTTCAGATATTCTTGACCGCTGTCCAGTTGTTCCATTCCTGGATCACTTTGATATCTCGCTAGTCAAACTAACAGCATGTGCTATATCCGGTCTAGTACATAGCATGGCATACATGATAGATCCTATCGCCGAGGCATAGGGGATGTTACTCATCCTTTCTCTTTCTTCTGCCGTAGCCGGTCCTTGAGTTTTACTCAATACCTTGCACAGTAACATAGGTAAGAACCCTTTCTTACTTTCGTCCATTCTAAACTTCTTTAGAATCTTGTCCAGATATGTACTCAGTGATAGCCCTATTAGGCGTCTTGATCTATCTCTATAAATCTTGATGCCTAATATATACGATGCTTCACCAAGGTCTTTCATTGAAAAACTATTATTCAAATAACCCTTAACACTGCTTAATAGTTCTATATCATTCCCGATCAATAATATGTCATCTACATATAATATCGGGAATGCTACAGAGCTCCCACTCACTTTCTTGTAAATACAGGCCTCTCCATGACACCGTATAAACCCGAAGTCTTTGATCACCTTATCAAAGCGTCGGTTCCAACTTCTTGATGCTTGCTTCAGTCCATAGATTGAACGCTGAAGTTTGCATACTTTGTCAGCATTTTTAGGATCGACAAAACCTTTGGGTTGTACCATATACAACTCTTCCTCAATGTCTCCATTAAGGAACGCCGTTTTGACATCCATCTGCCAAATCTCATAATCGAAAAATGCAGCTATTGCTAACAAAATCCTCACAGATTTTAGCTTCGCTACAGGTGAGAAAGTCTCATCGTAGTCAACTCCTTGAATTTGTCGGAAACCCTTTGCGACAAGTCGAGCTTTATAGACAGTAATATTACCATCAGCATCTGTTTTTCTCTTGAAGATCCATTTATTCTCGACACCCTTTCGGCTATCGGGTAAGTCTACCAAAGTCCATACTTTGTTATCATACATGGATCCCATTTCGGATTTCATGGCTTCTTGCCATTTGTTGGAATCTGGGATCATCATCGCTTCTTCATATGTCGCAGGGTCCTCATCATTGTTATCCACAATCATGACATTTAGACAAGGATCATACCAATAAGTAGTGGCACGTTCCCTTGTCGATCTGCGAGGTTCGATAGTTTCCTCGTTCGAAGTTTCATGATCATTATCATTAGCTTCCTCTCGTTGCCGGTGTAGGCGGTACAGGTACAATTTCCGGTATCGCGCTACTCTGATCAACGAGTATAGATTCATCAATCTCATCGAAGTTCTACTTTTCTTCCAAATACTTCTTTAGTGAGAAATTCTTTCTCAAGAAAGGTTCCGTTCTTAGCAACAAAGATTTTGCCTTCGGATCTGTAATAGAAAGTGTACCCTATAGTTTCCTTAGGGTATCCTATGAAGATGCATTTCTCCGCTTTGGGTTCTAGCTTGTCCGGTTGTAACTTCTTTACATAGGCTTCGCAACCCCAAACTTTCAGGAACGATGACTTAGGTTTCTTATTAAACCATAATTCATACGGTGTCGTTTCTACGGATTTTGATGGTGCTCTATTTAAAGTGAATGCGGCTGTCTCTAATGCATAACTCCAAAATGATAACGGCAAATCAGTAAGAGACATCATACTACGAACCATATCTAAAAGAGTTCGATTACGACGTTCGGACACACCGTTTCGTTGAGGTGTTCCAGGCGGTGTCAATTGTGAAAGTATTCCGCATTTCTTTAAATGTATGCCAAACTCATAACTCAGATATTCACCTCCACGATCAGATCGTAGAAATTTGATCTTCTTGTTACGTTGATTTTCTACTTCACTTTGAAATTCCTTAAACTTCTCGAAAGTTTCGGATTTATGTTTCATGAAATAGATATACCCATATCTACTCAGATCATCTGTGAAGGTTAGAACATAACGATAACCACCGCGCGATGCTACGCTCATTGGTCCACATACATCGGTATGTATGATTTCCAATAAGTCGCAGCTCGCTCCATCATACCAGAAAATGGAGTCTTTATCATTTTTCCCATTAGACATGCTTCGCATCTATCAAGTGACTCAAAGTCAAGTGATTCAAGTAATCCATCAGTATGGAGTTTCTTCATGCATTTCACTCCAATATGACCAAGACGACAGTGCCACATATAAGTAGAATTACCATTAAGTTTAATTCGCTTAGCATCAATGTTATGTATATGCGTATCACTACTATCGAGATCTAACAGAAATAAGCCATTCTTTTGTGGTGCTCGACCATAAAAGATATTATTCATAAAAATAGAACAACCATTATTCTCAGACTTGAATGAATAACCGTCTTGCATTAAACAAGATCCAGATATAATGTTCATGCTCAACGCGGGTACAAAATAACAATTATTTAGGCTTAAAACTAATCCCGAAGGTAGATGTAGAGGAAGTGTGCCGACAGCGATCACATCGACTTTGGATCCATTTCCAACGCGCATCGTCACTTCATCTTTCAAGAGTCTTCGTTTATTCTTTAGTTCCTGTTTCGAGTTACGTATATGAGCAACCGAACCAAGTATCAAATACCCGTGTACTAGTACGAGAACCAAAGTGAGATAAACATCTATAACATGTATATCAGATATACCTTCTTTCTTCTTCTTGACAAGGCCGCTCTTCAGATCAGCCAGATACTTGGAGCAATTACGCTTCCAGTGTCCCTTCTCCTTGCAGTAATAGCACTCAGCATCAGGCTTAGGGCCGTTCTTAGGTTTCATAGGAGGCGTGGCAGCTTTCTTGCCACCTTTCTTGAATTTTCCCTTAGACTTGCCCTGTTTCTTGAAACTGGTGGTCTTGTTGACCATCAACACTTGGTGCTCTTTCTTGATCTCAATCTCAGCAGCTTTTAGCATGCCAAAGAGTTCAGGTAACTCCTTGTTCATGTTCTGCATATTGTAGTTCATCACAAAGTTCTTGTAACTTGGTGGCAGTGATTGAAGGACACGATTAATCCCCGATCTGTTAGGAATCACTATTCCCAAGTCACTGAGTTTCTTTGCATGCCCGGTCATGGCGAGCATGTGCTCACTAACGGAGCTGCCTTCTTCCATCATGCAGCTGAAGAATTGTTTCGATGCTTCATAGCATTCCACGGCCGCATGAGTCTCGAATATAGCTTTCAGCTCATTCATCAACTCATGAGGATCATGGTGCTCAAAACGTTTTTGAAGATCGGATTCCAGACTGCACAGGATGGCACACTGAACTTGAGAGTACCGAGTTTTCCGAGTTGCGTAAACAGCTTTTACTTCATCGGATTCATCTTCTGCAGGAGGGTCACCTATCGGTGCATCAAGCACAAATTGCAGATTTCCGCCAGAGAGGAAGATCCTCACATGACGGAACCAGTCGGTGAAGTTGCTACCGTTGCTCTTAAGTTTCTCTTTCTCTAGGAACTGATTAAAATTGATTGGGGACGCCATCTCTACAACATATATTTGCAATAGTTTAGACTAAGTTTATGACAAATTGAGTTCAAATTTTAATTCAATATAATTAAAACCCTAGGTGAACTCCCACTCAAAACAATATCCCTCGCATTGTCTTAGTGATCACACGAACCAAATCCACCGCACCTATGTCCGATCATCACGAGACAAGGTGTGATTTCAATGGCGAACACTCAAAGTGTTCATCATATCAACCATATGATTCATGCTCTACCTTTCAGTATCACGTGTTCCGAGACCATGTCTGTACATGCTAGGCTCGTCAAGGCCACCTTAGTATCCGCATGTGCAAAACTGTCTTGCACCCGTTGTATGCACTTGTTGATTCTATCACACCCGATCATCACGAGATGCTTCGAAACGACAAGTCTTGGCAACGGTGCTACTAAGGATGAACACTTTATTATCTTGAGATTTTAGTGAGGGATCATCTTATAATGCTACCGTCGCGATCTAAGCAAAATAAGATGCATAAAAAGGATTAACATCACATGCAGTTCATATGTGATATGATATGGCCCTTTTGTCTTTGCGCCTTTGATCTTCATCTCCAAAGCACGGACATGATCTCCATCATCTTCGGGCATGATCTCCATCATCGTCGGCGTAGCACCAAGGTCAATGGCGCCGTCTTCATGATTGTCCTCCATGTAGCAACTATTACAACTACTTTGAGATACTACTCAACATGAAATTTAAAGACAACCATAAGGCTCCTGCCGGTTGCCACAATACAATAATGATCATCTCATACATATTCATCATCACATTATGGCCATATCACATCACCAAACCCTGCAAAAACAAGTTAGACGTCTCTAATTTGGTTTGCATATTTTACGTGGTTTAGGGTTTTCGAGAGAGATCTAATCTACCTACGAACATGAACCACAACATTGATACTAATGTTTTCAATAGAAGAGTAAATTGAATCTTTACTATAGTAGGAGAGACAGACACCCGCAAAGCCTCTTATGCAATACAAGTTGCATGTCGAACGAGGAACAAGTCTCATGAACGCGGTCATGTAAAGTTAGTCCGAGCCGCTTCATCCCACTATGCCATAAAGATGCAAAGTACTCAAACTAACGATAACAAGAGCATCAACGCCCACAAACCATTGTGTTCTACTCGTGCAACCATCTATGCATAGACACGGCTCTGATACCACTGTAGGATAACGTTGCATAGAAAACAAAAATTTTCCTACCGCGAACACGCAATCCAAGCCAAGATGCAATCTAGAAGACGGTAGCAACGAGGGGCTATCGAGTCTCACCCTTGAAGAGATTCCAAAGCCTACAAGAGGAGGCTCTTGTTGCTGCGGTAGACGATCACTTGCCGCTTGCAAAAGCGCGTAGAAGATCTTGATCACGATCGGTTCCGGCGCCACGAACGGGCAGCACCTCCGTACTCGGTCACACGTTCGGTTGTTGATGAAGACGACGTCCACCTCCCCGTTCCGGCGGGCAGCGGAAGTAGTAGCTCCTCTTGAATCCGACAGCACGACGGCGTGGTGTCGGTGGCGGTGTAGAAGTCCGGCGGAGCTTCGCTAAGCTACGCGGGCAATATGGAGTGGAGGAGCAAAGCTAGGGTTTGGGAGGGGGTGGCCGGCCACTCAAGGGGGGCGGCCAGCTTATGGTCTTGGGGTGGCCGGCCCCCTCCCTTGGCCCCTCATTATATAGGTGGATCCCAAGTGTTGGTGTCCAAGTCTTCGAATAAGACCCGAAACCAAAACCTTCCATAGGAGGGGAAACCTAGCCCAACTAGGACTCCCACCCAAAGGTGGGATTCCCACCTCCCATGTGGGGTGGCCGGCCCCCTATGGTGGAGTCCACTTGGGACTCCACCCCATCTAGGGCTGGCCGGCCATGGTGGTGGAGTCCCATGTGGACTCCACCTTCCTTGGTGGTTTCTTCCGGACTTTTCTAGAACCTTCTAGAACCTTCCATAGAACCTTCCGCGACATTTTATTTCACATAAAATGACATCCTATATATGAATCTTATTCTCCGGACCATTCCGGAACTCCTCGTGATGTCCGGGATCTCATCCGGGACTCCGAACAAATATTCGAACTCCATTCCATAATTCAAGTGCTACCATTTCAACATCCAACTTTAAGTGTGTCACCCTACGGTTCGAGAACTATGCGGACATGGTTGAGTACTCACTCCGACCAATAACCAATAGCGGGATCTGGAGATCCATAATGGCTCCCACATATTCAACGATGACTTTAGTGATCGAATGAACCATTCACATACATTACCAATTCCCTTTGTCTCGCAATATTTTACTTGTCCGAGGTTTGATCTTCGGTATCACTCTATACCTTGTTCAACCTCGTCTCCTGACAAGTACTCTTTACTCGTACCGTGGTATGTGGTCTCTTATGAACTCATTCATATGCTTGCAAGACATTAGACGACATTCCACCGAGAGGGCCCAGAGTATATCTATCCGTCATCGGGATGGACAAATCCCACTGTTGATCCATATGCCTCAACTCATACTTTCCGGATACTTAATCCCACCTTTATAGCCACCCATTTACGCAGTGGTGTTTGGTGTAATCAAAGTACCTTTCCGGTATAAGTGATTTACATGATCTCATGGTCATAAGGACTAGGTAACTATGTATCAAAAGCTTATAGCAAATAACTTAATGACGAGATCTTATGCTACGCTTAATTGGGTGTGTCCATTATATCATTCACACAATGACATAACCTTGTTATTAATAACATCCAATGTTCATGATTATGAAACTAATCATCCATTAATCAACAAGCTAGTTTAAGAGGCATACTAGGGACTTCTTGTTTGTCTACATATCACACATGTACTAAT